>NC_082601.1:8210000-8835000 GCF_030936135.1 Gavia stellata | reverse complement strand
GATCTTATTACAATTTTTCTGTGTTTCCTCGCAGAGTCCATTTTATGGTCGGTAAGTAACTGAAAAAAAAAGATACCCTATTTACTCAGCTGTTCCTTGCAGAGTCCTAATGCTTCAGTTTTCTGACAAGTGTACCTCTTTATGATATTCACTCCTTTAGCACTGCGGGCACTGCTATAGGCAATAGGGAAATGCAGCGGGGTTTTTTGTTGGCTGGCGCATCTTCAATGGTAGGCTAGATAACTTCTACAGCAGAATATCAAAAACAGATATAAAAATTCTAACACTTAGTTATCTGGTCTTCATTTCCATGTTTATCTTTTTACATAGGGTGTAACTGTTCTATTGTATCTAACTATAGTTTATTCTAATCTGTTAATTGCATGTGTTCACGTACATGTGTCTCATTTAAGACACAACCAGAAAAATCTGGCTTTTTTTCAACTTCACAGCAAGTGTTGACAATTACAAGTGTTAAAGAAGAGAAAAAAGAAAATGTTTCTTTTTCTACAGAAAATACCAACTACTAAAACCAGACAGTGCAGCTCTCCTCTCTTCTGCCTCTCCCACCTTCAGCACTAGTTGAAAAAAATCCAAGAGAAGTCGTTGCAGCTATTAGGCTGAGCAGAAGTTCTGTTCCCAGACAATAAAACACATAATCACATAATTAACACACAGGACTTTCCATGTGCATTCTCTACTGTGTAGAGCACTAGAATAGGAGTCAGGGTAGTCGTTCTAAATTTTTGGTACATTTTGGCCAGCACACCAAGGTTTCACATCACTTCCACACACATGGTTCTCTTGTCTCTCACAGTGGCTGATGCTCTGTAAAAGGAAGAGAGTGACCTCCTCAAACCAGGACAGCTCAGCAATGCTTTAGAGACTTTCTGGATCATGGCCATCCCCATTTGTCTGTCCACTGTGTACAAGAAGTATGAAGAGTGGGTTAGCAAACTCTTTGTAATTACATAGTCTTTAAGCTTTGGCAAGAAAGAAATTTTGCTGTGCATCTGTAGAACAGGAAATTTCCTCTTCACTAGTGCTTCTGTGGACTGCTGTAATATATTAGCACAACAAACAACTTCCTATCACTCGCTCAAGACATCAAGTTTGGTATCAAATTCAATACAGCTGAAATATTAACAATCTTTGTCTCAAATGGGCTGAAAAGAAACACCCTAGCTGCACTGACCGTGCAAGCAAAGTCAAGCAGAGCTGGGTTCATGGGAATCAGGGTGCACAAGTGTTTAGTTCAACTCTTCAGCTGTTGTGGGAGTAGGGGATGAACCCCATCGAATACCGCTGGTCCTGCTCCTGCCTGGGTGTCTAGATCTAAGTCAGTAGCTACATGAAAAGAACAAAGCTAAGAAAAGTTTCTCCTTCCCTTCTCTGTTAGATTAAACACATTTCCAGAAGCTGATATTGTTGCTTTCTGGGGGTTCACAAGGATATTTCTGCTAACCTGTTTATGTTCCTTCTAAAGCTCTTGCTTTTGAAATGCGTTAGATTGCACACGTTCTTCACACCCCAACTTCCACTCGCCTCCTGCATATTTCAGTTTGTGAACAGGTTTCCCCAACCAACTGATGGAAGAGATAACCGCTGGAAACCTGCTTTTAGACAACTCTCAAAGTCCAGAAATTATTTTTCAGCTTCTCATTTAAGGCATGTATTTTCCTATGATATCTCCTACATCACAAGCTTTCCCTTCTGAGGTAGTTCATTATCAATGACAGGAAAATCGTACGTAACACGAGATTTCCAACAACAACCTGGGAATTCTGACCCACTCCTCTAGCGACAGCCATGGAAAAAGTTTCTTACAGGGAAAACTCGGCCAGTCACTGCTGCAGGGCACTTGTTAGTAGATACTAGCAGGAACAGGACGTTCCCAAGAGATAAGAGTTTTTCTCTGGCACTCAGAAATAATTTCTAAATAAGCAGTGTCACCATGGATGCCGATCACAAATGTGCAGCGTAAAGACGTAATTACAAAATGACAGTTGTGTGGACTGCGCATACTGAGCCAAATCCCCTCTCAGTATTCATCCCAAGTAGCCGAGCTGTGATTATTCATGGCACATCAGCACCCCAGGCTCCAGACGGCTCTTGGCACTATTTAGATGCCCAGTAAGACCCTGCCTCTTCCCCAAAGAGCTCACTACCTACATGGGCAATCCAATGAACGGTAGAAGAGTCAGATTAAAGCCTGGTTTACAAATGAGCAATTTAGACCAGAAATTAAGTATTTTCCAAGGTTATAAAGCAAGAAGGTAGCAAAAGTAGTAACCGGCCTTGCAGGACACCAAAGTTAAAGACTGTGACCCTTAATGAGTATAGTAAACAGGGGTTTTAAGCAGCTGGTTATTTAAAGTCACACAACAGGGTACTGCGCAGAAAGCACAACTTATCAGTACAGTTTGGAGAATGAGCGAAAGCCACTTCACAGCCAGGTAAGGTCCTGTATCAGGCCTGGTACTTTTATTAGTTTCCAGAATAACTACAGGGTGCATCACGCCAAGCGGTATGGAAATAACACAATCCAAACATCACAATCATTCCCACAGTCTAGACAGTCTCCTCTCGCAGGACAGGCAAGCAAGTCTGATCACCAGTTCCAGACTTGGAAAACGATGTCATGAGATCTTCATTATGAAAGACCCCATAGAATATCAAAAGATGCCTTATCACAATGCAATGGACACAGAGCCAAAACAAACAGAAATCAAATTCCTGACAAAGCAAAAACTGAATTAAAGTTTATGAGACTGGAGTAGGAAGGGAAAGAAAGGAAGAATTACAGTTGCCAGCTCAAGCGGTATGAATCTACACAAAGCTACATAAGTTTACTATAGGAAAACATTATTTCCTTACTGTGTTTTAATATTTTTTAAAAATCTTGAACAGAAGTTGCAGACAGGGGAGTGATTATGCTGTGCCAAGAGAAAAAAAAACAAACAACAAAGCAAATGGGGCTTAACGGCACAAAGAATATTGACAAGTTCAAATCTTGCTCAGATGAGCTGCAACTAGTTTTCATGTCTACCTGCAAAGCACTCTGTGGTCAGAAACGGGCCAACAGTTTCTGCCATATCTCTTTTATTCATCTCCAGCAGACTACTTTCTATATACATATGTTCGGTCTTTGCCCAGACGGAACTGGACAACACAACGGTACCATATCATGCTATCTCGGTGCCGTGGAGCTTCCGTTATGGATCAGGGCTCCATTGTCGCAGTAAGTTTTTACTCTAACACAAGGCAATCTGAAGCACTGCTTGAGCTGACTCATTCCAAGGGTCAGCACCGACTTCACGGTACAAGCTCCAAGAGCATTGCATTCATTTCAATAAATGGGCATTTAACGGAAGCAGCACAACTGAGCAATACTCTTGTTACATAAACTTTGTCCTCCCTTATACAGAAACTTTCTCTCCCTCCCGATAACCTTTTCTGTCCCATTTGGGGAAAAAAGGTCATTCTTCTGGACCCAGACAAAAAACCCCTCAGTTTGTGCAGGGACTAGTGCCACATATCATGAAAAATAAAAATCACTAGAGCGACACTTAAGTTCAGCTTTAGATGACAACACCAATGAAGAAATTAAAGACTGTACTCCCTGTCCAGCAGTGAAAATGCTCACCTACCCTGACTGGCTTGCTTAGACTGAGGCGAATTTAGGGAATTGGTATTTCTGCACCATCTCGTCCTCTCTGCCTTGCTTTAGCCACACTTTATAAAAGAAATCTGTAACAAGCCCAAATTACCATGAGGGCGACTGTCATGCACCCCACAGAAGCCCTGGAAGAGTTGATACAAATATGGAAATGACAGAAAAAGGCTGGAATTGTTGCGATACGTATTGGGACCAGATTTGAATTAACTGACTCAAACCAGTAAGACAAGAGTTTTTCTTAGGTCTTACAAGTGGGCCTACAAGATTTAAGAACAAAACCTGAAAATACTAAAAAAGAGATTTATTTTTAAAAAATAAATATGAGCAAAGTCTTAAGAAGATAAATTAATGGATTTTTCTGTGTTCCCAGAACTTAACACTGTAAACAGACCTTTTAGATGGAAGTTACAGTGCTGGTAAGTATTATAAATTTTACACCAACAGTTTAACTACTGGCCACAAAAAACCCCCACCAAAATCTAGTGATTTCTTTTACCTGTAATATGCTAAGTTCCCCAGCTACTTCAAGAAAAAAGTTGCAATGCCAAGTATATCACAGCAGATTCATTACTATTAATCTGTATAAATTTACCTTCCTAGTTTGCATAAAAGTCAAATTGTTGGCCCAGTGCATACATTCACCTTTCCTCTTCAGAGCCTCAGACGCTGCAACTAATTCTATCCTAGCTGAGACCCCTTTCTTGCACGAGATAAAACCTGACTGTAAATGTTCTGCCTCTTCAGCCTGCAGACCGGTGGCTCTATTCAGGTCATCCTTGCAAAAATATTAATCCAGTGAGTGTGTGGCTTGCTCGAGTCAACTCTTGCCATTGCCTGGAGGAGCTCAGGATTGCAGAGCTTAACCTTTGATACGAAAATGGCTGCAAATCACTGTTACTAGTGCACGGGTGCATCACTCCTATTAGGCGGTGAGGTATTGCCTAGAGTGGGATACATCTGTTTCTAGTCACAAAGCGGGATTTACTTCACGCAGAAGCCAACTGCCACTCCGATAGCACATACACCCATAGATGCTATGAGACTGCATGTGCTTTTTCTGTACTTCAGCATCCCCTGCCTTTGTCATCTAATGTATAAATGGCAATTTCTACTTGAGGGCAATTTAGTTGATATGACACACTTTCTACACATTGCCTCTGTTTTACTTTCAGACCTTATATAACTGCATTTTTATGGGGGCTTTTTTTTCTGTGTTCACTGATTCTTACATAATTCTACTTGACTCTTTTTTAGGTCGCCTAAATGCTTGCAGAAACTTGTTGAAGAGCCAGACCACTTCAGTGAGTTCGAGCGGAGAGGCAAAACTTATTTCTGCTCCTTTGGATATAGTAATGGTCTTCCTTACAGTGGTGGTTCCTACAACAACGTCCTCGGCAAGCAGGGCAAGAAACCACCAAAACCGAGGCGGGAGTATCCCTGCCTTTGCAGTGGCAAGTCCCAAGAGCCCCTTCGAAGCCCTGTGTATTTTAAAATACTGCGGCTAATCCCTTCCAGCTCCACAAAACCTAAATCCCGGCGAAGCCGAAAAGGACTGCACTTCCAGCGTGCCGCATGCTCGTTTTTCCGCGGGGCTGTGGAGGTGGGTGCTGTTTCCAACGGCTGCAGCTCCCTCTCCTGGTGGAAAGGCAGAGCCAGGGAGGCCCCCAGCCAGGGGAGCGGCCGGCATCCTCCCGGACCTGCTCCCGCAATTCCCGTCACTCTTCAAACAGCAGTGGAATGAAAGTAAATTGATTTTAACAAATTGATGTGGAATTTGGTGAATAAACCGGAGTCTGAAATTAATTAAGCAGGAAAGAGTAACACGCGCTTTGAAAGGGAGACGATTCTGAGCAGAGGCACTCGCGCTCTCAGTGCTTCTGTTTGGGGAAGAGGGAGCAACCGACTTGATTTTTTTTAATTGGAAAATGACTGCTGAAAGGTCTCAGCAATTTTAAGTCATAAGGAATCCTCAGATTGATAAAAGCCTTAAAATACAAAACCTGAAAATACTTACATATTTGCAAATTCAAAGCAAACAACAAAAAATACTCAGGACACAAGAACTAAAAAAATCTTTTATTTTAAAACCACTCAAGATAAAACTGCAAAGTTGTGAATGAGGACATTTAGCCTAATGAAGTATGAATAATTAATGAGGTCCAGGAGCATTAAACTAGGCTTGTAGAGAATTTCAATAATCATTATTGATGCTAACTACTACTAATGTCACTGAGTGTCCATGAGGGCTGTGTGATGAAGTTTCTAAGAAACAGGAGCTAGCTCCTTTTTCTTGTGTTTTTATACACAGCTTCACAGAGAAGACAGCACAAGGGTCAGATTGCTTCTTTCCGGTTTAGGATATTTAATATTCAAAAAGACATTCTGAAACGGCAACATTGCCTCTCTCTGCTACTTTCTAATTAAAGCACAGATAGATGTTTCATAGACGTAAGGACCCAGAAGTTGGGAAAGACAATTTAGCCTTTTGTATCTCATCTTTAACACTTCATTAATTACTAAATATCATCTATTTTTGAATGACCCGGGTGCTTCTGCAACAACAGCCTTCTCAGCTGCTGGAGGCGACTGCAGAGATTCATCACGCCCATGACAGAAAGCGCCTCCGCGCTACTGGCAATACATTGTGCTGCCATCTGTAAGACCCCAGCTCAAGAGCAACCTCAGGATTCCCCCTCCTCCATAAAAACAAGGTATGTAGTGCAGATGTTAGGAGCTGGGCCTCTGAACATGCTGACTGTTCTCCTTTTCAGAGGGCTCCCTGCTAGCTGATTAATGGGGCAGCATTAAGATCAGCTGTGGTGCTGACCCCAGAGCCAGGATGGTGGCCCGAGACAGAGTGCCCTGGCAGTGCTGAGAGCCAGGAGAGGTAAATGCAGCTCCCGGGAGAGGTGCGGAAAAAACACAATTTCCTACAATCATAGTCTGCCGCTATTACTGTGCATTTCCAGCCTCCCACAAAAAAAGATGGAGATTTGGGTTTCTATTTTCAACTTCATTTCACTCAGCTCAACAAAGCATTGTCAAGCTGGAGTCTGATCTCCTCTTTCTTCTCGCCAAAAACTAGCCCCCACATTAAAAATCTCTTTGCGAAAGAGCAGACAACTAAAATTACATACAAAACACCCTGGAGTCTGGAAAATCAGAGAATATGGTCAGACTTTATACTGATTTTAATATGATGTCAATCAAGACCTTTTCTGCACTTCAACACATCTGTCTCCATGTGAACGCTCCAGTTCGGCAGTGCGTGATGAGGAGAAGAGGCAGAGATCTTTTCAAAGCTGATTACATCACAACTTTGGTTTCAATGGGGAAAAAAGACCGGTTTGCACTTCCTGTGGTTTTGTAAGAGGCTGTTACATATACCTAAACACATTACATTTAAGAAAGTTGTAACAAGCAGAAGTGACTCAGTTCCTAGTAATAATGGGATATCTTACTGATGCTGCGATTTTTTTTCTGCCTTTCCTTTTTACTTCTTCCACTCTTTATTTAAAAACCTGCAGTCTCTACTGTTTTATAGCAAAAACTGTTTGTAAAGCAGGAATTGTGCTGATCGCATCAAAACTCATTAATATAACTTGTTTTTCCATTATTAGCACCATCTGAGCCTGTTGAAAGTCTTAACCAGGACTTTAATTTTTCCACAGAGAGCTTTAAATTAATTAGTGGTTTACATGCTAACAAAGAATCTGATACATTCATAAATCAATCTAATGCAGAAGGATTACCAGAGGGTGGAAACCTATTCAGTGGGGACCTCACATTCACTTAACATGGTGGGGTTTTAACAAAAGGGTGCAGGTGTGGAATAGACGGGTACCAGGAAGAGCCCATGATAATCACTTTGCATCACATAAAGACGCAGCAGGACACATGGTAAATCAGAACCTAGGGCCCACCCTAAGTGAAACTCATGTAGATATAAAAGGCAGTATCATCCCACTTTAACCTTCACAGCTAAATTGCCAGAGTGGTACAATTTCTTTTGTGTAGGTTACAGGCCACTGAACTAATGGAAAATAGAGTAGAATTAAAGGACTTGGATGCAAAAGTACAAACTAAGGAAACTGTGTAACATATATGTAAATAAAGGTATCAAATAAATAAAAAAATTAACATTTTTCTGGGTAATTGTTAAATGAATCAAAACATGATGTAATTGTGTCTACTTTTCATTCATTTTAGGTTTTGAATCTAGTTTCTGCTAACACAGCACTCAAGCTGCCATGAGAACTCTGCAATGTAACCGTGGCAGCATTTTTCTCCTATTTTTCCTAACCTGGCACTGTTCACTGTTGAGAAAATTTCACAAAAATGAACACTTTTCCTGGTCTTGTTCTGTGTCCTAAAGGTCCAAAGTCATGGACTTAAAGTTAAAAAAAAAAGAAAAAAAAAGAAGATACTTTGATGACTGAAGCAGTATTCAGTCTTTACTATGTTTTGAAATAAACTTGTGATCTATTTTGAAAGGTGCTCATATTAAAAACAGAATCTCTGTCACCACAGACACCTGCACAGTCTCCATCAAATGCTGTAAAAACTGTAGACATATGAAGTGATCTTCTTTTTCTTTACAAAAAGGTAAAATAATGTTGATGAGTCAGAAGAAACTTGACTAAGAAAATTGCGAACATGCACATTAAGAAATTAAAGGCCATAAGTGACAGGAACAGCCACCCGGCAATCTAGGCTCAGTGCTGCTGAAACTTTCAGTAAATGGATTGGCAGTAGAGTAATCGGGCATTTTGATAATGAATAATCAATATTTACTGATGGTGGTTCATAAGATAAAGAAACCTGAGCAACGGTCAGGTATTCACAGTCCGAATTTACTCAGTTCTCCTAATTCAAGTAATTTATAAATACATACTCACTCAGTCCTATACACAAGGTATCAGATTTTCCATATAACCATATGGAAAAAACATATTACAGGCTATTCGGATATTTTTGGTGATAAACATTTATCTTGAAATGCAGTATCTTCATTTAATCTTCTGTAGTACCTTCCAATAATTATCTACTTCCAATAATAAATCAGTCATGAAAAATGTAACTCCGAGACATATTAAAAACCACATTTCTTACAGGGAGCTCTGTGGGGCAGACATACTGGTATCGCATACAGTCCGTACTGCCTGATCTTCAACCTCAGCTGAAGCCTCCTCAGAAAGACATCACCTCATAACACGCATTTCATCATCACTCACCATATGTTATTTATACAGATGTGCAAACCCATTTTTGAGCAAAGATATCACAAGTATAAGTAGTTTCTACGGCACATGCTTTGTATTTGTTTGTCATTATTGAGTTCATGTGCACGTCCACCTCGCTGCAGCAGTTTCTGTGACCCTGGGCGAACCCAAGCACCCATCGCTTCCCACCCATTGCTTTCCCACCCATTGCTTCCAAGGACCACATGCAAAAAGGCAACAGCTGGTTGCAGGTTACGGCAAATGCTAACTGACAATCCCTGTGCAGAGAAGCAACTCCTACCTAGCATATTCTCCCCTTGATTTGTGCTGGGAAGGCAATGGGGAAGAGTATCCACAGCTTTCTCCCACTGTGATCAAAAAGGTGCCAAATGGGAAGCAGGAAGGACGGGGCAAACCCACCGCACCATGCGTCCCTCCAGCATGCTGGTGGCAGGGCAGCACACAGGGGGAGAGGGCACGCACTCCCTGCTCACTGACTCTGCTCACCCTAAAAATTAGTGTGGGTTAACATAACGTGGTCACCTCTTATCCGCATGACCTATCTGTGACTGCAAAACCCAAATCAAATTTATTTTTTGAAAAGAAGCGAGAAACGCTAGCGGGTATTAAACGAGGTGCCATCCTGCAAAAGGCTTGTGTGATGCTTCGCACAGTTCCCAGGACGCAGGGCAGCGGCGTGGCAGCACGGCTCCTGGTGCTCTCTGCCCCGCTTCACGCCTGGCATAAGAAATGCTCTCCACCAGACTGCGCGAGGCATTGGAGGTGGCATTAAAGGTGGCACGTGCTGTCACCTGTGCTCTTCCCAAATGAAGGAGTTTAGTTCACTGAAAACCTTCATGCCAATCTAACTAGCACCACAAACAAAAAAAGAAAAGGGGAGACAGTAAAGGCGATTAGCTAATTAATGATTAAATAAAGCTGTGGCCTGTCACTGGCAGAGGGGCTGCGGGGGGTGCCATCCCTTTTATCCAGAGTCGCAGCCGGTGACAGCAGAGCAAAACGCCTCAGGCGCCCCGCAGCCGGCTGGTACCGCTGCCCAGCATCCTCGCAGCCAGCCCCAGAGGACACCGTGCTGTCTCCGGGGGGGCGTCCATCACACCAAAAAGAGTAGCACATGGGATTCACTACCCTGCGGGCACGCTGCTGGCTGCCAGCACTTCTCTGGAGGAAGCCTCGCCGTTTGCCAAAGGCTTGCTTGCTCAGAATCCCTCACCAAAATTTCATCGTGAATCTTTCTAAAGTATTTGCCCCAAAACTGGGATGTGCTGCAGGCTCCTTGCTGCACGTCCCGAGAACACAGCCTACACAAGTTACTTCATCCCTGGCCTCCCCTGTGTTCAAATACTCCATCTCCTGGACCCTTACTGCTCCTGTACTGCTCACAGCCAAGCAAGTTCATTAATGTTAATTAATGACTGCTGTGTTTCACATTAAAATCACCGGTTCTGAGCTCAGAGACACAAAGAAGTTTTCATACATCAACAGCTTCAAAGCAATTGTCTCTACGGGTGCTCTCGTCCTCGGCTGCAGTTGCAGGATAATTGTGGAAATTACCCCTCGGGGAAGAGGAGAAAAACTACCTAGTATTTACCTTGGGGGAAGATCGCACCCCCAGAGAGCTACCTGTCAGCTCCTAATGGGTTACAAAACTCAGCCTCTCAAGAAATTATACAAAACTACACTCTGGTTAGCAGGGCTATGTGATTAATCCCACCACCCCATAGTAAAAGGCACAAGAAGTGTCTGACCCTCGTGAGATGAAGCCACAAGGTGGGTGCCTATACCAAAAGCATCACCAGGTCTAGAAGGTTAATCAATGCTGCTCATTTCATAAAGTCTTGAATTATTCCACTCTTTTACACTCAATATATTATATTATTTCTATGCCTTCCAGGGAAAGCTAGTTTAAAAAAATTAAAGGAAACATTTCAAATAGAGTAAACAGCTCTCCAGATTTTGAAGATTGTTTACACTGAAAACTAAAATGCAATTGCAAATCCAATGCCTGATCTTTGCCATTCTTCCTCAGGCAAAATTCCTCCTGGAGGCAGCAGGAGTTTTATCTTAGTCACTGACTCTTGGATTACCGCTTAACCTGATGAAGTTTGTTTCTCAGTTCCTCCAGGACTTCTGCCCCAGCACATACACATGACCCAGTGGCCTGTCTTCCCGACCGCTTAAACCCCATCTCAGAGTCTTCTGGTGGCCAAGCCAGCCATGCTGCAGACCAAGGGCAGGCGCATGGGATGCAGAGTCGGGATGGGAGAGGGCAGCGGCTCCCATGGCCGAGCTGGGCACGCAGCAGGGGCGCGGGGCAAATCAGCAATATCTGCCTGAGCAAAACCCACTCGTCTGCTTTCCCTTCACTGCCAGGCATTCAGACCCCCCAAAAGCCTCTGTCCCAGCACAGCCCCCCACAGGCACCACCAGCTCTTCTGGAGCTGTGTGTGGCCATGGGACAGCAATAGATTCATGGCAGGTTTTTCTTACCCGCCACTTACGTCCCTCCAAATCTCATTTCGTTGTATTAATCACTAATAATGATTTATAAAATGCACTTACCACAGGCAGGTGGGATTTTAAGGATCCTGCATCACACAGCTAACGGAATCCGCTCCCCAGAGACCCTCTACAGGTTCTCGCCACTAAATTAAACAAACGTTGGTCCAAATTCTCTCACAGCCAACTATGCAACTCTCTCAAATCACTAGCAGTTTCATGAGTATGTTCAGGGGGACTGGTTTGGATTTTAAGGTTTTTGAATGGGTCTGCTTTATCCCATGGAAGCCTAAGATATTTTATCTGAAGACAGGGACAAACAAACTCCTTAACAGATGGGAAGAGTTCCTTAGATATTAAGTAATTAAGCACACTCAGCGCATGTTGGCTCCTAAAGAAAATTGTTTTGAAGAGACAAGGCACTCTATAAATTGAGATTTGCAGTTAATCAAAAACCTGCCATTTCAACTTTTGCTCACAAGCCTAATCTTATAAATTGCTACACGAAAAATGAAGATATAAGGAGCATTACATGATTTACAGAATTATCAGATTGAGGGTTTTTTAAGCTTCCATGCTGAAATTGCCTTTCTGTGCTTGCCTTCCTTCCAATTCCAGTAAGCACCATCAGCAGGGAGAAGGAAACAGCTTTTCTCTGCCACAGCTCTTCCAAGAAAGTCAAGATAGAGCTTTGAGTTTCCTCAGATTTATGAATACATGGTTGGCAACCCATCATTATGTCCAAAACAGTCTTAATGCTCCAGTGACCGTCTTCAGCAAGACAAAACGTACCCAAGGCCTGAAGTAGTAAGACAAGAATTGCAAAGCAGTGAGTTGCCGCAGCTTACCATTGCTCCTTCACTCTTACTTTGTGCAACTTCTCGCTGCAGCCGAGCCACAGATAGCTTCTCCCTACGGAAAGAAAAGCGTGTGAATAGCAGTTCATTTTTCACTGGCGGAGAGAACGCACCGCTTCCCCATCGGGGTGGCATTCCTGCACATCGCTCGGGTAACCCTCCCGGCAGACCCTGCTCTCCTCGCCATGTTTCTCTGCAATATTTAGCAGCTCCGTTATTGTTTCATCTTGTGGCAGTTTGACAGAACTGCCAATAAATCAACTGAATCCAAACATCATTTGCTCCGTTCAAACAACAAAGTAGCTCATCACGCTGGCGATATGGAAACAGACTGTGCAAATCAGATTGTGTTAATTATTTTCCTACAGACTTGCACATCAGTTGTATTCTGCACTATATTAACACAAGTTGGAAGGCTGTTAGATTATCCATAAATGTATGAATAAAAATGAAATTTAAAAAATCTTTTCTGTTTCTAAACATACTGTGCTGCATTTTGTAACTACTGAATTATTAGATTATATTTTTTATTAGCCTTTCTTCATACAAGATTCTTACCCAAATGTTTGACTTGACTCAAGGAGCAATTAATTTGCTTAATTAAGGATTTGGTGACCACACCACAACACACTTTCACCTGAAAAGTTGTAAGAAAGGAATGAGAGTAGGGTTTTAGTATACACAGAAATGGAGATTTTCAGTGTACAGACTGGGAAAACATAGCACGTACTAAATATGTGAACTGCAAAACCTAGACAGTGGAAGGCGGTGCAGGAATCGACCGCTGCAGGAGGGGTACGGGAAGAGAGGAATTTGCCCTGGAAGCTCAGCAAAGCAGAAAATACTTTACAGAACAAGTGGGACTTAAGCAACCTACCATAATTTAGAAAGGATTTAAGAAAAGCAAAGACACTTTTTCAAGTAGGCTATTTTTAAAGAAGAAGATCTATTTTTGAAAGAAAAGCACCCTGCAGAAACATCAGAGGAATTTATCAATGCATGAAGAATTTATTAGTACACAACGAAACATAAATTTGCAGATGAATAAATTATTTACAAAAGATGATTGGCTTTGAAAACTTGCAGCAAAAGGATTTTTAAATTGGAATATATCCACTATCAAGTTTGAGATTTTCCATCCACTCATGTTTTGCCCAGAAATTCTACTTGGTCTAATTGGAAAGAAAGACCTGAACCATCCCAGTGCGGCATCCTGGCACTTACCTGGGATATTTAAAATCTCTGCCCCAGTGACTACTTAGTATAATGTAAATGCAAGCGTGCCAATGGCTCGGGCCTGCTGAGACCTGGCAGCGGGCAGGCAGCGTCTGCCCTCGCCCAGCTTCCCTGTTGGAGGGCCAGCAGGACCGGCCTCACGCCGCCTGCGAAGGTCTCCAGCCACGCTGCCCAGCTTTCCCGAGACGTTCCGAGTTCAGGAAAGAAAACCTTCCTGCTGTGCACTGCAGTGAAGTATATACAGTCTTGAAAACGCAGAGACGCATCTCCCAGCTCTGCCGCGGCAGAGAAGAGCAGGGGCTGGAAACTCCCGTCCCCCAAAAACCTGCAAAGGTTCCCAGCCGGGGCTGGGGGAGGACCCGGCGGACGATGATCTCCCCAGGCTCTGTAGCCGCTCCTGTCATCAACCAGGTCATTCTCATCCAGCATGAAAAGCTAAATGCTCTACAATATTTTATTCCTGGTCTTGCAATAAAAGTAGCCTTTAAACCACTTCTGCAAGCCATTTCTCAGGAACTCTTTCTGCCAAGGAAAGAAGATCTGCACGTACCTTCCTAATTACTGTGGGAATGACAGCACTCAGGTCACTCAGCCATAGCTCAACATACGCTTGGCTCACCAAACCAGTCCTCCTTCTTCGTTTCAGCAGAAGACATCGTATTTAAGTTAAGTGTCCCTAACAGTCACCTGCCCCACGTCCTTGCTGCGCCCCCACAGCACGCCCCACGCAGCCGGCTGGTGGCACCCTGCAAGCACCGTTATCAGATTAATACCAGGCATTGCTAATACTGTGATTTGTAAATGTATATGACGATGAAACCACTGAATATTGCCAAAACCTAAAGGTACTGCTACAGCCCAGTGGAAGTTGCGTTTGTGTTACTCGAGCATGGTATCAAGATCCTCTTTTGCACATCTGAAATATTACTGACAACTGAAAAGTGGCATTAGTACAGCATTGACGGCCTTAACGCAAGTATCCTAAAAACAGCTTCTAAAAGACACATACTGCCCTCCCTCTTCCTTGCTCCGATACTATCACAGGCAAATTACAAAATTGGTTAATCCAATTTTAAGGATTTAGTTTATCTGCTGGAAATAGCCCGTTGCATTTTTGCACTGCTTCAGCGCCCTAATATGTTTTAGTGGGAAAAGTGAGCATACCCTTTGAGGAGGTTTTGACTTTTTAATTGCAAAACAAATGCCTAAAGACATTTTATGGGAAAAGATGGAGGGGGAAAAAATAAACAAACAAAAAACCCCACAAACCACTCCTCCATACACTTCCTGCCAGTGGTCTGGAGACATTTAGTTAGTTATTCCTCCTACATGAGGAATACTCCTACTTTCCTCTCTCCATGTTACCTCCAACATGGAATCAGATCCACACTTCTGGAACCCTGGAATTTTATCAGAGTAGATTCCATTCGAGCTCCATCGCAAAGAGGGCTCCTCCTCCCGACGCCAGGTCTTCCCTCTCTTGGTGAGGATCCTGGCTGAGGTTCCGAAAGGGCTTACTTAGCAATTTTCCCAGCGAAGCAGAGCAAAGACTGGCATTCTCATACTGTATTTATAACATTGCTGCTGTTAGGAACAGAACCACTTTTCAATAGCAGAAAATGAAAAAGAAACCTGACTACTATGTAGGAGAAAAAAAATCTGCAATAGTGGATACAGAAGAGCCATCTGCTCCAACAGTCTCTAAAAATAAGTCAACTTTGAGGCAAGCAAACTCTGTGCTCGCACTTCAAATAGGTCCCAGAGCATTTTCTCCCTCCCGCCTGCACTCCCCAGGTGAAGGAGCTGTGGACTCGCAGACAGACCTACGCAGATGGTTACCTTCATCTAGGCAGGATGCACGGCAGAGGCTCAGTGTGCCTCCGGACCACAGTCACCCCCGAGATCACTCCAGGGAGCTTCATCTGTGATGCACTTGGCCCATCGCCCGCAGTGAGCCACTTCCCACCACCTCTGTTCGAACGTACGCTGATATAATGGGTGAGAAATGTGGTCAGAATCCTGTTACGAGCCAACAGCATTTAACACCAATTTGCAGTGTTGGAAGTTTTCATATAAGATACATGACAAGAGAGAATAAGGAGCTTCATGTCTAAGCACAACCAAATAAACCCACTGGTTACTACCCACCATCTCAGGCAGTTTTGATTAAGACAGCACCTTCAGTGACTATTCTCAGCCCCCATTTTTTAACATGGTGTTACAATTGGATAAGCATTTTACTATGACTGAGCTGCCAAAATAATAAGCTTTTAGCTGCTTTAGCCTTTCAGATGTTTCAAATCCAAAGAACATTTGACATGCAGCTTCAAAGTTAATCTTGTTTTTTTTATCTTTGCTTTTAAATAGGAAAAATCAGTAGCATTATTTTGTTGCTATACAGCTTTATTTATTTTTAATCAAGCATGTTTCATCCCTACAGCATGATTCATTAACAAAGTTAATTAGCAACTACAGCCAACCTGCAAGAAAACAGAATCTTCTCTGAGGATTTAAAAAATTAAAACATGTTCATTGAGAAGTTCTCATGTTCGCTTTTGAAAAACCACTAAATGATAAAAGGTTTACAAAAATGCTCTTTGAAAGCGCAGTTTATGCTCTTAAGTTTGAATATTTGCATTGTAAGTGGCAAAATTCCCAGCCAAGGACTTTGCGAAGAGATAATTAAAGGAGCCAAACAAGGATTCAATTATATCCTCTCCAGATGGAACCAAGCACACAAGTAGTCACTGTGTGGATGGAAGAAAGACACATTTCAAGTCTCAGTATCACTAGTAGATATTGCAGTAGCTTGTTCTAAAAAACAACAGTTTGAGGAAAGCCCATTTAGTCCAATAAAAACAGAAATGTGCTAAATAATTCTGCAAATTCTAAACTCTCCTTAAACTAAGATTTCTCCCTCACTCTCCCTTCCCATCAGTTCGACTCATTCAACTACCAGACAAAAAAACCCGTATCACCTGACAGCAACAGCTAACAGACACAGCTCAGGGCTTCACTACACGACTGTGCTACTTGAACGTCCCCCAGTCCCCGGGGATAAAGGCAGGTAAGTCGATGCAATCACAAGCCCCCACCTATCACTTAATTTTGAACAAATGCCGATACTGTTCCTGATCTGGTCACAGATATCCTCAGATCAAACAACACAATAAAAGCTACATTGGATGACTGCAAGACCCTTTTTCTTAGTTCTTCTTTATATTGCTGTTTTACGTTGATACAACACAACAAAAAACTCTAGCAGTGAACTTCAGCTTCCCAAATTTCAAAATAAGATTTTACTTTTTATTTTGAAACCTCATATTCAGAAGCTCTTAGATACAGGGCTTTGCTTCTCCATCTAACACAGAAAGGTATTACTTAAAACAGCTTCTGGATAAGGGTATGAAATAAAGATTCCCTTAAAATGTGCTGAATTATATCCATTTGCCAAGAGCTCAGCCATACAGAATCAGGACATACTTTCAGTGGTAAATAATGATTTTACGCTTTTAATGCAGAAAAATAATTTTATAATTTTAATGAAGAACACAGTCAAAACTCAAAAAGAATGGAAAATGTCTTAGTAACACCATCTGAAACTTAAGTTAATGTTTCAGTGAACCTTAATCCCATGATCCACTGGGAAGACAAGGGCTCTATCAAACCCTGACGTTGTCCTTTCCTGTCTTGATCACACACAGCAGCCCCACAACCTGCCAGCGTGCATTGACAGGTCTTGCGTTTTCAACATTGACACACGCAGTTTTCAAACTTCTCCTATTTCTGTTTTCCCAAGTAAATTATCACTCTCCTACATAGGGAATGAATGTGGACAAAACATAATAGGTATGACAGCTCCCAAGTTACTAATTTGTTTCTCTAGTCACCTTTTGTTTCATGAACAGGAAAGTCTTTTCTTCATATTTCATCCTTCCTTGAAACTTTCACTCTGAAGTGATTTCACTTAGAAGTGGTTGGTTCTGCACCATAAAACAAAGCCCAGCTTTTCCTTTCATTTTATAACTTACGGTATTTGTAAAGCCAGAAAATCACCACTTGACCCACTGAAAAAGTCAAGCTTTGAAAATACTCTTTTAACATTTGTTTTATTTTTGGTGATTGTGTCGAATCAGAATGGCCAAGGTATAGGCCAGAGAGTCATTCTGCCCCTTCTGCACGCTATTTTGGAGCGGAGAAGTTCAAACCGAGTTTCCCACTCTATGCTATTGCTGCGAGATTCAAAAAGTGAATAAATACTCTCTCACGCAGGGAAAAACCAGTCAGAAAAATGACAGACACAGACACAGAATCTGAACTTGCAAGGTGTCCCTAACAACCGTGAATGGAACCATTCCTTATTTATCATCTACCAAAATTATTTCTCTATAACTTCCCACCCCCCCGAATCATCGCATGTCGCCATGGCATTATTTTTCAAACAAACCAGAAAAAACACCACTAAAATCCATTAAACTCATGTTCCAGCACGGTGCCAACACCTAGGGGCAGGGCACTAGTTTGTGCAGAGAGCCACAAGCCTGGCTCCTGGTTTTCCAGGGAGGTTTCCCATCCGATCGCTGACCAGGCTTGACCCCGTCGAGCCTATGAGATCTGACAAGGGAACAGCCGAGGGTGGAACAGCTGCAGTGAACTAATGCACCTCTTTCAGCTCCTATTGCGGTCGCAGCGGTTAGCGATGCCGCAACCTTCCTTCCTACTGAAGATCACGTACAACAGCATTTGGTGCTTTATAAACGTCAGCATCATGCGCATTTGGAAACTGGTCTTTTAGAGTTGCAACGGTTTAACTACATCTGGCAATAAAAGAGCCATCTTGCAAAGAAATATTCATTGCAAATTTAAAGCTGAGCAAAGTACGAGCTTTATTTAATTATTTTCACAATAATTGCAAAGACAGGCCTTACTATAAGGGAAGTACTAACGCTGTCAAGCAGAAGCAGAATAGATAGTATGAGCCACCAGCAAGGCACAGGCTCCTACTTATTGCTAATTTATCTGTATTCATTTCTGAATGAAAGATAAGCATACGGAAAACATCATTTACATTAAACTTTTCTTCTACAAGACATGATACTCCCAAATCCAGACAAGCAAACCAGGTATTAACTTATGTAAACTGTATTTTCTTTGGGTGACACTAATAGTAGGGAAAATAACCCACCCAGGAATTAGAACTATAATCTAAAATATGTATCAGCAATCCCCAGGGGCTCCTCACCAATACCCAGTGGATTTTAATGTATATGATATCTGAATTAGAAGTCCAAAGATGATCATCTAATTACTTTCCAGAAGCATCCAAACAAGGCACCACGTACAAAAGAAACACCATGGAAGAAGATCACAGGGTAACCCAGGGCTGAGTCCCGTCCCTGGGCAGAAAGAAGGAGGAGGCAAAAAGTGCCGTAAGAGAGAGAGAGACATACCGGGGGCAGAGCCTTCATCACAAAGGCAAAAAGGTTGCCTTTGGCTAGGAGAGAGGGGCAGAGCCACGGCAGAGAAATCAGAAAAGGAAAGGTTATCAGGAGTCCACGGCAGATTACGACGGGATTGTCTTCACGACAAATTACTCTCTCAGCACCAGCACAGCCACTGAGGTTGGCTGGGCACTTGAGCACGGTAATTCTCTTGTCCTAAGCATGTGCACGGGGATGGACAGCGATGCATTTTCAACAGAAGCATCTTCTCTCACACTGGCAATCTTTATTACTTCATTGACATTTATTGTTTTCAACACTGAAATTATGGGTGAGAGACTGTACATTCTAATGATTCACTAATATTTCAGACAACATTCCAAATATATCTTTTTTTTTTAATGTTGGGGTGTCTTCTTCCAATATTAGTGCTGACTCCACAACACAGCCCACCTCTCAAATTCTGTATATATTTGGGCCAACAGTATCAGACATAGTTAGGGAGGTCTAGACCCAAAGTTTAAAATGTTGGGTTTTTTTCCTCTTGGGCTTTGAGATGGTTTTTAACCTTAGTAATGTGGAAAAGCCAGCACGTGAAGAGCAAAAACTTTTTAAATAGAGACCTTTAAATAACATTAATTAGTAACTGCTAAATAATCACAATGACAATAAATAGAACCACCACCACCCCCTTTCAGTTCCTTGATAAAACATGGAGACGGTACCAACCATCACAATCAATGCAGTTTCTTGATTAAGAAAAAAAACAGGCAAAAGAAGTGATTCCTTCCCCATGACGCACACATTTAGTTGTGGGATAAAAGATTAATGTCCGTATGACATAATGCCAAATCATCAGGATAATTATGAATTATACCAAGCAATCATTTTACAAATCTCCTGGAACATCTTGCTTGTGGCCATTATTCACAAGATAATGCATTCAGTTGCATTTTTTTTTTTTCAGATATATTCCTCTGAAGCCTTTCTTTTGGGCTGAGATTCCAGGTGGAAGAAGAAAAGGGGTGGGGAAAAAAAAAGCTGAATTTTTTTATGAAACACAAAAATGGAGGAAAAAAATTAACATTTTCCTAGTAATTTCTAAAGTTTGTGGACAGTAGTAAGAGATACGTAAAGATTTCTTTTAAAAATTGCCCCAAATACAAAACAGTCCACTGCAGCAGGCAAGGGAGTTACACCTAGCTATAAACTAATGCAAGATCAAGCATGAAACATCAAACACTTAAGTGCCAAGAAACACCAGGTAAACAGCACAACAGTACTGTACTCTGAAATACATCTAAAGTACAGGCTTTCACGTTATAAATTAAATAGTCCATGCATTATGTAAACGTTGCCTTTATCTAAAAGCATAGTTAAGGTTTTAGTGGGGCTAAATTCTGCGCAGATCTGCTCCCTGTTTAAACCTTTTGATTCAATATATCCCATAAACTACTAAAACGCACTACTACAAATAAACGAGCATAGGATCTGTCCCACAAAATTTGTTATTATTAAAAGTGGCACATTAACCATAAACCTTATTGTCTCTGTTCTGCAATCCACACCATAAAATACCTAGCAAAAGCAATTTGATGAATTCACACTGTTGTAGCTTGGAATTTCTTGACGTAAGTGACTGATTTATCAATTTTAATGTTACATTAACAGTAATATTTGTATTTAATGCTATATTATTTCTGCCAGTAAGTTGCAATCAAAAAAGCATACAGTGGGAATTTGTATGATTAGGCAAGCTGCCAAGTTCTTGAAGACTTATCATCATGGAAAACCTCAGTGTTCAAACAGGAAAGAAAGAAGCAAAGGACTAACAGAAGTCAGTTTGGAATATTAATTCAGCAAAAGAAACTTTAAATTATAATATAGCAGCTACTGCACACAGATCCCCATCCTTTACTAGAAGAATGACTGCATGTTCTTCTTTTCAGGTGCTATTTTAAAATATCTTATACAAATCATAGAATCATAAGATTGTTTAGGTTGGAAAAGACCTTTAAGATCAAGTCCAACCGTACACCTAACCCTGCTAAGTCCACCACTAAACCATGTCCCTAAGCGCATCATCCACACATCCTTTAAATACCTCCAGGGATGGTGCTCCACCACCTCCCTGGGCAGCCTGTTCCAATGCCTGACAACCCTTTCCGTGAAGAAATGTTTCCTAATATCTAGCCTGAACCTCCCCTGGCGCAACTTGAGGCCATTTCCTCTTGTCCTGTCGCTAATCACTTGGGAGAAGAGACCAACACCCACCTCTCTGCAACCCCCTTTCAGGTAGTTGTAGAGAGCGATAAGGTCTCCCCTCAGCCTCCTCTTCTCCAGACTGAACAACCCCAGTTCCCTCAGCCACTCCTCACAAGACTTGTGTTCCAGACCCCTCACCAGCTTCATCGCCCTTCTCTGGACACGCTCCAGCACCTCAATGTCCTTCTTGTAGTGAGGGGCCCAAAACTGAACACAGCATTCGAGGTGCGGCCTCACCAGTGCCGAGTACAGGGGCACGATCACCTCCCTGCTCCTGCTGCCACACTGTTTCTGATACAGGCCAGGATGCCGTTGGCCTTCTTGGCCACCTGGGCACACTGCTGGCTCACATTCAGCCGGCTGTCGATCAACACCCCCAGGTCCTTTTCTGCAGGACAGCTTTCCAGCCACTCGTCCCCAAGCCTGTAGCGTTGCATGGGGTTGTTGTGACCCAAGTGCAGGACCCGGCACTTGGCCTTGTTGAACCTCATACAATTGGCCTCAGCCCATCGATCCAGCCCGTCCAGATCCCTCTGCAGAGCCTTCCTACCCTCTGAAAGCATTTGTTTAACAAAAGCCCTAAAACGCTCTAAAACTGTACCAAATTTCTTTCTGAGGACTCTTTCACAGTACAAGACTTACAGTTAGCACTTTGCTAATTAAAACAAAATAGTAGTGTTTGTCTTCTTTTGACAGCATCCTCAGAACCACTGTATCATTCTTATGACCTTCTCCAAGCAAATTTTACCCTACCACCTCCCAGTTTAGCTTTACAGTGCAGCTGGGTTCAAGGCAGATTAACCAAAGAGGCACAGGGTCATTGCTACCTGATGGTTTGGCCCATGGGAGAAAGACAACAGTTTAAGCCACCACCTTTTACTTTCAACACCCACAACTGCCACTCTTCATTTCACATGCCCACAAGATGCTTTTCTGGTCCTGATCCCCAAACACACCGGCTCTCATTGCTGGAAGCACCGAAGCGGGTGACACTTGGCTGGTCAGCAGAGCTGACACAGCCCTGGCAACACATCAGTCGCCAACACAAGGAAGATGCTGCTAAAGCAGATACCACTTGCAAAAGAGTCAGATTTTGATTTCTGTGACTTGGTGAAATTAAAAGTAATAGCAGTGATGTAAATACTCTACAAAGCCATCGAACCATATTTTTTTTTAATGCACGTTCAAGAAAGAAGAGATAGAGCAGGGACTAGAAAGAAACCACTATGTGTAAGGGTACTTTTCACATCTTGCCTTTCTTCAGCACATCATTCAGTACTTCTACTCTACTCCAGAGTTAAAACCAGCCTACTGTTGTAGGTTGTGTACTGTATCGTCATTAGGGAAACCATAGCTGTTTCTCCTCAGTTTAATTGCTTCTAGCACTGTCTTTCAGCTTGTGAATGTGTAAGCTCTTGGTGTTTCGCTGTTCATTTCTAAGCTGGGTCAAGCCTGTCTCTAGACTAGATGGAGTCTCAGTTCTTGTGTTTCTGGTTGGGGTATTCTGTATGGTTTGAAGTACTAGATCCTTACAGCATACAGACTTATACTATTTTCATTGCATTGTTTACTTGTGTTAGGGTTTTTTTTTTAAATTAAATATTTGAAATCCAGAAGACATCTCCTGATATATGAAGAATTCTCTGGATTGTGACTCAAACAGAACTACCTGTGAATCCTGAAACCCTTCAGCCATTTCTAGCAAAAATTAATTCTTTTTTTCCACTAAGCCTGGACTTAAGGAGACCTTGAAAAATGAAAACCAAAGGAACAAACAAGCAAACAAGAGTTTCTTTTTGCAAAGGAGTTGGAAGTTGAGCTCACAAATCCCCCAGTCACTGGTTGCTCATATATATTTTTTCTCTGGAGATTTGTCACATGGAGATGATGGGCTGTGGAAATTCTTTTGAAAGGATATGCATTTCCCTAAAGGATTTTTAATGAGAATTTATTGCTCATGAAAGATTCAGGATTGGCAGCACTTCAGTCTTCAGTTAATGATCTTTGTTTATTAACATAAAATGCATCATGCTTAACAGGAGTGTAACTTTCCCAACCAATGCATCAAAGCACGAAAGAATTCGCACTTTTCAGTCTTATCCCCTGAGGCTGTCTGAGAGGGTGCTAGCTGAAATTTATATGGTTGTCCTCTTAAGAGAATGAAGTCAGAACCCCTGTTTCACATAAGGCTGGAAGTCATGGAGATATTTCTTCATAACTGAAATTACTCAGACATAAATTAAGAGCAAGAAATGGCAGCAGACTGACATTACTTCTCATAGTGACCATGCAAACCTTTTACCAGTATTGGAAGATCTTTGCTTAGTCCTAAACTTAATTGTTCTTAAATTCTGTGGTTAACATTCATGCAGAATGCTGATTCCACATGCTGTTAGTAAATTATCAGCTTTTGAAACTCACTGAATTTGCAAAAGTGATGAAGGCTATAGACAACTAGGTCTGTAAACCCGAGATCCCAGAAACACACCACTAAGCCATCTGATGTATTTCTATGGAAAAAAACCAAACCTGCAGAAGTGCACATCTTCAAAAAAAAAGGACCAAATATACAACTGAAGAAAAGTGGGGTGTAAGGCACAAAAACCAAATACGTTGTTTCAGACACTATGCCCAACACTGTTTTGGACGCCAAGCTCAACCAAACTCTTTAGATCCACTGCTTTCTTCATAACTAGCTTTCCTTCTGCTCTGCCCGAGTGATACATCCAGCTATTGTTTGTTTGTGAGGACTTTCAGAAAAATTTTTCTCCCTGTTTTCTACAAAGCTTTTCAGTTTTGCTCTTACAATCAGATATCCGATTTTGCTTCATTACTGATTGACCTTTTACCTCTGTTTTCCACTCCTTTGTTCCCAGATCGTCGTAACACATTCCTGGTATTCTTTGTAATCTCTTTTTTTTGGGGGCTGTTACACAGTGTGATGCGTTTTTATCCATCCAGAAAGCCCACAGCATGAGGACTTCTGTATTTCTTCACAGGCTGCACTTACCATGTCTTCTCTCCTCTGAGCTACATTTATTGCACACTCTGTAACCTTCCAGTTGTCACTCACATCCTGTTCAAACTGAACATTAAAACACCTTGAAAAAATCATCCTTTTTTTTTTGTGGACAAGGAACCAAATCAAAGTGATTTTATTCTGTTTCACTCACTGGACTTCTCTCTTGACTTTTTTTCTTTACGCAATTGTTCAATACTTAAGTATTCTGGTACAAATTGCTAGGAAATCTGCAATGACCTTCCACTCAAAGAGAAAATACAGAAGAGAATCAAAGTTGTTCAGAAAGAGTCCTTTTCTTTACTGCTTAAATTGTTTTTTTGTTGTTTCTTGTAATTTCACTTTGCACCCTCAAGAATAAGAATACTATTCTACTAAGACCCAGAAATACTGCTCAGTCAGGTGGACATGTTTCTACTGAAGACTGTCTCTATTTTACTCCCAGAGGCAGCTGGAACTTGGATCAGGCCCCTGGAATAGCATTTTTTTGTAATGGTTGGACCTGATGATCTTACAGGTCTTTTCCAACCTTAGTGATTCTGTGATTTTGTGCTGCAACCCATCTTTCCTTTCCTCTACCAACTCACCTGAGGGATGAGCGAATTTCTTCTCACATCATTTTACAGGGAAAATCAAATAAACTGGACAGTGAGATGCCATATACACCTTTGGGTACAGCAGAAGAACAGCAGCACCGATTTCCATGGCTATTACCTGCGCACCTCTAGACTGAGTACTGGGCACTAGGATTACAGAGCGGTAACCGGGAGCACTTTGTACTCAGGAAATCATCGGAATGGGTCAAAGTATATGCCAAACCACTCTATCAGATATGTATATAAAAATATAGATGCTCTCTATACAAGGAAAAACATCCATGTGCAAACCACATAGCTCCCGTATTTGTACTTTAAATTTCTATTCTGTGACACAGCATATAGAAACCACACACAAGAGGCTGTGGGTGCCCAACGAGAAAATGCAGCAAAGGGAGTGAAGTTAAAAGCTAACTGAATGCATACAAGACAAATAGGGGTTTTTTAATACACTTCGAAGCAACAACCAATATGAGGAAAAAAACGCTACTTAAATGATAGAAATATGGTTTGCAGCGTACGATTTAATACTTGATGAATATTGAGTGTATATGCTGAAAGACATGCAATATTTGCCATGTTTACAGCATTGCTGTGAAATCAGCTATTCGGTTTTACGTGTATATCCATGATCTCTATTATTAAAAGCATTAGTGCATCTATTCAATCATTTGAATTTATACTGTAGTAGTGAAAAAAATTAAACCAATTATGAAAATAATTTCAGATATCCATCCATTTTTCGTAATTCTGAAAGTAAAAGCCATGTTTCATCGCTAAAGGACATTTGAGATAAACTCTGCCAAGATCACATTTTGTAAAATTATCCGGGTTTGGTAAAAATGTAAAATGGATGATTTGTACTTTAAGAGCAACAGGTCTTTTAACGATGCGCGACAGTTGGTTGTCAGGCCACCTGCAAACAGCCACTGGCACGAACACGTCATTCACGGCACAGGCTTAGCGTCCATACAGACCCTGGAGGGGCCTTCCGACAGGACTCCCAGCAAGTGGCAGATAAAATAAATGAAATCATTATTTTCTGAGAGCATTTCTCAAATGCCTACGTAAAATATATTTTGGATGTACCGATAGGCAATAATTGCCACTTAGCTTTCAGTCAGGAATGCGATCCTCTTTATTGACTGCAAAGATTTGGAGAGAGAAGGTAATACAGACTCTTCTATAAATCTCTGTGAACTTCAGTAACCTACTAGTTTTGTGAAGAGGAGAAAAAGGAGGAAAGCTAGTAACAAATTTCCTTGGAAAAAGTTATAAACTGCTGGGCTTCCCTCAGTCCTCCCCCAGGCTAGCGAACATGCTTCAGTATGCCTTAAACAAAATAATGTTCTCTAAACCACGTCTCACTATGCCAGAAAGAAAAAAACCAGCATGCTGAAAATCACTTTGAAGTAGCCTTCAGTAACCCGACACGTGAATTCATATTAATGCAGCCTTACAGCAATAAAATCAGTTCCATGCTAATGACATAATTGTTTCTTCTATCACTCTGTCTATAAAAGAAGACTAGATAAAGTCAAAGGCAGGGGCCTCTGGCTGATTATGTGTTTTGACAAATTAGATGATTAACTGGAACCTTAAACTCGAGCTTCGTTGTCTCAGTAGACCTAAAAGAGGAGAAGAGAAGACTTGCTTTTGAAAGGACATCTTTTCTACAGGGACCCCAGCCTAGACTGAGAGAACTACTCAAAGAGCATTATTTGTACTGAACCACACAGTGGCTGGCATGCACATAGGCTAATTTTAATACAGAAATTATAGCTGTCACTTTAAATAATGGACGCAGCATCTGGTAATAAATGCAAAACGCTTTCCAACATGTTCAAGTAGAAATGGAGAAACTAAGTTCTCAATGACAGTTTTACCACATAATGTACTAGTCTAATACTTAACAACACTGAAAATGAAATCCACAGCACATAAGAAATATTAGTGGAGCAATGACAGTATTTTTGTGTGTATTTATGAAGCCATTTAAATTCACGTATAGTCAAATCACAACCTCAGTGGTTGCCCAGGAATGAAACAAAGATGACTGAATAGCAACAGGCACAAGATCCACCTGCGTTGCTCAAGTTGTTTCACTGAGCTCAGTTAAAAAACCCCTCATGTGGTGACCTGAACTTGCTTCAGTACAATGTCTTTAAAACCTGCTCTTTGAATATTAAATGAAAAAAACATTATCAGATGAAACTTGGGTACTTGTCTATCCTTTCAGCTAGTACAGCTCAACAAAGTTGGGCCAGAACTGTTACTTACAACTTTTCCAATTATTCGTGACGTGACTGAAAATCCCATCACGAAAAAGTGTACTGCCACCATGTTACAAGTAAACACAATCTAAAAAAAAAGCTTTCTGTTTAAAACCTGGATCAGGGAAGCAAACACATTCAAGAAACCCCGGACGAATTAAACCCTCCTGGGGCATTTTAAATGATTTTCCTCAAAGACATCAGCCAGATCTGCTTCTTGAATGAGACCTGCTTCTCAAAGCTCAGACAGCATCAACTTCAATGGAATTTCAACTTTAGCAAACAAAACAAGTAATTTAAAAGACATGGGTGAATAAGGCTTAAGATGTGTTAGCGTTCAGGCATTTCCAAACCTATTAAATGTATATTAAGAAATACTTAAAGTATTAACTGTCTGAAGTATTAAAATGGAAAGATTTTCAGCAGTTCAAATGTCAACCAGATACTTAGGCAAATCTGCATTTCTCCAGTTTCCACAACAAATAACATATTTGAAACCAATTTGATCTTTCAGTAAAGCTCCTTGCCATTTTTCATAGCAGAAAGATTCCAGTATTGTATCTGGGTAATGAACTGTGCTCTGAAATGACTTATTATAGTCATCACCACAGCCAGCTACATCACCTTTAGGAGGAAGCAAAGTAAAAATCCTACACAGTGCTCACGTAGCATCACCACAAGCATTACCTCATTTACAGAATCAGGGAGAAGTCAGTTTCAAACCAAGGTATCGATTATTTCAAAATTTAATTTCCCATTTAAGAGCTACACTAAGAAAATAAAGCCAGTAAAGGGCATTTGCCAATTAAGTGAGCCTAATCTTGATTTTAAGTTACTTTGATATTAGAGATCATAAAACTAGAACTACACTTTAAGTACCCTTGTTAATAGAGTAGAAGAAAAACAGCCATGTATAAAATTGGTGATAAACTTTGTAGATAAATCTCCCACAACATTACATGGCCATGCCTTTAGTTTATATGAGACCAAACCAGCTGCCAGAAAATACACACATAAGCATTTTGAATTTTTGCTGCTTAAACCTAAGGCACACATCTACCTTGACTTCAAAGGATCAGAACAAGGCTGCAATAAGCACCTACTTTAACATCCACCATCAATAATTAGAATTTTCTTAAAGAAAGCCAACAGAAGCAATCTACTCGATACCCAGGGTTCATCAGCAAAATTGTAACAGTGGCTCTTCCTAACAGTGTTTTACAAGAGTGCAAAAAGAACTGAGAGTACTTTTATATACAGAACATATGTTATTAATGGTCTAAATTGCTATACAGGTGTTCAGAGCTTTTCCAAACTCAGGGGATCAATATCTAAGAGAAGTTTGCGTTCACTTTCCCTTCTGAAAGTCCCCAAAGCAAAACAGAATAGCTTCTCCTTTTTCGTCATGCTGCAAGAACAAGCATGTTTTGATACGCTAAGATACTTCCATGTTGACATATTTTTCTTAATAAGATATTGTCTTAATTAGTTTCATCTATCATTTGGAGGTTATCTAGAAGACATCTTAAGGATTTTTTTTAGTGAAGCAGAAAAAAACCATATGGTTCTAGATGGCATATTATTTCTTACTATAAAAGCAGTACCTGCTCATTACTGCACATCCCATAAAAACAGTTTTCCTAGTTGACACTGAAAGCTGTTATCATCTAATTTCATGTCGAAATGAAATGCTAGGATTTTATCCTGCGCAATACACCCACATATCATCCCTTCATTAAACACTGTGGGTGAGAATGCATGACCAAGACACAACAGGTCTTGCTTTGCCCTGCTGCTGGCTCTGGCAACAAGGCAAGGCTTCGCACCAGCAGCTCTTCCGCTGGCCTCGGACTACCATGTTCTCACTCGGCATCAGTGCAACAGCCCAGTGTGTTAGGTGATTATATAGCTGCTCGCTAAATTTGAAGTTATTTTAGTTAGCATACTCATGCATTTTTCACAGTCTCAGATGTAAGAAAAGATAAACTCTCTAGGTACATGACGTCTATCAACAGGTACTTTCCCCCAGTACTGTCTTCTGAAAACATTATGAAAAACTTTACCTATTTATAGACAGTACTTCTGTATGCACCTATAAAAACTATAGCCTTACTTAAAAATCCAAAGCTTCCAATCTCCCAGAATTGCAAGTGACAGATAGAGAAAACTATTTATTTTCTAGATAGGTACTGAATAATTTCCATTTTCCCCCTATATACAGGCCACGGTCTACAAGGTTTCCCAAAGATGTATTTTCTTTAAAAACAGTGATATCTTTTAGACCATTCCCTGCAACAACATCAACCAACTTTCCTTTTATGAGGAAAACATTTCTAAGTAAACACACACAAGTACCTCATAGTGCCAAAGGTATTAATGAAGAAAGGTATTTAAAAACGCTAGAAAATTATACGCATCATACCAAGCAGCAATTAAATACTTTAAACAGGCAGCCAGATGGCTGGTTTCAGTCAGCCCATTTCCACTGACATGTATTTAATCAGCTGAGTTACCCCAGACAAATAACTAGCCTGGATTTTTAAGAGACAGACAATGGTGGAGCGGGATAGCTCGAGCTGGAGATCAGCAGGGTTTAGAAATTACTTAAGGCTGGGGTTCGCCAGCCCTTGGCAAGCGGAGGCGGCAGGGCTCGGCCCCGCTCCCTGGGCCAGCAGGACGGTTCGGGCACCTGCCGGCAGCCCCAGGGGCTCAGCAGGAGCTGCGGGACGTTCCTGCAGCCTCGGCCGCCATCCTGCAGCTGGGCTCTTCATCACCGCCCCGACGCCCAGCCGCCTCCTGAAAGCCTGCGACCCTTGCAGCTAGAGCTCCAGTAGCCTCGGGCATATAAAATCTCTTCTGCTAATGCCTAGCTGGCCAGCCAAAAATCAGACAGGTAGAGTTTTACTAGAGAGGAAGGGGAAGAAAGACTTTTAGTTTCTTTATCTCCTCTTCGGTATAAGCCTCCAGCCACCGTCACGCTCTAGCTGGAGTTTTTCATTTTTAGGTTGTAAATCTGCTCCCTCCTCAATGGTCAGAGGATTTTCCCAGGAGTTCTCGGGCCAGCCATCAAACGGCCACACTGAAGGACAGGGCCATGCCTTCACCTGCTTAACTGTACTCCCTAATGCCCACCCTCTCTACGCCTATGTTTTATTTCCTCCACATCCTCTCTTTCTCCAGTTCTCCAAAGCACACTGCTTTGTCACGAGTATTTCTACATTGCTGAAGCCAACAAGTTTTCACCAATCCTCATACACGTGTTTCGGTGATGGTTCTCCTAAGCAAACTCGGTTTGACCCTGAAGTCAATGATTATGGTCCAAGCCATTTAGAAACGTCTGCCTACTGTCCCTAGACAGCATAGAAGAGGACAAACCTGGGGAGTGAGAGCTGACATTGAAGTCCCTGAAGAGGTTAGAGCGCAGAGGCTGTTTGGAAGCACGGTAACAGCAGCTGGATCCATAACTAACAGAGAGCAGACAGAGCCCCTTCCATTACTTTACATGGAGAGAATGAGAAAAGGTGTCATAAATTTACACAAATTGCTCAAATATTACGATCTGAGTACTCAAATACTTATTTCTGCCTCAGTGATCTACGGGAAATGTGCAGTTTGAGCTGGTAATACAACCACATGTTAATGACTCCCAGAACCAGCCCCAGCTTCGAAACGGCGTGCCCTGAAGCCTCACTGCAGAGTGAAATGAAGACATTACTCATGCTAACCTCAAGAAATAATCTCATACTCAATGCCTGTTTTTACACAACATACTGCCGTAGTATTTGCTGCCCTTTTTACGCTCTTCTATACGCAAGAAGCACAAAAAATGTTTTTATTTTAAGCCAGTGAAATGTTTTCTGACAGGTTGAGGGGTTTTTTTCATTTCCTTTTTAAAAGGAATTAAAAATCGAGATCACAACATCCAACACGAAGCAACGGTGAAAGTCAGTGCCTGGCTTGCTTATTCTCAGAAATAAAGTTGAGCAGTTTCAGGACCTTGTCTTTTGAGCATAGATTGCATTCTAGCATATCAGATGCTGCAGTAATGGGATTTTGTAAATCTGAAACGCATTCGTATTGTGTACATAAAGAAATCTCTTGATGTTTTACTTAGTTTAATGCTTTTTTTAATCATATGTACCCACCCATGCCCCCCTGCTTTCAACAGCTAATAACCAATACATCTGATGAAAATTAATTGTCTTGACAGCTTGCATAAAAGCTATAAAGGTCCAAAGGCAAAATGCTGTGGCAGCATTTTCTTTCTCTGTAGGACAGTAGCTATGGAAACTATCTTTAGAGGCCAACTGGCCTTCATCCCAGTACAACACACAAAAAAAATCAAAATGCTACTTTCACTGGGTTAGTCAGTGGCACCAGTCTTAATTGTCAACCTCTACAACGTTACCGCATGTTAGCTAGAGCTAAATATTCACTGATTTTATTGGAAACAAAGCTGATATGACATTATAGTACTGCAACAGACTTAGATAATACAGAGCCCTATGAACTGTGCTCATATTGATAGTTATTATGATGACCTGTTACAAAGAACCTATAAAACATGTAAAACTAGACAGATAGCTAAAATACCAATGTGCAAATTATCCATTTTCTTAATAGAAAATATTTTGTTAATTATTATGATAGAAATAATTTAGTCTTATCCTCAGGTAAATACTCGCAGCCAAAGAGTTAAGTATTTTACTTAACTGTCACATTTCACTAACTGAAACTCCTATCCTTTTGGAAGGGTTGCATCCCATGTAGCTAGCCTGAACAAAAGCTGTGATTTCTAATACAGCCTGACAAAATCATATTTTTTTATGAATGCTGAGAGATTATGAAGGTTTTTTCCCTCAAAAGCTAAGACACAAAAGAGCCAGAGGTTGACTATTGCAAATGCATGTGGAAACTTCCATCACCAACCACAGAAGAGTTCTGTAGAACAGCAATCACAGGTCATTAATGAGACTTTCAAACTTTTGAAGAAGTAAGCTTTTCATCCAGAACGGTATTCAAAAAGTAGTGAAAGATTTCAATCATTATGAAACCTGCCTATAAGGAAGGAAGCTGGAGTATACATACACCTCAAGTATACATATATTTCCATCTTTGCAGTGGTTGGTATTTCGCTCAACCATATCATTTTGCGACACTCCAATACTCTCATACTTTTCTCCAGTTTTTCTGGAAAGCTGCTTCTGCCCGTACCAACAATTCTTATTTAAATGGCTTATGGGGACTACCCAGGCAGGACAGAATTATACGGATCAGGTTTATGTTCAGTCATGAGCCAAATTCTCCCCAGTGCCACATGACACCAGCTGGGTGTGGGTCTACTGGGGGCTATGGAAATGTGACATCTTGAAGGATCTGGCTTGAAACATTGGTACTTCGAAGGGCACCACAAAAACCAAACATCAGTGTATGATTCACAGGCTAATGTACCAAAAGAGGCACTGGGCTGGCTGTTAGCTGATTATCCAGGTAACCACTGAGCATCCACAAATCAATTATGGTTGCATTCAAAAACGTCTACACCTATTGGCAGAAGATAACTAAAAAGCAAGGAGTGTGCCTAAAATACAGGCTACCTATGAAACTTTAAAACTGAATTTAGCTCGCAGGTTACAATCACCATTACTCACGAACATCTAGATCCCCATCCCACTGCTTCCACAGAGAAGTTACGCTTCATCTCCTCCCTACCTCAAGAGGATCTGCTTATTATAAGAGGTTAGACACACACAGGCTGGATTTGCAGCAGGCCTGTGTGGGTGTAGCTCCATTTTGCCCGCTGGAGATACACTTCTCTTAACCTACTACTACACTGACCAACTCATTTTAAATTGAAGCCAAGCGTCCTACTTTCAGGCCATTAAACCAATAAGGATTATTGTAAGTATCAAAGCAAGTCAAGACCACATTCGTTGCTGCATTTTCTCTCGCTCACAATTAATGATCAAATTATGACCCCTGCAGGTCCCTCAACGGGGCGGTACGGCCACCCCTGTGGGGTGGAGGGTAGAGGTGCCAGACCTTCCCAGCCCTGGGGAAAGCCCACACAGTGCTGCTCGGCCACCCCAGTCCATCTCCTTGGAACCTTGGCCATAACCTTCACCAACCTTTCAGGTGTTATATGACTTTCCACAGATGAAAGCTTCTTTCTCTTACTGCAGGAAAGACAATTTTTGAGCTGTATTTATTAAAGATCTAGCAATGAATGTTTGTTACTTCTTTCTAATAAATTAGCACCGTGTCAAGCGGCTTTCTCTATAAAGCAGCAGATGCAGTCTCTCAGAAATATGTATTTAGTTGCACAGCATATTAGACAGTCAAAGAAATAAATTAAGACCTTCAACGCAGTCTTAATCCAAATTGTTTCACTGGCTGACTGCTCGTGTCACCATATGGGAAAGGAGCTTTCACATTTCCCACCCAGACCTCACTGATGGGATATTTTGTAATATCACCATAAAAAACCAAAAAGGGGCAAGTTTTCTGAAGGCAGAGAGAAATTCACTACTGCTCCAAATGGGATGAGGGCGCAGACACCTGGCTGTACAGCTGTGATTTCATCCCGTCATGTAGGAGCTCCGCATCTGAAATATTGACTGGGGGGACTGGAGGGAAGAGGGCCATGCCATGCTTAGATCCCCTTGGTGCCATCAATAAATCCATGCCTGACTGGAACTGTGGGTTACATTTTAGATCTAACAATAGTTCTCATTAATTTACCTGTTACCTTTACGTAGATTTACCAGTGTAAGATTGCAGCAAAACACACCAGAACTGTTAGTACGTGCCTCACCCTGAGGTTTATTCCAGCTGCTACTAAACAAACCAAGTATGTTTCAACCAACTTGGATCTGACTCAAAAATATGTGGTCCATGCTGCCATCAGAAAAAAAGAGGATATTAACAGAACTGAAAGGACAGACAATAGGGCTAATGTGCCAAAAGCCTGACTTCTTTTCCTGTGTTAATCTCACAAGAGACACCCATGCCTGAAAACCCTGTCTTGCTTACTGTCCTTAAGCCTATCGCAGCTACACCACTGCCGAGTGAAGATGTTAAGGAGATTAATCCAGACTCTAATAATATTTATCTAAGTATTACTATAACTATCTTTCTTAGAAAAGCCTTTACATGACAAGGGAGAGAGAAACTCACATATTGATACATCCCAACTTATCCAACCTTCACCCTAACACAAAACCCCAAATCAGCCAACAAAATGCACAATAAACACCCATGCATGTTTTCATCACTCTATGAAGTAAATCCATCAGGGACCACTACCGTCATTTGCTTTCTGTTAAGTGCATGCTACGGCAATGAGTTACAGTGTTAGCTTTTATCAAAAATATTTTTAACTAGCTATGAAAAGTTTGATCCTTTCTTTGATGCAAGTATCTCCACCCCAGAAAACAAGTCCCAGTAAAATAAAAGATTTCTAACATCTGTTAATACCGCACTTGCTCTCCTCCGGTTTTACAACTTAGTTTCCTCCCTCAATGAAATACATGCTGTTGCAGATCCAAACATCTTTCTCCACTCCTGCTTTCACACTTCCTAACATCCGTATCACAAATCTCAAGACCTGACAGACTGTTCCACTGCAATTTTTTTTTATTCCTTTAGTTCTGACACTTTCCTAACACAGCTTTTCAAACTTAAAAAAATATTCCTTTGCAGTTAAATATTTTCTACCTTTGATTAATTCCTGCAAACCTGCAGTTCTCTTCCTGAACACAATTTCACCATTTTATTTTGTTTTTTAATAGGAAGTAAATACATAATAATAATTTTTTTTTTAGAGGGAGTAAATAAAAATCCAGCAAGGCCAGTTTCTTCTTTCTCCCCTGCCAAGATGGTGTTGATCTCCCAGTCCCTCCTCTCACCCGTCCACGTTGCCTGCCTTACTCTTCCTTAGGGTTCTGGTGCCCCTCGTTCCTCTTCCTTGCCATACAGGTCTATTAAAGTCTTTCCTGGCTTAAAAAGCAACAGCAGAGTCATCCTTGGTCCTACTTCATTCTCTGGGATCGCTGAACACGGTCTAGAATGCCACTCACCCTCGCCCTTTGTCACCCATGTCTTTCCTAGCAAAATACCAGACCCAGTGTTCAAGCCTCCGGGAGGCTGGACTCTTCAGGAGCCAACTCCTCACTCCTCATCGGGGAACCATGAAGCCCCGCAGATCCTAGCTCAAACCAGGAGGTCCTTTACGTGGAGTCCGGGGCTGGTAACCTTGGGATGTTTTGGGACTTTCTGCTTTCCAGATATGGAGTTTGGACAGAGGCAGTCTGTGTTTACAAGTTAGGAGACATCCAGCGCTTGTAGGCTCCTGTTACCTAACAGTCTGATACGAATCTGTAAGACACAATGCCAGCCATGGATAGCCTTCGCAGTTCTAACATAACTCTTCAGGCATCTGATCTTGTGAAAATGTCAAACTTTGAGAACAAACAGAAGTCTTGATTTCAAAAGAAATCTACTGCTCTCTGACCAATGTTTCCTCATTTTTCCTTGTACTCCTGTAGTCTACTTCTCCGATCATTTGCTGACCTTTGTTTCACATGTACATTGTGAGGTTTTTGGGCCACATTTTTTCTGATCGTATTTTAATCCACTAGGTGCATTTACACTGGTAATTCAATGTGCTGAGGGGGGCTTTTCAGGTGAAACCTTGCCTTGCATCAACATTTAAGGTCTTGAGAAGACCTTTCATAAGCTTGTAGATTCCCTCCTGCAGTGGTGCGCCAGGATAACAACCAGACCACCCCAGGTGTGATGCAGACACGAGGCCCCCAGCAGTCGACCCCCCGGTGCATGCCCAGGACCAGCAGCTGGTGCAACCTCTAGGGCCAACTGGGAGACAAGGCGGAGGTGTGCTCCTGGCCCCACACAGGATCACAGCAAATAATCAAGGTCTTTTCCTATTTGTGCCATGTCAGCTGATAATAACGATGCACCTATCGAGTCCTTGGCTAGGCCTCTACTCCAATGCCAATGCAGATGTAAATATACTTCTTTTAACAACAGTTAAAATAATCCTACTGCAAAAAAAGCATATATAACATTGTAACTATTCATTTTCTTTAGGTAACTCTGAAAGTGATAACTGGATACTGATGCTAACTTACTCATCTACAAGAGACAAGCTGTAGCAGTAGCAGTAAAGCCAACGTTACATGCGCGAGAACCCTGCAGTAAAACACACAGAAAATTGTTCCTATTTCATGAACTACAAATATCCGCCTAGGGCTTCAATACCAGAGGCATTCCCAGCAGTCTCCTGGATTACCACATGTGCTATTTACATGAAAAAAAATTTTTATATGCAGTAAATTGTTTGCAAGTTGGCATGTCAGATTCCCATTAACATCAATAGGAATGATTATGGCTCAATCTCATTTTCAGTAGCCACCAGGAATCACTTTACTGCAGATGTCAAGAAGGCCAAGACTTGTTGAGTATGGCTCAGTTGGTAGCTTTGGACTTCATCCAAAGTCAACAGAAAGATGCATTTATGGCACTGCGTTTGGCCTACACTCACCACTTACTGCATTTTACACAGTTATGTTCTTATTAAGGATATCACTGCCCTTCAGGGTGCAGTAAGTCAGTGGGGTCATCATTTTACAATTGCAAGTTGGTTTTTAGACCTGAGACTAGGAACATAGGCTGGAACGCAGACATACACAGTGGGCATGGAGAAGAGGAACACAGGCAATTAATTCAAAGAAGGAGAAAGGGAAAGAAAGAGCAGAAAAGTTCTGTAAAGGTCAACTTCCATTGCCACAGAAATGACTGTGCTTATGGCAACGAAACCTGGAATTATTCTAAAAGGTTAAAGCATATAGATCATCTTCAGAAAAAAAGAACCGCTGAGAATACGGAAGTGGTAGACTCAGCCACAGGTAACTTTATTATCAGCAAATATACAACGGGATAACAATTTTAGCTTCCTGTAGTGGCCTAGACCAATAACGTGGGCAAAATCCTGGCACAGAGAAGAACTGAAGAGTCTAAAGGATTCAAGTGAACATAATGAGAGAGCAGCTGCATTGTCTATTTAGAACAACACAGGCCACCAGGAGCCAAGAGTCTGTTTAAAGGGGTTTATACACAATGCAAGAAAAGTTATTAGAAGATGGAACAAAGATGTACATGGAAAGCAACTGGTAAATGTTTGGCTCAGATACTCAGAACCACATGGATTTAAGAGAAATCCTAAGAAGAGAGATGGGTAAAAGAAGAATGTTTCTTTTTGTTCTTTCACAGCATACACCAGTGTTGAAAACTTTGTTTCTGTGATATATCAAACTTTTTTTTCCACATCTTGTTTTTTCCTTCCTGATCTTACTTGCATTCTGATTATTCTGAGGAATAATTTATGTTTCAGATGTGAACTATCAGTGCACACACCACAGCAAAAGAGGAAGAAGTACTTGACTCTCCTTTATGAGCCATTAATTTCTGTATTTTAAAGATTCTCTCCTTCTGAAAAAAAAAACCTTCCCATTTTCATTTCAAGGGATAAGTATAGAAGAAAAATAGAGAACTCCAGGGTCTCTGACTTCTAGAAGAATTTTGCATATTGGAGTCTTGCTGGCAGAACATCCAGTCTTTCTCTTAATATTTAAATCATTTGAATATATTTTGAAACAAAAAAGAAATAAATTGCCTGATTTTTTCTTTTTTATTTCATCCACACCAGTTGGGTCACAGAATCACTACGGTTGGAAATGACCTGTAAGATCATCAAGTCCAACCATCAACCAACACCACTATGCCCACTAAACCATGTCCCACAATGCCACGTCCACACATTCCTTGAACACCTCCAGTGATGGTGACTCCACCACCTCCCTGGGCAGCTTATTCCAGTGTGTCACCACTCTCTCAGGAAAGAAATTTTTCCTAATATCCAGCCTGAACCTCCCCTGGTGCAACTTGAGGCCATTTCCTCTAGTCCTGTCACTAGTCACTTGGGAGAAGAGACCAACACCCACCTCTCTGCAACCCCCTTTCAGGTAACTGTAGGGAGCGATGAGGTCTCCCCTCAGCCTCCTCTTCTCCAGACTGAACAACCCCAGTTCCCTCAGCCGCTCCTCATCAGACTTGTGCTCCAGACCCCTCACCAGCTTCGTCGCCCTTCTCTGGACACGCTCCAGCACCTCAATGTCCTTCTTGTAGTGAGGGGCCCAAAACTGAACACAGGATTCGAGGTGCGGCCTCACCAGCGCCGAGTACAGGGGCACGATCCCCTCCCTGCTCCTGCTGCCACACTATTTCTGATACAGGCCAGGATGCCGTTGGCCTTCTTGGCCACCTGGGCACACTGCTGGCTCACATTCAGCCGGCTGTCGATCAACACCCCCAGGTCCTTTTCTGCGGGGGAGCTTTCCAGCCACTCGTCCCCAAGCCTGTAGCGTTGCCTGGGGTTGTTGTGACCAAAGTGCAGGACCCGGCACTTGGCCTTGTTGAACCTCATACAATTGGCCTCAGTCTGGGTCTGTATCCATCAGCTATTATCTTCATACTATCAATTCTTTGGTCATTCCTATGAGTTTCCATTACACAATGTAAATGAGACCTAAATATCAGAGAGTTAGAAACAATAAGCAAAACAGAATTTTGCTGTAGTGATCCCTCCAGACCTTCTTTGGAATGGAAACATAAATGCAAAACCTACCAGGCTTCTGGTTGATGTTTTTACACGAATGTTATTAAAATTGCCTTTTCATCATCTGATTTCTGAGCAGTGGCAATTCTGTGTTAGTGCTCTGACAACCTCAGCTTTATCACAGTGGTGTTTCAGGTAGAAAAAGTGGCCACAAACCTCTGTGGAAACATAAGCCGAAAGCAGAAGCACAATTCCCACTGCTTAAATACCAGTCCCAAGCCAGCTCCATCACACCACGCGATTACATTTTAACTAAGTAACCAAACTGATAGCAGCTACCTACCATAACTCTTGAGAACAGGAGCACAGCAAAAGGGGTTTGTGTTGTTCAGGTTTTTTTGTACGGCACCTCTTTCCAAGCTTTAATCCTGCGAACAACTACACACAGGCGTAACTTCACATGCAGAGTAGCCTATCTATTTCAACGCTGTAACTCTAAGGCTAAACAGGTGTCTAACTGGTTACAAAATCAGGGTCTTAAATGGAAAATTAATCAGTGTAAGAAGTGGATTTATGCACAACACCTGGCTGCTGCTGCTGAGCTTATCTGTGTAGGGATTTGTCTGGCAGAGTCAAGCACTGGCGTAGCAGTAACGCTCTACAACAGTTGTAACTAACCCTACAGAGCACAGAAGTGGAGAAGTTAACCATTAATAATTATTACAGAAAGGGAGGTTCTTCGCTTAAGAAAGAAGGCGACACCAAATACCTACAAAGCATACATTTACACCTCACTCCAGCAAGAAAAACTTGTCAATAAGCAAGTGCTACGTGCAATTAACAGCAAAGATGCAGATGAGAAAAAACTGAAGTGGGAATAACTTTCCTAGGAAACTCTAAAAACACCAAGGTACAAAGAGACCAGACTGAAAAAGCCAAAAAGTACAGCAGATAAATTTTTGAGCTAAAGGATATAATGTTCCTGTCCGCAACATCCAGTAAAGAGGAAACTACACAAGAGATGCTGAAACCATTCTGAAGTTTTGATCTTTTTCATTTTTCCACCAGAGCATCAGAGATCTGCACCGAACTTCCAATTCATCCTTAATGATCAGCACACCACCGCGCTGGGGGGGACGCACCATATGGCTCGCTTTAACCGCGTAAATTGTACGCTGTGACATGAATGGAACTGCTCCACGTACACAGTCAATCACCAGTTCCCAGGATTTCGCGGAATTGGGATTACGCCGCACGCTGCAGCCACCCCGGGAACAAGCAGGGCTTCAGACAGGGGCAGCACAAAGCCACGCTCAGGCTTCTGTTCCGCACCTCTGAAATCTGCTGGGTCACAACAAGTTCTGGGAGTGCTTTAACCCGGATGACTCCAGGTTTATTAAAGCATTTTTAACGCAACGGCAATCTAATAATGTACTTTTTCATACTGGTTCCCTGCACAGCACAGTAATTTTCAAGTTTTGAAAGGAACACGTAAATCTACAACAGCAGGGACGTGATGACATTTTTATTCTTGCTACTGGCAAGCCTCATCCAACGCCAGTGGCATTAATCCCAGTGTTCACTGGCAAAAGGAACTAAGTCTCGGTAAATTCAACTACGGGTTCTGGTCGCTTTATCCTGAAAGGGAATGCTGTATTTAGCCTATATGATTTGTTTCCTCTTTTAACAAGAAATGGAAAAACTTTTTCGGTATTCATGGCAAAAAAAGTATTTTTGGTTCCTCTCCAATGACCAGCATCAAAATTCACAGAAAAAAATTCCTCAGTGTTCTGATTACTGCCTAGTTATTCCCCAACCACATTTAAAAATCTAGCCTGCCCATTCCAGCATTTCAGTGCAATTTTTATTGACCTACTAACCTGTAACTCTGGGAAGCCTGGAGCTAAGAATGCAATAATGGCTAGCAAATACAAGTCTCCAAACAGAGTGTAATAACCTTAAGTAAACTACTGCCAAGCAAAAGTCCCGCAGATCAAACAGTTCCCACGAAGCCTTATGCTATTAACTAGCAAAAAAGTCCCATGATATCTCCATAGTCATGCACAATAACAGAGCACTGCGCTTCTGTTTACTTACATAGCTTATCTGCAATCCAGTAATGTATACAGTCAATCCCTCAGATGTAAATCACTTGTCTATTTAATGTTACTTCACTTGTTAAAAACTTTGCTAGCTTTCTAACGATAAACAAGGGGTTTATCTGGAATATCAATTTTTAAGGGATGTAACAATTTACAGTGGATGTTTATAAAAACCATTGCCATTCGGGAGTCAGTTTTACATCGTTACATGGAGAAAAAGAATTGCAAATAGGTGAAGTTAGCAACAGTGTGATATTTCTGTGGCTTTGCTTCTTTCCTAAAGGAAAAGGCAAGGCCCCGTCACACTCATTCTACCTTATTTCAGTCATTTTCCGGGTAAACCCACCTCAGAAGATGGGTAGCGGCTCTAACACCCTACTAAAGCCAACAGAATCAACAACTGAAGCCTGGTGAGACAGCAGCGGGTCACTTAGCATCTGCATTTGCTTTACACCCCCTCGCTTTGTGTACTTCGACTCGAATTAATTTGAAAAAGATCTCTTTTCTGCCTAACGTACTTCTTGCCATCTCCTTCCCTTCATCTGTGCAATGGGGGGGAGACAGTCTTTACACAAACAGGAATAAAAATAAATGATAAAAATAAAGCTCGTTAGGCTGCTCCTGCCAGAGTGGCAGCCCAAGAAGAGAATCTGCTGCCTCTGAAGCAACAGGGCTCCAACGCAGGCACCGCCGGCCGCCCTGCCCGCGCCTCAAGGAGGGAGAAGGAAGGCAGAGAGAGCAGCGCACTGCGCTCTTCCCCCGCCCGAGGAGGGGCAGAGCCCCCGCGGCGGGGACGGGCGCGCACAGGCGCGGTGCGCGGCTCCCGCCCGGGCGGGGGCCGCGGCGGCGCGCGGCCCGCGGAGCCCGCTCTCCGCGGCCGCGGAGTTTGGGGGCGCCTTCGTCCCGCGGACCGCTCCGCGGGCGCGGAGGGCGGCCGCAAGGGAGCCCGGCCTCCCGCACCGCGCTGCGGCGGGCGCGGCCGCCCCGGTGCTGCGTGGCCGGCGGGGCGGGGAGGAGGCCGGGCCGGCAGCGGCGAGCGGCGGCAGGTGCCTCCCCCCGCCCGCGGGCCGCGCCCGTCCCCGCGCAGCCCCGCGCCCCCCGGGCGGGGGAGCGGCGGGCGCCGCCGGGGCCGGCGAAGGGGAGCCGGGGAAGGGGAGGAGACGGCGGCGGCGGGGCGGGTAGGAGGCGGCGGAGGCGCGGCGGGCAGGTGAGGGAGGGGAGGCGCGGCCGGCTCCTTACCTGCTCGGCGGTGGGGCATGCTGCGGCGGGCGGGGGCAGCGCCTCCCGGCGGGCCGGGCAGCCCGCCGCCGCCGCCGCCCGCCGCCTGGGCAGAGCGGCTGCCGCCCCCCGGGCCGGCCGCCCCGCCGCTCGCCTCTTCCGCTTTGTTCCGCCGCGGCGGCTTGTCCTCCCGCTCCCGCCGCAGCCGCGGGACGCGTAACATGTGCCTGGGGAGGGCGGGCGGGCGCCCGGGGTGGCACTTTCGGCGGGGCGGGGAGCGCGGCGGCCGGGCCCCTCCGCCCCCGGCCCCGCGGAGGAGCGGGGCTGTCAGATCCAGCCCATCTGCCGCGATCGCAATCGGTCGCAACTGAATGGCTCCGGCAAATCTGCGCCGGCAGCAGGGGCTCGCCGCGGCGAGGGGCGGGGGGGGGCGGGGGGGGCGGCCATTGTCTGCGGCGGCGGCGGGGCCAGGGCCGCCGGGCTCCCCCGGGCCGGGGGCGGCGGGCGGGAGCTGCCCGGGGACGGGGTGTCCGGGCGCGGGCGCCGCGCACCGTCGTCCCGGCGGCATCGGGGCAGCTGCCCTTAGGCCGCCCTGCTGCCGGGGTTTGGGCAGCTCTCCCGCTCCGGCGGGGCAGCCGGCCCGCCGGCTCGCACAGCGCGAAGCAAGCCCTGGTCCCGCGTAGCCCAAAATGAAACGCAAATCTCCGGTTGATAGCGTCTCGGCTGTCCTCGAAAGTTGGGGGAGCGCGGAGCGGCTGCGGCTCTGCCCGGCGAGGGCCCTGCCGGTAAGGCAGCGGGGGCCCGCTTGGGCCGCTTGAAGGTAGGCGGCTTCGGAGGGATGGAGGTCCGCCGGCTCGCACGCACGCTTCTAAAACCTCGTGTTTTATGGAAAAACGGTTCCTAAAGAATCACTGAAAGCGTCGTCATCCAGTAGTCAAAAAATTGCAAGTCAAAAACTTTTCCCCGTTACAATAGACCACATCGGTGTGACTTTTGGATGTGATCAGATCATTTCTAGACACAACGCGTTTAAGAGAACCCAAGCGTAGAGTGAGCAAGAGCTCAGGCAGGATTTTCTGGTTTAATTAGAGAAAGTGTGAGATAGAGGTCTTGGAAACAAAGTGAGAAAACCTGAGATGGTGCAAACGGGAGATGGCTGGGTACGCTGGAGTAAAGAGACTGCAGGAAACAGAGGGTGCAAAGTAAGTCCTCCTGGTTATGCTGAGACAAGGATTAAAGGGCAGAGCTGTATCTGAGAATCAGATGAGAAGTAGTAGTGGAGAAATAAAGCTTAAAAAATGAAGACGGCAGGAGTCTTTCTGGATTTTGAACTTGGAGGTTTCTCAGCAGAGGAGCAATACACTCTCAAGAATGAATAAATCATTGGAATTAAATGTACCACCAGAAATTAATGCTCAGATTTTACCTAACAGATTGGCTGTAGCTGAAGACAGTGCATTTTGCAGAAGGAATTTCTTCCAGTGGCGGTACCAAGAGCAATCTTTGCAGCCAAATATATCCAAGACTGTGGCGTCTTAGATAAATGGGTAGCCAGGTCTGTTAATGCAGATTTTCTTCCAGGCTGGCAATTCCTTTTTTCAGTGTAGAATGGGAACCTCCAAAATTATTTGAATCTGTCAAAGCGTCCTTTCCAGGACAGCAGCTTGCACAGGCACCTTGGTCTCTCCTGATGAGACACAACAGTTCAATTTTCTGAGGGCTGATCTAGAGTCCTGGGCTAGTCAAAGTCCTTGGGTTTAGTTCAGTGCAACTGGGTGATGTATAAAGCCTATACTACGCTGTGAATCGGAGTGGGTGATACAGTGATGTTCTTAAATACTACAAAACTCTGTGAAAGAAAGCTGCAAAGCAGCATGAGAAGGAAACTAGGCAGAATGACAGCTAAAAGGTCAGAGTCTCCAAATCCAGCAGAATTTGGAGTCTTCGAATGGATTCTAACTCTCTGTTAGAATGGGGTTGTCATGATTTAAACCATGATCCTGTAGCAGTCACGTAGTACTGAAGTAATGTCTGCTGACATGTTTAATTGCTTTGTTGTGCGGGGAAACACCTTGAGCAACTCCCCTAAGAGCTAATTTTAATTACAGAGTTTAAGATATGTTAATTTGCTGTTTAAATAGAAATAATAACATCCCAATAAAATGTAATCACATTATAATGCCTGTTGCTTGCACAGTGAACTTAAGTCGCCTATCCAGATTCCTTTATAATTATTGATTGAAACTGCAAAGACTGAATAGTTTTTGAGACTTGGGTAACATACGGGTGGCTGCACTGGATCTGCCCAAAAGGTCTGTGTAGCTCAGTATCATTTCTCGAACGAGTGCAAAATCTGAATATCCAGGGAAAAGTACAACACGTTTCTACTCTCCAGCCATCTGGGAGCGCAGGGAAGTCCTGAGCCAAGCTTGCCCTCTCTCTGTTTAGTACATCTCACTAGATTTATTCCATGGCTTTGTCCAGTCTCCAACTCAACCCACGTATGCTTTTAAAATCTACAATACCCTGTTGCAGATGCTCTGACCCTTGCTTACATACTGCATGAAGAATCTCTTCCTTTCATTTGTTTTTCGGTGTGCCACCTGTTAGTTTCATCCGAAACCCTGTTCTTCTTGCATTGAAAGAAGCAGCGGACAATCTGCTCCTCTCCATGCCACTCACGTTTTTAGCTCTGTCATTCCCCTGCCTAAGTTACTGCTTTTTCAGACTCAAGCGTCCTAGTTGTTCCATAAATGAAAGCCACCTCGTGCTTCTGATCACCCTTTTCTGCCCTCCTCTGAACTTCTCCAGTTCTGTTGCACCTTTTCTGAAGTGGGGGACCAGAACTGCAACTGGTATTCAAGATGCGGTAAAATCACCAGCATAATTATGACTCCTTCATCAGTGTAATACTGCAGATCTTAAAATACTGTGCTAGGCTAGTCAACAAATCTATCAGTCCATAAATTATTGCATAGAAAGCTTTTATTTAAAGACCAGATCTATCCACAATTCTTTCCCAAATTCCTAGTGAAATCATTGAATGATTTCACCAGATATGCTAGATTGAACAGGACTATAGGAATGAAGAAATGTATTGCCAGTTCTTTAATTATTTTCATGCCCGGGCTTACATCCACTGAAATCAAGAGCAATGAATTGGTCTCCTACTGTATAACTAGAAGTGATTTAAAATTAAAAAGAACCAGTATTTATCTACAATGTAAAGCTATAATTACAAATTGAAAGTATTTTTTATGCAAATCGAGCTGTACTGTTCCTGACAGCTGAGATACTGTTCTTCTGTGTCTCTTCAAGATCAATAGTATCTCAGTTTCATACGCAGCAATAAGTACATGTTCCAAATCATTATTTCTTGTCCCTAGGTTTGCGCAATTTTATCTAGCATAGACATTTATAAGACAATACATTAGTCTTCAAACAAAATTCATGACTTTGCTTACCATTGCTTTGGAGTGATGCTAAAAACGCAATGCTCGTACTTCAAAACACGAAAATGAAGTAGATGATAGCATTAGCTCGATACACTAATGGCAGCCATAGTTTTAAATATAGAAACCTAACAGCTGGCACTGACAAATGCAGTAATTGCCCAGTTAGGAATTTTGCAATTTTCTCAGAGACACCAAGCTACTGGTAAAGACGGGACAGATGCTGCTTAAACTGACCTCTGATTCTCGAATAGCCTAATGTACATGTGGAGGTGATTTACCTCTGCCCGCCGATGCATTCTGCAGCTCTTTCAAATGGGTGATACTTGGGAAAGAACGGGTACGTTGACAGGTTGGAAGTGACTGATTTGCACAGTAATCAATGACCATGTAATCTTCAAGAGCTTCAGGGAGAAACTTCATACTTAAAAATTGGGGGTGGGGGGGGGCAGGAGGAACCTCCAGAAAAGTACAGTTACTAAGTTTAACTCACTTCTCGTCCTTTTTTAATAGTGATTTATTTACTTAGAACTGAAGCTATGTATAGGTGATGTAATACTAGATTTTCAGATATTCTACCTAAAGGTTACTAGCACTCAACGCTAGCGGTGTTCCAAAAGTCTATTAAACATGAGTAGGGTAGAAATCGCGTGTACTGACGTCATTTATAGAAAGTTACTCTTTCAGCCTGACACAGGACACTGCTTGGTGAGACCTGGGGCAGCGCTGCCCTTTTGGGGACTTCAATTCAAGTATCGGGACGATTGCCTGTGCGTCTGGGAAGACTGCCAGGCAGGCTATTACACAAAAAACTGTGATAGTGTGTGATAGTAGCTGATGGGGACACTCACTGAGCGACCTGTGCTAGCAGAAAAAATCACAGATGGGTGGGTCGGGGAGAGGTTCCAGAACCAACTAGTCCCCAATAACCGTGGTGGTATTTCCCCGTACAGCCTGGTAACAGGACTATTAGGAAGACCTGCTGCCTTGTGCTGACATCTGTTACCGTCAGCTCCTGCTGCTGATGGTTACGTTCAGCCTAAAAAAGGATTCTATAAAAGTTTTCTCTTGATCTCAACAGAAATTTAGAATTTAGATCCTGCATGGGAATTCTGAGTATCTTTTGAATTGGCTGAAGAAAGGACCAAGTGCTGCCGTTTGCACATTTCCACGTTGCAGAGCAGAAGCGAAAGGAAGTCCTGACATTGCTGTCACTGGGAGAAGGACAGCATTTGGCCATTTTTTCAAGCATTTCTAACAGTGTTATTAGAGAAAAGGAGAAGAGGGATTGAGAGTGCTTACAACTTTTGATCTGTGTTTCTGGACTGATCTCTCCCAGGGCTCTGCAGGAAGATAGGTACTTCCTTTACATTTGATCTCTCTTCCCCAACCGGGAAGAGTAGAAGATCATAAAAATACAGGAAGCCTTACAGGAACCACGCCGTACGTACTTGTTTTTCTCAAAATGGCTCTCGACTTGCCTGGTAGAGGACGAAGAATGTGCTGAATGAAAAACAATATTGGATTTATTACGGCATTATCAGGAACTGAACTGGGAAGAATTTGAGAGGTAGCATCAAACTAGCATTAAACCTCCTCAAGTACTGGGCAGGACAAGCATCTGCTTGTTCTGGCACCACGTGGAAGCAGATAGGCTTATCCCTCTGCCATCTTCAGAGGTGCTACATAAATTACAGCAAACTAAATATCCTGTAAAAGCTGGTATCTCCTTACTGCTAAGCATCTGCTGGAGATTAATCTAGGTTTTCTATTTTTTGCTTATTTAAGTTACACTTTCTAGACTCTGCTTAGCTAATCAGGTGGTAATAAAACTAAAAGGTCTGTATTTTGCAAGCTTTTATTCATTTTTGAAAATCTCAGGGGAATATCTACATAAGCAAGAGTTTGCAAATTCTGAGCTAGCTGATTTAAATCAGCTACGCTGATTTAAGTAGGAAAAAAATATGCTCAGGTTTTTAATATCTGATGAATGCTGCCTTATATTTGAAACCTTGTCCCTAGTGGAACCCATTACAATAATGTTTATACAAGTTTATGCTATAAATGCATGATATTTTCCATGTTGGAATTTACTCCTGTTTAAAAATATAACGTGCAAATGGGCCATATCCCAGAATATGGGTTGCTATAGACATAATTATGCCCTTTTATTAACAAATAAAGCAATGGAAAATATAATTTGTTAACATAAAAAGGGCTTCACACAGCAGGCAGAATTGATAGGAAGCGCACCCTGGATCTCCTGCAATGTGTGTAAACAGGAAGCCAGCCAAATCCTACAGAAGGAAAGGAAACTTTCAGAAAGCTGTGAAGTACCTCCCCAAGCTCTTCCAGCCCGATTACAGTCAGCATTAGAGCTAAACAGATCAGGTGAGCCTCTTGGATAAGGCTAGCTACAGATCTAAACTCCATTTCTGCAAAAATACACTCCAGTGCATCTGGATCTTCAGCAGCCAAGTGCACACAAAGCCTGGAGAGAGGTGCTGACTGTCGCAGCAGAAAGCGGGAAGATGACAGTGATGGATCAGCGCACACTTAACATTAAATAGCAGGAAGAGGTGATGTCACAGCAATATTTGGGGTGCACAGGTGTCCTGCTTGCAGCTCAAGCACTGTTTGGCCTGTAATAGGTCCAGCCAGATGGCACAGGTACCTACATCCATGGTTTTCTCTATGTTAAAAGCCTTTGCACCAGCACAGCAACACCAAGATACTTAAACTGCCTCAAGAGATCAGGGTAGAGCCCTTCTCTCCTCCCCTTGCCACTACCCATCCCCTGGCACAGGAGATCACGTACATGGACTTCTATACTGTGGAGTGACAAGGGCCAAGGACAGGAGCTGGAGAGGACACTTCCAAAGGTAGGTTACTCTTCCATGCCTCATCACGCTATGAACCCTAGACACAAGAAAAACGTTCTCCCATCACGGAGCTCAGGATAAGATTGCCACCAAGCTTGCTTTAAGCCATTCAACCTTTTAAGGATTCAAGCAGTGATGTGGGAACTTCATCCCCCAGGTAGGAGTGAACAGGCTGACAACACACAGTGCTGTGACTTCAAAAAAACAACCTTATTATTGATACACTGAACTGGAACACAGAAAAACTCTGGCTTAGGCACAGATCTCTTGTAGAAGCACCATTACTTAGTATATTCACAACTTTATTTTTCTCTGTAACAAGGGAATTATGTTATTTCTTGTTTCATCCTTGAGGCTGAGGAGATGAAAACTATGTCTCACTTTGTGTGGAACAATGAGGCCCTGTTCTTGTTTGGGGTCTTGAAGTCTTGCTTTAATGTAATTTAGAAAAATAAAAATGGTTGAGCATTACAGAATGAAATAGAAATGCTAAACTTGATTATTTAACTTCTCATCCACGAGTGAAACTGATTTACAGGGAAAGGTGCTAACCCAACTTGCACGACTTCATATACATTTTCTCACTGGCCTCTTCTATGTCTGCCATCAGCACTGCCCTGTTTGTAGACTTCTATTAGTGAAACAGATCAGTGACGTACCATTCCTTTAAAAATAATGAATTCGTAAATCCTGCACTTCTCCTTCCTTAAACCCACCACCCCATCTAAAACCCTGTCTCACAGCCTGTGTCTGTGCATTCCTCATTTCTAGAATACATTTCGACATCCTGTTTTTCTAAGAGCCCAAATTCTTACTTGTTGCCTTGATGTAAATCCATGGGTTTTCCTCTGCCAAATAGCAAACAGAGGCTCCGTGTAAAGAAACGGTTGTTCAGTCTTAGAGAAGACTTCAGGGCAATGTCACTGTTACTTGTAGGAGTTATTATTTGCTCTGTGAATAATTCCAGCAAAATCATTGGAATTATCTGAGGAGTGAAATATGATTCAACATGAGTAAGTGTGGCGTGCCTAGACTAAATTCAACACCAAATAATAAAAAGAGACCACAGAGAAGTTTCCATTTGGAAATGTTTGATTTTTTAAAAAGGACTAGATAATCTCTGAGCAACAACAACAGATAATTGCGTATTCATATCTTGTGGATTGTTACATTGATCTGTAATTTGGATTCACATCTGAAAACCGAGGTACCATCTCAGATGAGTAGGTGGTCTGACGTTTCCCCACATGGCCGGTCCTTTTGGCTGGGCCCGTGTTTCCCCCGTGCAGGGATGCAGCGGTTGTGCAGCGCGTCTGCAGTCTACCTACTGCCTGCTACCTGAACCAAAGTGTACCCTTCAGGAGACACAGACAAAAAACCTGCCATACACACTTAGCTTCAGATAAAACCAGCTGAAAACATTTTTTTTTTCTAACCCTAAATAGCCACTAAAGTAATATATGTACCTGCATACACAAAAGATTTTGTTCGTATAAAAAAATTTAAAACAAACAGAGAACCATGCCAAGATTATACATTTCATTTCCCAGCATACAAATGAGGACCTAATTTACTCTGGGCTGTTCATGCATTTTGCTTTTAACAAACATCCATATGTCAAATAGACCTTCCACATACTTCCCTGCTGGAGTTTTTTTCCTTTCAACTTGGTAGGGAACATTTGTGATCCTTATTCTACCAAATATATCTAAAGAATATATTTTGCTCAAGGCCTTCTATTTTTTAGTTTAAGAGAAACAAATCAATTCATGGCTCTGGCAGTCTCACTATTATGACAAACATACATCTGTGCAAAAATTCCCCAATCCCTAATTAATTACAGAATGTTATTAACATTTTTAAATGTAACATTGGTTAATTTATTTAATTTCATAAACATGGACATACAAAGTTCCTTTTTAAAGATCACTTTTCCATCTTTTGTCTGCAGTTTTAATATTTGGGTAGTTCAGCATAGATACGGAGGTATTTCACAGAATCACAGAATCACAGAATCACAGAATCAGTACGGTTGGAAGAGACCTGTAAGAACATCGAGTCCAACCTGGAAAGAAAAAAAAAAAAAAAAAAAAAAGGCAAAAAAAAACCCCAAACACAACACCAAAAAACCCACCAAAAAAAAAAAAAAAAAAACAAACCACAAAACCCACGCCACACAACAACAATAACAAGCCACAACCCACCCAACACCACACAGCACCATGCCCATCAAGCTACATCCCACAATGCCACATCCACACGCTCCTTGAATACCTCCAGGGAGGGTGACTCTACCACCTCCCTGGGCAGCCTATTCCAATGTTTCACTACTCTCTCAGTAAAGAACTTTTTCCTAATGTCTAGCCTGAACCTCCCCTGTTGCAACTTGCGGCCATTTCCTCTTGTCCTGGCACTAGTCACTTGGGAGAAGAGACCAACACCCACCTCTCTGCAACCCCCTTTCAGGCAGAGATAGAGCGCGATAAGGTCTCCCCTCAGCCTCCTCTTCTCCAGACTGAACAACCCCAGTTCCCTCAGCCACTCCTCATCAGACTTGTGTTCCAGACCCCTCACCAGCTTCGTCGCCCTTCTCTGGACACGCTCCAGCACCTCAATGTCCTTCTTGTAGTGAGGGGCCCAAAACTGAACACAGGATTCGAGGTGTGGCCTCACCAGCGCCGAGTACAGAGGCATGATCCCCTCCCTACTCCTGCTGGCCACACCATTTCTGATACAAGCCAGGATGCCGTTGGCCTTCTTGGCCACCTGGGCACACTGCTGGCTCATATTCAGCCGGGTGTCGATCAACACCCCCAGGTCCTTTTCTGCCTGGCAGCTTTCCAGCCACTCATCCCCAAGCCTGTAGCGTTGCATGGGGTTGTTGTGGCCGAAGTGCAGGACCCGGCACTTGGCCTTATTGAACCTCATACAATTGGCCTCAGCCCATCGATCCAGCCTGTCCAGATCCCTCTGCAGAGCCTTCCTACCCTCCAGCAGATCAACACTCCCTCCCAACTTGGTGTCGTCTGCAAACTTGCTGAGGGAGCACTCTATCCCCTCATCCAGATCAAGATTTGCTTGTACTAAAATTATTTTATATTCAGATGGTTCCCAATCCTTTATGTAATGACTTCAATAACTGAGGCTTGACACTTCACTCCTGACTTATGCAGCACTGATGGGCAGTGTTAATGGGAGTTTTCTTCGTTAAAGGAAACAGGCTGAGAGTCACATTCTTTAAAATTAATACTTGTTATGAGTGCGTAATGCCAAAATCATCCCAGGTCATATTTCTCATATACCACAGCACATCAAATTGAGCTTAATTTTAAGTCAGTTTAGTAAATACTCCACAAAAATATGCCGTATCAGAGTTAAAATGACTCACTGTTGAAGGAGATTTATTTATTGATCAGGTAAAGAGTTGCACATAAAATGACTATCAACCGTAATCAGTTGAGGACAATTATTTTATATGACTAATTAGTGGAACTGATAAAAAAATTTGAACAGGTGAAAACTTCTTTAAGACAGAGATTAGTCTTGATTGAACATTGAGATAAATTATACTCACTTAAATATGCACTGCTTTTACTGCAACAAGTGTTCTAGCGGCTATCCAGTCTTTTCCCTTGGTTACAAGTTTAGCATTTATGGTGGACTTACGTAGTCCATAAGGTTCATTTGTAATCTTTAACCTATTCTCTCTTACTTTTCTGTGATCCTATTAAAAATACGATTTGTAAGGCAAGCAGTAAAACGCTTTTCTATATACACGTTATTCACATTACTCTCACCCAGTTCAGTCATGAAAAAGTATCTTTAACGAGTGTGGTGTGAGATCGGCATTGTACCGGGGAGTCAAAGGAAGCGAGCGGTTTTCATTCACAGATAATACAATGGCAGTGCTTTTTGTGGCCTGTAACTACATCTGCACTGCTCACTGAACCATCCAAATTTACGCTCAGCTAAAGAAAAACACATTTGGCCAAAAATCAGATACATTTTTAATTGGTATCCTAACGTGCGTATTCAAATACTAATCCCTGGTAGAAATGCGTATCTGAAGCTGTGTTGTCAACTCTGTTACACAACTTGGTAGCCTTATATAGTTTTTATCTACTTTTTGTGTGACACATAAAGTCAAAAATCAGAAGCCTCAGCTTTAGAGAGCCATATATGATGTTATAATGTTAGTTGGAAATGTCTGAGTACCTGTGGTGACTGAACGACTCCTAATTGCCAAACTCAGTTCTGCTCTGCCTCAGCCAGCCTCACCTCTGACCACTGAGGAAACTGAAAGGAATACATCAGTGTTTGCATGGATTTTACAAATTTATCATATATATCCACTGCTATATCCAGCAGTGTTGTAGACATGTAGCAAAAAAACCGCGAAAAACCAGCACCCCAAAAAACCGCAGCAAACCAAAACACTGCGACAGTGATGAGAGGCAGGTGTTAGTGGCTAACAGCACAAAACACATTTTCCTGGCTTTATCCATTGCCAAGGTGGTGTGACAAGACAGGTGGATCAAGAAGCAACGAAGAAGAAAGCCTCATACTCTTACAAACCTAACCGAACCAAACCAAACCAAACCCAAACCAAAGCAATCTCTGCCTGCCGATCCTGAGCTACAACAACAATTTTGGAAGATAATTCATTCCAAATACAGTCTATAACTTACGTTAGCATCATAGACCAGAGGCAACTTTTGTTATCAGAAACTTCCAGGAAGGGTTAAAGTGGGGGTTCAACCCTGAGACCTGGCTGCTTTGACCTTAATTCCCCTCGGGCCAAGTTACTAAGCCCCTGACGAGAAAAAGATACTTGCGCAGAGCATGACCCTATTTAGCTGGGGTAGCATTTGGGTTTTTTCACAGCCTTCGTTACTGTAATGTCGTACATAGGGTTTTTCATTTGTTTGCCATGCAACTTATTCCCCTAAGATTAGTCCTTTTCTAGTAAAGCAGTTTAAAGCTAATCACAGTTGTTATTTTAATCTGTGTTCACCATTAAGAATTCTTGCAGAGCTATTTTGCTTGTTAGCAATTATGGTCTCCCAATGGAAGTTTATGATTACAGCAAAAGCAACCTGTTTAATACTTGGCACCTCTTTAGTATACAAGCATTAAACCCAGGAGCATAGAAGCATGCTAATGCTGGTGATGAAAGTATAGCAAATCTATTTAACAAACTCTGTTTTTAAAATACGGTGTTGGAGAAATGCTGTGCAGTCCTCATGCGCGTTTGTGGTCCTCCCCCTGTGTGTTTTTCACTACTGTAATAAGGTAACAAGGTGCTGTTGATCCTTCATTCATGTTCGTTTGTCTGATTGTCATGATTGTCATGTCTGAGAGGCAGGATATCCTCAAGTTTTCACCAAGACAGACTTGAGGTTTGGTCCTGCTTCCAGTAGTACTACTAATAAAATTCCCTTGAAAGGTCTTAAGAACAGGGTCTGACCCTTGCATATTTAGGCAGGCATCCTGTGCTGAAATATGAATTCTTTCTTCTGTTAAGGGAACTAGTAATTGCTGTCATTGATCTATGTGTCAAGACTTCAAAATTATGATCTACTGTCAAGGTCAATTAGCAAAGACCGCAGGAGGAAATTTCTGCTTCTCATGTTGATTGTCCATGTGATTCTGCCATAAAAATTATACACAATAATACACTTTAGCTGAATTAGATAAAGCATTAAATGATTATGTGAGAAACAACACTGCAGGGGGATCCCCCACACCTGACCCACTTCTGTCCTATTTAAAGTTATTTCCAGGCAGGGTAGGGCAGGGCAGAGAAATCTAAAATAATCCAGTGTTCTGTTTCAAGCTGATACAGTGAAACGCACAATCACTATTGTGCATCATCTCCAGTGATGAATGTTGATTTACATCAACAGGGGTCAACTTTGTCTCACATTGGATAAATTTATTTTGTTCAAACTTGAGAAATGGGGGAACCACTGCCAGATCAAATATGCTATCATTTTCATCATTCTTCATGTGAAAATAATTATTGTAAAATGTTCAGTATAAGAAAAGCTATGCTAAAAAAAGTTTGTATCTCCACATACTAGTGAGGGACCTTCACTCGTTGTTGTAAAGGTTTTAAAGAACAAAACATCTGAAGCTGGGCTAGAGGTCTTTTTTAGTAGAAAGCTATAAAACGTGACCTAAACATAGTCAGTTCTCCTGGGACGGCAATTACAGCAATAAATGTTCCACGGCAGATGCTAATGCCGTGTATAAACAGTTGTCCTCTAAAATGAAAAGAAATTTTTGCCCCACATGTCTTTTAGGGTCCCATTGTACGTGTGGAAATGTAAAGGAAATGTAAAATTGATATGCGCACCATGACATCGGCTTTAGTCTCCTCTGTCTTAGCCCGGCTGCTATAAATCTGTCCCGGCTGTAAGTAACACTGAAGGAGCTAAATGGTCAGAATTTGTGTCTGTCTGTTTTATTAGCTTGCCTAGAGTAAAGTAGAGGTTATTGGTCAATGTCAGGTTCAGCGCCCAGTGACCCACTGGGTTAAAATCGTGGTAGTCACAAATCAAGAGCATAATGAAATCTGAGAAGAGGGCTATGCTGATTTATTAGGACATCTGTCTGGCTATAGACAGCCTAGTACTGCCCCTGTGTACTGCGAGCTATTAGCATAATCCTCACCAAGAAACATCTTAGAGATTTAGAAGAGAGAAATAAAGTGTTCAAAGACGACCGGCAAAACCAGAAGGGTTTATCTTGTAGTGCTCGTTGTAAGTCTTAACTTTTTATGCCAATACCCCATAAAAATAATACTTAAAATAAATTAATATTAAAAATAAATTACTGTCTTCAGTTTTCCAAAACCACTGAATTTTCAGAACACATCTGAACGTCTGTTCATAATAAAGTCACTACCCTGCTACTTTTCAAAGACTTTTTAATCTTTTAATTTTTATTATTCATTTATTTTTAACCACAGTAGTTATCCACATATAATGTTATCACCTTCATTCTTACAAAAATAATCTCCTGAATCCTGTAATCTTAAATGTAAACTTCAATTTTTTGTGCCAATTATTTTGACTACTTTTAAAAGAAAGCAGGAATTAAACACAAACTTTCTGAGTTTTACCTATAAATAAGAGTAATTCCATATCATAAATGCTGTATGCTGTAAATGGTGTAATACTACTTTATATCCTATAGGCCAAGAAGTTTGTGAGATGCATACCAACTGGTACTGTCATGTGCAAAGTGACTTTTTTTTGTACATGAGAGGCATTCAACTGAAAAATCAGACAGATCATTATTTCTTCCTTGATGAGAAATAAGGTGAAATAGGTTTTAATCTGAAGATTAAATTTTTCCCTGAAGATTACTTTATATTTGACTATGTATTAATAAAGATTGTCACTGCTCATATGCCTTCAGAAAAAAAAGTTAAATATTGCATTTAAAAAAAATATATGGCTGTGAATGTTGAATGAGTTCCATCACTGGTATTATTCTATTTCCTCTGTATTAAATGTTAACCCAGATAGGAATTTAGCTGGTAACTATAAAAATATGAGATAGTGAGTAGTTGATGAATTGATACTGAATACTTCAGAAATACAAAGTACACGCAAATACTGCAAAGTGCTGTCATGCCGATGTTTTCAGACCAGCTGTGGTAACAAAAATTCTATACAAATGAAAAGCCTGGAAGAATTAATTTAAAAATGATCAAGAGATAATTAACTCATTAAGGGTGTGAGACTTCTGAGGCTTCTGAAGATTAGGTAATTTCTTGGCTACCTTTACCATTTCGTATCGGAACAGCCCTGAAACAACAGCTAGAGAACAGTACTGCTGAGATACAATAAAGAATCTGTAACATTTTTGCCATCTTGTCACGGTTATGAATGACGCTTGATAAATTTTGGAAAGATGCAAACAATGCACAACCTTTTTTCCTACCTAATGAAGGCATCAACAGTAACACAGCAGCCATACCACTGAAGTATAATACGTAATAAAATTGCTGTGGTAAAGAGGAAACTATGTCTGGAATGAGGTGAGCACCGTTTTGCAAGAGCTGATGACCTCCACCTGTGAGTAGACAACATTTAGTAGACCAGACGAATGCACGCAGGTTTGCAAGGTCCTATAGCCATCTTACCAGAGGGATGCAGAGTTTGAGGAGATCTTCGGAAGTGCTCATGCAGTTATCACATTTGCTGTACGGCAGAGTAGAAATGCCCACTAGCTGCACACCAGCATGTGGAAATCACTGCTTTGCTTAACCCAGAGTTAAGTCTGGGCAGCCTGCACTAAGCAACATGAATAGAGAAGAAACAGAATTTCTGCACTATCAAGAGTACTGCAAAATTTTAAAACTGTGTTTATTTTAGTTTCAAAACTCTCAATTTCTCATGCTGCTATGTGGGTTTTTTGGCTACAGTTTGTGTGCCATTCAGTGAAAACACTTACACTTAAGAATATAAGACTATTTTTAAATTCAGTCCAATTAAAAGAATCTGAAGTACAGTTAGCACCCACTGCTTAGAAAATTGAACATGAGGAAACCTGTGCATGTGTGTTTAACTGCCCTGATTAGCAAAGGCAAGATTCAACTCGTGTGTGATGCCCTACTTATTTCACTTAGGTAAGATTTGCTAGTCTGCAAAGTATTAACAAGTGGAGAAACTGAATACCAAATCATTTATTTGAACTCAAGAATGAAAACTATGGAGTGCGGTACTTTTTCCAAAATAGCAACATAAATAAATATGTATGTGCGTAGCACTTGCCTCCATAAATTCCAGCGTTGTTCTTCCAGCTGAGTCACTAAATGCTCTATGTATTTGTTTGAGTCCATATATTCCTAAATGAAAAATGATTAAAAGGTTAGTTTTTCAATGTTCAAAGCATTTGTAAAATTTTGAGTAAAAGACAGTCAGAGTCAGTTTGTGGAGTCCACTTTCATTTTGCACCCAAGGTTGTTCCATGTACACTGAAATCACAATGATGTAAAGCCAAATTTGGATTCATACCAAGTGAACAGGGCAGTAGCCCAATACACTTTTCAGAGTTTATTTGAGGGGAAGACAAAAGGTGGTGAGGATATGCAAGCAGCACAAATAAATTAGAGTACATATAAATAGAGATCCATATTCTAAGCCCAGAATTATCTTCCCTGGATCCAGACTGAAAAATAACTTCTCAAGAGTGCAGTCACTGTTTTGGTGCACGTTTTGTTTACTTTAGGTATAAATCAAAGTGAACTGAATATTTGACTCAAATATTTATTTCATGGATGGTATGAAAAATATTATAGCATGTACCCTATTTGAAAATGAAACTGTAACTCAGCTCCTATATCATTTTCCAGTTCAACTTTTGCAGATGCTGTAACTTGCAATATCAGCTATATGAAAGCTACTGTATTTGTGTCTAAGCAGAATTTCTGATAAATAATCATGATCAGATGAACAATTTGGCTTTTTTTCTTATTGAAGCCTATTCTGTAAACTCATTGCAAAGAGATCATGTTTATCCTCAGCAGAGAAATACAACAGTAATAGAAACACACCACTTCATTTCCAGGAGGAAGGCAACTTCAGTGTTATTTATATAAAATATTTCAGAATAAACCCACAGAATAACATGTGCTATAATATGATATATTTGTATGACAGTGGTACCAACACAGCCACATTGCTATTATTCTGAAAGCCTATCAGTAATAATAGAAGTCTTGAAATATCTCACCAAAGCAAAAATAAGTTTCAAACCTCATACTTCAGGAAATAACAAGTATTGGAGTACTATATGGAAAAGAATCCATCTTCACTTTCTGGAGACAAAAGCTGTGCTTTTATAGCTCCACTGTTCTCGCTTTGGACTCATCACAAAACCACTTTGTTGGGTTCTTGTTTGTATTAGGAGTTGTTTCTTTACTATTATTATTTATTTTGTGTACAAGTATGGATTTTTGTTGCAAAGTAGTTGGTTCTTCTGAGCCATTTATCTTCATGACCAGGAATATGAGATAGCTACCACAGGGATAGCTACCACCATCATCATGTCTTCTCAAGGTGAAGATAAATGTTAGCTGATTTTAATGATCATAATTTAGATACAAATGTACATTTTTATTTTTCAGGACTGAATTGTTCTAAGTAATTCTGTGTTTCTGCCCACAGTAATTATTTTCTTGTTCTGATTGAGAGGGAGAGAGAGTGTTCCTCAAAGTCTGTCGTGACACAAAGAAGTGGTCCAAGGCACAGACAGGAAGGAAGAGTGAGAAGCTGCTCCCGAGGAGCCTGTGCAAATGCATCTCAGCCGTATCCTGTTCAAACTGCGTTGCTTGAAAACCTTTGGGTATTGTGAAACTTTCCATTAAATTCTGTGATGGCCCCAAGCTTAAATTTTAATCTAATTGCTGTAGAGAGATGTATCTTGTAGACGTTACTATCAGAAAACTCTAAATAATGTAAATCCTGAGAAACGCCATGAACTTCAGTGGCATTAATATAGCTTTTATACCAGCGCTGTTTAGATTAGATGCTGGCGTCAGCATTGGCTCTTACTCTCCCTGTTACTCGACTGAGTTGAATTTTTACTTGGAGTGCACTGTGTGAATTAAGCAACAAGCTTCTTCTAAGCCAATACAAGTAAAGTCATTCTGTAATACACATATATACTGTACAAATGTATAATGATGATTAGTTGCAGTACTAAGTTCTTTAAAACAAGCTGCCTTTTTTTACTTAATATTTTTTACTACAATGAACCTGTTATAAATTAGTATTAATACATTTATATCTTTTTAATGTAATATTAAACAATATTCCTGATTCATCAGTGCACTTTGCCCTACAGGCAAGGACTGGATCAGCAGTTTTATTCTGCATAATTCTACCATGATAATATAAAAACCTCATTCTGAAGAAATCTTCTCAAAAATATTGTCTAGAAATAAAGACAATGGGGAAAAAGAAAGCAATATGTTTATCCTGTATGACTGCTGCCTTAACGTTAAGTTTTTCCCGTGGCAAATCAGAAATATTATTCTATTTCTCTTTGAAGACCTGCAACTCAGGAGTATGAAATCTGTCAGTGTGCAAAAGTGATGTAAAAAAATCAACTATGATTTGCTAGAAACATCGCAATTAGCAGTACCTCCTTTCTGCTATGCTGCTATGGCACATTCATGTGCTGGCCGTGTCCAAAGCAAGCCGTCTGCTTCAGACAAGGTCTCTGTTCCCAAGCCCAGGTTTCTGCTCTTTTCTGTTATCAGCTATTCCAGTAAGCCAAATTCTGCAAAGCCTGGCTCAGAACCCAGTATTACCATTTTGCAAAATGAAGCAAATAGCAAACAGTCATTTGCGAGTCAGAGCAACTCTGTGATTTAGAATAACTTGGCACATTCAGTGAAAGCATAAAATCTGAGAAAAACCCCGTAGTAATCACGCTTGTTCACAAAGACTGTATATACAATTCAGTAAAGTACCGACATTTTTCAGTACCCAATAGATCACACAGAGAGGAGTAATACAAATATTTTGTAGCTTCCTTGGAGCTCTGTCACACAAAAGCTTGTGCCATGTAGGCTTTGAATAGCACGGCCAAATGTCGAGTCTGAAAAATTACACGGAGCATTGTTTTCTGATGCGCGTGTATGTCTTCAGGAGTTTGCATTATTGGAAGGAGGATCCAAGTGACCCACACAGACGTAAGAAAAAATACCTTTTCCTTATGAAAACAGAGACAAGATCCAATAACTGAGTAAGGATAAGAATCATTTAGGCAGACACAACTGGTACTTATACTAGGTACTAATAAGACAGCTCAATCAAATGGAGAAAGGCTGTGAAAGCACAGTGGCCCCGGGGTTTCAGCAGAGGCTCATGATTCTGCCTGTTCCCTCTTTCTGACCAAAAGACTGGAGTGCAGAAAAGCTGAACACTGAACACCTGCAAAGCAGGAGGGGGTAAGGCTGTGTAAGGCCAAGTCAACATTACCAAAATTATGAAGTATTTTGAATCTGAAGTTGGAGACTCCAAATTAGTGTATTTTTGTAACTCTGAAGATATGATATAGCAATTCTGGAATCACCATCCATGCCGTTATTCACAATTGGACTAGACATCAGCAGCCTGAGCTGCGTTGGCCCCGCTTTGAGCCCCACTCTGACCTCCAGCGATTCTTCCCAACCTGCAGGATTACCAAGGGGCTCATGATTTAAAAAAAAAGTGATTTTTAAAAATCCTTTTAAGAATAATGGGTGAAACCTGTCCCCTTTCTTCTCAATTAGTTAGCTTCCATCCAGGAGGATTTCACTGCTCCATCTATTCTCCTGTGATGCTATATAACTTCACTGTTTTAAGGAAGAAACCTTCTGTAATATGTTTAAATGCAGTAGAAAATATTTCTAACAGCTACATAGATTCTGGCATCCAGGAGGAGTTGGTACGCAAATGTCAAATACCATCTCATCTAATTTAGAGAGCATTAGAGAACTGCTTTACCAAAATTGTCACTGTTTTGAGCTGAAGCACAAGGCTACAAATATACCTAAGTATGGCTTTTGACAGAATTAAATATCTAACCTGGTAATGTTTAATTGTTTTGCCTTTTTTTTTTTTTTTTTCTTTTCTTTGTTAGCTGGACAGCTGTCAGGAAAAAAGGGGAAAGAGAAAGGAAATGAAGTGCCTCCACTGAGGCCCGGGATCCACTGCTCGGTATTTTGGTTGGTTACATGGGTATTTGTTCTGGCATATCCATCTTGTTGTGCTGGGCAGGGTATCAAAAATTATACAGCACGCAGAACATTTTCCCATCCATTGTTACAGAGCAAACCCTTAGGGCAACCTTAGGCTTATAACACAGCGAGTCCCTCGCTGAAGCTGGAGGTGATAAATTTAAGCTAAAGAAATAGCACGTAGTCTCTGCCTCTTAAGGAACTTGCACAGCTTGGTATCAAAGAGAGTTTAATGAGCTTAGCAATATGTGAAAAGGATTAAGGATACAGTCGTTGATCCAGCAAATCACTTGATTGCGTACTTAATTCAATAGGGCTACTCATGTGCTGAAAGTTAAGCATGTGCTTCGGAGCTGTTACCAGGCAGTGGGCACTGGGAGGTGGGCGGCGTTGCGGTGGGACCATCCTGCGGCTGTGATGCCCCAGCTCTCCTAAACCCGCACGCCTCAACCGCGCATGTGGGGACATGGCAGCTGCCCTGCCTGCCGCTGCTTTGCCTGTCCTGAACAAGCTCCCAGCGTGGGACCTGGGCACACAGCTGAGATCACAGAATCGCAGAATCACTAAGGTTGGAAAAGACCTGTAAGATCATCAAGTCCAACCATCAACCAACACCACCATGCCCACTAAACCATGTCCCACAGTGTCACGTCCACACATTCCTTGAACACCTCCAGTGATGGTGACTCCACCACCTCCCTGGGCAGCCTGTTCCGATGTTTGACCACTCTCTCAGTAAAGAAATTTTTCCTAATATCCAGCCTGAACCTCCCCCAGCACAACTTGAGGCCATTTCCTCTTGTCCTGTCGCTAGTCACTTGGGAGAAGAGACCAACACCCACCTCACCACAACCCAACCCCCTTTCAGGTAGTTGTAGAGAGCTATGAGGTCTCCCCTCAGCCTCCTCTTCTCCAGACTGAACAACCCCAGTTCCCTCAGCCGCTCCTCATCAGACTTGTGCTCCAGACCCCTCACCAGCTTCGTCACCCTTCTCTGGAAAACAGGGAAATGGGGATAGAAACTAGGCCAGCACTCATCGTCCTGCAGACTGGTTCTGAAGCAGGGCTGGGAGGTAAAAGTCATGCTCAGCCCTCCAGAGCCCAAAGCATCCCTTTCGCCCTCTGGCACATCTAACACCGCTCCTGGTTCAGTCGGGACGGATGCTGAGCAGACAGCCCTAATGCAGTCCTCTGCAACGCTACCCCTTGGATCTGCTAGTATTCATGTTTGAAACCAGACAGGAAAACATCAGCGTGGATTCAGGCTCTTGTGCTTCACAGAGGAGGATGTTAGTCATTGGGGAGTAGAGAAAAACACGGAATGAACAACCTGATAAACGTACAGACAAGTTCCTGTGAGTATCTGGAGCCATCCAGCCCTGGAGACAGGGAACTACACGGAGAGCCCACGATCGTCTGTTACAATGTGGAAAGTCATATTTTCATGGGGAAAGGTTATTAGAAATCAAACAACAAAACTGTCTGCAGCCAAACAGCAGACTGTTGGAATTAGGAAATGATGTTAGCAAAGCAAGGAGTGGATGGGGTTGACCTGTGAGGGGGAGGTCTAAGCTGTTACACTAAGTGCAGAGACACAAGTCATCTTTGAAAGATCTTGGAAGAGTCCCTTGGGGTAAAGCTTTAGATCTAGGGAGAGTGTCTTCAAAGAATATTATAACTTCTGTAAAATATTTATTTTTGTTATCATCCTGCTGCATAAACCTGTGGTAGAAAATAGGCTTTTTTCCAGCAGCCCAAGAAGAGATATATATGTATTCTTGTCTGGACCATGTTTTTCACATGTCTGAAAGCGTTATAATTGAGGATTTGAGTGAGCTGTCTGTTATACAACATTACTCAGCTGCACACTAAAAATAAATCAGGTATAAAAAAAGACAAAACCTCTTTGCATCAGGTATTTTTGTCACTCCCTTCAATACCACACCTGGCTAGACGGCTCACCTTTGGTGCTAAATAGCAATAAAAGCTAACCCGGGCAGCTTAAGAAAAGAAGATCTTTTAAAACTGCCATTATTGCTGATTTATTATTTTCCTACCTGATTTCAACATGTTATTTTAATTGTCAGTTTTATTAACAACTAGCATGAAAGTGTACATTTAGAGCATCTGCAGTGGAGCAGAAGGCTGGCAAGAGCCCTCGTGCATATACTGTGGAATTACACCATTATGGTAAAAACAGTAATGATTATTTTAATAAATATGTTGAGCAAATTTCTTAATTGTTCAAAATCACTTAAGCCTCAGTGAACAGTTCATATTTCATCTCAGCTGCAGTGATTAAAACTGATTTACTGACTCATCTGAAGCCAGTTGTTTTCGTAAAAAATCAGCTGGGTTTTCCCCCTGCTGCTGCTTGGCTTCTGCTTTGCACCCTATTAAATGGCACTATCCGCAGAGGACAGCAGAGTTTGGTAAAGCCTGAAATAGCACAAGCTCATTAGCTAACGAACAGATTCTGCACCCCTGTGCGCTCTGAATACAGGGATGCAGAGCTGGTTCGCAGAGGAACGCTATCCAGATTCGCAGCTGGCATCCAGAGCCCCGCTGCATTTGAATTTTTGCCAGTTTGTCCCCAGAGAAGTACAAGCCCCGGGATAACGACTTGGGTACTCTGCTACTCAGTGACACTTGATGTTCCTGTTCTTCCCACACAGGGCCATGGACAATGCTGTAGTTTTACGTTATCTTCCACCAGCTTATAAAACCTTCTGTTTTCCAGTAAGACATTTTCTACAAGGAGATCTCGTGGCTCAGGTAGGCATGTGCAGGAGACATGTACGGACCAGTATTCTGCGAGGGCTCCTCCCTGGCTTAGTAGACAGTAGCTGGAAAGTGAAGAACAGATCTGGCGAAAACCACTGCCACCATTCAGATTTCCAGGTGCTTGGCTGGTTTGAGTTGCTCATCCTTTGAGGGTTACAGTGGTTTTACATGTCAGTTATACAACCTGCATGGGCCTTGACACGAAGGATAAACCATAGCAGGTAGGAGGATAGCAATGATGCTGGACTTAAATTCTGGAAAAGAAAAAGCTAAAATTGGATCTAATTGGGGTTAATTACATCAAAGCAGATTTGCAGTAAATCAGTGAAGTATCTCGGTACTGGGGATGAAGGAAAGAATCCCAGAGCTTCCCAGCTGCTACCCCGGGATGCTAAGGAGTGAAACTAAAAAGACACATGTTTCAGCTTTCCAAAGGGAAGCCCAACGACAGATTCAGGTAGAAAAATAGCAGAGCAATTTTCAGCTGGACTGAATCTGCTGAATTCCGCCTTTTTTAATACAAGTGAGGGCTGTAATCTTGTAGGACACTGCAAAATTCATAGTAATACAGTATCGTATCTCCCTTGTAAGACCTTTCCTTCTAAGGAATGCCTGCTGTCCCATAGCAAGAACACACAGCTTCAGTTCAGAAGTACATGATTTCTCAGTGTCCTGATTCCGCACCAAAACCAGATGACAAAGCAGAGGCCACAGCAATCCTTGCAACACCACCCGGAGGCTGCATGTCTGTAACCCAATCTTAGAGATCGAGGTAAAATAACGGAGAAGCTCCAGCAGATGCCCATGTTTTCCATGTCAGTTTAATACTCTGGCCCCTAAATTTCAAAGCAGTTAATGGTTTAAGCCACAGCTGGGTTAAAGGACAAATGTCAATTTATAAAACAGTGTGACGGCTGTCCTCTTTCACGGCAATGAAGCAGAGCCAAAGATAAAGTAGGTGTGTTAGGATAAAATCCTAAGATCAAAGAGACAGATGAAAATAATAATTTACAGCCAATAGGCACTTGGACAGATGATTTCAAACTGGGAGCCATTAAAAAAAAAAATGCTTATTTGACAGACTGGAATATTTTTCAAAATCAGATAGGATATAAAGTAAGATAGTGGGAAGTAAAGTCAGAAACCAAGAAGATGGATGAAATACAATAGGAAGAGATAACTAAAACCAGAAAGAAGGACAGCAGGAGTGAGTAAGTACAGTGAACATGTCTACAACTTGACAGATTTTTTTGTACAAACACCTTTTACTCCAAATATTTAGCATTCCTTGGGCCTAAAAGTCTCTATGCAAATACCAGGCTATGGAAGTTTTGTCATTTGTACTAAATACTGAGCAAATTATTCTGTTGGGCTGTATAAGTTAAGGAAACTGGACATTTTGTCCAACAGGCAAATCCGTGCTATTTTCAGCTGATTTTTTTCCCCTGAAAGAAGTATAAATCAGTAAAAGCAAGTACAAAGCATTAAGTGGAATTTCCCAGAATTATCTTGAAATAGAAAAGGATGATATCATACCAGAAAAGTTCGAATTTATTAGATATCCTCTAAGTCACAGAGCTTTTAACACCAGTTAACAGCTTCATTGAACAATACATCAGAGGTACACGCTGTTACTGCAGGAACAAAATCCAAGATCATATAGAAGTGCGTCCTATGGCATCAACAAGTGGATGCCCTTGATTTGTATTTGGGGTCAAATCAGGAGATCCTTTTGGTAATCAGTCTGCATAAAGGCCGAGTGTCCGTGGATACCCATCTATCCCGAGTGGAGCTCACTGTGAACGAAGTTCAAGCAGGCTGGTTAGGGCCTGATCCTGAGCGACGGGCAGGGAGCAGGAACTGCAGCAGATAGAGATGATGGTGCAGATTATGGGCTGTGCTCACCTGTGCTAGTCCCAGAGGAAGGAAAAGCACCAAGAACTCTTTGGGCTTCTAAACTACCAAAAAAATCAACCAGGCAATTGCAGCAACCAAGGATTTTACCGGGAGATGGGAAAAACCTGCCTTTTTGCCAGGAAGAGGAATGGATATGGATAAGCAGGTTGCACCACAGCACCCTGATCATGTCTCCTGGGCAGGTTTGGGGCTGCTTTCCCTGTTACCTCCGCATATGGAAAGTTCTTGTCCTCAATCAGTATAAAACATCTCTATATAGTGAAATACAAAATGAACATACGAAGCGAAGCTTAGCACAGTGGTACATGTGACAGTTCCCGGCTGTTCAAAGTTATTGATGACCATGTGTAAGTTAAGCAGGTGTCAGAATGACAGAAATGTTTATATCCCAGAAATTCCACAAATGAAAAGGCGTCAGTGTTATTTAGGGCAATAGGAATTTGGTATATAGCTAAACCAGACATTCAGAGTCAAGAAAAACGAGTGGAAGAAGATGTGCAGATTTTTATGAGTTTGCTGCTACAGAATGTGCATATTTACATGAAATAATTAGCTGTAGTCTTGTTTATGTCAAATCCAATTTACATTAATAAACTTCACCCAGCAAAGACACTGATGCTGTAAGAAAATGCCCAGAAATGTTAGCAGCCATAAAGATACAGAGTAAACACTAGAGCATTTAATTAAGCAATTTCTGACATTACCAGGTAATTACAATTTCTGAATCATTTCTTGGATGTTTTTTATGAATATAAATCAACCACAACACACAGAAGAACTGCTGGTTGGAGGCATTTGACTTGTGTAGAGATGGCATTTGCATGTGATGCACTGACTAAAGACAAGCGGTTATAACAAGGACAGAAAAACATTCATGGGATCTATTGCAGAGTTGGGGAAATCTAATTCTAAGGTTATGACAGATGTTTGGGATTCAAAGATAAAGACGCTTCATTCTCAATATGTATCAGACTTGTTAACTCATTTGGAATAACCGCTATCATCCATCCTAACAACAAATACCTTGGGACCTGAAGTTTTCTATCATTTTCTTTCACTGCTTCATTACCACTTGTCCTCACATATATTCTGGCAACTTCTGAGACGGAACAAGGTACACACACACAAATCAAGTGTATCTTCATATGGTTTTATTTCTACTTAAAAACAAACTAAATAAAAAAGCAGTAGATGATCATCAGTTCAATAATTCTCTTATTAAAAGTCCATAGTAAAAAAAATAAAATATAATATCTATGCACATATATAAAATATATAAATGTAACATAAAAATCCAACACAATGCTATAGGCATATCAATCTGATGATCCCAAAACGCATCCAAGCATCAGTGGGCAAAACAAGGCGAGAAAAAGTTCTGAGGATTTCCAGCTTCCATCCCCTGCTCTAAGTACCAGGGTACCCTGGGGTTTAGCAAACCCCAGGTATCAACCCTTTAGGGTTTGAATGGACAGAAAATAGAGAAACTGGAGATGAGCAGAGAGAAGGCGGTGCGCAGCACCAGAGGCTGACACCTCCTTTCCACGCAGGTCTCGCTTGCTTTCTCCTGCCATCCCTCTTTCGCCCGCCTGCCGGCACGCTGTGGTTTAGCCACAAACTTTTTCAAACAGAGAAGAGAACTTGTTATAGCACATTTTGAAAATTAATCTCTTTGTCGATGGCTCTGCTTGCAATGCCTCGCACATGCATATCTATAGTCAAGAAAAATTTATCTCAGCGTTAAAAATTTAGCAATGCTCAGGAAATCTCAGAAGCTGCTTCCAGCACCTTGCCTCTTGCTGGTATGCTGAATTCAGTGGAACTACTCTGACTTACATCCCTCCACCTCATCTATGTGATACACGAACATATACACACATAAAAACAATGGAACACGCAAATAAATATGGTCCTAAACATCCCCCACTCATTGGTTTGCTTTTTCACTCTGTGTTTGTATAGAGAAAAAAGAAAGGACTCAAAAGCTAATATACAAATCTACCTTTGCATTTTCATAGTTGTATTACAAGCAAGCCCAGCAGCCGTGCTCGCAGGGAGTGCTGTCAGCTCGTGCTCTACCTGAAACACATTTCTTGTCAGCTGTCGTTACCAGGGCTTGCAGGTTCAACTTAGGGTTTGGATTGATTATAGGACACAACGGTGTCTAAGGCATGAATCAGTTGTAAACTGTGGCCTGAATCACACTGTTTATTCAGCCAAAATTCCCACTGATTTCCATGAGATATTGAGGAAAAGAAGAACTTTCAGAAATGCAACAGGATCGGCCCTGCTTGTATTTATTTGCACAAATTAAAAAAAAACAATCACTAAAACTTACAATATATTTCCTTGCAGGTAACAATTCAATTCAATGCCTGTGAGGAAGCTAACCTTCCCTGACAGTTTTGCAAATCAGTTTTCCCATAAGGAGCTCTGATCCCAACTGCTGCAGCTCTCTGACAGCCACCGACTGCCGCCGCTTCTAAGAGGAGCTCGCAGTCCCAGGCAGGACAGGCAAGCGCACTGTGTAACCTGACTTTCTGGGGTCGGGGGATTAATCGTAAGAAGTTTGGCATTTCCTAAGTGGTGTATAGGCTAGACGGCATCATGTGATGCTGGTTGGAGATAAGCTTTAAGTATATCAGAGATTTAGTGAAAGTGGATTTAGTGGAAGGAAAATGTTTCACTTTAATGGCAAGCAATAAGCAGAAAGTTCAGTCAAGTCCCAAAAAGGGAATAAAAGCTGAAACATTTGTGTCAACAAACAGCACACAAGCATGCATTTATGTTGTGTAGGCCTGTTAAATACTAAAGGCAAAGCAGTACCTTTAGTTATAGGCACTAATTCTCACTAAATTCTGAGTGGAACAGAAGGCGCAAAAGCACTGAAAGCACAATTTCTTGCTGGGCTGCAACTCCAACCCTGTCAGCCCTACCGATGCTATGAACGCTTACAGACATACCTATCAGTCTGGGACAGTAGTGGCAACTAGATGCCCTGGCAAGATTAGAGCATATGTGGACTAAGTGGGATGCAGAAGGACACAGCAGAGTGCTGCTTGGGTGCCGTGCCCTGCAGGCGTGGAGTTTTACAGGAGCGCAATGCTCCAGCTCTTCAGTTGGCCTCAGTGACAGGCGTGTTGCAAGTGGCCACGCAGCAGCCTCTGTGTCCTTCCGAAGGCACCAGCCGAGGAAGGCGAGTATAAAAGGTTGCTTTGATGGAAAGCTGAGAGCTAAAGCCATCCTCCCAGAGCGTCTGCAGTGCACGGAGAGGGGATCTTGGGGAAGGTCTTTATTGAGCTATAGTCAGACACGGAGCAGGGAGATGATGCACTTGGGTGAATATGGATGCAAAAAATTGTTGAGTTTAATGTGTAGGAGTAACTGGGTGTAACATAAAGGTTTTCATAAAGTAGAAAGTGGTAGTTTTTCCTCCTCGCTTATGTTCCAAACAAAGCAAAGAACTCCCCCTTCAATTCCTGCATATAACAATTGTATCAACTATCATTATTATCTTCTGCTTTTATAAGAGGCCTTATTAATGTTTTGTCTTCCGAATGCTTGTAACTTCAGTATGCCATGTACAGTAGATGCTAAACAAATATAATGACACTGCTCAATTTAAAGACAATCTATTTCCCTTTCATAAAAAATAAAGTGAACCTTTAATTTCATTCAAGCATTTGAGAATTCACAGATACAATGCAGTACCAGTGAAATCAAAGCTGTAATTTAGCCCCTGGTTAATGCTAATAATTTTTCTGCAGTTGAATATTGCAGCACTGAAATCCGTCTCAAACGTTATATGCCTAGAGATATTAGTTACAGTTATTGCAAAACATTCTGTTTATTCAAATAAGACTGAAACAAACACAAACTGTAGCATGAAAGACTTGAAAATACTTATTTAGATAAATATTCATTGTCGGCTGCTGCACAGGCTATATAGTGACAATTCAGATTACATGATAGCTTTTTGGTTTATACACTATCTTGCCAGTTAGCATTCAAAAATGCAACTTTAAAAATGCCCTTAATTTTATGTGTGAAATAGCAAGTGAAATACTTAGCTGTCCATGTTTCTTAAACATGAATCTTTCAATCCACAGGGAACTTAATGTGAATTAACAGCGAGAACATAAGCATAAACCTTTATATTTCTGCTAATCTAATTCTTGTCATTAACTGCGGCTTACTGGAAAAGTTCTTTACAATAGTTAACTGAATTACATTTTAAAGGTCTTTATAATCATCAGCTGGAAAATCTATGGCAACAAGTGATGAGTCAAGTTAGTGTACCTGCTGCTCTACTGCCGACTTTGTGATGTTTAGATACTGCGCCTCTCTCTTGGGAAACAGAGACATATACATAATTTTCTGCAGAAGCCTTGGTTCTCACTGGTCTGAGACACAGAGGACAAATTAAAATGAAATACATGTCAATCCTGTACCTAAAAGCATTTTTTTTCACACGAAGGTGACATCCCGTTTCCCGTGTGTAAGGGTGTTACGGGTCATCTTCAACGGGAATCATGTCGACCTTGATGGAACTAACTGAAAGCATGTCAGTCCAAAATGCAGACAGACAAAAGACACACAAAGGAATCAGTTTTTCCTCTCTACTGTTAATGGGTGATTTTTAGAGTAATTGGATAAAAAGATTTTTAAACAACTGGTTTAAAAAAAGGTGTAATTTGGGGATATTAGTCATTTTACATAAACACTGTGATACATACTGACCTCTTGCTGTCATCTAGCATTTGTTAAGCATCTCGTGTTTCTGAGTATTCAAAACTAGTGGCAATAATTTATATACAGCAGAAGGGTTGAAATACTGGATCTGAACTGTGTAGGTGCTCCATGCGTGAATCACAGACAATTTACTGTATGATCCTCACAAGGGCTGATGATTTAGATTAATTTCCATAAGCCCTAAGATGTTTGCGTGCATACTCTAGGTTGGAAATACTGAGCTTTTATTAAATCACAGGAGAAAAAAACAACACAAGTTTAAGAAGCTTTAAAAGTTAAAGAGAGATTCCAGCGCAGAAAGTGCTAAAGAATAAGGTATGCCTTCCCTTTCAAATCTCGATCATCTACACTAACATGCATTTCATACATATTATTATGGAAAAGGTTGATTAGTCTTGAAGGCTCTGCCCGGTCTCACGGCTCAGGCAGTGGCAGAGCCCCTGGCAGGCAGTATGAATGTACGGCCGCGCTGGGGCAGGTCTCGCCGGTGTCCAGCTCCCACGGGAAGCCTGCAGAAATGGTAGGAACTTCTCAGATCTCTCTTCTCACGTAAAGAGAAGCCTACCACATAACTATGGTTTTAAGGTGTTACAGATATCAAGGTAGTCACAAAACTGAACCATTGTACCCACTCAGCTGTGCTCATGTAATCTTGTGTGGCTTCGCTGTGAAAAAGTGCTGAGCATCTGCAAGTCTCATTGATACTGCAGAATTAAACTTATTCAGGGGAGAAAAAGCAATTTTCAAACTTTAGATACAGTCCTTAATCATTCTTTTAAAAAGCATTTCCATAGCCATCAGCTTGACAGCATTTAAATGAAAAGACTCTGAAAATCTCTTGTTTTCCAACAGGAAATGTTTTCAGGGATAGGCATTTCACATGTATAGAGAAATTTACAGTAATCATATCCTGATGACAAGTCTAGGAGAGGATTTACATCTAACAGGAATGATCTAATTTATCTTTCATACCGTAATACCCAGTGGCTATTGTGAACATTTCATTATCAAGGAAATTAAAGACAACACAAGAAAATTAATGTTTTAAGAGAAAGTCGTATGGCCCATTTAACTCTTCTTTTGACTGTCCACATAATGTAATAAGATAATTTGCTTCTTTTCATATGCCTGAGTAATAGAAATAACACTTTTCATAAATCATCTACAAAAGCTTTAAGAACAAAAGCAAGCTAGTCAGTATAAAGCTTTCAAATTACTTCTATATAAATGCATATCATGTGTACTTCAGCAATCCCCCTCTGAAAGAAAAAGTCTTTACACTGAATAATAACCTTCCTCCTCTTCTCCTTTCCAACTGTTTCTGTTTGGATATCAAACATCCTCACTGCACAACACTGTCCTCTGGTCATACAGGACTCAAAGGAAATTTTGCCCCAAACTCAAGCGTCACGAACTCACTGTTTGGATGTGGAGGTGGTGGCACGCTATGAAAGCACAGTATGCACTCCCAACAGGAGGATGCCTCAAAGCTTTATGGTTGGAGACTTGTATGGAAGCGCGCAGAAGTTTTGCTGGTGAACAGAGCCATTTCTCTTGCCTCACCTCTCTTTCTTCCAAGGACCCTTTATAATTCTGAGTCTTGTAAAACAAGTGTTCAACCAAAAGGTTTTTGCGGTAGCAGTGAAGGAATAGGGCCTTAAGGAGAACGCCTCCTTCATGCACCTGGGATGTGGCTAAACCAGCCTCCCTGCAGAAGAGGCCCTAGACCTGGCATCCCGACGAGTTGTCCTGCTGTAGTCTCTCCTGATGAAGATGCTCAAGGTAGGATTTCAGATTACACCCAACCCTGCAGTGCTCACTTAAGCAAATGTATTTCAGCTCGGTATGGCCTGGGTCTATCAGTCACAGAATCACAGAATCACAGAATGACTAAGGTTGGAAAAAACCTGTAAGATCATCAAGTCCAACCATCAACTAATACCACCATGCCCATTAAGCCATGTCCAGCCACTCTTGCCTGTGTCACTCTAGTTGTCGAAGGGAGAAGGACAAATCACAAAGGAAACAAAACAGCACGGGGTTAGATGGGGCATTTAAACATCTAAAGATGCAGACAGGCACCTAATGAGATTTTCATGAGAATGTGCTCATTCTGCTCCCTTGGAGATTCCTGAAAACCCTCTAGACTTTTGGTAAATTTTAAAATCTGTCTCCCCATTCCTTCCTATGTATCCGACAGCTTTGCTTTTCTCTTTCTGAGAGGGGAGGGCAAGGAAGCCCAGCATATAAATCCCTTTCCTTTGATACTTGCATTCATACTGCATAAGGTAAAAAACCCCTCCTCTGTACATATTTGAAAGACACAATCATTTATGTGGATAGCTGAATTCCCCCTTATATTACTTTGCATTCACGCATCAGATGCCTGGGGCCAGAAGGACATGCTGAATATGAGAGTATCTGTCTAGCCACAAAGTAAATATAGGGCGAGGGGAGGATTAAGACAAGGCAAATGGGTCTGCCATTTCAGACTGCAAAAGCTTGCAGGCTCTCCTGCGATGCCAAAAGAGTGAAGAATTTCACGGAGATGATTGGACTGATCTCCATGCCAGGGGAAACTGAGTCACTGAACAGGTCATGTTCTCTGAGTCATTATGGTGAGACCGTGGCTGAAAGCAAGATGTCCTCAGTCCTTCCAGTCCTTTAGTCTGATTACATCCATCTCCCTAACCTGGCATCGGAAACATGCCAAGTATGTATGTGCATTATACATACTCACAGGCACATGTACAAAAAATAGGCTAATTCAAACACGGTGTATTTAGTTAGGATCCAGTGACTTAATCTTACAGTCTTGAAAATTGGAGAGGCCCTTTCCAAAAGAGAGTTATGCAGTCAGCTCTAGCGACGTCTCAGGAACAAGTGATTTTCTGCTGCTTTGACAGATGGTACTGCCTATGCAAAGATGTATCAGCTGATAGATCTCAAGCCATATTGTTTTATCTTTTAAATTTTAATGAAAAAGACCTTTAGATTATTTGTCTCCTAAAATGCTACTGATTAGAGCTTCTTCTTTCAAATCTAATACTAAGTTATTAATCAAGGCAGAGTTTTCTGCTTTCCACAAATCAGTAATTATTCATTTAGCTATGATTAGTGCTACATGGGGAAAAGCTTTGTTTTAAAAAAGGCTGCATTCGACTCTTAACAGATATAGTACATCATAAATGTAGCTTGGAGTTGGAATAATGTGGAGATGTACTATTCTCCTGGGAGATCTGAAGATTTCCTCCTCGTCTAATTTTAATTTATAGCGTTGATATGCTATAACTACTTTATCTGAAAATGGTTACGCACACCAAAGATATGAGACACATACTAATGTCCACCAAGAGGAAATTCCTGAACGTGATTGCAAACTCCAGAAGTATTTACTAACTTATAATCTGTATGGGAACACTAATTAGTACCACAACGATTATTTGCATCCCCTCAAACTCTGGGAAAGTTTGCAAAACAGGCTGCTTTCCAGTGGATACCGCTGCAATTCCAGTGACACAGGAGTACAATATTAGGCTAGATTTCACCATTTCTACCACCAATTTACATTATGGTTTTCATCAGCATGTATTAGCTCCCAGAGAGACAGTCAGCCATGGAGCCCAGCTACGCTGGCATACGAAGGCACCGTTCCTGCCTTGGCCACCCCAAGGCTGGAGGAAAACCTCAGTCTAACCAGGTTTGCAGAAGGGACTGAGTTTTGAAATGAACTCCAGCTTCAGGGTCTATGCGGACAATGACAGAGAAAGGGGTGCAGTCAGATATCGATATCAGATATTCAGTAAGAGAGGTAAAATATTATTGTTACTGAGAAAAATGATAGAACAGCATGTGTCTGCATTGCTAAATGTGAAAAGCAGCGTCAAAGTACTTTTCATGCTCACCCTCTCTCCGGACCAGCCTGTGGAGCCGCTGCCTGTACGCACGCTGCCCGGGGCACACGCATTCTCCCTGCTCAGTCGAGGTGTGCTACCCAGGGCAAAATCAGCAAGGAAAAGAAGCAGTAAAGAGTTCACACCATTCTCTGAACTTGGAAAATTTCAGTTAATTATTAAATAATGTCATTTGGGGGCTTGCAGTTCATGGATAATAAGTTATAACTTAGACCTGTCAATTAATGTTTTAATTTTGTGTACTTAGAGGCTCGTTCATGCCTGCAAATGGCTTTTCCAAGACACGACTGGTGACATTTCCCACTTCCTTGCCTATTTTTCTCCTGTTGCTCCTGTTATGACTAAAAGCAGCAGGATTATATTCTTCTCAGTGGGAAATGTGTCACCTGCTGTTGAAAGGAAAGCAATTATTGTGTCCTCGCTAAATCTTGGGCCTATTTGTGTAGAGCTTTAGAGCTTAAAAATATAAACATCCCACTCTGTGCCAGTGTAAGTGGTGAGGCACTTTGGAACCCCGGCTGGGATCCCCCTGGATGTCACCTTCAGCGCCTGTTAAGCACAGGGAAAGATGCCAAGCCCGAATGCCTTTCCCGTAACTGTGTCTAATCAATGGAAAGTAAAAGTGAATGATGTGCTCTTAGTACTTGCACAGGACACCTCAAAGCATTACATTCTCCCTCTCCCCCCTTATTCCAGGAGCCAGATTATACTTTTCAGCTTTACTCAAACAAGATTTATGTCAGCCCTGCATTTCTGCGGTTGTTTTCACTCCTTTTGTGTGTTTTTATGTGACTGTAAACCTGTCTGACAAAGGGACAGGTATTTTATTTGCACACTGTCAGATGCTATTTCTCTGTGCAATCTCCTGTTATCAAACAGAAAAAGTCTTACAATCAAAATGGGAAATAAAGCAACTGGACATGTACATTTGCAGTTGGCCAAAAGCAATAAAAGAACCAACCTCACAAAATGTGTGTATTTATAGATATATGTCTACACACACACACACAAGGATGTATAGATGCATGTTAAGAGACGGTAGGTTTAATACACAAAGTTTGTTTTTCATGAGTCTATTGTTATTTAAATATTATTTTTTCCATTGAAGTCAAGGGAATACATATAAATACTTGAAAGAGAAAGAGCACACATATGACTAAATTAAAGAAAAAAGTAATCTTACACTAATTAGGAAAGGAAGTTTCTAACACTGCTGATCAGTGCCCTAGGATCTAGGCAAGTGTATCTACAATCACTTCTAGGGAAAGGATCAGTAGCCTCAGTGTCGGGCATCATTTCATGTAACAAAAGAAAAGCATTACCAATTTTTACTACCGTATGATCCCAGCCAATAATGATAATGGTCATGAAAATCTATTTTCCCTAAGATAAATTAAACAGTTACTTAATATTTAAAATAGGGATCCTCTACAAACACATTTACGAGGTACTGTCTATGTAACTGTGGTATTTTGGAAGAAAATGCGCCTTTATGCATATTCTCATTTCTAACAAAGCATGCAAATGCAAGCTGGAAAACCATTTTTTCATATGAAGCACTACATGTGGTGACCTTATTTATAGAGAACTGTCTATTTATAGGCATTTTTAAAGTATCTGTCTTGTGTTAACCATGTTGGATGGACCACAAAGGTCTAATATCTGTTTACTCAGATAATAATTATACTGATACTTTTGCCATCTTCTATATCTTAATAAAAATGGATATCTGAGATTTACTGAACCCAATTTGTCTAATCCATTGGTCCTGTCTCTCATAATGCCTAGGCCCAGCTATTTCAGATGAAGGTATATGAGCCCAGGAACAGAATACAATAATTTAGGTTGAAAGGGACCTCTGAGTTGTCTGGTGGAACCCCCCCTAGACAAAGCAAGGTCAACTTCAAAGTTAGATCGTGTCAAAGAAGGTCATATCCAGCCAAGTTTTGAATGCCCCCAAGAGTCCACAGCCTCTCTGGGCAACCTGTTTCAGTGTTTGATCACCCTGATGGTAAAGTTTTGCTCCCAATATCAAACCAGAATTTCCCTTCAAGCAACTGTTGTCCATTGCTCATTCTTTCACTGTGCACCTCCAAGGAGACAGTAGCTCCATCTTTCCCATTACCCTTCCTTTAGGTACATGTAGAGAGCAACAAAATCCCCCCTCAGCCTTCTCTTCACACTCCTGAACAAACCAGCTCTCTCACCCTCTCCTTCTGCTGTCCCAGGCCCGTCTTGGTGGGCAGCTCTGAACCAGCTCCAGCATGTCCAGAATGGACCAGTAAGGAACCACTGTGCAAGATGGACTCCTCTAGCTTCCCATCAGCTTGGCAGCTGCTGCTCTGAAGCACAGCTTCCTATTTAGTCTTCAAAACACCTATTTTATGTTAAGTAGCTCTGGATATACTTAGACACATATGAATGTCTAAATCCTAAATCTACGTAGCTTCTGAAATCTGTGGTAAGTAATGTCACAGATGAATTATGTATTAAAATCTATAGTGTTTAAAATTTATTTTCTAACACATTTCTATAAATCTTAGATAGAGCCAGCTGACATCGAAACACACACACAGAAATTTTCAATGAATACACATTAGCGAAATTTTACCCCTATGCAAGCTAGCGCTGAATAGAGTTTCAGAGAATAGTATTCACATAATAAATTTAACATCTTCTCAGTTCAGATACAGTATGCAGGCTGCTCCTTCAACAGCAACTGAGAACTAATCACCTATTAACTTTGCTGTTGAAATGCTATTAGCTGTGGAGATACAAACACTGTTTACTTGCTGGTAGTGTTCGGCAGGATTCAGAAAGGGTCTGAAGTGCTACAATGCTTTTCCGATTCTGAAGGCTGCAGGTGACATGTATTACCCACTACACAGCGTAGAGCATACATCGTATGCTGCAACTTAGCATTTAAATTTAAATATGTAACATTAAAGTATGCAAGGAAAACTATAAGAAGAACACTAGATTTGTGTTACTTGTTTTAAAAAACACGCCAAATTCTATTTGCAGTGTTTTGTATTGCTGACATTTTCTCTATTTGTTTTACCACGAATGCACATGGTGCTCCATGTACATTCAACATGAACTTTCCCAAAGACACCACGTGAAGGAGGAACACTGTATAATAGCGTATATACAATATTGCCCCAGCTTTTCCCCCTCTCTACCACAAAACATTTTTTAAAGAGAATTCTTTTATCACAGAATTAAATATTGTGCTTTAATGTAGTTTATTATTAGGAAAGGCAGTGGAAAATTGCTATGCTGAAGAGCAACTTTCTGTTCACCTAATTTCAACAATCCTTATCTGTTTTATTATAGAATTTCTCGTCAGAAATCCAGAAACAGATCAGCAAAAACCAGAGGGCTACACATCACACATCATGTTTTCCTTCACATGATCTGCTAGAAACAAGGGCTTTTAGCGTTTGGCCAAATTCAAACACTCTGGCATATGCATAGGTAACTGTTCAAAATTGCAGCCCATGAAATAAAATGGTATTTAACAGCTTGACCTATAAAATCTTTCCTAAGCTGTGACTTTGAAAATTACTACAGCACAACAAGGCTGGGTGCTTCCTTTCCAAATAATTTTGTATACGAGTTGCCAAAATCTATAGCATATGGATGTATTCTAGATTTTATTTAATTTAATTTCATTTCTCCTCTGTTTCTCTTTTCTTAAAATACTCTGGATAAATTGACTCTTAATTTCAGATTTATTACTACACCCGCTTTGATCAGGGAATCACAGCCATGTCGGTCTGCCCTGTGAAAGTTCATGAGGTTCACTATGGCTCTTGAAATAGCACTTTGTATCTTCTGCTTTCTAACTTTGCATGGCCTTCTAATCTTGAGTCACAGCTAGTATCACAGTAGTATCTACAACAGATTTGTACTGGAGACTACAGAAGAGAAATACTTTATTTCTCTTCTTTTCTCAGCTGTGGATAAAAATGGTACCAGACCACTAATCCTTTCTATATGGGCAGATGGCCGTTTGATGTATGTACTCATCTACAAACAAAATTCAGAAATTCATTTGGCTTTATCTCCATTCATTATGTATTATTGGTCTCCTTCATTTAACATCAAAAGTGCAAATAAGAGGACTGCCATTCTTTATGTTAATTGTTCAGTTGATTACTCATGAATAATAACACTTAGCATTTATATAGTTCTTTACATCTCTAAATTACTTTATAAATCTTGGTTCATCAAAAAGTCTTAAACTTCTTAGGAGAACTTAACTTCTAGGAATAATGTCTAACCAAAAGTTAAAAAACCCAGTGTCACAGTGTTATTTGTTAAATATTTAGTGATTTGAGGTACCAAAGTAACTGAGTGCATGAGCTTTGACAAGGTTTTGCATTTCAGTCTCATGTCATAAATTCTTCTCGTCTGCGTACATGGAAGCAAGCAGGCTACAAAGGGGATGGGAAATGAGAGAAAGAGTAGGGAAGCATTATGCCACTGAAGACTAATTTGTTGAAGGATTTTATACCACATCTAGTGTTACCTGACTGCCCAGTACAGGTCAAATATCAGAACAAACTTCACCTGCATGGTGGTCCTATCTAAGGCTAACTTCACCCACTTTTGAGGGTGAAGACTAGTCATAGATAAATTGCATCTCTGTGGCTCTCCATACTCCATACTGCTTGCTAATAACCTGCTGCTGGTGTTTGGCAGCTTTTTGTTAACAGATTCAGGGTAATAATCTTCCAAATCAATGCCCCCCTGCCCCTCCAACTTGTAGAGCTTCTTGCACCAGTTTTCTTTGTATATGGCCACTATATTACCCAACATAACAGCCATAAGTAATGAGACCAGGGACTCAAATGAGTATGCTCACAAAGTTATAGATGTCAATAGAATGTCCCTGTAATAAAAAGGGAAAAAAATTAAGCAGAACACTGATGTAACGTAACTCTGGCCATGTAATTCAATGCAGGTGAATGCAGGCGTGCAGCTGGCAGCCTGGGTGCACGTTATGCCTGACACAGGGTGTCAAGAACTTTCTGTTCACATTATTTCAAGTAAATGAAGCAGTTTATATCACCTTGGTGTATTTTGTAGGAAGTTTTAAGCATGGAGTTTATCCAAGATGCTGCAAAACCAACTTTCTATCTAAAGCAACCTATTCTCCTCTAGGCAGAGCAAAATAAATACAGGTTGTGTGTCTAAATGGAAGACAATTTACATATAGATTTGTATAAGAATAGATTTTGCTGAAAAAAATAGGACTATTCTGGAAGTGGTCACTATGTCACAGAGCAGTGCATGGAAATACGTTCATGAAAGAATCCTAGTCCTTTCTGTAGGGAATTAAACACACCCTCATGCCAAGAACAGACGCACAAACAGACACGTAACAGGGCCAATGTCTTTTTGGGTTGTTGGCCCACCACAGTTGCTAGGGCTGCCTTAGGTATATGTTGGTGGGCCTGTGTGTTGTGACATATGTCAGGACAGCTGTGCTCCTGCCAGCTCGCATTAAATACTAGGTGACTCTACAGCTCTTCTCTACCTCTCTGCTGCATAAGAAAACTGACAATTAAAATTTGTCTTCCATAGGACAGCTCACTTGAATGTTACTTAGTGTTCAAGGATTTGCCAGGCTGAAAATTAAAGAAGTATAAAGAAGAAATAATTTCTTGGTATTAGTTGTACAACCAGTGTTTTAACAATTGTAAAAACAATTGCAGGCTTCAAAATGTGCTATTTAAGTGAGGCAATTAAAAGCAATGGTCTGGTGTCAATGATAGCTTCTAGGGGCTGAACGAAATAAACAAACCTATTAAAATACGTGGATGCTTAACCTCAAATCATCACATGATGTTGGGTATTATTTAGAACATTTCTGCTAGTTTGTAAAAGACAATGTCATAGCAGTATAATTTTTGTCATTAACTGTCCAGAAGTCAAGAAGACTCCAGTAATGTAAGGCAAAATGCAGCCTCATACCTGTAAGAGTAGTCAGCCCAGGCTGCAGTTACATTATTTTACATAACCTTTCAACCCAGTGAATCTAGTTAGAATTTGAATTAAATGCAGATGCCGCAATGTCATCATACCACAATTTTCACATGGTGACAAGCACAGGTAGAGTATGTTATTATTAAGAGCTAAAAGCAAGCTGGAGGAGCAAATACAATGACACTTCCTTACCTAACATTCTTCCACATTCCTTTTTTGTTTGCGTAGGACCACCTTGATAGGAAACTTGTTGGAAACTGCTACAGCAAATAACCAGCCCCCCAACAAACAGCAATATGACCTTGGGGAACCGTTGTGATATCATTTATATTATTAAAATAAGTAACACAAACCAATGGCTAGTTTTTGTTTTTGTTTTTTAACTTGGGCAACAAATTTGCCAGTGTATCCAACTGCTTTCAGAAATCCTTACATTATAATAAGTAATCTTATTTTATGATGCAGTTGAGTATGTGCAAATACATGCAATTCTTCTACATCAGTAGAAGAATTTGTTCATACAAACATCATTTTACAGCATTCCCCAAAACTGTGCAGGAAAAAAAGCCACCAACTGAACTTTGCATAAGCAGTGAGTGATATTGTAATTTTCAGTCTGGGAATGGCAACTTGGAACATTTTAAAAGAATCTGCTTTTCTGTTTCCTCTGTATGTTACAAAAGTCAGGGCTCATAAAGGCATCTCCAGTCAGATACTTAAACTTTGGAATTATGAAATGGTCACTTCCTTGAGATTAAAACCTCATTTCTTTCATGGCAATCATTATATGAGGAGGAAGGAGTTAGGGGACCACGGCAATTGGAGATGCCTGCAATTTTAGGGCCATTTTCAGTCCATCCAGGCAGATTGTTGTCCCATGTTGGCAGAAACAGAAACACAAGTGTGTGCAAGCATTTGTGAGATCAGGACTCAATCCAGTTTTCTAAAGAAATACTTGATTTCCTAAAACTTTAAGTCACTCAGTTTTTTATATATTCCTGACCTTCTTTGTTTTAAGCAGGTTTTATTGCCACAGTAGTTAGAGATGTAGGTCTTCTTGTGAGGTTCTGAAGCACATTAGCCAAAAGCTGAGTACTGTGAATGTTTCATTTCATCCTGATGGCTGTCAGTGTTAGGTTAAATATTAACATGCAATAAACCCCTATGTTTAAAACAAATAATAACGACTTAATTGACAAGAAATAATTCCAGTGTCTAATTTCTGTTTTGCTTGACGGAAAATTTGGTCATTGACTCCACTAACAGTAAAATGGTTGAAACAGCAAGAACAGTAGCAATAGTCATGCAATACATCCAGACCATAAACACTTCAAAAAATCTACTTTACCAAAAATGTTTTGATTAAATAAAAGTGGTTTCCTTTTTTAAATAACTATGCAATTCATCCTTGTTAAAGTTAACGTGTATGTATTAGATCCTTGACAACACAAAAAAGGATATAAATGAATTAACAGCCCGTTTTAGCCACGTTGACATGATCAGTTTGTAACGTCAATTGTGCAACGTATCAATTGCATTATGACTTGCTGGAGAGTCTTGTACACTACAAAAATGACAGATATTTAGGATCCTGTGCATTTTTTAGTTTCATTTAAAAACAGTCTCATGGGCTTTTACTTAATAAAAAACAAATATGTTACTCTAGTTGTAAGTCATAAATAAGCCTGGGCTTGGGTCAGGGCTAGCAGAGGGATCCTGGACTCCAGAGGCAATGAAGAAATGCCAACAACATTTGACATCCTGCAATTTTTGTGCATGACTTCATTGGGATGGGCGGGTGGGTTGGTGTGATTGCAAACAGTTGAACAAATTTCACTGGGAGCCCTGGGAGCTTCATAGGAGGTAATAAAGTGCAGGCATTCAGAAAGAAACACTGAAGGCAGATCATTAAGATCTCAGGAGGAACTTTAAATTACTCAAGAGAACCCCGTTACAAGTGAGCACACCCTTCAAAACTGACCTCTTCTGAAAGGCCTTTGATCTCGGGCTGTCCCCAGACTTCCAAGCGCAATAACCTGACAGCTTTCCATCTTCCTATATTCCCTAAATATTATGTGCCAGATGATCTCTTCCCATTTCTTTGAACTAAAATGCATAAAAGATTGTGATCGAGAGAGGACAGAGCTGGAGAAGTCTGGGTCCTCTGTTTTCAGTAGTACTGACTACAGGTCTTGCAAAAGAACAGGTACATTTTAGTGCAGGAGTTAGGGAAATAGCCCTGAGTCTCTTCAACAGCCATTCAGTTCCTTGCAGGGCTTGTGATAATGAAAAGGTAGCACTGAACCCAGCTGAATTTTACCTTTTATCTAAACATGTCAAAAATTTCTGTTCATCATAAGTCACTAATATATAGTGCGCTGCTGTCTCCTTCCACCAGCACAAGAACAGAGTGAACAGTAATATATTTACGAGGGCTACAGCAACTAAATCCGCCTGTGCTGTTGTCATCAAGGCAGGGGAACTGGGGCTGGCAAAGAGTAGGTGGCTCATTCTATAAGCTCCCATTTCTATAAGCTCTGTTGCTGGCAATGGTGTGGGGTAGGTTTAGACTTTAGGCGGGAGGTGTCAGCACTCCTGGGCACTGGTTCATGCAGCCCTTTCACTGAAGGCTCAAGGTTTCAAGAAGCTCAAAAAGGAATCAGGTTTCAGGAAAGAAATATGACCTTTCAAAAAATAGGGGGGAAAATGTGGCGACCAGTGTTTGCCTGGGGATTACCTCAATCCCCTGCTGTCAGTTCCAGGAACAAAGTCCATTATTACACCTCTGCGGCTGCCTCGAACAGGTTTCTACAGTGTAAATGAAATGATTCTTATTATCTGCCCACGATGGTGATAAGTTTGCACTTTACAGGAACAGCTCACTGCTCTCAACTGCCTCATCACTGATTTTCTCTAGACCGTGCCTCTCCTGTCATACTGCAGACAGAAAGCCTCCTTCCGCCAGGTTAGTCCAGATGCAATGAGTTTTACTGCTGCTGAAACTCACTTTATCCCAGTGGAAATTTGCAGAGATGGAGCTAATGGAAAATCCCGTTACCTTCTCCTTGCCAGCTCTGCCATTTGCTTTCTGCAATCCACCCCACTGTGTTCCCACCGAGGGCTTGATTTTTCATCAGGAAGGTAAAAAGCCCTTAACAGAGAACAGAGCAGAGAGAGGATGAGACAGTGCGAGTCCCTCCACTGACGGGCGATCGGCCGTATCGGAACTGCACAGCTGCTCGGTGAGAGGCGCTGAGCATGCATCGTCCTGTGTCTTACAGGACAGGTGTACGGGCGTCAGTAGAAAATTGAGAGTGAGAGAACCTGAAGAGCTCACAGAATAAATGTGATTACACTCTTAAAAGCCTCTAAAACTCAAAAGCCTGAACCCTATATATATATAAATATATATATAGTAAAACATTTCACTCCATGCCACTTAGGCTCAGAACTTCTTTCCCACTGATATGCCAAAATTAGAAACATATTTTCAGAGAAGGCCTAAGTCCCAAATAGATGTGTGGTCTTCAGAAGGGCAGTTCTGTCCCTACAGCCTTCTTGTTTTCCTCTGAGCAGCTGTCTGGCCCATTAGATTCTGACTATTAAAAATCCAATCACAAGGAAAATGGTCTGATTCATATACAGTGGCTATACACTTTTTTCTCCCTTGCACAGAGTAAAATGCACACACTAACACCAATCCATCTGCCTTATGACACAGATATACAGCCATCAGTTCCTCTGTCTATCAAGCTCCAACCGAACTCTGCTTCCCTCCGAGTTGAAGCATGGTGATAATAAGAGCATGACAAATTGATCTTCTGCTGTGGCGAGGCCTTTGATTCTACTCTAAGAGCAGTTTGAATTTGTTGGGAACAGGAGATTAAAGCAAATCTGAAGTTTAAAGATGAGATTGAATCGCTTGCTGCATCTGCAATAACTGAGTGGTTCCTGACTGGTAAAACTGGGCCGTTGTTTTCTTCAGCTACGTCCACAAAATATCTAAAATAGATTATAAAGACGATAAACTCACATAATTAGTTACAGTTAATCAACGTCTGAAAGGTTTGCATTGTACTGGGATCAATAATTACCAGTTATTTCAGATTCACTCTTGTGACTGTTACTTGTCTGTGACTTACCTATGTCTAGTAAGTCAATTTATCATAGGGTAATAACTGTACCTCAGAAGTGGCTCAGAGTCTACTCACTTTCTGGGCTTAAACATTATCCGTTGGGCCTTTTGTGCCTAAGAAAATACAATGAATATTTTAAATTTGTTTTTAAGTAAAAGTCCCCCCGCCCCCCCCAAGGCTCCATACACAACTTGCATTGGCATTGAAGGGAACTGAGTGCATAGACGAGCCTGTTCCACAGCAATATGGTGGTTTCAGCAAATGCTTTGTTGACTATGGATTTCTGTGATTACTTAGCATTATTTTCCTTTTTTAAAATTTATTTTGTTTCTAATATTATGTCAAAATAGGTACACATGTAAACTGAGGTAGCTTTGACTGCCTCCCCCATGTTTTCTCACACACCCTCTGCCTATTTACCTATTTATCACCCCCTGTTACCAAGCTGTGTACTCCTTGGCACAGGGGCATTGCCTCTTGGGGAGTGAATAGCCCACATTTTGGAAACTTCAATAACAGCAGAACTGAACTGAAGGGTTTTTCTGTGAAATTCTCCAAGATCATGCACAGTGAGTGGCAGCAGACTGTACTGAACCTTGGGAGACCTCCTTGCAAAAGCACGTGGTTTGGGCCCTTGTTCTCACATCTGCTAGAAACTAAAAGTGGAAGAGAGAGGATGTGCTCAGCCTGCAAAGGGAGAGATAGCTGTCTTCCAGTTCAGAGAGCAAGCGCACTGGGTGAACTGCAGATATTCTGACCCTTCCTCCTGGAATATGAATTAGTTTATGACTATAAACTATGGGGCTGGAGTTATGGAAATGGGCCAGAAAGTTTAAATCAGATCCCAGTGCAAAACACTGCTCTCCAGAGCAAATGTGGTAAGTGGAGTATGGGAAAAATTACACAGATTTGGATCTCATTTATGCCCATACAAATCTGGCTTTATGTACTGATTCCCTCTGTACGTAATTTGCAATCAGTATGAACCCTCCTTGAACCTTAAGTTAATACATTTGGTGAAGAGGACAGGAAAATCCTGCACGGTACTACAAGGAGGTGGAATACTGCGGCAAACCAGAGTGCTCCCTTATACACTGTCCAATTCCGTCTCTCTTCCTCCTCTTCGATCTACATAACTTTTGAAAAATACAGAAATAGGTAAAGTTTATAAAACAAAGTGTCAGAACCCGCAAGATGAAGTAGCATGAAAATGTATTCAGAAAATGCCTTCTCTTTTGGCAGACCTGCTGAAAACCTTTTATCATAATTAGAACTGCTAAGTGGCTATGTAACTCATTTCCGTATAAGGCAGTCATAATATTTGAAAAACGGCAAAATTCCTGTATGCTTTTTGAGCTCTAATGTAAAATGACAGGAAACACAATACACATATCATTTAAGCACACTACGCAACAGAATGCAGCATTAACACAAAGCCGAATTTAAAAAATACAGAGGAATTTTTGTTAAGATAGTTCTCAAAATGCTGCATAAGACAAACATAAACATTTCCTTGGAATAAAATGACAACATTCTGTCTATCTTCAGCTTTGCCAGCTCATTCTGAAGTATTTTAGTTATGTACATGAATGATTATGAAGGTTGCCTTAGATGGTGCCCATTGCCCTGAAGAAAATGTTTATGACCTGAATAGATTAATTATATTCTCCCCTTAAATATCATTCCTTCAGGACTAGTTACTGTTGAGTGTAAATGTGCCACTTTATATGCAAATAAAATGGACTGAGAGTGGAATAAAAAGTTCGGCATATATCTACTGACAAATCATCTTATTATGTTTTATATTAGCAGACGAAACATCTTGTGGTATGAAATGTTAATAGAGTTCAACAGGATGTGGTACTTGCTTCCTTGTTCCTACAAAATCTTAGTCAAACTTTCAATTATTTTCTGTTAGTCACCTTTGCTTCATTTGGAAAGGATTTTAACTGAACAGTAAGAAAAAGTGATACACCGAATGCAAGAAAAGTATCTAAAACTCATTAACACTTACTATTAGTAAACCTATCTAATAGAATTGACATAAATTAAAAATAGAAGCTAATGTAATCTTGAATGCTCTATAAAAGAGGATTAAAAAAACCTAATTCATATTAGTGCAAGTCAATAGAACCAAAAACCAGAGAATCCTGGGATAAGCCTTGCTTCTAGTTAGCATAGCTGATCGTTAGCCAGCCAAGGCTATTCCACTTTAGCACTACACACTTTAGTCATGTGAATGTTTAGATATTCATGAGAAGCAGGAATCGCAAGACACAGACTTTTGTCCTTAGTCTTAGTTGTATGTCTGAGTATTGACCACCATCTGGCTACCTGACAACAGACCACTGGTGATAATTTTCAGATCTTTTAAACAAAAAAAAGGAAGTTGCTCGCACCTGCATTCACGATTGGTCAGTAGTCCAAGCAACTCTTTTATTACTACCTGCCTATAATATTTGTTTAGCTTGTTACTCATTTTTATAGAAAAAGATGCTTTGGAGTTTGCCATGCCATGCCATTTGTTTCTGAGGTGCCCAAAGCGACAGCCCGCTGCCTGCCATCAGCCATAAGGAAAGTGAAGATATTTACCAGCTCTTGGAAGACAAGACCTTTGGTTTTTAAATAATGGAAAGATCCAGGAGACCTGAAGAGGAAAAGATGCTGTCTCAGAAGACAGGGAAATGTAAGGGCAGAGAAATGTCTTGGTTTAATTCTCTCTTGGGAGTTTCACATAGGATTAAAAATTACTCAAATTAAAACTTATTAATTGCTCAGGGACAAGAAAAACATGGATTAGGAATCATGATCATTTCTTGGTTTCACTTTTCTCATCTATGAACAAAACTGAGAGTCTTCAATAAGGCAAATTAGCAATGTGAATGTGTTAATGGGGTAACATAAAAAACCCACCTCTGCTATCCCTATGATCTGCTGTCTGAGGAAAACAAGCTTGGAATGAAGTTGCATTGTTGCATAGAATATTGAATGTAAGAAGTCATTCATTCCTATGGCTTAAATTTGTTCTGGATTGAAATGTATCTTTGAATTTAAATAAAACACATAACATTAGTTAAATCGAAATAGTTGAGTGAAATTTTATTGATCAGTTTAGTTTATCTTCTTCTTTTAGCCAAAACTTTAATTAATGTGATGATACCATTTTTTATATGGCATTAGTCAAAATCAGCTGAAGTCAATGTCAAAGTGTCTGACTGAGTTCAGAAGAGCCAGGTTAGATGTAGAGCTCTGGATCAGGCCATGATAATTAAAAGAAAATCACCATCAGAATGATTTAATCATAGATATGTCTTGACACAGGATTATTGCCCTTGAAGCATGAACTTAATTATTGAATCAGCTGCTGGAAATCCTCAAATACTGCTGAAGCTGAAAGTACTTAGCGGCTCTGAGGTGCTCCCACTTCTGAGATGGACCTGCTCCAACAATGGGATCATTGGGTTCATCAGCACAGGAATATATAAGCAGAATGTATAATCTGTGTGTTGCATTTACACTGCTAATGTGTTTGCTAATGATACAGAATGATTACATTCACAAGTGGGTTGGCTGTTAATCTAGGACGCTGTGCAAAGTACTATGAGCATAGTAAGAAAGAAAAAACACCGCAATATACATATAAAAATAATTTCCCTTGTTCTCCCATCCTCTCCCTAAATCCATGTGCAGTTTTGAAAACAAAAACTGTGAAAAGGCCCTTCTTTCACTAGCATTCTGCTCACATGGAAGGCATTGGCAATCTTTGAATTCCAAAGAACAGATAGAGAAATAAATAAATAGATAGATACAGACAAATAAGTAAGGAAGATGACAAAACTCCCCCTAATATTTTTAAGCTCCTGTTAATCAATCTGTCCGAACAGACTGAAACAAAATTTGGGAAAAAAAACCATCCCAAACCCTGCTGCATTTAGATCTTGCATGCCAAATTACAACTCAGAGGTCATTTTTCTAGCTGTAATAATCCTATGAAAGTGGGGTAAAACTGCTGCTGGCATTCCTCAAACTGTTGTGGCACTATCAGGAACCTCTATATTATGAGGAGATATTTGAGCCCATCATCTCCAATTTCAAGATAATGTACTGACTTAATCACCATTCTCCACAATACAAAGCAGGCAATCTTTCCATCTTTTGTTCATTTTTTACATCTTAGCACAGTTGTGTTTCAGTCTTCTATACACCATCTACTCCCACATCTGTCTCACACTATATAGCTATTCTTTACAATTCATGCCATGCTTATTTTTGTTGCTACATTGAAATCTTGTGCATAATTATGTGGGGTTGCTATGGAGATTACGTGTGATTTGTCATGAGGAAAATCTATTGTGTTTGAGATAATTCTGCACGTTAATGACCGCTGAATCTTTCTTCTCCCCCGCCCCGGGGATTAGGAGAAACTACCTGCTTGGATGTTCAGAACTACAAACCAAACATTTTATAAACAGAAAAGTTTGTGTTCTGCACAGAGGACAAGAACTTCACCTTTTTTAGGCAGATGGATATGAACTGGTACAAGGTCACAGTTTCACAAAATGTTGATGTCCATGTTTTTGAAGAATGCATCAGAGTTAGTTTTAAAGTGTCCATAAAGTTAATTTTTTCCTTTGGTGAAAATGTATTTGGTCAATGCTCGTGATTTCCCATGAAGAAGATATTGTGCAGTATCATTTCAAACTAAATACAATTTAGCGGACAGAATTTTGAAAATTATGTAGACAACAGTCCTTTGAAACATTAACTTCTCCATCCCTCGCTCTGGATCCTTTTCAGAGCCGGGAAAGCTTACAATGTGATTGATTACTGCACATCAGTCACAAGGAATTCAGACCATCCAGCTCGGGCTGAACAATAGCTAGAGGCTTACACACAGCTTTCAACCAAGGTCATGGGTTAGTCCTTCCTCACCCCAGCTAGCAACTTCCCTCCTTCTTCAGGCTGGGACTGTATCAGAAAGCATACGTATTTGCATAGCAAGTGGGCAGGAAAACACAGTAACACGCCAAACGTTTCCACCATGGAAGATCCAACTAAAGAAATCACAGGGATTTTGTAGGAGAATCCCTCCCGTTTCAGGCAGAGGTAGAGCACAAAGACAGCAAGTGTCTGGGAGTGAAGAAATGTACTCACAGAAACAGGGATTTCCTAAGGAAAGTGCAATTCAAGGAGCTGTTTTAAAAAAACCTGTTCATGTGGCAACTCCAAAGTAAAATCCAAAGCCTCGGACAGTCACAGACTCTGTAGTTCAGGTCACAATCATGTGGTTGCCATTAAGTTTGCAGATGTGATATCCCTTACTACCCTGGTAATGCTGGATGGAAGGGAAGGGGCAGAAAGTATAGGTGCAGAAAAATAATGAGATCTTTAAAAACTTCAAAACATTCATCATCTTCTGGCATTCTTTCATTCCTCATAAGTGACACTCATCATTTTTACTACCCTCCTACAGATCACCTTGTAATTTTTACTTTTATGCAATTAGTGATGAATGTTTGCTGGCCTAAGCATTTCTCAAATCACCAGTAACAGAAACATTAAGATGCAGCTTGTAAGAGAAGGACAAACACACCCTGAGGTGTATGCACCTTTATGCAGAGTAATTGCTGTCTTCCCCACATAATCTTATATTAACCTGCTGCTCAGGACTGCTGGCTATGAGCACAGGAATACATCTAAAATGGAGAGACTCCTTAATTAAAACCTGACTTGTGATAAAAAATGTAACTACTACAGCCAAGTCTTTGAAAAAAAATCCATATGACACCCTTTCACTCAGTGATTTAGACTTCAGAAGCAACAGGACTTTGATTCTTTTGTATCTTCCATCCCCTACATTGCACACTTACCATACAGCTTGGCTGATGTTTGCAATACTGTGATTGCTGCCCTACCATGCTCTGAAGGGGTAATCTGCTTCAAAAGCTGCATAAATTGATTGGCCTGACTTTGGTGACATTAAAAAAAAAAATATGGAGTTTGCTCTGGTGGTTCATAATGTTGCCAGAACCCTTGAAGGAATTTACAACCTCATTATGCACGAATGGGAATACATTATTCTATATATTGCTAATGTTACAATATTGTTGAATAATAGAGCTTTTTAGTATTTGAAAAGCTCTTCTACAGCACCTTTTGAAGGTAGTTGATAAAATGTAGTCAGGTAAAGCCAATTATTGACTTTAACAAAGCTGTTATACCACTCTATGCATTTTTAAGCATATTTTTTTGTGGTTAGAATTAACACAGAAGTCTGAAAGAGTTCTTTTAAAATAAAACTAAATGAGAGAAAAGGGAGGAATGGTGGTTAAACACTCAACTGTGTGCCTTCCTTATACAGCTCAGGCATGCAGGTTTTGAAATGCTGCATACAAGATAATTGTGCAATTCATTGTGTCCCAGATATACGCCAAAGATGTTCTCCAAAGGAAAGGGTGAGTAGAGGTGATCTGGAAAGGGCTTTTAATCTGTGTGATAAATTGCCAAATGCCATTACATTTAATGAGTCCATCAATGCAGTGCTGGAATAGCAGAAATAAATAAATAAACATATAAAGCCCTATCAAAAAACTAGTATAAACAATTACATGAATTAATAATAAGAATCCTGTTAATTTCTGCATAATTTAGAGAAGTTAATGAAGCCAATTTTAAGTTTTAGTAATGCATATTTGGTGCTTTGAAGTCTAATTTTCTAAAGAGGTCTTAATGCTCCTTTTCCCTATTTATTCCCCCCACCCACCCCCCATTTAAGGAATGAGCTCTTCTGGAAAAAAGCACGAAATTTAATAGAAAATTGTGTTTTCTGCAGGATTTTAGAACTGTATTGTGAATCTTTCTTTCCTGTAGAACACCCAGTGGCTTAAATAAACAAACCTATGAGAAGCACAGAGCCATCAGTTAGGTCTGTAACAACTGACAAAAATGTCCGTACAACCCTTGGAAGCCTGGTAGAAGAATCTATTGTTTCCAGTATTCAGATCCTATTATTGTCATTTTATTGAAGTAAAAAACCCTTGAGGAAAAGCTTCATATTTGGTCAAATATTAAAGAAATATTCAAAGGGGAACCATCATATATATACACATTTTCAGGAGATGATTTTTACACCTTAGCACCTTCATATAGGAAACCAGACCCATCTTGACCTGTAATGAAGAACTGAGTTTATGAGTTAAAATTCTCATACACTTCTTTCTAAGCAGCAGATACTATTTGTGCATTTCTAAGAAATAATTCCTGGTCACTTGATGGTTAAAAAAATTAAGAGAGTAAGTTGTGAGCAGAAAATCAGATTCATGAACAAGAGGCATCTACACATCATTAGAAATAACAAAACCCATGTCTTAGGTAGTTCTACAGTAGAGAAATGAGAAAAATGTGTTGCTTGGCATCAACATCTGTTTGCAGAAAATATTTGTTGTAATTTTCAGGTACTGGCTATGGCAAATCCACTTTTGCCCCAGCTCCAGAAATTACTTCTGTAGTCAGCAATTGTGAATTACTGGGAGTTAACGTACTGATCAGTGTCTGGGATGAAACCTTGATCCCTGCATAGATCGATGTCTAAAGCTGTCACTGGCCTCAGCAAGGTCATGATGTTGTACCCTATCCTCACCTCCCACAAACAGGGTTTATTTGGCTGACCATAAGTCTCCCTGTAAAATTCATTTAGTGGTTTCCAGATTACAGTGAAAGGGACAGTCTTGCCCTCTGCTTTACCTAGCTAAGCTGAGATCCAGGCTCCTAAGTTTGTTCCACGTCTAGTAAGGACGGAGAGGCAGACACCTCCAGGCTAAAACAGAATCTGCAGGTAGGCAATGTGCAGTCAGGTAATGTGAGGATCTTGCAGGATACCGTTTGCTCTATGGCTCTGTGAAGCGTTTACCCACTGTCTATAAATAATTCTGCAAACCTGGTTGTTTACAGCTGACCCCCCCAGCCTGCCAGAAACTAGAGGTTTGACTTCAGCTCCGATAGCAAGAGGGCTTTTTATTAAGGGTCTGCACTGAGGCAGTGTTGAGTCAGTCTGGGAAATGTTCCTGCACATCGACTTTAATCATCCCGGTATTTACGTTACATTTATAACCTCAGTTTTTCACCTCATCTCTGAGTAGGGGGATCCCGGTTTTTTGGGCCATCCTCTTGACATGTCTCAGCAGGCAGCACATTTGCAGGAGGTCTCTTTTGTTGGGCACAATTAATTTGGGGCACTTTTACCTGAGAAAATTCTCATATATGGCACAAGATTCTTTTAGTCACCTTTTCTTAAGCAAACTATGTTCTTAAAAAAAAAAAAAAAGATTGAATTTGAGCTGCCAGAAATTTACAATAGCTACGCTGGAAGAGTGCCAGAGACAAATGAAGAGGGCAAGATGGTATCCTGTAAGGCACTGGGCTTCGTGATATGACTCCGCAGAAACAAAATGACATTTAAAAGCTCCTGGTGATGTCTGTTTTAAGTTGCAGTGCAACTGACAGTGATGTTACCAGCTGACATCAATCACAGACCTACACTTTAACAGGGAAAGAATTCACAGATATTTATTCTCTTAAAAGCACAGAGCAGTGATATCGTTTGCTGCTCTTTTCTCCTCCTCAAATGATATACTCAGTTATGCTTTGAAATTCTTATCTTCCATTCAGTAAGCATATCAAATCCCTTCTGTTTTGCTGTGTGCCAGTGGTAGTTATCTACCTGTTATGAGAAGGTGTTTAAGAAAATATAAGATATGAGAAATTCCTGATGAGCAACCCATGTATGGCCAGGGCTGGATACTTACATCTACGTTTACACTTCAAGCTAAACTAATAAAAACAAGTAAATGAAAGTAAGGTAGAACCTGTTTTATGTGCTCAATACATTGAACGCAACAAAGCTCAAGCTCACCTAAAAAGCTATGAATCGTATGATCAACCTGATCTAGTCGAAGATGTCCCTGCTCGTTGCAGGGGGTTGGACTAGATGACCTTTCAATGTCCCTTCCAACCCAAACTACTCTATGATGCTATGTTCAGTCCAATCACACGAGAGAGTAAACATTATAGGTTTAAGTGATTTTAATCAAAGATAGTAAATACTACAGAGAAATATCTGAGAAATATTTCAGTCAAACTTGTTTTTAAATGAGGTATTTCAGCTTTCTGTCCTGCAAGGCCTGACCATGAAAGCTGGTGTAAGAGCAGCGAACAGCAAGTGCCTTAAGAAGTTGACTCTGCAGCTGGATACTGGGGAACCCTTTGTATTTCTGGCTGGCGTGAGGAAATTAAAGTCTATCTATCTTCCAGTGTTCGGCATTTCCAATTAGCTATGTTTGCAGAGATGTTCAGCCAGAAGAGAAGAGTTTACATTGCACTTAGAGCTCTATACTTATCTCAGTCTGAGAGGGTACAGCACTCTAGTACTGTTTCAAGTCTCTAAAAAAACTACTGCTGATCACCTCTATTCAACCCTAGTTCCCTAAAAACTGAATATACCTTTCCAAAGAGTCACAACACCATTTACCTTGTTCAACTATAAACCAGATACTAGAGCTCTACATATCCTCTAAGGTATGAAATTTAATTCAAAAGGATTCAGACTCATCCCAGCTCTCCTCCTTCATTTCAGCAATATTTTTCTCACTCAGATGCTTGCGAAAGCATAAGCTCATTACGCGCTGTCCAACACTCATCAGAAGATTATCATGTATTAATTTTCAAACCTAATATTGCATTTCTTCCTTGTGATAAAGTTTCTCAGAACAGAGAGCCAGAAATTACTTTAGAGTGGCAATTTGTAAAGAAGATTAGTCTGGCAAAGTGGATCTGAAGAGTTTGTTTCTAATTATTTCCATAAATGAGCTCTACAGGAAATTCTAACAGGAAATTTCCAATAATCAAGCAATTTATGCCAAAATAAGCTCTAGTATTCTTCACCTTCAGATACTACATTTATTCTGTTAACATCTAAACACATTTGTGAATAACACTAGAGTCCTAAAGTAACAATGAACATTTTATTATCCAATTTATAAAGTACACACATCATGTGCTTGTGTTCGAATTCTGTGTAATTGTGCCTTATACCAAAAGGAGTTTTATCGCATTAGGTGGACTGTGTTATGCATCTGTGATCAATTCTAAGCATTATTTCACAGCTCAGTGCTTTGGGCACAGTAAGGAGAAGCTAAAGGCATTGGCAACCATGTTGCATATGCATTAAAGTTGACCTGGAAAAGAGCGCAGCCTTTAATAACGTCTTGCAACTTTTAGGTTGCTCATGACAGAACAAACAATCATTCTGGGATGCATCATCTTCCCTCAGTATCAGCTTTCCAAACCGCAGAATTACAAGACCAAAGTGACAGCGAAGAAAACTTTGCACATGTCACACAGGCTCAGCCAGGACCCTGAACCACACATGTACCCTACTTTCAAAGTGTACAGGCACTCACTACCTCCATTTGGATCTGAATTATGCAAAGCTCTAACACAGCAAACCAAAACTGAACATTTGAACACCACTGAACCCATCACATGCCTCATATGTGGGCACCGACACTAGGTTTTGAGACCATCCTTTTGTGTTCTTACCTTATATAGCTATATATATACCAAATAGAAAGAATTTGGTGGCTGTGAAGAGCCACACTGCCAGTCTTTGACTAGCCTTTATCCCAAAGCAGAAGAGCTGTAAGACTGACATTTCCAAAGCAAGGTTCATGTTGAAAAGCCAGCTGCAATGTGGCACTAAGCACCTGCTGCCAGGCAGCACTGCTATCCTGGAGGGGACAGCCCGCTGATTCCTGCCTGGAGCTTGCCAGACGTGACGATCTGAGGGGACTGATCTCATTGAGGACAGCACGTTAAATATTTTCTAACTAAACATGAGATTTTCTGCCAGTCAGGACTGTAGTCGTACTCTTAGATCAGTGTCACTAGGAGAGAAAGTATTTCCACAGTTCAGTCTTTTGGGTTAATTAAGAAAAATTAATAGATTACATCTATTCGCTTGCAAAGCTTAGTATTTTTGTCTTCAGTGATGCAGCCCAGATAGCTTCAAACAAAGCAACCATGAAATAACAAAAGAAAGAAAGAACGAACTGCTGAGACTCGTTAGTATCCCCCATTCACACCCCATACATGCACATATGCCCACTGACAGGTAGGAATTGGAAATCATGGAAAACCACCCAACTGCAGCTCTTTCTGGCCTATTTCATACATCTTCCCTAAGCTACAATCTACATGGTCCCCTCCACCAGCTTATCCAAGTAACTCAGGGCATCTAAACAGAGAAATAATAAACCGTCCACTTTATCTTTCCCTTCTCATTCTACAGGAGAAATAGCCTAATTTATTGTGTGTCCATTTGTGTACTCAGCTGAGCAGGTTATATGTGGGATGAAATTACTGATGTAAATATAAAACTGAAGAAACAAATTTGACCTTTAATTCTGGGAAGAGTTGATATTATCTTTATTCTATATGGCTTCTGGAAAAATTTGTATTTCCTACAGTCTCAAACTTCCCACAGTATAAAGTAGCTTTTCTGCTCTTCAGGTTGTAGTTGTTTGGAAGATGTTAGTCATGAAGGGAGAAGCAATCTCAAAGGTAGCCGGAGCCAGTCGATAGATGGCTTTCAAAGATGAGGGGCTGAGATCTTGGACTGATCTGTCTACTCAACAGAGAGTCAGCACAGGGAATGGAGAACCAGGGTGATGTCCATGACATACGTTGCTATGTGGACTGGCACTCCACTTGCAGATTTTTCAGGCTATTTGGCTTCATTCCTATATTAATGTTCTGTAATAATCAATATTATGAGTCATCAATGTGTACATTGTGTTGGCCAGGTGTATGTCCAATAGCTTCGGTTGCAACCTATCAACTGTTTGCAGATGAAGCTTAAAAATTACAGAATCACAGAATCACTAAGGTTGGAAAAGACCTTTAAGATCATCAAGTCCAACCACCAACCCAGCACCACCATGCCCACTAAACCATGTCCCACAATGCCACGTCCACACGTTCTTTGAACATCTCCAGTGATGGTGACTCCACCACCTCCTTGGAAAGCCTGTTCCGATGTTTAGCCACTCTTTCAGTAAAGAAATTTTTCCTAATATCCAGCCTGAACCTCCCCTGGTGCAATGTGAGGCCATTTCCTCTTGTTCTATTGCTAGCTACATGAGAGAAGAGACCAACAACCACCTGTGGAATTATTGATGGAGGTGACTTAGAAATTAAATCTATATTTGCATTTTTAGGAAAGGTACAACACTGAAGAAACTTTCAGGGTGGAGTGTGGTGGTCATGCAAGAGTTCCATCCCATGAAAGTTCCCTAGGCAACCTTAGGTGTTGGCAACACAGAGAAACTGTACGGAGGGTGGAGCGGAGTGGAGACACCGCGGCCAGGCTCTGTGATAAGATGGGAACTGGAAGGCACTATGGAACAATGAGATGGAGACTCACCCTGATAATTAGGATACGTACCTGGTCAAAGACAATGCTATTGTACAAAGATACAATAACCTATTTAGTGTGTGTAATGGTGTGTAGTGGAGTACCTGGGAATGGGCCCACAGTCTGTCACCTTTTGACAAAATACTCATTATAATCTCATTATAATACTAAAAAACACACCTCCATCCCAAAGCTACCCACCTCCATCCCAAAGCTACCCACCTCCAAGGTGCGACCACCTCTCACTAAGCCTGCGCTCTGAATTTTTCTTGGTCTATACCTTTAAAAGCAAAGTGAGAAACTTTTACAACAATTACAACAGAGAAATATATGACTAGAGTCACTCAAGCTCCACCTGTAAAGTAAAAATAGTATAAAAAGGCTTAAGAGAGGAGGGGTGTTAGGGAAGATACCATTGCAGACCTGCTCTGACATCTGGGATCAATTGACAGGCTGAACCTCTCTTCCCCCCTAGTAGGGACGCCTTCGGGTAAGATTCGGACACTTGGCTATACGAAGTGTCCACCCCGGGAGATTTAGCAACCTCTATAGAGCTGTTTTGTGATTTAATGTGCTTGTAGCCATCTATATTTCTCATATTAACACTTGGCTATACCAAGTGTTTCCCCAGGAGATTTAGAAACCTCTGTAGAGTTGTTTTGTGATCTAGCGTGCTTGTAGCCAGGCTATATTATTCATATTCTTACTATTTGTACCACCTTTGTGGGCAGTAGTTCTATCACCGGCAATCCAAAAGGACTGTTGCTTTAATAAACTACACTATTCATTAATCCAGCCATTAGAGTTCTCATTGAACGCGACCAAATTCCTTAAGGGTGGCCGTGATAGTTCATGCAATGCGGCTAGACTGAAAGTGTATGGAGTTACAAGTGCATCCGTAATCATTAGGACTCTGTATATATACATATATTTGTCTATATGTATATATATTGAACATGATCAGACTTGTAATACAGGAAATTGGGCATCACTCAGAATCTAAGCCTAGCCGCCCTCAGCCCCTCTGATATCTGAGGACAAGCTGGAATGCAAGGGGGTTTATTTTCTGCCAAATTGCTCAGTCCTTTAACGCGACACTACCTCTCTGCAACCCCCTTTCAGGTAGTTGTAGAGAGCGATGAGGTCTCCCCTCAGCCTCCTCTTCTCCGGACTGAACAACCCCAGCTCCCTCAGCTGCTCCTCATAAGACTTGTGCTCCAGACCCCTCACCAGCTTCGTCGCCCTTCTCTGGACACACTCCAGCACCTCAATGTCCTTCTTGTAGTGAGGGGCCCAAAACTCAACACAGGATTTGAGGTGCGGCCTCACCAGTGCCAAGTACAAAGGTACAATCCCTTCCCTACTCCTGCTGCCACACTGTTTCTGATACAGGCCAGGATGCCATTGGCCTTCTTGGCCACCTGGGCACACTGCTAATCGTAGCTGCCAGAGAGCACTTCCCACAAGCGCACAAAGCAGCTCCACTCAATGGAGTGTAATTAAAAGAAGAGGCCGTCACGCTGTTGTAGAAAGCATCAATTGTGCATTCATCAGTCCTCCAGCAGAGTCCCCTCACTCCTGCCAAGGCCCCCTCTGTGCCTCTCTGTCTGCTTGGATTGCTGCGCAGGAATGAAAGTCAGTCAGCTAACAAACAACGAATTTAAGGGCTAACGAGTAGTGCTTTGTTGAATGCTCCTTTTGATATAGGTTCAACCATGGTCAAATTTGCTCACAAACAAAGCTGAAGGGCTAGTAAACACACTGGAGAAAGAAGAAAATTGTAGTGACCTGTCATGTCAGGACACACGGAAACTTGCAATTATTTCATGCTTTGGAGTGAATTAGCAGAGAGAAAATTAGTGTAAAAGGGTACCTAGGAAATTTTGATAGATTACACAGAGTCTGGTGGTATTGTTCTGATATTTCACACAAGTGTGACATAACTGTGCTGTCATTGCCAGGAAGAGCTTTGTGGGATTTTAGGACAACAGAAACCCACAAAAACTTATGGAAAAAGGAGTAAGAATTTCAGCAGGACACCTCAACTTCTGCTTCTTGTACATTGACGCCTGATCTGTGAAGGGAAAATAGTCCAAATCTGAGATGTTACTTTATTTTCATGCCATATGGCAATCATCATCACAACTGGTAGGTGCAATGCATAATCCAAGCATCTTTTAAAAAACTGAAAGGAGCTGACGTACAGAACCTTGCCCTTCCTGAAGGTAGGCAAGAACTTTGGAAGAAGTTGAGGAACTGAAAATCTTCATTTTCTGTAGTTCAGAGATAAGTTTTGGGGTTTTTTATCATAGAGTTCTCTTGTAATAAATTCAACCTTACACTGCTGAAAGAGTGTTAAATCTTGGTTTTCAGCAGGAATTCAAGAACCAGCTACTGACCGCGTGTTTTATTTATTTAACCTTCATAGGAAGACATGTAGGGCTGAAGCCATCGCAGCTGTGCCTACAAAGGTACATCATTCATGAGCTTTCTGTATCTGACACTAGTACAAAGTGCACGGAGTATCACGGATATTAGAGATAGTGAGAAAATGACTGAGCTGATTTTAAAATTATTTCTCTCCATTTCATCATGAAGACAGAGTAATCATTTTCTTTCCCTTTTGCATGCTGAAAATAAGATTTCATAAGAGTTTTTAGCAGCTAATCCACTTTTTATTACTCTCTTCACTAACTCTGAGGAAATATGTGGCTTATTTTAGTGAAAATTCACTGTAGATTATGGTAGCTTGTAAGTTATGTGATGAAACCCAAACCCAGACTCAGTGCTGGAGATTTGCCACTTCATTTCAAATGAAAGGTGTGCCAAGCTCACAAATACTCCTATGAAGGCAGCCAAGCAAGTGCAGGATAATACAGCATCTGAGTTTTGGTTGTCATAAATAACTAAACCCCCAAGCCAAGCAAACTTTTGTTCCCATAAAAATCGAAACAGCAATTGGAAAAAAGCTCACATAATCTCACACTTCTGATTTGTTTACCTGCTTTTCCAGAGCATCTTTTGGGGTACAAAGAACAGCCGAAGGAACGTACCTCCTCTACGCTACACTGAAATGAGTTGGACAAAACGTGTACACAGCATTTTAAAAAGCATTAAATGGACATTCAGTGTAACTGAATTAAATGGATATTCAGTGTAACTGTTGATAGGACAAGAGGAAATGGCCTCAAGTTGCGCCAGGGGAGGTTTAGATAGGATATTAGGAAAAATTAGGAAAAACTTCTTCACTGAAAGGGTTGTCAGACACTGGAACAGGCTGCCCAGGGAGGTGGTTGATTCACCATCCCTGGAGGTATTTAAAAGACGTGTGGATGAGGTGCTTAGGGACATGGTTTAGTGGTGGACTTGGCAGTGTTAGGTTTACAGTTGGACTTGGTGATTTTAAAGGTCTTTTCCAACCTAAACGATTCTATGATTCTAACTGCATACGTGGTCACATTCATTCAGATTAAATAAGAAATATGTAAAATAAGTAAAGCTACTGTGTTCCTCTGGGAATCACATCTTTTGTGCAGAGACTGCAACACACTTCAGGAGATATTCATTGCAGCTTTTGCTTAAGACCGGCCTCACTATGACAATCCAACTGCAGAGCAGCGTAGTCTAATTTATTGACTCTAGAAAATAATCTACCAAGTCTGACCCAGTAATACAGATTACAGCAGTTTACATGTGTTTGAAATACTGCTTAAAAAGGTGAACAGATAACTTAGTGAGTCTCTCTGTAGCATGTAATCAGTAGAGTATGTACTGATACTCTGCCGATACTCTACTGATACTCATAAACTACAGTATGAGGAGAGAGAATTCATTCACCATGGAGTAGATGCAGTCTAATTCTGTAACCTCTCATTATCTATGTTAGAACAGCTCAGTGAACCAATAAACATGGCTGGGGAATCCAGATGTGCCCTTCTTTACCAGAGAAAGCCTGCCTGCTCTGCATCCTCAGATGTGTAGATGTGGCACTTAGGGACATGGTTTAGTGGTGGACCTGGCAGTGTTAGGTTAACGGTTGGACTTGATGGTCTTGAAGGTCTTTGCCAACCTAAATGATTCTCTGAGTCTATAATTCTATATACAGTTAAGCCCCTTCTCAAGTAAAGACAAGCTCAATAGATGTAGGGAAGCTACTGTCCATGTGTTAGGGCCTTTGGTAGTATTTAAAGGTGTGGACTTTAAAAGTTGGATTGATACATCCCTAGCTGTAATAAAAAAGATGTTATAATGAATTAATAAAGTAATCATGTAAATGCACATTCCAAAACAGTCTGTGGTACCAATGAGTTCCTTCATCATTACCTAACTATTCTATCAAATGAAGATTTTTGCATTTAATCTGAATCCCATGGAATGTATTATTCATTATTATGGTTACATAGTACTTGGTATTCAATTCCTTCATTGTGTGACTGAAGCACTGTCAGTGTCAGTGATGCACTGAAGATCTATGGCCATTCAACCAAAGCAACACTTTGTACTAGTGAGACGATTTAAATACATGACAGTAGTTACCTGGGTATCCAAACCCTCTGGTCTAACCAATGTGAAACCACAAACTGCTGAAGTAGAGGGCAGAATCCCAGGAGGGAGACCCACTCTCCAGGAGGCAGACGGGACACTTCCTCATTAGGTAACTTCTAAGTTATTGCTTGTCTTACTTTTGTTCTTCATACAGAAGAACTTCAACTTACTTCAGGCTAAAAGAATATTCAAGCACTGCAAAGCACTGGAGAAGTATAATACAAGCTATGAAGAGAAATATGACAAGCACTGTTTTTCTGTGTGACATTTCTTTTATTTCTGAGGATATGCTCACATCGTGGCACGCTATCACAATTTTGTTAACCAACACTTATGAGATGGCCATATTGCATCTTATTTTGTATTTGCAAAGAATAAGCTCCTTACAGTGAGGTCCTTTACCTCAGCTGAGATAAAACCACTCCCTAACCTGCAAGAGGCTGCTGACTTCCAAACCACAGAACAGCACACCGAAAACAGAAATCATTTTTAAGTTGTCATTGTAGTCTGGTATCCTTTGTGAGCTTGATACCACTTAGAGTTTCATTTCACATGCTTTTAAGATTCAAGGGTTCTCTTGGGAAAAAAACCCACGAGTTTTCGTAAAGCATGCAGGGATGCAGACTTCCAGGACTGGTCTGTGTGCAGAGCTTCTCACTGGGATAGGCAGGGAAGAAGCACAAGTTGGACTCAGGACTCCCATCCCACCCTCACTCTTCTCTCCACGGGAACTCATGTCCACTGACACACTGCACTCATCTGCCCCCTCTCCATCTCTTTCCTCTTTCAGTGCTCTTTATAAATACTGTCATTTCCTGGTAACTCGCTGTGCTATTTGTGCTGGTTTTACTATGTTGTTTATATTTAAACTTCCTCTTCTTTATAATTCCCTGGACATATTTACGTTCACATCAAGAGTAACCCCCCTGGGTGCAGAGCAGCACACTGGGAAGCTCTGGAGGGCTTCCTGACTGGGGGGAGCAGCTTGTTGCCATTCTATTTTAAACTCAATGTTTGTTAGTTATCTCCAAGATAACATCAGATGCTGACTTACATGGATCAAGGAGAAAAATCCAGTTCTCCCTCATTAAAAGTGTTTTCCCTATTCTGCCTGAAGCCAATATACAGTAGACATAAATTTCAGAACTAATGAATGGTATCGCAAGGAGCCGAGCTTTAGCAGGGAGCATTACTAGAGTTCTGTCATGAAAGTAATTTCTGTCCTTGCTGAATCCAGGATAAACAGATGTTTTAAATGCTGGAACAGTGACAAGGGTTTTATAAAGCTGCCACCATTTATTTACTTGTGCAGCAGAGTTTGAAAGAGTCAAAAAGAGCCTATGCTTGTAAATTACTCTGCGGAGTGGGGGACCAGAAGATGTGTGACTGTTTTGTGTAATTAAGAGGGAACCAAGGAAACTATTAATAACATATGAGACCTGTGTTATGAATATCCCGTGTTATTTCTGGTGTTAAACAGGCAGTATCTTCAACTTCACATCTTCAACTCCACAGATCCATTTGTGGCCTTTAGCTCTGCTCACTGGAGATACCTCTGAGCAGGTCACACCGCTTTGTGCATAGCACAGAAGGAGTAACCAGTGCGTCTGTCTGCCAGAATGAATTCTGATTTTTAAACATGGTTCATCTCATTAAATTCCAAGTTGGAAGCACAAAAAGTAACTGAAAACTGATAATTGGAGTGTAAATAAAGCACAGATTAATGTCAGGCGAGAACAGAAAAACCCTAGTGATGCTCGCCAGATTTTCTCTTCCTGGTCTGTCTTTGTACAGTATATAACCAACTATGTAAGATGTCTAAAACCCAGAGCTTTGGAAAATAAAAGACTTTCCACTTATAATTTTCCCACTCTCCCTTCTCCTTGTAGTTATACATCCTATAAAAGGAAGATTTATTGAGGCATGTTCCAATAAATGCTGTGCATTAGCTATAGATATATATATCCTTAACATGTCAATCCTTGAAGTTCTGTACTTCACACAAATTTTTATTACAGGAGCCCAACTCCACAGTTCTTACACTAATTGTTCCCTCACTACGATCCATGAAGCATTTGCCAGGGTTAAAACTTGCAGGTAAAACCACAAACTATTGACCTCTATGGGAGCTTCAGTCAGACAATAGACAGAAAGTTTGCTATGTGACATGGTTCTCTTGGCAGGACCCTGGCTAGAAGGTGCTCTGCTACGAAGGATAAGCCAGAGTCTTTGCTTTAGATAACCACTGAATTAAAAAAAACTCTAAAGCAGAACTAGAATGTACCTATCTGTTACATTCTGGCAGTCATTAGTAAATATTTTGCCAAAGATGTTTGTTTGATTATTATTGTAGGGGGAATAGCTGTCCAGAGACAGCTCTGGGCCCTTGAGTGTCAGGATGGTGCTTGCCTGCAGCCTCCAAATGGAGCATCCGACATGCAGTGAGTAGAGCAAGGCATGTTCCCATACTTGGCATGTTCCCATGTGAGGCACCTCCCCTTCTTATGCTGCGAAGGCTCCAAATGCACCAGAAATGCGACACCCCACACCTCGTGCTGGGCTCTGGGCTCCATAGCCATGGAGGTCAGACATTGCAACACCCCAGACTTTTATGGGCCCCAGTCTTAAATGCCCTCCTGGAGAATGGAGCAGAGTTCACACAACGGAGTTTCCCCCTTCCCTTGCCAAGCTTGGTGTGAGCTGACCCTTGCTGTTGCAGTCTTGGCTCAGACAGCAACAGGAGCTGAAGGAGTTATTTCCCTACCTAAGACATGAGCCTTTACTGAGCCTTTCTTGAGGGTCATGTTTTGAGCCCAGCTGCTCACACTTCGGAACCGACGGAGCATCTGTACATTATCCCTGGGCTGGTGACAGAAAGGTGACGCGAAGTGCTGAGAGGTATGGCTCTAGCGCAGCCTCTGATTTATCCTGGTCCAGCAGAAGCACTGGGGAGCACTGCACAGCCCAGCAACGTACTTCTTAACTTTTGACACAGGCTGGTGAGTTCAGAGAACTAAGGGAAAAAAACCCCAGCTACCTGATAGATTTTCCTCAGGTTTATAAAATTCTAATTAAGATTTTCAATGAATTTATTAAAAGTATGGGTGAAGCTGAAGTCCTTGTCACCAAACATGACAGAGTATTAAAACATTACACAATGAAGCATAAACAACAATGTGCTTCATTTGTCCATTTACTTTACAGTCAGCTGAAAGAGTATTTAGGTCATAGAATCATAGAATCGTTTAGGTGTCATTACATTTAAAATGCCATTGCATTAACTCATCTCTCAAACAATACAATATCCAGACGTTAGCAGATGTGCTAGGTTTCCTAATGCCCTCCTGGAAAGGTAAAGAAGTTCTGATTACTACGACAAAATATTTCACAGAAAAGTTGTTCATAGATATTTTGGTGGCTTCTAAATAAATGTCTTATGTCAAGCCACAGTTGACCTCTGTGCGATGTGGAGAATTGATGTAAATTGATACGAGTTAAGGAAGAGGCGGACTGACGCTGGGAGCGCAGCTGTCGGTGTTGGTGACTGATAGTGAGGATAGTGATGAGGGGCAAAGAGGTTTGGCTGATGTCAGAAATATGATTTCAGGATGTCAGATTTGAAAAACGATCCCACAGGAAACACAGCCAAGACCTGGAGTAAGAGAGGAAAGATTACAGAAGAGCACAAGAGAGAAAAGATAACAAACACCAAGCATGAAAGAGAGAGGGGTGCCTGCACAGAGCCTCTCCAGCACGAGCTGAAAGTGCAGTGCAGTGCCGGGAGCTACACCCAGGAACCCAACGGTGCGTATGTACAGCTGTTAGCATTGACAACACTCTGCAATTCAGACTGCAAGGGAAAAAAACCCATAAAAATAATAATGTTCTTGAAAGCACGTTTTATAAACCAAAGACAAATCCGGGATTTAGATGTATGTCAGGATTGGAGCGGAAAATAATTCAGAAGAGATTTCCCTGTCTGTATTACACCTGTCTACTTTTGAGTATAGCTTCATCAAACATGCCAGCAAGGACTCTTACTCCTAGTTCACAAATGTTTTAGATTGGGGGATTTCTTTCCCCAGATCAGGTCTCTCTACCTGACCCATTTCCTCAGGACTTCCAAGCTTCTGCAGAACAGACTTGTATCTCACACTACTTCAGTTTACAACACACACAAGTGAAAACCACTGCTACTGGTAAACAGAGTGAGAAAATTAATAATATCAATACCGACTTCCACGAATACCTGTACATATAGTATATGAAGTAAAATTTCAGTTTTGAGAAAAAAGATGTAACATACTTAAATGCAGGTAGAGCTGAGCATACATAGGGCATGGAGCACCACTGTTCTTGAGGTCCACAGGCACCCGCTGTGTCATACAGTCCAGTATACCAGCAGTCCAGCAAAGCCCTTAAGTCAATGTTTGCTAGCTACCAAAACATGTTTAAAATCATGTCCCCAACGATCAGTAGCAGTTAAAGGGAATATCCACCTTTTAGCAGTTGCATTCACCGAGTGTGTTTTTTTGTCCTGTTTTTCCTTTAATTCCTTCAATCAGTATTTTCTGTATGTGCCTTGTTAGGTACTGGCATTGACTAGTCAATGTTTTGCCAAACAGATGTTTGTTTGATTAAAATTATGGGGGGACTAGATTGATTTCTGTGACTGTGTACTGTAAATAACTTCCCTGCTTTTGAATACCTAAGAATTAAAAACAGGAGATGTGCAGTAATAAGTCAATAAGACTAGAAATGTCTGCAGTGACTCACCTGACAATCAGCACATTCAAATGTGATACGGAGAAAAACAAACCCTTTGAGCCAACCGGACCTTACTGCAGAATATCTGAAGGCTTTAGCTGGCCTGTCATCGTATGTGCAATCCAAGCTTTTTTTTTTTCCATATGTCTGGCAGTCTGCAGATAGACCATATGGAGTCACAGCAGACTGCGGTAACGGAGGGACCATCACTATCTAGGGTGAATACGCTGAAAGGTCAGACAGGCTTTGCCTGCTATTTGTGACAGCAGTTTTACCTGTAAGGTGCTAGTTGATTTTTTTCCATAAAACAGACAATAATTCACAAAGCCATTCTTTAGTCTCATATAGAACATAAAGAGTCCTTAGTACAAGTTAAGAGTTATTTACAAATAAATAAATAAAACCTTCCATCCTTTTTATTTATAGAACTAAATTTTTTTACTATACACTGTTGACACACTGCATTTCTGTTCTTGCTTCTAAAAACACATAGCTATTTCCAAAGTTTATTTTCCTATTAGCCTTTGAAGATATTCAACATATTACATATAATACATCTTTAAAAATACCATTTTATGTCATATTTTGGAGCCTGAAGTGTGGATTACATAGGAGAACTGAACACAGTAGACAGAGAAGTCTGAGAAGGATTCAAGTCACATTTCAAAACTAAAATCCCCAAATTGGATTTTAAAGCCCCAATCTCAGGGAGGAGTTGCTGTGCAATTTTATTTCTGTCCTAGGCAGGGCCAAGGATCAGAACACAATCCAAAGAAAACACAAGTTGCAAAGATTCTTTCCTCAAAACTCAGCCTGAGTTGAAACTACACCCTACACAGAGATATTATGATTAGGGAGAGCTACATAATACTGGAATACCAAGAAACTGCAGCAATTGGATTAGTGTTATATTACTGCCACAGAACCAGAGATGTCCCTGTCTATTTATGGGAAGGTGGTTGGTTCTGCTTGAGGATAACATACTGTATTAATGGACAAATCCGTGTTTCTTTCCAGGGCAAAATTCCTTTCGATGCTGAAAGGAACTTTACCAGAAACACAAAATGTAACTAAAGAAAACTTTTTTCTGTAGCATTTGCAGGGAGACCCTGATGAAACCCCTTGTGTCTTACCCAAATGTGATTACATTATATTGCCTGCTTACATTGAGTGGCTATTAATCACTTTTAAAGCCAATTTGTGAACTTGGCTTAGAAATCTGTTCTTGCAACATCTTTGCTGTTCTCCTTGGCTCTGTTTAAATTGATAAAAAATACAATGAAAAACATTACCAAAACAGATGTTGTATTCTTTTTCAAACTAGCATGAAAACTCAAACTACCTTGCTTCGTATTGGAAACTTTACATGTAATTTTATTTTCACCCATTTAATCACAAAGTAAAATTTTGTTCCTTGCAAGCTTCTGTTTTGATAGCTAAACAAAACCAAACAACAAAAGGAGCATCTTCTAATTTCTAAAATCCCCATTCTCCTGCCAAACATTTGGTTTAGCTCAATCACACAGAATAGCTCCAGGGTTTTCACTGCATAAGTAGGAGTATGATATTAAGCGACAACTGACTAAAAAAAAATGTTAAGTCTGATCATTCAAAGTTAAGTTTCCCCCAAACTACAATACTTTCTTACAAGTTTCTGAGATGCACATTAGAAGTATTTCTGGATTTGTTCAAAATGTTTCATATGCTTTCATAAGCAAACATTTTCTCTGACTACAGTGAAACAAACAGGAGAATCAAATCGACTTCATTATATTTATTTTATTTCATAACCTCTGGGCCAGATTCAATAAAAGCTCTATCTGATTTTAGTCTGTGTGACAGAACATTAAAAAGACATGGTATTTATTTAATTTAGCACTCTCTACTTTTTGAGCAACAAATGATAACTTCCTGCTGACTCTTGTTTACTATGACTTATTCATGGCAATTGTGCTTTAAATAGCTGAAGTCCATAGGATGTCAAAATCTGGAGCTTGGACTGGAATGCACACAGATCTTATTAATTAACGAGGCCTGGGAAAATAAATGGGATAGAGAAAATATATTTGGGCTCTGGATTCAGCATGAGAACAGAGTCAGCATTCAGAGTCAAAGCCAAATCAGAGCTAAAATTCAAGTATGCATGGAATGTGGTCCCTAGCAGCAGTTATTGTAAGATTCCTACTCTAACTGACAGAAATCTCCTGATATTGCCTTCATTTCTAGCCAACTCAGAGCAACTTTCTTGATTTCTTTGTCTCTTTATTCACCTGGTTTTAGACCCAGGCACTGATATCCCAGTCCTGCAGATTTGTACCATTCCCCTAAGATGACCAGGCTTTCTTTGGGAAGAGTGTTACCAAGGAGAAGAGGTGCTATTGCAAGTTGTCTGCGCGTCACTAAGCGCTGTGCTTCTTTTGGAGCTAGGCACGAACCAAGGAGCTTGTCTCATGATAACCACCTCTCTGTTACTTGAGCCCTTTTTTTCATATGAGAGGTAAAACTGAACACACTCTGTCCACTTGCAGCAATGAAAAATGAGAAAGCCTTGAATCTTGCCCCAACTTCATCTTAAACTACATTTTGTCCACCTGCATATGTACTTCCTCCTGGTTAATGCTTATTGCAACATTTTGCAAGAACTGCCAGACGAATGACTAGAGGATATCTTACATTCACGATATGGCTGAGCTTTGTTTGCAAAAGAAATGACTCTTCCTTCAATAAAAGCCAAAAGAAAATGTTACTGCTCATCGTACTGACTGTCCTGCTAGGCCTTCGTGACTCTTCCCTGGAGAACAGGCTGATAATCTCTGTTTTTTCTAATCAGATTTCGAAAATATTTGTACAGCTTTGATGCATGGGAACATATGCGGGAGCTCTGTGCATCACTCCCAGCAGACAATCCTCTATGTCCACACTTCTCCCAGTAATGTACCTTTCTGCGTTTTAGCTTGTGCTCTGGCAAAGAACATGCCTGAGAACACGCATTTCTGCTTCAACCTCTGTCTACAGATTTTCTTTCCTAGTTTCACCCATACACAAAATTTGAGGGTTATTTCTTTTCTTTGCTCTTCTACATGAAGTTTTTGTTTAAAGAAAGTCGCTGTCCTTTTGAAAGCTTGAGGGCATGTGAAAGCGGTCTCTCTCTCTGTGTTAAGAATCCCCGGTGGGAAACCCATAGTTGCATTCCCTTCTGCATCAGCACCAGGAAAGCAGGAACATGAGGTCACCAACAGCAGCGTAGAGCAGATGTAACCCACTGTCAGACATTTGCCCCAAGAGGGTCAAATTCAACCCAGGTGTTCCCAACAAACACTTTGCAAAAGTTATATGAAGATTTGTATAGTATCTCAGAGCATTTTCCTTCAATCACTTGTCTGCCCTTCCCCACACCCGTATACATTGTTGCACTTTTCGGTTGTCATATTCTTTTATATTCTTAATCATTCTTTGAAGTAGGTTGTTTGAATTGTATCACCGAATTGTTTGCAGAAAAGATGCCATTCCATTATTTGCTACATATAACAATGTCAGTTCCTTATATTGGATTGGATTCCTAGCCCCATTTTTCCTTTCTGAAAAACTATATTCAGTCTGGAAGCCTTTCCATGTGCAGAATTCCCTCCTGGATTAACAAGGCTGATGTCACCACTGTGCAATTCTGCGTTAAGCCGCAGTAACTCCCCTGATCTCAATAAAGCTGTAACAGCAGAAAACTCCAGTAACGCAACAGTGAGTCACAGAAGGGTTCTGGATGTGTCCAAAGAGTAATCAACAAATGCTTTTCATTTTTTACCAAATGCTGGCTGCATACACTGCAAAACATGGATTCAATATGCCAATATACACTTAGAAAACTTACACAAAACAAAAAAACAAAGCTGATTTTGGTATTAGTGATCTATACGCATCAGTGACCTGAAGCTGTTTGAGATACCAAAGGTTATCATGTTATAAGGCAACAAAATCGATTAAATTTTCCTAATGAGATGAAGTCACAGCATATTAATCCTTAATCAAATAGTGTCACATACGGCTTTCTTCTCAGTTTGGTACCTTGGCTATAACACCATGGGACAGGCTCCAAGTTTTTTATCAAGCAACGTGCTTGTGATTTCTGCCTAAGAACATCCTGCAAATGTTCAGGAATTCAGTGTTGCACCCAGTGTTTGCAGAACCAGGCGATGTCGATTGTACATCAGTTTGCATATATATGTTAGACTTTCCTCTTTCCATAACCCTCTTTTCCTGCTAACAAGAAAGAGTGCAGGGAATTTCCCGGCTTTAGAAGGAACAAACATCAAATTTAATGTGCCCAGCATCGTTCTATTTAAAGCACTGGTAAATGAGCCAACAAACTACTGTCCATGAGCATTACATCACATCTTGCCACGTTTCTCTGAAGCTATATAAAGCTGTAATATATTCACTAATGAATTACATGATATGTTCAGGCCATATGGCACACCGGAATTGTACAGTACAATGCTCTAGTTACGGGGGTACCTAACAGTCAATATCTGACATCTATATCATCATGTGTTTATGAAATGTCTCCCAGGGAGACGACATGTTAAAATAAACAGTGAATATTTTATTGCTTGGTCTCTTGTGTTCTTGTTACAATTTGGTTTATATATTATTTGCTAATAACCCAAAATGCCAAAATTCCTCTATGTCCTAATTTCACTGCTGCTGTGGGAATAGCGAGAAGGTGATTGGCTCCTGTTATTTTGTTTCAAAAGTTCCAGCTGCTGACTAATTACCCTGTCGGAAAAGCAAACACGGCTGTTTCCCATATCTACACTACATTTTCTTATTTCCAAACATGAAACTACAGGAATCCAAGGCAGTTAATATGTCAGGTTTTATTTACATATCTCTTCAGTTATCATGTGGAGCAGCATCTCTGCCCAACCTTTTGGATTATAAAAGGATTTTGTTGAAAGATAAAGTGCTAGGGAATGGGTTAAAGTATGTAAATAAATTTAAACAAACACATAAACAAAAAGCAGAACATTTGGACCATCTCTGTGCATTATGGCAAATGAAGCCATAATCTCCTAATACCCCTGACAATGAGGTCTCTCCATTAGCTAATAGCCGGCTTTAAACACAGTCTTATAATAATTCTACCAACTAAATAAACATTTTAAAATGAACACACATACATGTGCATAATCATTCCGATTTACAAGGCAGAAAATGTACAACATTATGTTTCACTGCCTATTTTTCATTCATTAAATTTTGAACAGTGTAAGCCTGCATGCAACTGTGCGACCCATGATAAAAATAACCCCTTGAAGTTAAACCAGCTTTGAGTTATCCACCCAGCTTCCGCACAAGGTGCTGCACCTACAGGAGCTGCCTGTCTGGGAGAGCAGACCTACCTTTAGCAACTGAAGAAAAGATAAGCCACGCAGGTCATTATACTGGGCTGGATCATTGGGGTTCCTGCAGCTATTCATTCTGGCTACGAAAATCCTGGATGCGCTCAATCAGAAAAGCAAGAGCACGCTTTTCTCTTCAGCCCGAGCGCTGCTGCTCTTCCGCTTCTTGTCAATATTTAACCAGTTTGTCAAGTTGGATTATATCGCCTGTCCTAAATCCCACTCCTTTAATTCCAACTAAGTGGGTGTGCTTCCAACGCAGCCTCTTAGTCAAATATTGATAGCTTATCAAAGTCATTTGTTTGGCCTGAAAGGTTTCTTCCTGAGTGCATTATCATATGTAGGTGATACGGTTGCCAAACCAAGGTACCAGAGAAACCAACATGGTAAATAAACAGTCATGATTTCTGTGTTCCATAGCAACACGCACAGAAAACAAGGACTTTATTGGATTTTCAGCATTTCTTGATGATTATTTGCCGCAGAATGAAGACTATATAAAAACATCATTCACAGCAATAGGAGAAATTCCAATATATACATACTTTTCAACAGATTAGTATAAAATAACATGTTTCTTCAGACTTTTTTTTAAAGGAGGCTGAAAGAAGTGCTTCGGCAGGGCTGATCCCACCCTCAGACGTGGCCTGCAGCTGCCCTCTCCCTGCAACTACCCCACCATGAGCAGAGCTATTTCTGCTGACTGCAAACAAGCCATTTCTGTTTGACCCACTGAAGATGCAACTACACACTACTGTGAACAGGCTCGTATGAATTCATTTTTTATTCCTCTTATGTACATTTATTTGCAGGCTAAGTGCGTCTCTTAGGCACAGGCAATTTGCCAACACCGTCCTGAATGGAACAAAATTTTGCTCTCCAAATTTAAAGACACTCATAATATCTAGCAGCAAAAACAATGATGCAAAGCCCGTATGCTGTTTCAATCTACAGTAGTTAAGGTGAAAAAGTCAATTATGACCAGCCCACTGCAATATTTTGTCTCAGGAGGTAGAATTTTTTGAAGAAATGTTACAATGTCTCAGTTATTTGTTGGGGGAAAATGCTGACTTTTAACAACAAACTTTGCTTATTTGAAAAAGGGATAGGATGCAAAAAGGCTAAGGGATTCAGAATAATATATACAAATATTCCTCACAGATCTCTTCTTCCCTTTAAGCTTTTTCACAAAAAAAGGGGTATTTGGAGCCAAAGAGCTTACTCTGACCAAATCATGGGAAAAGCAAGATTCACCCTCCTTGCACAGAGCAGTGAAGGTACGAGAAGGTGCAGTCTACCTACTTGTATTTCCCAGCTAAACTTCTGGAAGTTTGTGGCTGCTGGGCAATTTCCCATGTCTTTGATAATACAGAACATTTACATCCCTGTGAAGTTATCCAACGTTACCTAGTCATTATCAATGACTAAGTCAGGTCTGAAAATTTTTATCTACGCATGGATGTACACGTTGAGTTCTCACAATAAGTTAGCAGGTCAAAATCATTACAACTGTGCCTTACCCAAAGGCCACTGAAGGAACTGGAAGTTTTCCTGCTCATTCCCTGGGCTCTGGGCTGGGCCCGGCTTCACCCGCACACCTACACCAGAGGCACTCAGGGTTGCTTACTTCCATTCCCATACCTCTGGCTCCAAGAGAAAAAACTCTCCATGTCCAAAACCATGACAAGATGGTTCAGGGTTGATGTATAGGGTCTTGTCCAGCATGACGTGGTTTCAGATCACCAGAAACTGCTGGAAGCTCACATCTGCCATTCAGATAGACGGCCACTAACCTTCAGGTTACAGTTATCAGTCAGTGAAATCATGTATGCAATACAAATGGTTATTCTAGATATAAAGGGATTCTTAACCTATATACAATCTCTTGAGCTACTTATTTCCCCACCCCCTTCCCCAGTGCTTCTCTGAAACCCACAGCCTGCACTGAAATAGATGCTGAGCCTCAAACGGTCAAAAGCAATTTTGTAGTTCTAAATCCAAACCATGCACAATTGGTCTCTGAAACTAGTGGAACAAATGCTACTCTCTTGCAGCAAGATATTTTTGTCTTTGATAAATATTAACTGACATGCAATAGTCATAGCAAAAGCAGCTGACCCATATTTCATAACTAGTGGAGCTCTGCAATGGGAAAGTTTTCTTTGATGCTATCATTGGAAGCACTCATCTGCTGAGGGCTGTGAGCTGGATCCCGGCACAAAACTCCTCCTCAGATCACTGAGTACAAGATCACCGCATGTCGCCTCGACAGGAGGAAATGCATTGGCGTTCACTTGACAGAAGATTTTAATGTGGTTCTTTACATCTTTTTAATTGGTTAAAAAAGAAAAAAGTGGAGACATTGCAATTATGTCTTATTCAATGTTACTTTTCACCGAGGAAACACTGTGGACTCATCACTACCAGCACACAGTCACGGGGAGGAGGCAGATACTGGGGCGGGGCAGGGGGTGGTGTATGACACAAGGATATTGTGTGATAGAGCTCACCTAGCTGCTGGGATTACAAGATAACGTACTTCAATTTGTCATGAGGTCATCTTCAGTGTAATTGAATTGCTGTTTTCAAAAAACTATCATTGAATGTAACTTAGGTTACATTTAACTTATTAACTTATTTAATACCTGAAATCTGCAGATCTAGAATGCTAGACATCAAAAAGTCGTTAGAAAAGACTACATTCCTGAGCCTAGAATATTTTTTATTATGAAGCTGAAGCACTGCTAATGTTTTCAGGGTTGCATTCAAGTTTGGGTGTTTTCTGCTTTTTTGCAAATAAATGATTAGATTCAAAGTTTGCAAACAAAAAGAAGAGTGCAGAAAAGCTGAAAATAGTCAAATTCTGCCTAATATTTTAAGTAATATAAAATACCATGAACGTCAGAAGAAAGTACTACAAATTTGGTACAGGAAAATCTTTGTTTACTTAATGCAATTCTGACTGCTTATTTATTATTTATTTTTTTAAGTATTGCATGAGCTCCTCCAGCCAAGCTGCTTGGGTTGCCAACATGAATAGCTTTCCACATCTGCTGCCAACTGATGTCTCCCCTGACGGTATTCAGAATGAAGACCAAAAATTTCACATAGAGTAGAATTAGCTCTTTAATAAATGGGTATGTGGAGCAGTTTAGCCTAGTATAATGCAGCTGTTTCAGTGGTCATATGGCTTTTGGCAAATGTCTCCAAAACTTGCCTTTGCCACAGCATCCATGTCAAGGAGTTACCCGGTGCTTCCATTGCACGTCCCCATTTTTGCATTCTTAAAAAATATTTTAAGTGAAATGGAGACCTTGAAGGCTATATTTATGTTGCTCGACATTCTGTGTTGTTTGGGGAATGAGACTGAATTCTGACCTTTAGATCTCACTGAAGATTTTTCATCCTTTTCTTGAAACCCATTTATGCATGTTAATGGTTTCGCACGTGCATTGAGGCAACAAATGTAACTCACAGATTCACTTATGCATCTCAGACATATCAATTGAGGTCTTACCGTCTTACAATGACTGCTGAGCTAATTCTGTCAAACTCCCATTGCTCCCAGTGGAAATTTGTCCCAAAAGAAATGAAAAAAACCTGGATCATGCTCTGTGTTTGGGAGAAAAATGAACTGTCTCGGTAGCTGCCACATTTGTGTGCCAGAAATTGTTGTGTGGGATTTTAAAAGGTGCTTACTTTTGGCCTCTGTTCCCACTGAAATCAGTCAGTGATTAAACTTCCATTGACCTCAGTGGGAACAGATTTAAACTCACATTAAGCATGTTAAAATCCAAGTGTGCAGGTTTTACATATTGGACAACATACCTTTCCGAGCAGTATTATAAACCCTTTTCTCCATCAAATCTATTGGCAATGCATCTTTTGCAGTAGATGTTGGAAGAGACTGAACAAGTGCAATTGTTTTTCAATGTCAAATAAATTGTGTATAGTGCCACAGGCTGAATAAGAAGAGACAATTTTTTATGAGCTCATAATGTTTTTCTTTGTCTTAGAATGTGCTCATTAAACTTTGAACAGTGTACACCATGCAGCATCCAACATGACATAACTGCTGTTCTAACACTGCCATGTCTGCCCCATCACACAACAAACCAAACATGCCTTTTTCATGAGAAACAATAAAAAGTGTTCATCAATTATTAAAGTTTTCTTTTCAGTATGTGTGGTTGAAAAAAACATATAAATGAAAATAAAATGTCTCTTCCTACATGCCACTTACGCACACACTAAATACTTTGGTTTTCTTATAGTAGGCCCAGCCACCCCAATACCTTGTTTAGAGCATCATCTGACATCTATAGTTAACGTTTTTAGGCATGAAGGAATTCAAGACCCTCACTGCTCTCCTACACACAGCTATGGCCTTGGGATAAAAAATAAATACCTGCTTTTCACAGAATGCAGTAGGCAGTTTAGCATTTCCAGAAATAAAATAATACTTTCTCCATATCCTCTATTTTGATCTTTTCAGAAAGAATCAATTAGGTAAAAAATCTCTGAAACATTAAATATTTTTGAATGCGACGTTGATAAAACTGATGGCACACAGTGTGGAGAAGGCAATTAGTCCCACAGTCCAGCGTTCCCTTGCATGAGTGGGAACACTCTGCCTGTGCGGCTTTCAGTGACCTGAAGGTCATTCTTCTGTATAAGGACATTTGCTACATGGAGGTCACTGAGCTTTTTTTAAACCAACAGAGAAAACAAGGAAACGGCTTTCCTCCTGTGCCAACTTCTCTGCAGAGCACCACCATGTCCCTTGCAAACTTCTGCTGCCTTCCGCCCCACGCTGTAACCTGAGCAGTGGACATTTCTTTTAGTCTTTGCTCTTCATTGCCTTTCATCAAGAAAGCATCTTAACTTTCTTGAGGCAGAAAAGACCCTCCTTTGACCTCACTCTTCGCAGTTTTTCTGTATTCATGGATGCCAAGGAAGAATGATGAGGAAATTGGTTATTTCCTTTCCCCCTCCATTCCCTCTCATGTCTCCCTATTTCCCAAGAGCAGTCACAGCAGTGCTTGTAAAAGCTTATCTCATCAGTGCCTCACCCTATACATTTTATATCTCCCTTATCTCATTCAAGAGATAGCGCCTCAACTAGTACAGTGAGTATTATTAGCTCATTCTGGGGTTCTGTAGTAGATCTGAGGCGAGTGTGTCACCCAAGAGCTACAAACACCGTTTCCCATGGTATCCATATATTGAAAGGCTGGAAAATCTAACATCCCAATGTTGGCCAGCCAAACTTGGCTCAATGCGAGATTGAAAGAGATCACAGCCCAGGGAAGGGTGACTGCAGGCCATAAATGCAAATAGCTGTGCGATTAACAACATGTTATACCCATAAAATTTAAATCAAACGTTGGTCAGCTCAATGTCATTAATGAAAGAAAGTCCCTTAGTTCTCCTTTACTCCGCTCTGAAAGGCTGATACTCACCAGTGAGAGGTACAGCGGACCAAGAGGAAAACCACATAGATTTAAAAAGATTTTGTTTCCAAAAGAGAAAATAGATTTGCTGAATATTACGGTGAGCCTAATCTGTGCAAGGAAAGCAGTAATAAACTCTAAATTGCCAGGAACAACAAAAAAAAAATCCTTGTTCATTTGAGTTGAGTATTGTCAATAGGTATCACTTACCCAGCACCCGGCGAGAGCACTCGCAGCACAAACACTGTGAAAAGGCCAAACTTTCTAGAGTGCTCTGGATACTTTGCCAGCTTTTGTAAGCAGAGTTCAAGAAATGTGAAACTACTTACTGTCAAATGGCTGCCTGCTGACTGAATAGTCACCTTTTACAAGAGCTAGAGGGGATTTGAATGTTATTTCTACAAGACTTTAACTCAGAGCTCCTCAAAGCAGCAGAGGAGGCTTTGCATACCTAAGTGCAGGTACCATCAGCTGTGCAACACATCAGGTCATTGTAGTATGAAATAACTTCTGAATAAACAGGATCTGCTTAATTTGTCCTCCTGTATGACTCAAACCATGCTTGCTGACAGTACAAATGCCAGCCTTTTTTTCACCTCCGCTGCTGGACGGAGTAGAAATTCACTGGGTTTAAACCAAATGGAGAAAAAGGCTTTTAATCCTTGATGAAAATGCCTATGACCAAGGTATGTCTTCTATATCTATAGTAAGATAGAAGATTATAAACATTTAACTCATAAGAATTACAGGCTAGTGAAACAAACTCAGGGAAGTTGAACCTTTTGGCCAGAGTTGTACATCACCAGGGTAGCCACAGAAAATGAAATGCTGATGTGCACTTGAATAGCTGGAGGACAAATCAACTTCTTCGGAAGGTGTTTCAGCTTATGACTCTTTCAAATTTTACCAAGGGATTAATTTTCCTTAGCAGCTACCAAACAATAGGAAAGATCAGTAGAAGTCCACAACTGGCCAGCTGAGAAGCATCTATTACAGTTGGCCCAGGATGTGAGGGCAGAATGTGTGAAAAAGTCCAAAGAGCAATAAGCCCCTACACTGAAATTACCAAATTCAGTACATTCACATAAACACTGATTTAAGTATGTTCACAGCGGTTTATATTTATGAATACAGTACTACTGCATTATCTTCCTTGGCTTCTTTGTAAAGCTAAAAGGAAAACAAAATCATTCTGGTCTTCGTCTGGGAAGATCTTCTGATGCTGACTTTCCTTGTTTGTTTATTGCCAAGTAGAAGCCTTAAGGATGTGTAAAGTAGCTGTTGTGACACACAGCGCTCTCTTACTAGATCAAATCTAAGTCTCCACAGACAGCAGATAATAGCACAAAAGGGGAAGTGTGAGATGAACTCACAGTAGAATTAAAGAAAGAAAGGATTTAAAGGTGAAGGCTATGAGGGAAAATGTCCATTATGATACACTTCACATTCACCATTAGGCTGCCCTTGGGAGGGAGAGAATCAAGAAGCTATAAAATAGGGTTTAAAATGGGCTTCCCGGGACTTGAGGAACCAGTAGACCTCCATTAGACAGACCTTTGACAGGTCTCTAAGTTAGGATATCCTATAGATAAAAATAAATACGCCTCTAGCTGACAGACTATTGTTTCCACGGCAGTGTAGATCAAGACCAGTCAGAACTCTTCAAAGACTTTGAAACCAAACCATTTTCTAGAACTACAGTAAGCATATGGTCCATGCAGCATTATTCATGGCTTAGAGTTGGTTAGTGACAGCTGCCTTCTTTCTTAAAGCCCATGCTCCTGGGGCTGGGCAGAACGCGCAGGCTGCTCTCTGTTTGCTTTCCTGGGGAGACACATGAGTATCTGGGACTCTTAGTAATCAGCAAACGTGAAACTATCCATGCACAAACCAAAAGGTCTGAGCCAACAAGGCAAACACGACAAATCTCAAATATATGTTTTCATTCTCCTGTTTTGTAAATCAGTTTTATCATTTTTGGCATGGTAATGTTAATTATTGCTTTTCCTCATTCTGACCATGCAGTCATAGAGTAGAAAACTGATGAATCCATTCAATTCTGCTAAATTTGAACCCTGTTTTCTCAGTTACTTCAGCCTCTCTTGTTCTCTTCCCTTTGGGGAAGACTCTACCTGGATTTTTTGCAAATCTCTGGAGAACATTTGCAACAGGACAGCTTCCACCATGTGAAGAAATAGGTGTTGGAATATTGCTCTGTGAAGTCAAAGAAAAGGGCTGATTTGAAAATGATTAGAGACTGAGAGCTAGAGAAACTTTGAGGATGGAATATATTGTTTTACACAAAAAAAGTTCCTTGTTCAGGCTCTCTTGTTGCTGTACCAGATTACAAAGGATTTTACCAGTGGGAAACAAAAGCAGGAGGGGCAGGTTGAGCTCAGGGCAGTTGTTTTAAATGAGGCTGTATTCTCTTAATCTCTTGTTTCTAGAAGAAAATCCAGCAGAAGAGAGAGAAATCCATGGCAATGAAAATATATACATTATAATAGTATGGGTAAAGTATATATTTATTTTGGGATGCCTGAGCAAGCTTAATACAAACTGACTGAATTTAATAAAAGAAATATTTGCTTTCTTGTTGATCATTCATGTATGGATCTGCATCCTTTGCTTTCCATGTTTCAGCCTCAGAAACTAAGCAGAAACACTGACTTCTCCGCTGCATGTTTTTAAACAGAAGGTTATTTGAAACAGCCAAGTTTTAAACAGCAGAACGCAGCCACATAAGGCAAAGCTGGATAATGCATCATCTTCCCCAGTGGGTCCTACCAGTACTTAATAAATATATAAGAGCAGACATAGCACCTTAGACCAGAAGCAAACCATTGATTCTTGCAGCACCCAGGTCTCCAGTAGGTAGTACACAGAACTGCATGGAGCAAATACCTACTTTTACTATAGGTCGCTGAACACCTACAAGTTGGAAGGAGGTTGTGTGAGGGAATGGGAATTGAGCAGAGCGTTTCAAGAGCAGTGAGAAGCAGGGATTCAGTGAGCTGGCTGCCTCCTGGCTCTGGGTCATACAAATCTTAGCTTCAGGAGCAACCCCTGAGTTCAGCAAAAAACATTTCGGTACATTCACAAGTTGTCAGGATGGTAACACAGGGTTCAAATAGGGAGATTTGTTTGTAAGCAAATTCTTGTCCCACTACTACAGCTGTGTCAAGGCTAATGCCAACTGGCACTTGAAGCTGTTCTACTGCCAAAATTTGCTGTCTTCAAAGCAAATGGGAATGAGCCAATGTCCTGTGGATCTCAATTGTAAGTAGCCATCTAAAACAGAATATAAGATGAGCTTGCAGAAGAGACTGGCAATCTTCATAGGAACAGTCAATTCAGAGACACAGAAAGAGTGAGAAAGAGAGAGGGAGGTTATATATTGGATAAACAGAGTTCATTTTTGTCTCCTGACTAATATGTAGGATCAGATTCTCCACTGGGATAAATCAGAGCATCTTTAGCCCTATGTTTGCAAAAATCTTGACATCATTGTATAACCCATATTATTTGAGATGATAAATCTGGGGTCTGTTTTCTTTGCCTTATAGTTTAAGGGCCTCTAGGCTATTGTTTTCAAGACTCTTTCCAACATCAGACAGACAAGCCACTTAGTCACACTTCATCTTCATGCAAATGGAGGCTGCGTGTATTTCCCTGAGTCTGGGTTTCAGGGAATGAAAGAAAAACCTGGAACCAAACACCACAAGGCAAGTAACAAAACCATGGGAGCTAGTGGCTGCAAAATCTGTCCAGCTCCAGCTCACATCAGTGGAAGTCTGTGATTTTGTGCTAGCTGAGGACCCAGCCCTTAGTCTAAATATTGACTCAGTGTTTGGTCTCGTGGACTAAACAAGAAGTTTCATGAAGCATTTCCCAACCCAACTGAGTCTGGAGAGCCTGAAAGCCTCCGCTTCAGCCTTCATGTGATCAAAGTTGCGAGCTCTATTTGAGTTTGCTCCCAAATACAGTCAAAAGATTTTTCAGCTGCTCTAAGATTTGGTTTTTATATATGCTTGCTGCAGCACCTACAATCTAATAAGTATTCTCTACAAATACAAGAAAAAAAATTCCCACCCCTGTAGTCATACTTAAAGCTGGACAAAATATTTAAGGATTATTTTTCCCCTCAAAAACCAAGTGATTTATCTGATTCAGGAAAAGGAAATCAATCTTTACTGCTATGCCTGAAGTGAAAATTATCTTCCACCCTACTGAGCGCTTTGTGTTTTATTTGGCCAACTAAGTATGCTCTATAGGAACTTAGGAAAAAAGGCAAATTACAAGCATTTGAACATTTATCAAATTATTTCAAAAATATGGCAATATTTGCAAGATTTATATTTTTTAAACATTAAAATGGTAAAAGGCATCAAATATCATCTTCTGCATTAGATGTGTAAGATCAATCTTATCCCAGGACCATAAGCACAGTAGAGTACATGTCTTTGCTTAAGAATTTCATTTCTTCAAACCATTTTCATCTCTACAGCCACTAGAAATTTGAATTTTCTTTGACATGTGTTCTCTCTTGAGCCCAATACTCCATTCTCAGCATACCGACTGTACTGCGAATTTTGGAAAAAGAATGAATCCTTATCCTGAGCAATTGCCTGTTTTTCTCTGATACTGAGTTTGCTGGCTCTGAATTTCTACAAACTGCTTTTCTAGATTGGACTGTGCTCTTTTACAGGCTCTGTCAGTGATATGATGCCACATACACTGAAGTAGATCTCATCAATGTACCATCCTCTGTTCTCATCACATTTTGGTAACTGCTGTAATCAAGGTAAAAGGTCTTAGTTAATGATTTGCTTCCTTAAAGGGTTATTGGAAGATTATAGAAAAAAGACAGGTACGTTATTGTTGGCTATAATACCACTGCCTCACTCAAAGGCCATCAAAACCTCTCTCAGATCAAAGTTCCTTACTGAGAATTTACACTGTGCCATATCCTAACGAGTATAGACTGGGATCACGAGCCCTCAGGGCTCAGAAAAGAAAATCACCTCTTTTTATCTGTAACCTTTTATTGTTGCTGTTTTCCTTGACTACTTAACTCTGGCCTCAAGTGCTCTTGTGCACCAGATTCCAGCCTCCACTTACAAAGGGGTTACCCCACCAAAGGGACAAAAGCTACGCTACCCCCAGCTTTGAGAGTAGCCACATACGCTGGGAATTTTTTCCAATAGAAAATATAAATGCTTTTTGCTACTCACATTTTCAATTTGCCACATGTGCCTGAGATGGGATCCTTTCTGTTCACCTAGCAATGACAACAGCAAAAGCAAGCACGTGTCCGTCCCACATTCACTGCCCGGCTTCCTGACCCAGCGTAATGGATGTCGCCAGTGGGGACACACTCGGGTGAGTGCCATCTGTGCTGAGGGAAATTGCCTACATACAAATGGATGGGGCAAAATGCATGTCATGAAGAGGAGAAGAAAATTTTATCCATTTTGAAAGGCTATCAAGGATTTCAAAAAAGGGCAATAGATGCATTGCCTTTGATTAGCTCATAAACCCCCGTGTTACCATTCTGGGGAAATAGAGCTCTGCTTAACAGTCTCTGTTAGAGATGGGTGGAACTTAGCTCTGATGGCTCTTCACTGAAAACAAGTCATCATTTATATCCCATGAAATACTAGGATAATGAACATTATACACAGTGCAGATACTTCCCCCAATTTCTTTTTTGGAAGCTTATTAATTATCAGGATTCTCTGGGAGGTTTGTAAATCAGGACAGAATCTGCTTAAATAATGTATGAATGTGTGATAATGCTCACTATTTTCAGAGTTTGGAAAAAGAAGTCCATTCCTACCCAAAAGCCCTGTAACCCCGGCAATCCCATCAGCACAGCAGCCCACTTGTTCAGCCTCGTGAGTGTGTGAGGATCCCCAGTCTGTAAATACAAGACACCCTTTCTGTATTTGCTAATAAATGATACAAAGCAGCAGTAATTGTTTACCATGGATTTAGCTAAAGGTCTTTATTTTCTAATATCTGTGTCCTTTTAAGCCACTTGTTTGCATTTGTCTTAGGAGATGTGCTACCTTCTAAGAAAAACACACAATGGCAACAGACGCCTGGAGAAGACTCATATCACAAGAAAAAGCTGAAGTCTGCTTAGGAAAAGGGATCAGACAGGCACACCCTTAAAATAAAGAGATAAAATCTGCAGCCTGCGCCTGATCCCCTGTCTTCCTGCAGCTCCTCCTGCCCGCGAGCCCCTGCTCAGCCACCGCAGGGGAAGGAGCAGCTTTACAGGGCCATCGCCACCTTTCCCTCTCCACCCGACACCAGCTGGGGACACGGGGTGCCCCACACGCAGGTGCACAGAGATGCAATTCATAGACTCGTGAACCAGTTTGAAAGAATACAGTCCAATAATTTCACAAGGACTTTGGTTGGAGGAGGCCAACGGGGCTCATTCACTTAGGAAACAAAAAAAGAGCAGAACTGACTTCTGCAATGCAAGTATTTACACAGGCAGATCACAAATCCAGTGGTTTTAGCTGATCAGTCAAGGGGAATGGCTTGGTAGGGCCCGAACAAAAAACAACACTGTGGAAAAGCTTAATTTCATTGTCTGAAGGTTTCTCCGCTGAGTTTAACCAGCCCTGCCCTCCCCTTGTCTAGGCAGCTTTTCTTAGTAACAAAAGACTTTCACACTCCGCCATACAAGAGAGATACAATTTTCAGATGCACTGACATGACGCTGGCTTGGCACTGGCCTCGCTTTGCGCAGACTGAATGTAATTAGGTTCTGGTCACTGGTCTGTGGGCAAACACCAGCTTCCAGTCCACCAATTAATTCACCTTTAGCCAGCACAGTGACATCCAAAATCGACACACTGCACACTGGGGAAGGGGGGTATTTAGAGGTTAGAAAATTATATTTTATGATTTTTAGAAAATCCTGTGGTACAATATTGGATGCCACAAATACCCAGAATGTGTATCCCAAACCGAGGTGCCGCAGGAAAGCACAATTTTCCTTTCTGTATGGTACCAACAAGTGTATAGAGGGTAACTCACCCTATTTTTAGGTTTGTCAGACATTCATCTCTCACTTCCCTCTACCCTATCTCTGCTGGCACCACTTCCTGAGCTTTGCTAATTAGTGCATTGAGCCATACACATGGATATATAAATATAGGTTAGATATAAAGACCTTGTGTTTCTGAGTTTTAAGAATACCCCTAAAAATAGATGGTAATTGTGTCTAATACAGAGCACTGTTCTCCATATTTCCTTCCTTGCCTCCATTTTATGAGTACAGTATAAACAATGATTTTACCATGATAAATAATTCAAGTCATTCCACAAGATATCAGTAATGTCAATTAGACATATTTCTTCCCATCAATGAGAATTTCCTGTTTTCTACTATGCTTTGGGAAAAACACTCTTAGCCTTGATGCATGAGGAATTGAAAAAATGTCTTTTGTTTCTCATTCATGGCATTCAGAGTTCCCCTCATACACTGTGAGCCCAGATTCACAGGTCTGTGCTTCCTGAAGTTTGTATCCTCATTTCCAAGTGCCGTCCTGCAATTCATGCAGGGTTGGACAACTTACGGTACTTGTTATGAAAGCACCATAATGCAAGTTTATTGGGCCCATAAGTGACATATGTCCTCACATCACCGGCCCCGAAAAATATGTAATCCTTATTAAATAAAACCCTGAACCATTTTCGATCATATTTGCTCAGTTTTAAAAGGTCATTAGAAGGTGAGCAAAGGTTGAGGGAGAACTTTATGCAATGGATAAGAATAACACAGCACAGATGTAATGCTTCTGGTGGATGATCCACCAGGTCTTTGCAAACATTAATTAAGCCTCACATTTTCCATATGAGATAGGTAAACAGTGTCACTCCCTTGCTCTCAGATGTGTAAAACAAGGCCAGTAAAAGACTTGTGACTCATAAGACATCAGAAGAGCCAAGAGCAAAATTAAAAAAGACTTAGCAGCCAGCCCACATTCTAGCAACTTATTCAGTCAGTGATGGGATCCTGTGCTCTGCTCAGGCAGGGTCAGGTCCTGTTTCCCTTGCCAATGACAGCAGATTCCTTCCTGTATTTGACTTCCAGTTTTGCATAACTATAAATAATCTGCTACATCTCATTCTTCCAGAATCCAGTCATCTATAATTTCCAACATGACTTCTCTCCTCCTCCTCTACTCCACTGCTTTGATGCTTAACCCCTCAGTTCTTTTCTTTGCAGCATGGTATTATGAGAAACCTCTGTAGAAAGGGAAGCTGTGAACCAAATGATGAACACGTTCAGGGTAGAGTCCACAGCTGTGAGAAATTCAATGTTAACAAAAGCCAGCAGGAAAGTGTTTAAATTCTCCCTTCTGTCCTCAGACCTGAATATCAGCAGGGTGTAAGTAGTTCACGAACATTGTACCTCTCATCTTCGCCATGGGATGAATTTCACTTAAACACCACAGTCATATCTCACAGCTCTGGTCTCCATTCCTACCTATTTTCAGTTCTGAGATATATCCAACAGAAACTATATCTAATAATAAATAATAAAGCACACTTGCGCTAACTTTCAAACACACCTGTGTACCTGTAAATCCTAAGTGCTGCACCAGGCATGTAGAATCAGAGATGCCACATGGCTCAAGATGAATACATAAGCAAAAGAAGATGCAAGTTCTTGTACTGCTACTCCAAATTTTCTGCACTGCTGGGCTTTATATATTATATAAAATAGATAAGCAAATTTTCTCTTTCTGTAGTTGGTCAAAGATGTTCAAAACTCTGTCCTCAAGAGGACTTTTGAAATGAATGCACTAGCAAGTTGCTTAGGACAGAAGTTTTGACTAAGAAATGCGTTTCATAATCAGAATTACTGTAAGGGTAATTGCATATCCAATTATTTAATCTGAGGTCACATTTGCCTAAGATATTGAGAAAAACACATTTTACTATTTTTAACTCTTTGAGCCAACAATCCTGCAGGAAAGAACTCCACTCTGTTCTCTTTCAAACACTAACAAAACAGTTGCTGGAAAATTTTTAACTGTAGCATTTGTCCCTGATGCAAACACATATATATTCATCAGCTCTGAAATTAGATTCATTGTGCTGGTAGTCAAAAGAATCAAAATGATGGTGGAAAATGGTGATGAAATAGATATGTATCCTCTACCTGAGTATCAGGGCACGATGAGCTCTAGAAGCACATCTATTTTCACAAGCAGATGCATTAAAATTAGCAGTATTTGTGTTATTTTTTTAAATATTGTATTAATATCTACATTCCAGCATGGAGTTCCCATTTGATTCTACATTAATTTGGTGTGCACTGCTGAGGGCAAAAGATGATCAAGTCACCTCTTGACCTGTGCATGGAAGTCCTGGATCATTAATGAGACGAAAAAGGAAAGACCACATTTAGGCAGGTGATCCAGCAGAATAAGTCTCTTGAGCTGGAACCACATAGTTAATTCCACTGCATCAATATTTCAAATGCATCAGGTTCAGAGAAAAATACGCTTGCCAAAAACAACAACAGTTTGGCTTAAAATCAAAACCTGTAACCTGCAATGTATTAAGTGCCAATGTTCTTGAAATGCTTCCTGTTTTTATGAATACAACCTGCAATTCAAGTGCTATCATGCCATATTTAAAAAATAAAGGTATAAAATGCAGCATACCAGACGAATTGTGGCTTAAGAGCATAAATAAATATAGAGTCAAGCCACCGGTCATAAAGTATCATTTCAATAATCTGCGTGAATGACCTAGACAAAGAGATGGCTTGTATGTGGTGGTAAATATGCTGCTATTTTAAAATCTCACAGGCTCCTTTAAGACTGACAGTGTTGGAAATCCTGAGCTATATCATGCCAAACAGCAATTCAGTTTATTCAGCTGTAACATGTTCTGGGATCTGAAGAGGTGTACTTAGTCTTTTAGTATAGCATTGACCAAGCCTAACTTGCTGTTTCAGTTGAATATTCACTGAATATTACGTTCTACCCAGGTTCTTCTTGTACTGATGTGTCAGTGCCTTGCAGCTGCCTACCACTGTCAGCATCTCATTTCTCTGGACGGTGAGGCCAGAAATTCATTTCAACACCCTGAGAAAAAATAATAGAAAGCGTAAGACCCGGAATGCTGTAGCCATCCCATGCTTGGGACCAAAGTGTGGTTTGGACAAAAATGATGAACTGAGGAGATGCCACCTGAACTGATAATTTGAGTAAGCCTGAGATAAGTGATTCTTGAATGGGTCTCTCCCTCTCTTTGTGTGTGAGCTTCCCCACTTTGCACAGAATATTTAATTAGACAGAAAGATTTTCTTGTTCTGTAGTGGGAAATTTAGATTCCTATTCCTGTACCAGTGGACAGTCAATTATTTATACAAAGTAGAAGAGAGTCAACAGAAGGGACTGTGAATGCCCCATGCAACATAATGACCTATCGCTCGGAGGCTACGATGCTCTCGAGGCAGAGGAGAGAACTGAACCTTATAAAAGCAGGACAAAATCGTCTCCTTCTCCCTGGATAGCAGCGCTCTTTTGCTCTTCTACTTTTTTTTTCCTGAAATGAGAAGGAAAATTTGACCCAAATTCACAAGCAGTTTCCAGGCAACTGAACTTTGCCAGAACATGTAACGAAGCTCTGAAATGCTATTTGCCATTTTGCTGTAAAAACTTAGTGGACTGCAGTCATACCACGAAGTAAACTAAGGACAGCCAGCTACTTCTGAAAGGCAGGGAGGAGAATTTTCTGTCACTGAGGAAACACTAAATAATTATCACCAGGATGTATTTTCATCTCCAAAGGATAATGATCCAGATCTTGAAAGTGATGGGAATCCTTCCCCCCCACCATCAAGAATCTTGTTTCCATTTCTGCTGTATGAAATTACTATTAATTCCTTATGCTATCTTAGGATCTAGAAGACCCACTTATTATCCAGAACCCTCACTGTTTTGATGCTGTCTAAACTGTGGATTTTGGGCAACAGAATAAGTAGGGATTTCAGAATAGGAGTTATCCTCACCATTTTTTTTTCAATACATGGAGCAGTAAAGACATGTTGTAAAGGCTTTTGAAGGAGAACAGTGAAGTATCTTTTGGCTATTGATGGAACGTTTTTCTGAAGCCTGAGGAAGACCTGGGAAGTAGTATGAATGCCTTTCAATACCTCTCCAAGCAGAGTGGGGAGTTGTGCTTCACACTAAGGGTGGGTCAGAGCCAAGTCAACTCTTCACAAGACGCCTTGAAAGGTAAATGTCCTTAAAATGCCTTTAGGGAAAGGTGAGCTAATGAAGGACCACAAAGAGAGAGAGGATCTGACTGAGTGAGCAGATAGGAAAATTAGTCTCTCCCTTTGACAGATTTAAATAGTGTTTTTTACCTCTAACCCGGCTAATAGATTCTAGATTCTATGATAATAGACTACTGAAGAAAAAACAAATTGACCTCCATTGCACTCTCTGACCAGCTTAGAGAAAACCGTGTTGCAGTCAAGTTCACACATTTCACTCTCTTATATTGGGTGACCATCATCATATGTGCTGATAGTCTGCTAGGATGGCTCAGCCTTGCGTACTGACGAAGATCCTCAGGACTTCCAGTGAGGCTGCTCCTGTTGGAAGGGAGACTCAGATGGCTGACAAGTTAATGCTGAGATTGTCTTCTGGAGACAACCGTGCAGTTTTAGCACAAGGTTAAATGTCACAGCAGAAAGTAGAAGCCTGAAATCTTTTAATATCTTAAAATTTAACCAATTTATTTAGTAACAGACTTCTCTCCATTTCTAATTCTGGATAAAGCCACATTAATTAGCCCTCGAGTTAAATGATATGCCAAGTACTACCAGCTGTCTTTTCCCTATTCTTCCTAGATATATGTGTATGAAGACAGAGATCCTTAAGAGGATAATCTTACCCCAGCTCTTCATTCACAGAAGAAATCCCCTGTTTGAGCTTGTGCTTCCTTCTTGCATTGAGAAACCCAACAGGGCAGCTCAATGCAGAACTGGGTAGGAGCATAAATAATCTGTACAATTTATTTTGTTTGCCTCATTGTGTTTTTAATTATCAAGTAGTCCAGTCCCTAAACTACATTCTTTGTCTTGAAGAACCAAACATTTAGAGAGATGCACTAATCAGTACTTATCCACTGTGCAACTGTGCACACTGAAAAGATATTTTAATGAGTCAGGTAACCTATCATACTATTCCAATCAGAAATCTAATCAAGGGTGAAAAACCTAAAGAAATATATATGCTGATCAAAGTCAGGCAAAAGAATGATACTTTCTATCTCAGTTTGGCCAATAAATACAGATTATGTTGTTCAATAAAATGTTGTTCAAAAAGAAGAATGATATATTGTTTTGGATAAAACCACTTCAGAAAAAAGTATTTCCTCCAACTGTTTTTTACTTCTTGGTTTGAATGATTATATTCCACATTAATATAATTTTACAAACGTTTTCATTTTAGTTATTCTACTGTCCCTGGTAAAGTGCATCATTTTTGAGATGAATATCGTCTAACACTGTGGGTTTTGTACTTTTATTGCCCCCTGCTATTCAGCATGGAGGGCACAGGAGAGGAGGAGATCTTTCTTCAATTAAGTATATGGCTATTTATTTCTTCTGCGGTCAGTATTTTCTTTATGGTCTCTCAGATAAAGATGTGGGAAACAGTTTGTGTCCAGACTTGCAAGGCAAAACAAAACACAGTATGACTACTGCCGAGTATTACATTCTTCTGTATGTCACAGTAAGTGAACTTAATTACGGTTCATTAACCCCAAATCCAGTTTCTCATTCATGTACCCAACAGTGTGGTATCAAGTCATCTCTCATAACTTCAGCACGATGTTCTTAAATCAGTGTGGACTTTTTTTATATCAACATACCCTATAGTCCTTGCATTTTTCATTATATTTATAAATGGAAACATGGCACATTATAATTAATGATTTCAGAAGCTAGTTTTGAAGAGAAATAAACTGGGATTATCAAATCTCTTCCCTGAGGACAGAGACAGTCTGATTAAGTGCTTCAAAAAGTTCCTTTTAGATATCTTTTGCAGCAAATGCCCCTGCTGTGTCTGCCCTCTAGTTATTAGTTTCACCTGTAAACAGTTCACTGCCGCTGCTGACTCCACTAAACATCTTCTTTGTACTTCAATCTGCATTTTATGTGAACTCTGGAGCTATTAGCCACTAATATCAACAGCATTGCACAGTCTAGGAACATTTATTGCTCCCCTGCTTAGTTTAATGTTTCTGCCTTAGTACCGTAATATTATTAATAGTCACAAAGTACAATAAAAGAAAATTAAGTGTTTATTTTGTTTAGGCTTTCGCCACTTTACCTGCAGCCTTTTTCCATTACATTTGCACATAAATGAGCATACACTACATTTTTTAGTGCATCTAAAAATCAGGGTTTAACTCCCCTAATCATATTGTTCTATTTTCAGTCATCTTCCAGGCCACTTTATTTGTTATTGCAAATGCAAGTATATTATGGTAAATTTATACGCATGTATATTTTATATAAATGCATAGCATGCGTTTGGTAGCTATTCGCCTTGCTAATAGACTTCGTTTGTATATTTTTCCCTCTTTTAAAACAAATACTTTGTAAAAAGACAGTCTTCAGTAGAGGCGTGACATAGTTTGCAGAACATGCTCACATCACATGTATGCCAAAATAGCCTATTTGCTGCTTTTGGTGCTGCTTTATTTTTCCCCTCAGTTTCATAGATATAAAACCAAAATTAAGGTTTTAACGCCTATTAAGATAGACATTGAATCAGACATACTTCAAACTGATGTGCATGAGATCTGGAGACAGTCGCCTTCAAACAGACAATGAAATTCTGACGTGTCCACTTTCTCAAGAAGCATTGGCCTCCACAGACAATGTGCTGATAAAAAGTGAGCCAAGTCATATCTGGCCACAAAAATATAAACTGAAGTGCTTGCCATGGAAATACACGATTATGCGTAAGAATAGCATTAACTGCATTCTTTCCAAAGACCAGCTCAAGTACATATTCCCATTATTTGAAACTAGAGAGTGGATAAAATTAAAGATTACGTGGTTAATGAGTATGTAAAACTGCAGCTACAAAAAGCCTCTTTCTGTACGGCACAGGCTTTGTGTGGCACCACGGTGGGCACAGCCCAGGCGGCTCTCCTCTCGCTGCATGGCAGAGGCTGCCAGCATCTGAACAGCCAGTCCGAGAGGTACCTGTAGGGAAACGGGATAGAAAATGGCACTTTCTGGGGCCCGCATACTAACAGAGTTAAAATTTAACCAGGCCCGTAATCTCTTTAGTAGAGAGAAGTTAGTCATTTTCCCTGCCTAGATAATTTAGCTACACGCAAGTCCCAGCCAGCTCTGCAGAACTTGCACTATCTTGTACAACGGCAACATGAATTCCCTAAACCAAACACAATTTTGGTTGTGAAAGTGCAGGTCCAGGGAAGCCTGATGGGCCCTGATTTCCCAAATGGTCCTCGGAGTGGCCTCCTGCCAGCCTGGCACGAGTATCCAGTATTATTGGACTCTGCATCTCAGATTCAACTCTCCGTGGTTAGAGCTTCACACTTCTAAGTGGCTTAATGAAAGACAGTAGGTGGCTTACATTTTTTCTGAACTGTCTCTAATTTGACAGTATTTTTCCAGCATTCAGGGGCTTAGTTTATATGCCAGCAGTCCTGGCACCATAGGAAAAGTATTAGGTTCTCTGTTCTTTCACTGTGAATCTAGATTAATAGAATCCTGCTCCCAGTGGACTGAAAAGAGATGCTTTGAAATGTATGCATTTGTTGGGCTATATTTGTTTGTACACATAACTAATTATAAAGTAATTATCTCAATACATCTAAACAGGCAAGCAAGGGAGGACAGAACCGTTTATTATAGTGACAAAGGGAATCAGCATCTTCTTATCATAAAAATCCAAGTTATCTTGTTTTCTTGTACGTCAGTGTAATTAATCACTCTATTTAGCATTCACAGATAATAACACCCAGAATCTGCTTTGATGAGATACAAACAAGCATATTATGAATCACTTCACATCCAGACCATCTTAATTGCTAAAATTACTGTCTTCATGTCTGCCGCTTCTGTAACAGCAGTTAACTCAATGAAACGCCTGAAACACCCACATGCGTTGGCAACCAGTTTAGCTACTGAACTAATATGGCATTTGTCATTCTTATTATGAAGCCATATTCTTCCTTCATTTACAATTGCATCAAGCCAGATAAGTCCATGGGGTGATGCAGGGCATAAACAAGGGCATAATCGGACTTCCTATAGTGGATGACTGAGGGAGTGAAAAATGCTGTCAAATTCACTAATTCATAAATCCCGTCTAAATAAACCTGTTAACTGGATGGAACACAAAGTGAAATCTTACTTTTATCTTTAACTGAGTAATAAAATAAAATTAAAAAATAAAAGAACCCTTATCAGTTAATTGAGATTGTCTTCAATTATATAAATACGACTGACTAACCTTTAGGGCTTTTCATTAACCAAGGTTCATCAATTCTAATCATCTGACACTCAAATACTCTAATGGCCATGCCAACGTAATTAGAGTTGCCAATTCTGCTGACAAAGTTCTTAGGTTACAAGCGCAGTTATCAATGTAGGATAAGTAATCTTGTACCACACTGATTTCACAGATACTGTCCTATCCCATTAACGTCTTAACTGGTGACAGATTTTATTAATGATTTAATTAATCTTCAAATATGTACTCAGTCGTTACTTTCTGTTCTGAACCGGAAGTAGGCACCGGTTCGTAATCCGGCGTGATATTTTATCACAGTTAATAAACACAATAGGAGTCCTTGTAGAATTAATCATCATCTTTAATCAAAATAATTAAGGTTTTAATCTTCTAAGGGTAATTTGTTTGACCCCATCCTACCAAATACATTCTCAAACATTCTGCTGTATGGATTGTGACTGCGGGCAGGAGGAGAGTCAGGGTGTAAGAAACCAGTTCAGCATCTGCTTTAGAGTATCTTTCGTAGTGTACTAATATCCACATGCAAGGTATAAAGCTTTCTCATAACTAGAAGATAACTTTCCAGTTAAATTTTTGCTGCCTACAAAATGTGCATAAATTAATTTAAACAGCATATAATACTATCTATTAGAATAATTGAGAAGCATTCTACAAGCTACTATGCAGCTGCAGACATCCAAGCAACTGCCAGACATTACACACTGGAAAAGTTTCATTGGCTTCCATCAGGCTGATCACAAGACTAAAATTACCCTCTAGTTCAGATGTGTTTTTCCTCTTCCAGAATCGCTACAGGATATTTAGGAATAAGTTTTCAACAAGAGGTATCTCCTTTCTTCCTTACATTCAGCATTGTTTGGTTTATCTTTTTTTTCTCACAGATTAAGAAGAAAAGAATCAGAGGAAATCTTACACCATATGATAAAAACACCTTACAGCAATGTGATTTATGACAAAACACAGTGTGAATTTCAAGTATCAGAAAAGGAAAGGACAGCCAAACTGGGTGAGATCAAGGGTTCTGAAAGTGGCCAGCAGAAGATGGCAAAGGAAGAATGTAAGAGGATGGCAAGCATATTGTTGTACATTCACAGGACACTTTCAGACAGTTCTGGTCTCAATTTCTTCTCTAATAATCCCTAAATTCAATTTTCTTTCTTGACTGCTACTGAATATTGAGCTGACATTTTCATTAAACTATCTATAGTAACTATAAATACCTCCTTAGTACTCAGTTCACATCTGAATATATTGAATGCTTTCATCTAATCACCAATCCCTCTAGCAATCGTAATTTTTTAAAATTAAAATACAGTTGTGGAATATACCTGAGCAATAAATACATCCAATGATCTCAGTTGCTTTCAGACATTCAAAAGCAGAAAGAAAGCGATGTTCTAAGAATTTTGAGGGTTTGGTTTTGGTTTCTGGGGTTGTTGCTTTTTTTCACCAAAATCACAAAGTGGGCATTAGAATTAGGTGTGTTCTGATATTCTCATTCAAGCAATCCCTGGCTTTTTGACCGTATATCTTAAATAGCTATAAGATAACCAAAAGGAAAGTAAAAAGAAACACAAAACAATTAAGACATGACTTGCAAAATATTGTTGCTCATGAGCCAGTGAAAGTTACAGGTCGTTGTCTCCCTGCTCTGCTTGCAGAATTTTTTCTGACAGAATTGCAGGATTGTGCCCATATTAAAAGGAAGAATAGAAATACTGATTTACTTGTATCTTGTAAGAGTTGCTAAGCAAACTCATACTGAAAATTTACATCAGCACTTGAGCTAGCCAAGAGTAAACATATAGCTGAAAGCAAGCAAGGGTCTGGGTTTGGTATTTTTTTTATTTTCACAAATTAATTACTTCAATAACTACATAGGCATCTACCTACACTAGCTTGGGGCTGCAACAGCTTAGGTCTTAGCTTACAATGAATTATTTTGTGTATTCTTTGACCTAGAGCCAATCTTGTTCAGAATATTATCTGTACAACTGTGCTGAAGTCAGTAAAGCCTTGAACTTGCAGACTGAAGCATGTGCTTTTTTATGTACTGCAAACAGGCTGGCTGATGTCAGTGAGAAAAGGCACAAAATAAGAAATGAAACATATATAAGAGTTTGTAGGAGGAAAGCCTACAGAAACATCATTCAACTCATGGATTTTTGGTATTTGCTATAAACGTACATTCCCACATGCATTTCAAGAACATTTGACACTTTGTAACCCCCATTGCTCAGAAAGTGTAAAAATACACTGACAGCTTAGCCTAAGTTCATGGTACAGCTGCATCACTTTATTAGTTATATGCAACTGTCCTCATACACCTTGTATGGTTTTAAGCCATAGACTCACACAAGGGTATATGAAAGAGCTGGCTTTGTTCAGTCAGAACAGTGGGACAAGAGGTGGCAGTGAAGTGCAATGTTGTCTCAGAGAAATGACTAAGAGGTTCAGCGAGCTACCTGAAGAAGTATATGGCAAATTCAAGACTGCAAGCCTGCTCTCAAAATACAGCCTCACTTTTTTCCACATGACCACCAAGTTGATGGACATGTCAAACACAGTGAAAAAAACCTAGAGAGTTGTATTATTTCCTTGTTGTTCCATCGTTCTCAGTTGGGCTGCCAGAAAATGCACGGTAGCAATGCTAGGCACTGAATTTGTCAGCAGTGGAAAAAAAATCAGAAGCAATTAGAGAGCAGTATTTCTTCAAATTACCTCAATTCTTAGAACCATTTCTTCCTGCAATCCATATTTAAGGACAAATTCTGGAAACTCCATTCAATTCTTATTCAGCTTAACAGGCACTCACCCTCTGAAGTGCCTGAGAATTGTTTTTGAAAGGGGGATGAACAACAATGTCAACTTTTGGCCCAAAGTCAGCTGGAAACAAGCCACAACCTAGACACAGTTGGCCCTCAGGATATGTTTCCAAAGACCTTGACAAACTTAAAATTAAATTTTAATTATCCCTGTTCAGCTTGATTTATAATAATTGTCAATATCTGTGGTTTGAAATAACACATTTTACAACATGATCAGTAAGAGAAAATATTTTCCTAATGACTAAAGGGAGGAAGAGTCTGCAGCGAGTCCAAGAATTATATTATCAATCTTATTTATTATTTTTTTAAACCATAACACACAAACATTTAGGAGACATTGATCTGAAATTGGGGTGAAAGGATGAAGAATACTATGTTTTCCTGGTTTTGCAGCAGTCAGACTTAGGAGTCTAATCCTGCAGACACAAGACCAGCTGAGGTCCCAGGAGTTCACAGAGATAATTAATGGCATTTGAAATGCTCAGAAATTTTGAAGAGTCCACAGAACCATAAAAATGCTACTTGCCAATTATTTTTTTTTAAATAATTATGATGTGCCAAGAGTTGATAATTTATTCATTTGGAGAAAGATTCTTGTGATGTTCTTCACAGCAAGTAAACCCGCAACCATTTTGTACCCATGACAAGTCCCATTAAAATACTCAGCTCTTTTTGTTCCTATAGAGTTGCACGGGAAAGGTCACTTTTAACACTGGATTTTCAAGCTTATCAGTTTCTGGGCAATATTTCCGAAATAAACTGCCATGACTTAAAGGACACCAGGCAGAACAACAAAGAAACTCTCTTTCTCAACTGGTGTCAGTGTTTTTTGCCTTCGAGCAATGGCCACTCGCAGAACCATAAGCTCAAGCTGTGGTAGTGCCGGGAATTTTCTAAATCAATACATCGAGCTGCTCAGAAATCATCTGCTTTCCTGCTTTGAATCTATTTACAAAGAAATTATTGTATGTGGTTTTAAACAAGAGGAGTAAAAGGGTAGATTAAAAATATAAGAGCTTCTCAATTCATGTGAAATAAGAACTGCTAAGCTACAGTGAAAAATAGATCCCAATAATGTCAGCAGAGGAGCGTTCAGAGGCCATAAACCACAGAAATATTGCAGTTACTGTCCCTGCCCTGAGTAAACAGCTCACCAGAAACAAATCCCATCATTTGCAACTATTGTATGGGCAGGTCAGTGTAACAGATGATGTACATATCCTCAGTGATTTTTTTTCCCTGTATAAAATGGATAAAAGTAATGTAAGTTTCTGTTTTGATTTTTTTTGCAACTTGATTCTGAAATCGCTTCTGCCATGGGTCTGTGAATTCCCGGCCATTGCTTAATTCATTCTTACCAGAAGTCACTTCAGCCAAAAAAGATATTATAAGCTTTTGCAATTTCGTTTTCTTTTTAAAGGTTGCCTCCTGTAACAACTTCTTCCTAATAAGCTATTTGTTTTTCATAATACCAATTGAACAAAACATTTTGCTTCATGCCTGAAATCTTGCCTCATTTACAACATTCATCCATTTGGGCTATAAATAAAATTATCGTAGCCTTTCTTTTAAATAACTTATGTGGGTAAAACTTGCTGATCCTGAACCTCATATACAATGGAAAAAAAAGAGGACTTTCCAGCTTTTCTGCATTTTACACGTCAAACATACAATTCCTAAACCAACAGGCTTCCTCACACAAGTTCTTTGCTTATTTACAAATACAAGCCCAGAAACTCTGCATATCATCTGAAGGACTGTATATTAAACCTATTGATTATCTCATACCCTGCCCTAAAGCAAAATTTCTCCTTTAAGAATTACAGTGTATTATTCTATAACAATATTTTTCCTCTCCTCTCACCCAGGCAGCAGAAACTTGAGAAGGTGAAGAAAACCTCGGTGGGATTTCACTGAAAGCCCCAGGAGGGTGAAGTCTACGGCTCAGCTGAGCTCCAGACTTCTAGCCAAAGTCTGATTCTTCACCTCTGAGAGTAATACAGCTTTAAAATGTTTTTTGACAGCCTCTTCTAAAGTTAGAACATCAGTTCCTGTCCATGTATATGTAACACTGGCAGCTGCGATGGGCTGCACAGAGGCCTCAAGTAATTCTGCACAGAACCTGTCCTCCCAGAGAGCAGGAAGAAATTATGCCCAAGATTACTAATTTTGAGCACAGACTCTTCTACAGCCTCACAAACCATAAAAATCCTCCTGGTTTCTAGGCTGCTAGCCAAATCAATGTTAAGGGTGACGAGCAGGCAAGACTTAAACAGCAATTCAAGGAAACAGAAACAACTGTTGCTCCAGAGGAAGAAGTCTTTAATAGCATTTTGGCGGAAGGGATCAGTGGGGCTTTAGAGGGTGGAAGGCAGAGGAAGACACACTCAGTTTGTGTTCCCTAGCTTGTGTGATCTTATGACAGGATAGGAAGGCAGGGTCCTATGCCTGAATAAATTTTCCCTGTGCTGGAGGTCACAGTATTTGTCTCTTCTTTGGTCACCGGGAGGAAAGGCCTCTTCGTTGCCTCTTCCAGAATTGACAGATCTCATCCCTGCCAGAGCTCTGCCTTGGTGCAGTGCTGGGGTGTAGGAGGAAGAGAAAAAGCACAACCTTTCCGTGGCGGAGCAGGCACACAGCTAGCACCCCCCAGTTTTGGGGACAAGGTCATCTGTGCAGGTCTGGATGACCAGGTCTACAAACCTGGTAATGCAGATAACACAATACCATGGTAGTATTAACACCTAGTAATTTTTTTAACATTTGATATTGCATATTTCTAGAACTGTGACAATACCATGAAACCTGCGTATCACCCATTATTACAGGGAAGCTTTGGGACAATTATCTTTTAACGTAGGAGTTTTCTATAGAGTTGTATCTTTAACTGTAAGTTCTCACAGTCCAAGGTTCATTAATTCAACAGTCAATTTAGTCTTTTGTAAAAATGATACTCCAGAAGCTTCTGTTCGAATAGAAATAACATTTCATAAGAAGCAAACTCCACAGGAAAGAGAATAACTAACAAATAGTTTGTGTTCATTTGTGTAGGCTTGATTGAAAAGAAATCTAAGAGATAAAAATCTGTTTGGAAAACAAATTTTGCCTTCTTATAGCTGTTTATCAACACCAACAAGACAGCTATACAATACAGAATTTCAACCTTCAACTGATCTTCCAAGCAAAGATGGTGTTGCAATAGAGCAATGATCTCAGGATCTGTGTCCAGAGCTGAGAACAAATTAGAAAAAAACTAAGGGTGTTTTAACTACAAGTTAAGTTGAAAGTTTTTTAACTACAAGTTAAAAGCATCTTTCCAACCAAATCATTATTCCTCTTCCATGGGCAATAATGAGCTTTTTGTAAAATGATTTCCTAGTGAAACAGTAAGAGGTAGATTTACTGCATTTATCTTTCAATTTTGTACCAGAAAACAAAAAAATGATATAACTTATATCAGATACGGAAAACTCCACAGCACAGCTGCCTTCTTCAGGGACATGGGAGGGATTTTCAGTTAAGAACCTGGACCAAAGCTAAGAGTGGCATCCCCTGGCACAGTATTCACACAAATTGGCTCTGAAACACATACTATTTCAATAGAATGAGATGAAAAATCTTCAGACTGCTCTACTTCCCTTAAGAAAGATTTAAAAACAATCAAGTCAGAAAGAAAGGAACAACTTTGGATCATTTGAATGGTGAAGGTGAGCTGTGTCTTGTGGAAGTCAATGTAATGTGCGCTGTGCTGACACCATATTTATTTATACAGAGCATAAATGCCATAGGAGCTGTAGGGGACAGCTTCACCGTAACATACAGCATCCTTGCTCTACTCATTTCCTTTTCATCGAGGGAGTACCCCACTATGGGATACTTAACTACAGAGAAGAAACTGAAGAGTTCTGATACACCCCATTGCAAATCCTTCTACTCCCTGTAAGGGCTTCTGTGGGGTTTTTTGGGGACTGAATTTATCAGTCAAAGAACAAGTCAACATCATGACTCCTGCTCTCAGCCTGTGAATCACTCAGACAACTTCTTAGCACAGAGAAAGGCAGCATGCCATTGCAACAGCATGTACACACACACACATGCATGGACAAGACTTCTTCTGGCCTTGAAGTATCTAGTCCAGATTTAAACTCCGGGGCTATTGGCTTGGCATCAGGCTGTCAGTTGTACAGCTTCAGATGGTAGCCTACATTTTTCTGCTAACTCAGTGCCTTCTGTTCCCAGGCAATGGATGTTGGATCTTTAAGGAAGTTACAAATTATTGGAACTCCTATCTCTCAATTAGACTTTTTGCTGTTTTCAGCACAAATATGAAGTTACGTAAGTAATGTTAAATTAGTTTTTAAAGTTCTGTTAGGTAAATTGGATGGGTCAAGATAAACACATAAGATTCCACACTTTCTTTGAAAGCCACAGTAAGAAGAACTTTTCATTACTGTTACATCTGCTTTGCTCCTCTCTTTCACAAAGCTACATTGATAAGTTCCACAGGTGTTTGGAACAAACAGCATAACCAGGAGAGAGAAGCATGCAGGGAACAGCATCTCTGAGTCCCTGGCATCCCCTCTACCTGTGACCTGAATCCCACTTGAGAAAACAGGATTGCTTAATGCCAAAACGGCTTTTCTGAGTCCCAGCAGCTCTTGACTCACTGTTCTAGCCTGCATGAAATAAAAGGTGGCATGCCCAAACACAGATGGGGTGCTGTACAATGTATTGGGACTGTAACTAACACAGGACGATAGCAGCTGAAGCTATCCAGTCCCACAGAGACCAAGATTTCCCTTGGTTTCCTTCCCTTTCCCCCATCCTGTATCTCTTCCATCCTCGCAGCTGGAAGTGGGAAACCCATAGGGATGTGGGGAACCCAGCATCCACACAGATACATCCCCATGGTCTGAGGATGCCACCCCTACAAAAGCACAGAGATTGTAGAATGCAAGATGATTCTCCAGTCTGTCATTTCCAAGACCTTTTACTACACGCTGTAACACATGGTGCATGAAGGATACCAAAAATGACACTGCTGCATATTTTCCTCAGTATGTAGAGAATCACACTTATAACACACAGAGGAACAAATCCATAGAACGGCTACACATACCACACTTTCATCTGATTTTCATTTCACCCTTAGATATTCAATATTTAAGCATTACCAGTCTAACGCATAAGCTTTATGAGCGATGGTATTTCTTCAAAAGAGACAATGTCAAGGATTTGATGCCAAAACTACTGTTTTTGCCAGTAAAATTAAGTCCTCTGCCACTTTCATGCATACCTTGTATGTATATGAGACCTTTAAACATAATATATGCCTCATCTTTTGCAGGGTAATTTCTTCTTTTCTCAACAGTACATGCACTGACAGCTAAGGGGAGGATAATCTAAAAATTTTAACTTCAGCTTTCAGTTTTCCTAACCTTATACAATCACTACAGTCATGTCTCACTTGATATCAGTTGACTATAAATGCTTTTGCTTACCTAGAGGGCAAAAAAAAAAACCAAAACCAGAATCAGAAGACAGAATATAGCATTTCAAAAGAAATATTATAGCTATTAGTTCCACAAACACACTGTACCTAACTCAGAACCAAATTCTGCCCTCAAAAAATGGTGTGTCATTTATAATTATGTGTTTATGTGTACATACAGAAAGTGAAGGGGACAGACAGAATATGAGAGGACATTCTAGCCCCTGAATTTTATAAAAAAAAGTCTGCCTCAGGTGTCTGAATGTTGTGGAGATATATTACATTGTTATCTTTGTTTAACAAGACTTAAAGCATATTGCAAATGGAGTTCATCAACAAAATGAATTAATTATTTTACAGAAAAACTTAGGGCTTATTTTTGCACTGACTTTTAATTTTAATTCAGAGTGCTTCTACCAGCTCTAGCTGTCAACATTGGTCAAAATAAAACAGGCAAGCAGGAGATCTGGACCAATTTTAGCATACTTTATATGATAAAAAATGTATAACTTCAAAATAGCTAATAGAAATCTGGCACAATATTCATACATTGCAATTTCATTCAAATATGATTCACAAATCCCTGTGGGTTAAGTATTACTATTTCTGTGATATGGAAAGACTAGCTAGAAAGTCAGCATCAGAATAAGCTCCTAGCTTGTGTTTCTGTGCTCACCCCACTCGTGTCCTATAGCTCCTCTTCGAAGAAATCTCCCATTTCAGCATATGTTCACATCATTTATGCCAGTTCTCCTAAGAAAAGGTAATTTTCGCGTGATGTGTCAATGGCACAACCTAAGATATCTCACAGAGGATGCAAATACTGCTAACAGAGTTTGGCAAGAAATGTCTCAGCACACAAGATTTTAGAATTTTCCTGTTCTGAACTGAGAAATGACAGAGACCTTTATAAATAAAAACCTGATACATTTTAGAAAGAAATTTCATAATTTTTAAACTGGCATTTTGCAACAGCAATAAAAAAAGGAATTATATCCCTTTTATTCTACTGGATGCACTACAAAGTGATAAAGGCATCTATCTTAGACTCATTGCATGGTCTGCACTGGTTGGGACAGTCCTCAAAAACAGTTCCCCAGGACTTCTTTGAAATTCTTCTTTGTCTTGGAAAATCCATAGTTAAAAATCAAACTGAGGATTTCCCCTATCTTTCCCTCTTGAGCTTTGGCCCTGATGTGAAGAACATGACCCAACAAGTTGGCATGTTTCAAATATCCCACTTTTCTTCTTCCTTTTTTCTTTTATGCATACCAGATCACCTTGGTCTTTGATAGATCAGTTTGAAAATTCCACTGGGATTCTAAAAGCAAAAGAAAAAGAAAAGCACATGCAATACATGGCAAAGATAAAACAAATAGCTCTAAAAATTGCTGGAGGATCAGCACAGAGCTGATAGAGTAGTGAATCAAAAGACACACATTCTCTAAAGTTTCATTGTGACAGTCCTGCACTGAAAACATGAGAAAACTCAGATGAGCCACACTGTGTTATAACATTTATCATAAATCAATGCTATTAATGCAAGCAGACAAGAAAAGTCACAATCTGATGCATTAGTCCAAAGAGAACAGGAACAGACAGATTTTCTACAAACCAGCTTAACACAAAATAAATATAAAAGCATCTTTGTTCTTTGAAACAGCCTTCTCATTGGTGAAAAAAATTCACCCACTATTCATACTTTTTTTTAGAAACTCTTGGTTTTAAATTAATGTTTTGAATACAGCGTTTTCCTCCAGCCAAAAGGTCAAAATAATTTTAAAGCTGGTACATTTCTATTAAAAGTACAGCGGCTCTTCCCTCTGTCCCCAAAGTCAGGGAAAGGAGAGGAGCTCAAGGCAATCGGCTGCTGCATTAGATGGTGAAACAATTCTGCCTTGGTTCTTCCCTTAATGACCCTTGTTTCCCTTCACACAGCTTCCATTGCTACTTTTCATACACTGCTTCCAGCTATTCTTCATGCACTGCTTCCACTCGGGATGATGAAAGTTTGTCCATGTGTCAAATTATTGGTAGCCACTTCTACGTATGAAATAGAAGTGACATATCGTAATGATACCCTGTCCTCTAGAGCACTCTCAGAAGATTGCAAAGCACTTCAGAAAAGGTATAAACTATCAGCCTCAAGTTACTGGTGATGAAACTGAGACACATTAGCCACAAAAAAAGGACAGCCATTAGTGGAAGCAGCCACTAATTACTGGTTTCTCTTTTTCACCACCATTTTACCCATCATCTTTGAAAAGTTATGCCAGTTCTTGCTTTCCCTGGTTGTTTGCTTACAGAGAAGAATAAACTGCTGCAAATCTCTTTTCCCTCTGAGAATAACGCTAGTGATATTGTAGCTTCATAGCATTACAGAGCTGAATAACAAGGAGAGGTAATACCAGGGCATGACACCAAAATCCAGTTCCTGATCCTTAACCCTCTAGAACTGCAGAAGTACTAGATTTCATAGGCAGCGTGACCACCCTTATCCTCAAGTGTGACCTCCTGCATAATGAAGGCCACAGAATTTCATTCAGTAATTCAGTCAGCGGAGGCAATTAATAAGAGATGCTTGATTCTGCCTGCTAAAGCAGCTCTTGAGACTACTGGGGTAGTAGTAAGGTTAAAAGGGGGGTAAGGTTGTCTGTTGGGTGGTCCATTCCAGACAGTAAAAGCTAGGTTAACTCTGTATTGTCCAAATATAAAAATTGGCAGACTTCATTTATAAGCCTTTATCCTCATTTGTCTGCTCATTTATCAACTCTTCCAGGCTGTATCTACAAGGGCAGAGCCATCACCCTGAAGCCATGAGCTACTGGCCAGCTATGCAGCAGCTTTGCTTAAACCTAACTACAGTCCAGCCCAGTCCTGGAGCCTTCACCAAGGAGATGAGCCAATCTCTTTCACATGAGCTCAGAAAGTCTGTTGGCAATTCACAGATGGCCACAATCATATAAACAGCTTTGGTAAGACTACAAGGTCTGACTAGACATGTTAGGCATCCCTAATATGACTTGGAGCATCTCAGTTTGGTAATGTTATGTTTGGTAATCAGAGTTAGCCTTGTGCAGACACAATGGCCAGCTGCCCTATGAATTTAGCTTTATATTCTGAACTACTTTAACCCCTGAAATTTTGGGAGGAATTTGGGACTGAAAGAATATGCAAGAATAGTGCCTGAAAATTGCATTTAAATTTGATGTTGTTGCCATGTCTAATAGAAAAGGCAACTTAAGGAGGAGTGTTTATCAAAGACAGACTTCTGAGGCTAGACCCAACACCCCTCTGTTTTCCAGGGTAGCACACGTTGCCTGTTTGTCATGAACAAAAAGTAAACTGTGTGTCATTCGCAGCTACAGAAAGAGAAAAAGGACAAAACATTGCTGGGGATGCACACTGCCATTTCTTACTGCTGTTTTCCAGTTCTGTACTGCCTAGAAACCTCCATAGGGAAGGGAAAGAAAATGGAGGAAGACAGTCTTTGAAAAGAAGTTTGGCAAGGCTTTTGTATCTCAAATACTAGAAAAACATCATACTAGAAAAACATTGTATAAACCTTGCTTTGAGGATTTCTTTTATCCTATTATTTTATAGGGATAAAACAATAGCGAATGAGCAGAATGAAAAACAAGAAAACACTAATAGGATCAAATTTACATGAGGGAAATCACAGTAAAAAACACAGCAGTACACCCTTCCTTCAAGCAAGTACATAGACAGAAATGTGCATGCTAAACAGTCCAGAACATAGGCCAATTTATCAAATGAGAAGATTCACCATGAGCTGTAAGTTGTCTGTACTTTAAGCAAATGAACAGTAGCCCATGGCAACAGATGCGCCCCCCAATATGAGAGCCCTCTTGCTCTCAAATTCCCACTTGGAGAGTTTCTTCTGAACCACTTCACCATGGCCAGGCTGGGGACATTTACTGGCTACAGGAACAGCAGGAGAGTCTGTCCCCCAAACACGCTGTGTGATGATAGTGGTGGTTCCTTAGACAGCCCTACTTTTTCAGGGGGTTCCTGTGAACACCTTATTTCGCTTCTTTTCAGAGCGGCCTTGATGATAACTGGTCATGCCCCAGGCCTCCTAATTTGACCAAATGTTACATTCTACCATATCAAATGCGCCTCACAGGCATGTGACTTACAGGCTTCTACTCGTCTGGAAAATTGTAACAATGATATTTAAAATACTGCAGTTACTTCCTTCTTTATACCTGTGGAAATGCTGCAACTTTACAAAGGTGGCTTTCCTCTCTCTGTCTTGTGATATGTTGGATGTGTTCGGTGTATGCCCATTTGGCAGGAATTGGTTTGGGTCAATGGTTTATTAGCCATTTGTTTGCTGTTTGAAAGCCCCCACACAGATGCTGGATGTTTTGGGTTTTTTTCCTGATTGCTTTCACACATGAAGCTGTAAGGACATGTCGATTGAGCAAATGAAACTATTGCACACTTAAACTCACATCGAGCATGCCAGGTGAAGAGTTCGTGTAACTGCCTGCGTTGGTCAGCGCTGCTTGTGGCAACCTGTCATCTCTGTGGCTTCCTCCACTTGCAAAATAGTTCAAATGCTTGAAAGCTCCAGTCCCATCCCATTTGTGCACTGCAGAACAAAGCTCAGCCTTCAAATAAACCCCCCTTAATTTATATTTTGCAAACTTTTAAGAAGATAGGCAAAATCTGCAATACAAGAAGTCTACTCTCATGAAACTATAGTGGAATTACTGGCAAATAAGTATCATTGTCTCTACTGGGTGGATTTAGACCCAATTTTAACCATTTTGCCCTCCAGTGGCTCCAACTGACAACATGGCAAAAGTCTCCCTTAACCTCATCAGTTCTGGTTTAGTTATAGCACTTTGACTCCAAAGACTAATTTCCATCAAGCATTCCATTGTTTCAGCTATAACACATTCATATGTTAAATGAATCCATCAAATAAATGAAAAAAAATCCAATTTTTAAACTATGCTCATAAGAGAAAAATTATTCTAAACTATTGTTACACACACGTCAAAACATTCGGTTTAAAATACAAGTGCTTACAGAATCATATTATAAGTGCAATTTCTTTTTCTGCAGTTTCATCTTTTGTGAAGCTGAAGATACAGCTTTTGTAGCAAGGACAGTCATTATATTTTTGAACAAACAGAATTCATTCAGTGACAGGTTTATTGCTTGTTCATCTCAGAAATATTTGCTACAATGGTCATCATAGAAAATTGCAAGAAACCAAAATATTGAATGTGTTTTGAATTGCATTATACGGAATTCTACAGCTGGAGTGGTATTTGATAAAACAATGTTCTCCACTCACATTGTCACATCCAAGAAGGATGTTTGGGTTCACTAGAAAAAGCTGGATCTTATTTGTTTTCTGTCAATATTTTCAGTTGACTAAAGCAAGGCTTGAATCTTCTTGACATCATAATTTCATTGTATCCCAGGATCTGCACAGAACTGAATAACTGCTTGCTTGACCTGCCAATGTTATTGCTTTAAAAGTTTACAGAAGCAAGGAGTGCACTGTAAATTTGACAATGCTGTAGGATATAGAAATGTCGCATTTAAAAATATCCCTCCAAATGCTTTTTCAAAATGGCAGGATTAGGGACAAAGGTCACATTTTTTACATTATTTACAGTCAAGTTGCTCAGATTACTTACGGAAAAAGTAGCCATGAGACTTATTATACCCACAACTACCCACCATTGTGATATATGCTATGGTGAAAAGATAAGACCAGCTCCAGCGGGGGGAATGACTGAGATGAGAAATGCTGGATACTAGATGTGGCAGCATTTCAACCTGCAAACTCCCCGAACATGAAGAGTTAAGAGTCAATTTAAATACTGTATTGTCCTCCCTACAGCAGGAGAACTGCAGCTTGTAGGAGCACTAAAAAAGTGAAGAGGCAATATAAACTTTAAATGAATAGGAGATTTCAAGAAGTCTTAGAGAAGATAATTCTCTTTCCCACCAGAAAATGAAATTTCTTACCTGACTCTGGAATATGAAAAAGCAAACCTCTGAACGGTCTGCCTTTGTACCTTAATTCAGTATAATTCAGTATAATTCACCTTATAATTTCTCTGACATTCCTTAAAACTGATTTCAATGAGTGCCTAAGCAGCACTGCTACACAAGCTCTTGAGAAGTATCAACAAAGCATGCTAATGTAATGCTACACTAACCACTATAATGTCAAAGCTTTTGGTTCATATTTAAATATACTTTCCCTCCCCTGGATCCTTCCTTACCTCTCCCCCCCATCAAAGATGAGCCTCAGTAAATGAACATGGTATGTGAATTCCTTAGACAATCCCCTGCATTTAAAAGTTACAGATGAGCAAGTCCTCTCTCCGTCCACTCTGCAGTGTTTTGAAAAGCTGAATTTCCATGGCAGTAAGTCACCCCCCAAAAAACCCGCACACTCAAAGGCAGCACAGGGGACCTATCAGCAGCAACATGTTTGAAGGAAGAGCTGAAGGCAATGCTTAGATAGAAAAAAAGCTGAGGGTGAGCTAGGGATGTTTAGATGGGGTGAGTCGAACTCCATTCAAAGTCACAGAATAATAAATTGTAACAGTATCTGACTTGAAAGGATTTTTTTTTTACTTTATTTTGTTCTGGAACTTGTAATAACCTGACATTTCTTAAAATATAAAAATTGAAGTACAAAGAGTCCAATTAAGTAATCCTGAGACTACGAAATAAGCCAGGTGCGGCAAGAAAATTCAAATTAACACTCATCTCAAACTTCAAATCAAGTGTCAGTTTGTTCCTTTTAATTTTAATTTATTGTAGTCAACATTAGTTAAAGTTGGAGACATTTGTTCTCTTGCTAATGATATACACATAACTCCCACTTACATCCCCTTGCTCCTTCCAATTAAGAACTTCTTCTGAACATTTCAGCTAGAAGGCTTATCTGGCACAGATTATTCACTGTATCATATGGATTCAGGTTCTTATGTCTGCAAGCTCCTTAGAGCAGCAATTTGTTCTTTGTTCAGCATATTTTGCAGTGTACAGTGCTAAATAAGCTCAGGGAGTGCTATTCACTGAGGCATGTTTGTGCTCAGTAGATTCGGTGTTGCCTTGTGCTCTGTTATTTCAGTCTGTGCAAGACACCTCTCCAATGCAATGTATAAAATCCAGGCCGCCTGTAAGTCTATCTGTTTCTTAAGGAAATCTTCAGACTAAACACACAAAAATTAGTGGGTCTGAGAAGCACTGTAGGTGGAAATGTAGCACACATTATATTACCTTGTTATTCCCTAAGTATACAAAACAAGCACCAGCTCACTGCCTCTTCTCTGCACAACTAATTGCCTTCCTTACCACATAGTTCTGACACATCTTGCGTGTACACTGGGAATATTTAACACCAACTGAGCAACAAAATACCAGTTCCTTGACTTGTTCAATTCAACACAGCTCGTCCAGGTTAACCATGTCATTGTTGCACTATTTCTTTACTTTTCAGTTTTATTGACGTAAACTTTGGAAAGTACAAAGACAGGGAATTATTCCTCTGAGAATCACGGAACAGGCTCCCTCCATTGATGCAGAACATGTGATATTTTATGAAAGCATCACATCTGTTTAGCTCCCAACTCCGTCCTGTGAGCTCTCAGGCTCTCTGGACAAGTGAAACAGGTACAAGGTAGATGCTCCCTGCCACCACAGAGGCCGTGGGTTGGGAGAGAGCTAAAGAGCTGCCTCTTTTATCCTTCAGGAGTCTAATAAGGCCTTACGAGCAAACTTCACGTGAACAGGGCTTTGTCAGGTCAAGCCTATGATCAAATAAAACAGCACCATCCGACATGGTACATGTCCTTCCAACACAGACAAATATCAGGTAGCAACTTATCAAATACCATTACGCTTAGCACCATCAGTCTTGACACCATTTACTTTCTCCCGCGTCAAGCTGGTGAGTAGTACCACCGCTCTGGACCAGATGGGGCACGGACACTGAGGGATGGCCAAGCCCAGTGGCTGCAACACACCACCTTGGAATTCATGTCCTCTAAAGAGTGGCAAAAATTTTAGTCTTTGAAAATCGTATGTCCTCCATGAGAAAGAAATGCTTTCCTCCAAGAAAACATAGGGAATCTCTTCAGTTTTATTTAAATAAAGCTTTCTAATCATTACTGTTGTTAAGGGAGTTGGAAATGGGTAATTAGTAACTTTCACTCTTTATAGGTTTTCGCTGAAGGAAAGGGAAATTTAACATAACAGATTTTATATCTGGTGTGACAGTCGTCCTCCTGACTCATACATCAGAGACTGAGCAAGGGATGTTTAGATAAGACACCATAAGTTGTTACAAGGACTCTGTAGCCAAGGGGTGAAAATATTCATGCTCTCAGTTGGCTGATACAGGAGAGGATGTGTAATACCTACAGGTTATAAGACTTCTGAACCCAGACTGAATCCCTAGGATGACTGGAAGGATACTTACTCTGAGCACTTGATTTCTGAAGTTGCTTTACAAGCCAAGCAATCTGTTCAAAACACCGAAAAAGGCTTAAGTGCTTAAGCTATCAACACTTCTGTCTCTGATAGAGATCCGTGAAAACCAGAGACAAGAGTATGCTGATGAGATTTCCACCAAGGGAACAAAGCAATTTCACAGAGCTACAGGACCAGGCTCCTGCCTTCACTCAGACCAGCATCAATCTGTAGAAACTTCACCAGCCTGTCGTTCACGGAACAGCAGCAAACCTGTCATCAAACAGCTTTAGCAAAAGGAAATATTTCAGGTTTCTAGTCTGTTGACCTGATTTTAGTCACACTTACTTGACTCTTAAGCTCTTAATTGCAGCTGATTCTAACTTAGTATAAACTAAAATAGATTGATTATCATCAGTGCCGATTTATATCACCTAAGAGCTTGGTCCACTGACTTTCTTAAAAGGATTCTTTATATACTGTGAAGCTTATGGGGGTGAAATCAGGCCTTGTCTCTTCTTTACATTGAAGCTTCAAGCTGCAAGCCTGATTTTGAAAAGGAAGTTGACAGAAAAGTTCTTCTGTACTACATAGATTAGCGAGGCAGAAAGTGTGCCAGCTAGCATTAAACTTAACTGCCCTCCCCTCTTTCTGCCTGTCTTAACTACCATATCATTTAACCTGCTCTTTAAGTAAACAAGAACTGGTTCAGGTTTTATTTTATCTCACAATTGCTTCTGGTGCTCCAAGATCACATTAAAAGTAATTTTAAACATATATATTGTACATATGTTCCCTATCTTGCCTGTAGGGATTGATACTTTCCTAAAATTTTACATATGATTGTATATGGATGAAAATAAGAGCAAGTTCAAAGCCCGAAGAGTGTGCTTAGAACCTTGTATTTTAATAAGCATAACAGGCAATGATAAAAATACCTATCGGTCTCCAGTCCTAAAGGAAGAAAAGGTCTGAAATTATAAACTCAAATAGTCAAAACAGGTAAACAAAAGTTAGAAGGTTTCCCCTTATTTATTCATAACAAAATTGGATTTTTTTTCTGCTACTTTCAAATACGGTACATCTGTGTTTTGAAATTGGAAACCTGTATCTCCAAACTTCTATGTATTAAGACATCTCCCAAAATATGTCCTTAGTTTTAACTTTAATGTGAGAAAAAGGAACTTAATATTGGTTGTAGTATTAAACTTAGTTCTATTTCATACATATTGCAACACTGAACTCTATCTCTTGAATGTTTATCTTTTAATCCTATAGGAACACACATGACAAAACACAGATCAAACCAGCCGCGTCGGCTACCTGCAGTACCAGGATCTTAGTGAAAGGTAAGTACCAGGAAAGGACAAACGCTCTCCTGACTTTACATGTTATATACATGTTATACACACTACAGCAAGAGATGCAGTTATGGTTACCACCACTAGTCAAGGTCAGAAAATTATGGAATGCTATTAAAAGTTCATCCACAGTATTTACCTCAGCAACCTCCAGCACTCTTGAATTCCACTGGGGGACAATAGATTGGCTTAGTTACTGTCTCTTATTGGAGATGGGCCCTAAGCTAAACGTATTAAAAAATGTTTGGATCCAAGGATTTGGGTCCACGTAATTTTAATTCACAGTAGTTCTTTCATTTCAGAAAGTGTCTTATTTCCTTCTCTCAGTCATCTGTCTGAGCACATCTAAAGCACGATGAGCACACCTGAATAAAAGCCCACCAAATGGTATTATTAACCTCGGCTGATTACACCTATGACCTCGGGACTGCAGATCACTGCGGAAATAAATACCGGAGGCTAGTTTTACAAAAGGATTGGACACATTTATGGTTGTTAATAATATATGTATCTCTGCAAGGTAAGTTGAGGCTTACAGGTAGGAGTTTCAAATGCACCTCACTGAGTTAAGTGCAACAAGCATGTTCAAATCAGTATGTTGACCCAGCGCCAGCTTATAGGGCACCCCATCTCCATCCCTCCTGTAGAGCCTGCGTTGACTGAGCTTTCCATGTGAGGGCGGACCTGACAGTACTTCTGCACAGAGCCACAGAACTATACTAACTAAATTGTCAGTGCAAAAGGACTAAAACTAGAGTTGACACTATTGGCAGAAGGCTACAGGCAAAAGCATTGCAAGGGTATTTTAATTATTTTGAAAAGCAAGCATTACAAATTTAGAGTCAAAAGATTTAAGGAGATATATACATGTTAGGGTATAAAACTCACAGGCACAGAGGTTAGCTCTGGTAATGAAAAGCATTTGGCATATAATTGTGATCAGCAATAGTGCTGTCTACAGCTCTATATTTGGTTATTTTAAGTTTTAAAACTTTTTTATTTTTCTGGCTGCACTGTATTATCAAAGTACAGGGTGTTACGATTGCTTCAAGACTATGTTGAATTCAGGCTCAAAGTGGTAAAACTCTTTTCGACAGAAGCCCACACCTATGAGGGCCACTGGGGACACGGTGGGTCAGAAAGCTGCAGGCTGTGTTGGACTTCCCTTTCCGTGGCCTAAAATTGGTCCCAACCAGCAGTATGGAGTTGTGAGGGACGCGGTCCTTGGCCCAAATATCAGCAACACCTATAGTCAATAACAGGCAGACAAGTCAGTCTCAGAATCCTTCTTAGAAAGGCCTGCTGTTGTTACATATGTGATGGGCCAACATGATACACATCGTGCCTTAACTCAGTCTGCCCTTAAACCACTGTGAGCTCTAGGAGTGCTGGAATTGACCTTCTGCCTTGCCCATCCTCTGCAGGTAGTAGAGACACAGTGCGCATGGATACACAGTGAGCATCTTTCCAGTCTTGTCCCATCCCAATAGGATGCAATGGTTATTCTGAACAGTGCATTTTTCAAGAAAGCACCTATGCCCTCTGCTTTATGCAAATGGCAGAACATGGAGTATGTATTTACTCTTTGGAAGGAAGAAGAATACTGCACATGAATCTGCTGAAGATGTAACCTTTAGCTATGAAGAACAATGTGAAAAAATTTTAAATGTACTTGCTGTAAGCCTGACTTTGTTGGAAGTTTTAAAAGTTGGTACTATTCCTCTACTAATATAATTTTTAAAATTATCTCACAGTCCTGACATACTTAAAGGATTTATTTTTTAATTAATCTTAATGTATAAATGAATTAACTGATATAATTGCTCATTTCAGAAAGTTAATTCTGTACTCAAAAGAGTAGATGCTGTAATTTTGGTGCCACATCATAAACCATTCTTTATAGATAATAAAGCAGTTTTAATTGTCAAATTCGCATTAGCAAAGTTTTGGCAGATGAAGAATACTTTGATCTGTGCATAATTGCAAATCTTTACCTTGGCATGGTAGGTAAGGCTTGCAATTCTGCAGCTAGCAATTCCCTGTCAAACACATCTTTGTAAATGTAAATGTAATTTCTGGAGAGGTGAAGGTTTACTGGTTAAGACTTTCAAAGGAACTGATGACTTAAGGTGTCTGAAAGTTTACAGTGTCCCACTTAATGGGACCTGTGTTTCAAGATTTCCAACATTTCTGTAAATAAAGTACCCAAAGTTGAATGCCCAAAGCAATACACCTGCAGTCACTAGTCAATTGAAAATCAGAAGAACTAAGCAATTATAAATCAAAAAGCTTAATTTAGTTGCTAAACAGTAGTCATAAAACTGGTGAATGCAAAAAAAAAAAGGATTACTTTGAATCACATAGCCTCCATCAAAGCAGGTTCTCAGGTCACTTAGGACTGACTTTGAAAGGAAACAGAGTTTCTGCACCAGAGGGAAACAGCAACCCAACAACACCAGTGGTGTCGAACTCCCTCAAGGACAGTAAGTGAGCAAAGGTTGAGAGACAACCCTCTTCGATGATGTATGTTATGTTCATAAAATTCGTTCATATGGCATACAAACACTGGGATAGTCCAAGACACAGGCACATGGGGAGGGAAGCATATTTAACACTTTCTAGATTTAAACAATACCACGTTCAAAAATAATTCACTGCCTTGTATAGGTGTGGCGTGCTGATTTCTGGGCATGTTTAACTGTATGTCCTTTAGCACATATAGTGAATTTTGCACAAACTTCAGAATACCATGTAGTAGCCAATCTGGGAGGCTGTGAGCCAGCTACTGCAATAATTCAACTTGTGCTGTTATCCAGACATAAATCAAACCCTCGGCGTCCTGCTGAGACAGCAAGACCTGAGCTTTTGCTGAATTCCTACACTGATACAAAAAAAAAAAGCCTTGACAATATAGTTGATGTGGCACTCAAAGGAAAGCTTGAAGTTGCAGATGAAACTGAGATTACAAGGTGGTTGGAAAGTAAATAACAATCCCATCAAACAGAACCGTACATGGAAGGCGGGTAGGAGGAACCTGCTGCTTAGCCAGTGACAACCAGCGTGATTCAGTATCACAAGATGATCCAATTTACAAAGACAAAACATGAGAGAAAACTCCTATCCAACCCTCAGTAACAGCAGGAGAAACAGGTTTAAGATACTAGTTGATAACTAAAAGATGTTTGAATGAAAATAGCTATAGAATAAACAGTGGACGTTAGCTTGATTCCTGTCTAACTTAGACCGATGTACATCAGGAAAAAAGTCCGTTGAGGTTCCTGGAGTTTAAGGGATGTAAAAGACATAAATGAAATAAGACGCGAACACTTGCAATGTCAGATTCTGTCACCTTAACCTATATGGAGTACGGACTTTTCTGTCTGAGATATGTATCTTCAGTGCCACTGAAGTTTCTACTTAGTGGAATAAAGCAATAGATAGATTGGCTAAAGGTAAAAGCATTATCTTGTACAGCTTTAGTAAAGTTGTTCAGGAATTTTCTATTGACTACTCGAGGAGACTGCAGTTTCCACAAAAAAAATCAGAATTTTTGAAGGAAAATGCCAGTTTCATTCTTAAAAAAACAGATTTCCTTCAGGATAAGAGAAAATGTTTAATTTCTGGGGACAATTTAAAGCACACATGCACCCACACACCCCTTCTTACTGAGTCAGAAGGTTTTTGTTTGTACTGTGAAGCACGGTGTGTTTAAGGCCACAAAGAGCACTGTAGTTCACCTGCTGAGTACCCCCACCTCCTCCATCTCGTGTACCAGGTGGGCTCCGGGGTTGCTTCCCCTCCAGAGACGACACTTCAGAGGATGACTGTGTAACCTGGTGCTCCACGCATGCCATAGGGTAGCTGGGCAGCAGGGGAACGTGAGGCATATAAATGATGACTCTCTGAAGGCATTGCAGCAAAAACGGGAAGAAAGTAAACTCAGTTTAAGAGGAGATATTTTCAACATTTCTAAGTAAAAAAATAGTTTTAGTTGAAAACAAAATGTCAAAACAATGAATCAAATTTCCCAGGATGGAAATACCCATTCTGTCCCAGTCTAATACTTAAATCTGAGAGGAATTCTGCATTGCACTTCATGGAGTCACTTGACTCAAGCATTTGTCTTTCGGGAAAGATCTTTGATAAACAGGTATATTTGAACCTATATACAAAGCAATACAAACAAAAGTATTTTCATTAAGAGTCAAATCTTGCTCTTTTTGACTAGGACTGCAATTTATGCCTTAAAACTTTGCAAGAAGTTGGGAAGTAAATATCGTTTCAGAAAACTGTTCCAATACACTATGCAGTGAATAATACACTGGAGGAGAAAACAGATTGGTAGGATTTTGGAGAGCCGTGTCCCACATGCGTACATCACCAAAGACACATAGGAGCCTTCTGAACAGTTACACGTTGGTTTGGGATTCAGCACGAGAAACCACTACCCTGAAACATGATCATATTGTGAGTTATCTTTGCCAAAACTCATAAATTCAAGCAAAGGAAAAACATATTGGGTGTCTGGAAACAGTGGAGGTAATTTTTCCCTTCAGACTTCCTAGAGATTTTTGCTATAATGAAAACCTCTAAGGTATTATTACAGAAATAAGTTGGGAAACTGTTTCCCAGCCAAAATTACTTGGATCCGCTTTGTACGCTAGAAAAAATAACCATTGAAATCATAAAAACTCTCTGGATTTACACTGTTAGCTTCCCACAAAGCCAGCTGTTGATACCCAATTATTATAAATGCTTCACCATGATCCCAGCTCACTTCCCATCTGGGGCAAACCAGGCTCTAAAAGGAAAAGCAGACAGGCAAGTTTGGAGGCACAAGAACAGACGTAGAAAGGGACCACTAGCAGAGCCATTCACAGCAATTAGAGCTCGACAAGCACTTACAGACTCCCCAGAAAAGAAAAATGTCTCCTATCAGAGTATCTACCCTTGAATGTCCCTGCCTCCAGGAGTGCCGAGCAAAAGACATATTTACACTGCGGAGTTTTGTGTAGCTCTGTTGACAGAGTGAAGCAGAATATTTGCCATGTGAAAGAATTAGCCAGTTCTTCGGCAGCATGGTTTTTTACCAGAAAACACTTATTCCATAAAGGCGAAACATATAGTGATTTAACTGAAATTTTCAGTAAGACACACTTTATCTAAAGATCAAAATTTTAAACCTGTGGAGCAAAACAGTGAAATCATCTCTTTTGGTGTATGTCATCTATTATAGCTATAGAATTAAATGAGCAAGAGGACCAAAAGCATATATATATTTTTAGAACAAAACCAGGATTTTCCAGCTGGGAGACTGGGACTAAACCAAATATCAAAATCTCAGATGTTTTAACACAGGCTGGAAATTCTGGTTTGCAGACAGCTAAAAACTATAGCTTTGATTCGAGGCTATCCCATATTCACTGTGAGTAAGTGGACAACATACGTAAAACTCAAAAACACCAGGGAAAGTTGACCATAGCTGTTTGTAAAATAAATCTATCTGGATATGCCTACATACCTTTTTGCAAAGATACTTTTTCCCTTTATACATGTACATGCACACAAGTCCATATGAGAAATGTAGATTCTTCTAGGGATGCAACAAGATTCAAAATAGGACATTTGAGAGGATGCTATGATTGAACTAGCAGGAGGTAGATTCACTATTCATCCTCGGTCTCGCAAGGTAGGGAATTATATCAACACTATAAAACAACATAGGACATAATTTCTCTCTCTCTTCTCCCCAGGATTGTATTCAAGCGGAATCAGGCAACTGTGAGAGACAGAGGAGACCTGTCCTTCTCAGGCTGCGTGTTATGTTTAATTGCTGAAGGCATGAAGCATTTTAAGAGGTTTGTCAATAAAATCCCTATTTAGTTAACCCCAATCTCCTCAGATCTCTTGTTACAGGCAGCCTTCTGCTCCTAACATCTGGGCAGGCAAAGCCTCCAATTACACTGCTGTATTTGGTAGCTTAATAGACCCAGATAAGGGTCCCTGGTATATCCATTTCCCTTGGTAACTGCTTATCTCTGGCTAGTCCAATGATACGCAGCCTTTATGTCACAGCGAGGCACATAATCAGGTGGCAGGCCATGGAGCGTGTGTGCATATTCACATTAAATCCAAAGCTTTCTGTGACCTTTCCTCTTCTGTGGCTGGACTTAATCCATCACAGCTACACTTTGTAATTGATGGGGAAGGGGCAGGGGGAAAGGGAGAGAGCAGCCCAAGTTCGTGGCCAGGAACAGGCTCACACCACTCGAGCTCTTCTGCTCTGCGTGCAGCCTGCTCCTTGCTGGGATCTTTGGGGAAGAGGGCAGGGGTGGGCAGGAGCAGGCAGGAGGCTGCTGAACTGCCTGCGGAGCAGATGGCAGGCACCCCCCAGCTACTCCCGGAGGCCCTGGGGAACAGAGCCTGGCACACATGTTGCAAAGCGTCAAAACTCCTCCAAATCATGACGTGAGGCTCCATCCAAAATAAAGATCTACTATCAGTCAAATAGCTCCACAGCAAGATTACTCCTTAATATGTCCCTGACTGGATGATATTGAAGAAAACCGGTAAAAATCAGCTCTCAGCACATCTCTGCGCTGAGATGAATCTATGACCATTTCCTTCTAAGCCTTTCTGTCTGCAACTGTAAATTACCACAGGCTTCTCATAGTTCAATCTCTTGTGTTTGTCGACTTGAACATTTGTCACGCATTTCTTTTTGTTGCACCCAGATTTTGTATTGTACCATGCTGAGGTTTCCTTCTTGAATTTTTTTCAAAATACATGCAGACATTTGCCCTGCTTTTTCCATCATTTTCATTTTTAGTTCCCCCTCCACAGCCAAATCAGTGTCTTTAAAAGCTTTTTAGAAATTGTTTAGGATTTAATATTTACATGTTGAAAGTGTGAAAGGGAATTTGCTGAGATTCTGTAGCAACATGGACTGATTTTCCTGCTTTTTTTAAAAGGCCACAGAATATCATTGCCCTCTGTTTTTCTCAGTCCATCTGCCAGCTAATTTGCAGGCGCTATTAAAATCATCTTTTCTGTTCTCTGTACTTCTTAGCTTTCCTCCACTTTTGCATCAAGTTCTGTGACAATGAACATGGGCAGATCAGCTACAGAAATTTCTCTTAAAGCTTTTTTTTAACCTTCAAGTCTCATGTTTGTCACTTTAAGTTTATGCGCCAAAGACATGAGAAAGCAAAAGCCAGCAGTTTGTCAAAGCACACTCTCTAGGGATTTGGGTTCTGTTTCAGCTGTCACCCTGTCGCCATATATACCTATTGATGTAACTTCTGATGTGCAGCAACAAATGGTAAATAATTCCTCTCCTGGAGCTAACTTCTGCCTGTGTTGGTGTCAGTGCTTTTGATCAATAAACCATTGAGGCATCTTCCAGCAGGAATATTGTTCCAACTGTTGCTCAGGAACAACAGGCTCCATGCACTATTTCCTTGTTTTCAATGCTATATATGAGCTTTTTACTTTTATTATCTCTTCAAACAGTATCTTCTCTAGCTTGCTATGCAGCTGCTGCTCGCTATTTATCCACATCTCCAGTTCTTGAAAAGGCTCACTGGTTTCTAGTGGTATAAACTAGCTTTAATCAAAGTAATAGGTCACTATCTGTATTACTCCAAGCAAGGATTTCAGCTCTTTCCGTGGCACTGCCACCTAATAGAGCCATTTCTTCACATTAGGCCCAACGCTTACTTCTTCTAATGTAATTCCCTGGGTTCACAGAGTCCTTTTGAACTTGCAGCCCCTGTATTTTTCAGTTATGATGTTAGGTTTTGCCAGGCTGCTCCAGAGTTCCAGAATGGCACTTACAGTAACTGACTGCCACCAGGATGTCCAGTGCTTTACACACTTCTTTATTTTGAAATCTCTCTTCTGCAAATGAAATCCAAACCAGACATTTCCACCACTGCTACATGCAAGTGCCATGGTCCATCTTACTTGGTGAAACTCGTGACTTTATGCTGTCTTTAGCCAAGCTGACGTAGACTGTACTTCTAGCACCCTAGATGTACTGCTAGGCTCATAAATGATGTCCTTAAACCCATGCAGACCACAGTGTTTCCCACATTACTAGCGTTAGTGATATGCTAATATCAGTAAAGCCTAAACACTGCTGTCGCACCAGTGGCTTCTCCTTACCTCTCCCCAGCTTCTGATGTGAACTGACCTGTTCAGATGGTTCTTTTCTTGTGTGTTTTCTCATACCTGACATATCAGAGCTCTTCTTCCGATTTATACTTTATTAAAAATGAAAACGCAGACAAGTGTGTGCTATTGGCTATACATTTATAGATGGCTCTGTTTTTGCAAAGCCCTAGTGTTTAAAGGCACTAGGTATGCACAACCGACAATCTGTTCTTCTTCTGTTTAGAAAGGGGGGGTTTTGTGGGTTTTTTTGGTTTTTTGTTTGTTTTTGTTTGGGGGGGGGGGGGGGTTTGTTTTTTAAAAACACTCTACCCACACTGGGATTTTCTTTTTCAACAAAGTTTCCAGGGGACTTCAGGGCTATCTATTACATAGACAGCTGATAGCACTTCATTTGCCCAGTCTGTGAAGTATATGTCTTACTGTCAGATTTGCACAATAGTGCAAGCAATACTAACATTGCCATAAGGAATAGACTTTTCTGATATTCCCTTAAGAATTCAGTTTGCCAAGTCCTTATGTCAGTTCTATATTTTAAGGTTTTCCCTGTGAATGTCCAAACATTAACCTGTTAAGTTAGTAACAGTACATGTATTTCATTGCTGTTCTTTCTTGTATTACGTCTTCCACCTCAAAACAACACACTTGTCACCTTTATTAGACCGTTCTCCTTGACATAAGCTCCCACTGTATGCGCTGAATGTTATGGATGTTTTTGCTTGCCTCTGCAGCACACTGCGAGAACTGTTTGTTTGAGGCTCACATTCTGCATGTCTCCTCCAGCGCTGCACCGTGCTTTTGCAGTGCCTGACTACACTCTTGGTACATGCTTTTCTTCTAATGCTGTATCCAAGCAGGACTGAATAAAATTCTAAATTATAAATTCACACACAAATAAAAATCCAAGTTTTGAGCGGACTGAAAATATTTGCAGATTCAGAAGAAATTTGGCAGGCTACAAACATTAGAACATTAGCCAGCATCTGACTAGGCAGTATTTTTAACGCCATCGTTCATTTCAAGTGCTGGATTATGTTATGTCACATAGTGATGTTAGACACATTGTGAATGTCACAGTCAACTAGCAAAAAGTCAGGATTATTCCCTTCGCTGAATTTAATTCCCACGTATGAAGAGTTCCCCTCCCGCCTTGCTGGCACAGCACTCTTTACAGCTTTGCTATAATGTCGCTTTCTCTGTGGCACCTTTCACCTGAAGATATCAAAGCAAGCTGCAGACACATGCTAGTAACAGACCGTTCTCAGAATACTTATGAGGTAAGAAATTATTATAACCTCCAATTTATTGATGAGAAAACTGAATTAGAAATTTATTAAACTGAGTTAGAAATTGATTAAAGATCACAGACATTGGACTTAACCCCCAAGCACCTGGCTCCAGCCCTGTGCGTTATTCATGGATAACGCATGCACACTTCTCAAAGGTCTCTGATTCAAGTCAGTGTTTTTGCACACAATGCCAATACAACTGCAGGTAGACTAGATGAAGGTATCACTCCCACGCCCCAGTACAAGTCATTATATTACACCGCTACCCTTATTACAACAAAGTGGTGTCATTAAAGCTAATCCCAGAGAGCCCCACAGGAGCGTGTGACCAGAATGAAAGCAGCAGGGCACAGTTCACGAGCCACCAGAGAAGCACGTTACCGCAGCTTGCTTTCAGAAGCAAAAGCCTCATTTTAAATAAAACAAAAACTTTGATAAATGCTGGCTGCTTCAAAAAGATACTCTGTTCTCAAATCTCCCCAGCTAAATGCCACCACAGCTCTAAGGGCCAACCACGTGTGTAGCCAGGCTGGGAATTACCCACACAAATAAAGAGCACAGCTTGAAACATTGACTTTTTCCTGATCAAAAGGGTCTGGGAGACAACTGGACAGTTTGGATCAGGCAAAGGATAGGGCTTTTATTATGTTCAAAGAGCACCCCAGTGAATAGAGTAGCCAATGTGGCCCTGGTGGCAGGGATATGTTCTAACACTCTCCTCATCCCACACAAGTTACTTAAAAGCTTAGCTTTGGGTCTGTTTAGGGTTTGGGGTTTTTCCATTTTTCTTTTTGTTGAAGAACTTCTGTAGGAAAAACCTGAAATACAATCAATCCTTTCATCAGCTTTTTAATAGCATTCCCTGTCTAAGCTGCCTTCCCCACGCACCGAATAATAAATTGCCAAGTATTATCAAAGAAACCTTGTCACATAAGAAATGTGTTCGTTGTACCCGTACTAAGGAAATTTATTTTAATTTTGTTAAAGTACAATTTTTACTTTTCTATGTGCTTTCATATTAATTTTCTTCTATTTCAGTCTGAAGTGAAAAAAGAACACAGAAAAATCCCTTTCCATCCTTTTTCTTTACCTAGTTTCATTCACTAGTTATTTTCAACTACATATGCTGAAATGAAAGATTTACCATGAAAAAATTATTCATGAAAAAATTTAAAATAATAAAATATTCACACTATTTCACTTTGTAAAGCTGTTCTTTTTAACGAAACCTAAAGGATTTAAGGATTTAAGACACATGATAAGGCAGAATGTTCTTCAGAAAGATCTTTTTCTTCTTTCAATAGCTATATATGCCAGTCTAAACAGAAAAAAATTTGACATGGAGCTATGTGACAGCTAAGCAATGTATTGCAAATAAATATATTCCATCAACATTATGAATTTTGCACTTTATTTTCATTCTAAACAGAACTACTGCAGCAATAACAGCAATGGCTTTGGTCTCGATTTCTGACACAGCAGTCCAGAAGAACATAGAGTTCCACCTTGTTCTCAGATTGCTGTCTATCTTGTCATCTTATAACCGTATATAGTATAAAATATTTTTACTAATGTCATAATAATATGATGGGGCAGAGACCTGTTATTTAGAACTAAAAAAGAATCAGAGATCTTCTTTAGTCCTCTTACCTCAAACCAGTTTGATTTCCAGAGTTTTGATTGTAATCAATTTGCAGAAGAAAACGTTATAAAACCAAAATACAGTAGCATCACTTGTACAACAGATGAAACAATAAGGTAGTATAAAATTATTTGGAAACTGTAAAAAGTATATCCTTCTTGGGTGGTATGCTTTGGTTTTTAAATATCAGGCAGAAATTACAAAGATATTATTTTCTTTAACTGATTTCATAGGATTGCCTGTAAGAATTGTTATGAAGTTAATATTTTTTAATTGTTTCACCTGAATATAAAACTATAAAACACCATTGGTACTGCAGGCTTACCTGCTTTGTCTGCAAATGTAAATGAGCGTCTGGGGTGTATAAAAAAATCTCCAACCTGTTGCCAATATTGGAAACCTACAGAGCAGTAACAGTCATTGGCTATATTAGAGATTTTTTTAATAATACCTGTGATATTGTGACTAACGCTGATGGTGATCTAATTTCATTGAAGCAAACAGCAAGACTCCCCTTTGACCTGCGCGGCAGTTGTATCAATTCCTCTGTTGCATTATCTGGCATTTCTTAACAGCAGTAGGATTGTGAATCTTGTTAAAATACATGGCTTCAAACTACCAACTTCCAGTAAAGCACTAATTTGAATATTCGTGAGGTCCATAATCACTCACTAAAAAAATACGTCCTATGAAGTACGTTCTATGAACATATTTGTGCGTTTATATTTTTTAATTTTAAAAAGGTTTATATGCCCTCATTGTAGGGTTTATTCCCCCAGGACACCAGCTGGAAATGGGTAAAGTAGTACATGAAACAACACTGAACTCTTCTCCTTTATCTGAGGTGATCAAACAGTAGTTACTGTGCCTGTGGTGTAAGGAAGAATGTCTTAGTGTCTATGAAATTTCTCACTGGCATGTTGTTTGAAGGATGCTTCTGAAATGGATCCTCCTCATTTGAAGCCTGAAACTCATTCTTTGATAGGATAGGCCTGAATACAAAACACTGATGAAATTTGTGTTCATATTTTGAAGGCCCACATTCATATTCTAAGGAGTTTGAAGCCATGGGTTTTTTTTCCAGAAACAACTAACTCTTTCCTTTTCTCACTCTTCCATCAAATACCATCATAGCCTACACATTCAGAGTCTAAGAGATGAGGGAGGAAGAGGGAATTTTTTTGTCTTAAACCTCACTATGCAATACTTGTCAATTAAATCATGGAAAAAACATTCCAGAAGATTACGATCTGATGCAGATGGGAAAAGCAGCACAGCCAGGCAGGGTGAGGAATGTTATCAGAAACGCCTATTTGTATCTCATGGTCCAGAGTACAAAAGTAGAAACATGTTTCCTTTAAACACACAGAAATCAGAATTCTTTCTGAGATACAGTAATGCTGGAAGACTCCACCAAACAAGAAGCTGTTTTCGAGCAAATCAGGGCCAGATTTTCCAAGCAGCATGTCCAGCCCTGAATGCCTGACAGGTTAAACACAAAACCTCAGGGAAGAGATACGAGAAGAGAGACGTAAGGACTTGTGCAGGCAGGGGACTGGACTAAAAACATAGTGCTCAGATGGAATTTGGTAACAGAGTGGATACAAGGGTAATGAAGACAGACATACAATATGAAGGCAACAATTAAGAGGAGGTATGATAGAATAGGAATTTGGGGCAAATGAGAGGAACACAAAGTGCTTTGTCTTGCCCCATTGAATTTCATGGAGTCACGGGGCATCCGCTGTGATTTACTAACAGGCTGCTGAAGGCACTCAAGTCTCAAGATGTCTCTCCCAATTTGTTATGAAGTAATAGCTGGCAGTAAACAATGAACAGTGCTTACATGTTTTAATGGAATGTATGGATGATACTCTTTAGTTATACATATTCTAGTCAATATAAAGCTTCGATAGACACTGACCTGCAATACACAAGTACTGAAAATAGATGTATGCACTGAGAAACTCTACAGGCAAACATAACCTGTAAATGCCACGCATAGCAGAAGACATTGTTTTAAAACTGGGTGTGTCAGCCTGGTGGTATGATGGGTTTATATATTCAAAATATTGAAATACAGCAATATTTCTTTCCCTCACATGCTTCCTTCAACACTTTTGCACCACTATGGGCTAATCAGCCACAGATCTTCAGCTGGCACATATTGGCATAAATGCATTGACCTTAAGCCAGTGCCTGAAGACTGTTTTTCAGCCATGTACAATCTCCCACCCTACTTACCACTTGTTGAAGAGCAGGGAGAAAGCATCGCCTTCTCATACAGCCACAGCTTCTGTTTCTCCTCTAATTAAGTCCTTATGGGCATTTTATTATGCTAGTGGCACTGATTATTACACAAAGCACTTTTGATGGTGTTACACGCACAATATTCCCTACAACACTGGCAAATGTCTCTCTCTGTTCCCCCCTTACTGACAGGAAAGAGTAAGTTTAAGCATAGTGCACTATCTTGGCTATAAATTAAGTCCAAACTAGCAGTAGGTGGGACTGGAAGCCAGAAATAACTAGTACCTTGTTCCCATCCACACAGCAGACCATGTTGTCACCTCAGGGAAAAGAAAATGTCTGTCTTAATGCATTAAGTAAAGGCTGAATCCAGTCCATTGCATCAGTGAAAACATTCAGGGAAAAACAGTACTCATTTGCCCTACTAAGCAACATCCTTGTGCAAAATTCACAATTGCTAGCATTTCCGTTAGCTTTCAGTATCCAGTTTCTATGAGTGATGTTCTTTGCTCCAGATAAATATTGAGTGCTTGTGGCCAATTGTTTGGATTGCAGCAGTACATTTTAGCTGCAGGATTTAGGCTGCAGTCCATTTCAAGGGTGTGCATGCCTATAATGAGTAACAGAGGTTGGCCCTGGGAATAAACACACTTCTGAGCATACAAAACCTACTAGATTTTGACTCTGAGCGTATTAGATAAAATTGTGAGTTCATACTAAAACCTACCTTCTCTGCCCACACGCTAGAAAACAACTAAAATAGTTTTAATAGTGCTGGGAGCATGACGTGGCCTAGTGAGTGCGTGCAAGCTGAGAAAGCAGTTTTGTTGCAGGCTGAACAACCTGAAAACAGCTACCTCTCACCATCAGAGCACTGAGCTGCAAGGCCTGAACAGGAGGGACTTTCGGCAGCTTCTCATTAGGGTCCTGAGATCAGCTCACAGTCTGGGGGAAGACTCACTACTCTTCGAGTTTTATTTCTCTCCCGCTATTTTCATTTTTCAAAATAAAGAGATGTAATTCATCATCATAAGAAACAGTGCCATTTCAAAGCTAAAAGGAAAAGGATGGACCCCTTTTGAAAAGTGCTCTGCACATTTCTTCACTAGTCAACTGACACTACCTGAAAAGTGTTGACCTGCTAGCTAAGGCCTAAGGGAGAAGAGCAGATCCCTCAAAGGCCTGCAGAGCAGCCGAAACCTGGGAGGGAGGGAAGGAGGAACTGCTCCGCTGACCCCTGCTGAAGAGCACAACAGATGAACGAAAGGCATCAGTGGATAGACTGAAACCTGCCCAGTCCATATTCACTGCTTTTAGCATGTCAGTGGGTTTTTTACTTTGAAAAAAACCGCTAAAACACAAGTATAGCATAAGATGAAGGAAATTACATAGTTGTAATAATGTGTAAAATTCAAGATAGACTGATCATCTTAAATTTGCCCAAGGCAAATGGTCACCACAAATTAGGGCAACACATTACAGCATGGGGATACAGAAGTCAGACCAAAGAGATGGGACAGGAGAGTTTCTATTTTCTAGGAGGTCTTTTTGGTGCAGAAAATCTCAACACCAAGCTGCAGCACAGGTGAGGCAGGAGTGGTTGGCCAGAGTGCGCTGTAGGCAGCTCATGCAATGGGGTTCACACAGGAGTGGATGAGGCCTTGCTACTCAGGATAGCAGGCAACAGGGCTCTGGGGTCCCACAGTCACTATCTGTGTGTAAGGAGTTGTTACAGGAAATGAGAAATATCTGCTCAAGACGTCATCAGAGATGAGGACTTCAAATGACTATTGATACATTCTGGGAAGGGAGTGTTTGGTTATTCTCTAATGTCCTGTTACCTTGCTGCTGTCCTTTCCTCCCGTTAATCCAGTACCGTTTCATGAATCATTTGACTCGTTATTTATGAGTGAAGAAGTACAGTTCATTGGGCAAAGTTTAATATTTGTGGCTTTTGTGTGAAGAGCCAACCCGGTGTGCATTAGTGACCCCTAGAACCTGAACCCAGCCCTTGCAGCTGCCAATGCCAAATCCACCTGCTCCCAGCACTTCCAAGCATCAGTCCAAGCAATACGAGTACTCAAAAAAAGGTAGGTCTATTATCAACACCCAGGAACAAACTTCTTCCTCAGAAGACAACCTCTGTGAATGCCGAAGAGATAGCATGGGTTTCCTTGACTCCCTCAGCTTTGCTTGTTTCAGTATTTCTTACACTAGCATGCCGAGTACTTGACATTGTTGTTGTTTATCCTCTTACACAACTGTTCAACATCTATGAGCATTTTCCAGTCATGTATCCATAGTACAGCTATAAAAACTCCTTGTTAATCTCATCATCATTTGAAAAAATTAACTAAAAATAAATCTAGAATACAATCTCAATAATTCAAATCTATGTATAGCAAAACCAATTATTTTACAGCATGTGGCATTTACATTTCTCTTTCAGGTGCTATTACAGTAGTTTATACATTCACTATGGTGAACAAATTTTTCCTAGTATCCTCAATAGTAAACCAAACATTTCTGGTTAGATGACCTCAGCTACCTACAGCTCTCAAACATAAGTATAAAGCAATACAGAGTGATCCCACAGAGGCTGAGTAGGATTTTAATTACAAGTTTGGTATATTTGTCTAGATCCTTTTCTTGTGTAAATATAATGAATTCAGGGACATGCTTCTATATGATGACATGTTTCTATTTAGGATGCTGTAAAATTCCTCCAGCATTTTTGCTCTGGAGAATCTTAAAAATCACGAAAGGCCGTGATATTGTGATGAATAGATAAACACCTTTAAAATGTACATCATTATGAGTATTGCCTCTTAACAACTATATTTTTATGACAGAAGTTATTCAGTGAATTCAGTAAATACTCGTTCTTACCACAAGACTGCTGTCCAGAGAAAGTCTTTTCCCAAATTCCCTTTTCTGTAGCTGTCTCTTTCTCTCCATAGCTGAGGTTATTTGTTTTCCTTTTGATCAACTAGAAATGTCAGACTGTTTCCAGAATCACTGCAAAAAAAAAATTAAATGCACATTTCAATATTCTATTTAACAGTTTCTGTCTTTCATCATTAACTTTGTAATAACCCAGCAGCTAATGACTTTGTGTCTATAGTAGGCTGTGTTCCAGGAACAAATTTTCTGTGCCAAAAAAGCTAAACTCTCCAGACAGAAATCTTACCAACATGTTTGGGTCACTTATCAAAGGAAAAAAAAAATCTGCTACTACTGTCTTTATCAATACACCCCATGTTTTCTTAGTCTCTTTTGAACTGGGCTGGGAGCTGGATTTGCAGAGCCAGTGAATTACCTGAGGCTGGGTAGGGGGAGGCAGGGAGGGAAAGAGTTCATTTCACATTAATTGCACTCCTCAGTAAGCCCTGCTTGTTGGCACATCTGTGCTGCTACTATGATGTACAAATTTTGGATCTAATCCTGAAGAGTTCTAAAAGCTTTCAACTCCCATTATCCTTAATGAGAGACAAATGCCCTCAGCACTTCCCTTACGTTTTTAAGGTCAAAGATTCTGCTGTGGTAATCAGACAGTCCCACTGCCTGTACAGAATAGCTGGGGAACTTCCCCCAGTAAAGCTCTCGGAGGGAATTAGTCTTTCCAGTTTTGCAGGGTTTGGTTATTCCTGGCTGATGGTTTCTACTAAAACCAAACCACAGCTTACAAGTATCAACTACCAACTCTCTCTTTTCCTAAACGTTCCTGATGATATACATGTTTCAGCGTTTTAGCTTGTATTTTAAGGTAATATTTACTGTGTGTTATTCAGGAACATGGGCAATTTATTCATTAATTTATTCAGGATTTACAGAAAGTAGTAGAATAATAACAGAAATCAGAATCTAGCCTAAATTACAGCAGGCAGATATGCTCATAAACACAGAGCCAAACAGGAATTTTCTCCTGCATCTCATAGTGATTGCATTTACTGTATCAGAGGGCAACATCCTACATCCCTTAATCTGTGTTAACTCCCATTAAGGACAAAGAGCTTTCACTACAAGAATTCGTCCACATTTTTTAGTCAAGATTTGATGTGGAAGCCTATTTAAAAACATAATTCTAGTAAGGTTGAGATGTTCATACAGCACTACTTAATGCTAAACCTAGAGAAATTCATTGCATCTAACTGAAAAACAAGACTAAGCGAAAGACAAATCTGTCTGTTTCTGATCCTTTTTACTTACTGCAAACAGCACCTTCAGTCACCGACAGCCAGGTGATGCATGAATACCACCGGGCTTGGCTGTAGGGTAACGCAGCTGGCATTCCCAAAAGAAGCCTTACACGTGCCCTCCAGATGTATTTGCATGCCTATGGATAGACTTGACTTCTCAGGCACCTGCAAAGGATCCCATCTGTTGGTATGGTGATATCAAGCCAATAAAAACACTGCAACTCTTTCCTCAAGTTGTCTCGAATGCTCTGCCATGAGGACACAGAGGAGTCTGACCATGGGCGAGGCACAGGCACCTGCAAGGAGAGCAGGATGCCCCAGGCTAAGCCTCCGAAGCCAGCTGGAATTCAGAGGGCTCCCAGAGCCATGCAAACTGGGATCATCAGGTATAATGTGGGCATCACAACTGGGACTGCTCTTGTAAAACACTTCCCATGGGGAAACCGTAATTGGTCCAGCTACCAAGCCATCCGGTAGTAAATTCAGACTTTCAGTAAACAGCACCTGGTGTCCCCTACATTTATTTTGTACTTCTGGTTTACACTTAAGACTAAAATTCAGGCTATTTTCTCCAAAATGGGTAAAAATTAGCCTTTATACACATTCATCTAAAGAACACACGCAATGAGAACATGTACACACAATGATAGGAAAATCTCATTTATCGCACTGTGATCATTCCTTCCTTGTGGTTTTTTTCCAGGTTTACCTCTAAGCCCTTGCTTCCTTTCTGTAGTACCAATCCTAAAGCTACATACACTATTTAACTCAGCTAATAAGGAATTTCAGTGGTGTGCTATCACATAATTACCATTGTTTCCTGATTAGCTATCATGTCTCAAAAGAAATACCACAATAGATTTGAACAAACACAGAGGCAATGTATTACACTGTTCTTGTGATTATGCCAGGAATTAGCAAAAGAAAGACCTTATGTAATCTATATATCATTCTTCTGTGCATTTATCATGCCTGGAGAGCATGACTTCCACCGAGGGAGTCTTTGTTGACCCGTGAGCACGGAACCACTTTGGAGTGAGCTAGTCAGAGCTACAGTCGGAGCCAATTATCCCTGCAGAAGGTCAAGTATTTAATATGAGTAAGTGCCTGAAGTTTCGGTCTGCAGTTATTTGGTAAAACCACCCCAAATCCTAGTTTAGAAGTAAAAGGAGAAAGGATTATTAATAATTATTCCTATAGCTTATATGCTGTGCTGCCTTGGGCACTTCAAGGAGTGGATTTACTGTAGCCCTACCTAGCACAGCACATGGACCTACTCATGTACTGGTGAAGCAGACTCAGACCTGCAGACTCCACTCCTTCCCCCCAAACACCATGGAAGCTCAAATCTCTGGACATCTTACCATTAGCAGGCTGTCACAGATCTCTCCTGAAGAGTTAACAACCTAAGGCTGAACCCACTCAAAGTTTTGAATCAAAGGTAATTATCAGACAAGATAATACAATACATCGCCTGTACCAACATATGCTGGTGCCTCAAAGTGCCCAACTCAGGAGGCCTTTGAAGAAAATTGGTCATCGGAGTGAAGTACTTAACAAAAACAGAACAAGTTTCCATCTTGCAATGGTCATTTTTGTGCATCATACTGCTTGTCACAGAGAAAAAAATGACTCTCTGAGGTAAATCTCTCTTCCTCTGAGATGAACCAAAAGACTAACAACAATTCAAAATGGAGGTAACACATCCCCTGGGAAGCTCAGCAGAGGGGAATGATTGTCCAGATGGAACAGTCTTGAAATGTAAAAGCACTGAGAATCAGTTTGCCCGAACATCGGCAATGCTATTTTTGTGTTACCAAGAGAATAGACTGTAGAAATTTTCCACCTTCCCTGACCAATTTGCGTGTTGATATCTTTACAGCAGAGACCCCAGCGATCAGCATTCAGACGTTGACTGTCCCATTTAGCTCGCCTGAACTGTGAACTATTGCAAAGTCAATTCTGATTTATGTTGTCTTCGCTGATAGTGCACTCACGTATGTACGTTGCTAAATCTTTGGGGGCACATCTTACAGTCCTACAGTGGAAAAATTTCCTGCAGCACAAAGGACTCTTTTCTAAGGGACTATAGACTTCATCTGTGCTGAGCATATTGGGGAAGGCACAGAAGTTAAAGACACTCGGCGATTAAGCCTGTGTCCTCAAGAAGTGTATGGGGGTCAGTCTAAGAGAACGCAGGTCCCAGATGTTTGCCTACCATCTTCTCAGTTTTACACTGAGCTCAGGGAAGGTTTTGTATGGACACAGGAAAAAAAAAATCTTGGGGGAAGACCTAAGTGGGATTTTGCTTCAATATCGTACACCCTCACTGCTCATAAAGCCAGCAAGCCAGAGGCATCAGCTTGATTGTATATCCTACAGTACAGTATTTTTAGTACTCAATACAAGAATGTTCATTACTTCAGGAGATAGCTCTAAAACTATGCCCCTGAGAAACGGTGTGATTAACATAGAAAAGCACTCTCTAAAAATCTATGCAAGAAATTTCTTGGATTATAATACCTTCTTCATTTCTAGTAGTAACAAAGGATGATTGATGTGTATTGCTTTAGCTGATGAAAACGTGTAACACTGTATTCCTTAGATAAGCATCCAAGATATTTTCAGACAGTTTGAAACTGCAGTTACATTTCAACAGAGCTATGCCAACATATGCCAGCTGGGAACTAGCACACAGTATATCTTTTTGGTAAGTGGAAACGGACTGTATTTATTTTTCTGTCTCTTCCAAATTAGTATAAATTTAGCAGTTATGACACATGACAAAAATGACAGCTCTGCAAACTAGCATCCTTTCGTTTAAATTCAGAATAGATATAATGCAGCCTCCCTGCCCTCTCCTTTGCACACCTTAACACTTCCAGAAGGCAAAACACCCATAGGGCAGCAGTCTGCTTGTCTTTCTGAGGTGTTAACGAGAGGACAGGTTTTGTGATGCGGACATCAAACTGTTGGCTAACAGAATGAGGCCAAAGTTATACAGTGATCACCTTTAACCACTTTTTTCTCCTCTCATAGTCCTGCTTGTTCCACAGCCATACTTTAAGGCTGAAAGGGAATAACCAGAACTGGTATTATCCCTCAGCAATGAACGGAGAAGGAAAAAATAATATCACTAGCATAGGTCAGGAAGCAGCTATGAGAAAGTAAAAATTGTCATCAATGCAAATGTTAGCTAGAATGAACAGGTGACCTAAAGGTGAAAGATTTTATATCTCATTACCAATCTCTGGAGTGATTCCGTTTCCTGAGAACCTAATTGAGTTGAAGCGAATCTGTCATTGCCTGGCTGTGTTTCTTTTGCTGACTGGTGCTAACACCAATGTGCATATGCTTGCTTTTGTTGTGGTATTTGTAGGAAAAGGAGTAGAAATAAGTACAGTACACTTTGTCTGGACCTTCTCACAGCTGAAAGAAAAAAGATTCCAGAATTGTGGACTTGATGTGTATTCAACAGTTCGAAGATTGTTCAGTTCTATAAAATCACTACGTCAATCTTCCCAGGCCTAAGCCAGTCAAAAATGCTAGGTTTGTACTAGGCTTTTTAAGTATTTCCCTTGTTTTTTAAAATGGTAGAGTGTTCAAACTATCAGAGCAGTAACAGCAGAAAACCCCACCTTCACAAAAGATGAGAAAATTCTGCCTAGTGATTAAAAGTGAGCCATGAAAATGGTTTCATTACCACACCCCTATCTCTCCCCATCATGGTATTTAGCCTGGTCATGACTTTAAGTGATAAAGTGGAAAAATAATTCCAAAATTCTCTTCTGAGCTGATGTTTCAAACTTCAACACTTGGGACATAGAAAACTACAGCGACATCTGCATTTATGCAACCTGAAAATTAGTTAAATGGTTTTTGTTTCTCCCACGGTGTATTTCATAGCAATGCTGTAAGCAGGTCCTGCCTGCCTAATGCCCAATACTCCCAGGTATTTGCTTAGACTGGTCAGCAGTTTGTTGGTGCTAATATATGCATTGCACATTCACACCCACTGGATTAGGTTGCTATTTAGATAAGCAAGCCACATTTTTGCGGAGAGGGAAGGAGAATGTGCCATGTGCCAGCATTAATGAGTTAATTAAATTAGAAAAATTCCAATGCAGGAACCTAAAATGCTTAGATAAGTAGAATACTATGGGAATTACAAGGCAGCAAGCACAGCACTGCTGTACCATTCTGCCTACATATCCAGATATTCTGACTGGCTTTGGAAACTTATACTAAAATAAAATATGTCAAGTCAGTCAGAAAATATCTAGATAGAAAAAGACTCTTTCCTTGTCCCCTTTTTTGTTTTCTTGTGGGATAATTGATTTTGATATACCCCAAATTTCTTACAATCTCTAAAACTGTTCCAAAGGATATTGGAACTATACAAGCAGCGCACAGACCCAGCCGTGCCCTGCAGGTTATTTTGTGATCTAAAACAGTCCTTAATCCAGTAATTCTGGTTGAAAACTGTTCGGCAGTCATCCACGAGGCCATGATAAAGTAGCCCCAAGGAACTGTGCGAAGGGCCGGAGCTAGACAGGGAACCTTCTCATCTTTGTTGTGATTTTAATTAAGTGTGATGACACTGACACATGGCAGTCTGCAAAGAAGCTGCATGTTGACTAATTTGAGAGCCAAATGCTGCGGATCTCTCCTGCCCTTACCCCATCCCTTGAAAGGGAGTCAGTAGAGCACATACAGGATGGTCTCATGCAGTTTTTGACTGATGATTACTTGCCAGAAAAGAACAGACTTTTAGTACAATGTTCTAGAAAAATAGCATTTAAAATAAAGCATCTCAGCTACTAAATTCCACCCTGTTTCAACCACAGTTTTCAATATACATTTATGCTTCCTTCATGCAAGATAATCTTCCATTTATTCAGCAAACTAAACAACCAGTAAAGCTTTCTATAGCATTGCTTCTAGGATTTAAACAAGTTAAGATTAAGGGCTTAAATCTAGCAAACCTATCAGTGTGCTCAAAATAATACCAGGAATTTCAATAAATCGGAAAATAAAGAATATGGCATTAAAGATGTTATTACTATGACAGCTGTCAAGATGAATTGCATGAGAAGCATTTAAAAGATTTATATCTCAGTATCTCACCAGGTTAATTAAATGGATGCATGCATTCATTTAAGAGGATAAGGTCGGTTGCAGTGACATAAAATGAGAGGGCACAAGATTACGTTCTTTCAGCATTAACAGGAATGGGTTGAACCGATATAATTTCCGTATTCTGTAATAAGCATGATTCATCCATTGCCATTTTCAGCTCTCATTTTCTTTCTGGCCCAAAAAAAAAAAAGACTATGAACATTTATAGACTAACATAATCAAAGCTTTAACCTTTTCAGCATTTTCTGTTTGGATTGGCTGTCCATTTTTATCATGGGGTTCCAGGGCCATGCCACAGGGAGGAGAAGAATCACCAGTAAATTACACCAAAGAATGCTGGAAAGGTCAAAGGATTACCCTCCCCTGTTTGCTTTTATGGGACACATGAAGCATTCATATCATGCAATAAAATTATTGAGACAAAAATGATGAAAGATAAGCAGACAGAAAGCATGAATCCGTTGTCAGCATAGCAACAGATCAGCATGGAAGAAAAGGATATATTACAGTGTTATCACCAATAAAAAATAGATTATGACAATGGTGTTTGTGTATCCTTAGTTTCTGCACTGAAATCAAATCTTTCTGAACATTGTAAGACCTGCAGCCAAGAAAAGGATATCCAAGCAAAACTGAGGCTATTCAGGCTAAGAAAATATTAGATCCAAAGCTCCCATTTCTTGGGTGAGTTTCTAACCACTCATAATAGTATATAGTAATAAATAATATATAATAATAAATTATACGATATAGGTTATTATATGGTAAAGATGGATTCCCTTAACCATTGTGCCTCCTCCAGCAAAGTTTTGCAGTCTAGGCCGTTCATCTGCAAAAGGCATGGTCTGAACACAGCTACAGCATCAGCTACCTTTGGGGGCTTCAACACACATTTGTCTCCCTTGAGAACCACAGCTCAGCTTAGGTCAGAAACAGGCAGTTCCAGGCACCTGGAGAAGCTGAACTCCAGGACCTGAGGAAATTTCACTCGGGGAACTGCTACTATTCCCACACCTAAAGGGTTATGTGGAGATTTTGAGATTCAAAAACAAATGTCCCATTTATATGCCAATAACGATGCCTCTGGCATTTTCTGGCTTAAGGCTGCTAAATACAAGATACTAGATGCAACTTCTGCAATCTAGTACATCATTATTAGAGCTAGTTGTTTCTCACGGTAAAATGGCTGGCTGGCAGTAGAGATCCAAACGGGAATCTCATTAGGTTTCAAACACCGAATTACAAATCTTCATCAGAGGAAGTAGCATCAGGTTTAGGAGACCAAGAAAGTTAACGTACCAAATTCATACATGTTCATCTAATATGTTACAATGTTCAGAAAAATTCATGCAATTAAATCAACATCTGAATTGATCTGACAGACAACTAACTGGAGGGAAGAATTTAAAATACACAGTCAAGTTTCCTACATATTGCTCAGTTTGATTTGTGTTTCCTTCTCATCTTTCTTTCGCTGGTGTAAATCAAGGCACTACTCAAAAAAGTCCAAGAATTTCAAACCTACATGTAAGACCTGTATGGAGGTTTCCCCTGGAAGCAATGGTAGATTACCAACTCAATTTTTAAAACTATAGCTAGGAGCTTGTGAACTGTGCCTAAAGATCCCTTCTTCTCTGAGACAGATGCATTTCAGTCAGCATCTCTTCTGCCTGCCCATCTGTCCTAATCGTAGTCCAGAGGGACCACTAAAAATCATCAGTTCTTTGTGCACGCTCCACCCCTTCCACCTGCACTGCTAAAAGCGATGATGGCTGCAACAGTCACAGGATGGCTCCGTGATCTCAACGAAGCCCATCAGACACCAGAGACTGAATGTATTTAGGAGCCTTTTGTCACTATCACCTCTCTTGTTTCTCATTCACACATTTTGCAGTCTGTGCATAATAAAGTATTTTGCTACAAACATTTCCTAACAGTATATTTTGGTGAATGAAAGTAGTTTTGTGAGATGGAGTGTCCCAAAAGAATGCTACTCGGTTTGGTCCTCCCTGGCAGCAGATATGAAAGGAACGAGAGATCATTTATTCACTGATGTATTCCAGCTCATAGATAAGATGATTTTAATAATTCCTCGTAACTTAGTGATAGTGTTCAGACCTCTGGTTTTATTCCACAGAGCAGTGGGTAACACTTCAAAATGTTCACGTGGCTCAAAGGAAAGTTCCCAATATAAATAGGTATTGTAAAAATAGTTACTAGCAATATCTGCATCACCCAGCTCTGCACATACTCCTTAGATAACCAAAGTCATTTGCATGAGAGTGAATATTTCAGTGTCTAGACTGTAGAATTTGTTTCTAATGAATCTGGGGCTTTGTGGGTTGTAACATGGTGTCTGGCATTTCACCTTGCTGTACAGACACTCCCAGTGGGCCAGGGCCTATCCTTACATTACAGGCAATAACTTTATAATGAAGGTATTAGTTCAATAACAGCCCAGAAAAGAAGCTGAATCAAGCTCGTAATCCCTTTCTGCCCTATGAAAGATAAGGGAAGATAAGATACAGTGAAATATATGTCGTCCCTCCATGACCTGGGAAGAGGGTGACTGAGAAAGGCTCAAATCTTCTATCTTCATAAGCTGAAAATAGCTCCTCCACCCCACCATGACTGAAGTCCACCCTGGGGAAGAACAAGAGGGGAAAGACAGTGCCGATCTCCTTCACGGCCAGCCAAACCAGAACTGAGCCCCTGGTTTGAAAGAATAGACTGTAGCATGGGAACGAAGCAAGAACATGCAGCCTCATTGGGCTGAGCAGCTCCAGGTGCTTCCACACAGGACATCATGCATATTTTTTAACCAGAAAAATTCTTCATATATTACTCATTTTGCTGTGCAAATACCTTCACCAAGTCCTGTAAGTCTATACAGTTAGGCCAGCTATAACTACAGCTGCAGTTCCTTGGACTCTGTGGTCACCTCTGTTCACTGCTACAGGTAAGACACATAAAAGAGATGCGATACTGGAGCTGAATTTGGAGGTGCTGGAACGAACTTAGCTCCTGTAAGGGTGGGCACTAAAATCCTTCAGCTCGTTCCCTGGCTGTTCAGTCTTTGCAGAAGTTAGAAGTCTACTCTCATTTCAGCTGACCTAACATCATCCAAGGATGAGACCCAAAGGAATTCAGCTCCAGCATTCCCAAACACACTTCAGTGACAACTCTCCCTCATGCTCACAGCAGAAAGGCAACGGGGTACAACTCAGCTCTACCACCTTCAGTTTAGTTGTGGGATGTATTCTCTATACATCAATGAGTACACATAAGGAAAAACTCCAGGGAGATTTCCCCAGCCAATTCAAATTCACTTTATTCTTACACAGCAGAGCATGTAGGATTGTGGGATATCAAGACCATAAAATTAAAAGGAACAGATACACATTGATTAAACTCCATCTTCAGCTTATGGCCAAGAAAACTATTATGAAAATGTTAAACATGAAAATGTTCCATCCTCATCCATATTTCCTCAGACGGTGACAGAACACTGAACAGTGTCGGCATACTGAACAGCCCTTCACTTCTTTTCTCTGCAATTCTAGACCTATCTCATCTCAAACGCTGAATTCAATTCTGGGCCAAAAGGATAGAGACAAACTTGATGGAATTCAGACAATAGCAGCAAAGACGATTAAAGTATTGACTTGGTGGGAAACGATTAACAAATCCCTTCATAGTAGTTTCAAACAACGACAAAGACAGGACTAAAGTGGGAAGGAATGACCATCTACACAAGTTTGAGGGACGTATACTAACACTAGAGACAGTGAGGAATTGATTAGGTTATTGACAATAGGCTGAAAGGAAATAAAGAGGGGGAAATGATGCTGAGTATCTGAAGAAATTACCTAAAGTGAAATCCGATACAAATTGATTCCCAGAGAATCAAAGGAACACTTGTGATATAAAAAAATAAGGCAGGATGAAGTACAATAAAATACACCGAAAGTGAGGATGCTGCTAGGAATGAGTTGTCTGAAGACCCTGGTGGGGAAGAAAAGAGCCCTCTCTCCCTCTCTTCTCAGAGGCTCTCTTTATACATTGCAGTGGTTGATCCACATTAGAGACAATTAGAGTGAAAAGCTTTTGCTTTGGGAGGAAAAAAAAAGGCACTCCATTCTTCCCGCCGTGCAGTCAGCTGCTGGCAGGGCTTACTCCAGTTTCTCAGTGTGAAGGCTAGCTGTCACATGCTGATTTCTAATTTTTCCATCTGCCAGAAACTTAATAAAAATGTAAATTAAAAAACATTCATGAATTTCCTACTTAAAAGGTTCATAACTCTCCTATGTTTTATGTCATTCTACCAGTCTTTAACTCATCTGCATTCAGCTCTACCAAGTGAAATGGGAGAGAACATATAGTCTGCCATCACAGATAATAATCTGATGCAGTGGGATTATGGATACAGTAATATCCAGAAAATATTAGAAAGAGAGGAGGCATACTATTAAAATTCTCTAGTCTCTGTCTCTCTCTCTCAAGCATCTGTCTGTTTAGAATGCAAAGTAAAATCATTAAACCACCAAAAGTGGCACAAAAGGAAAAAACCAAAATCTACTGATATTTCAGAAGTTTGTCATTCACTAAAATCTGAAAGATATTTTTGCTTGCAGTAGCAACAGTTGGCTTGGCACAGGATTAATCTTCCACTTTTTTCTTATAGAATTCATATTAATGCCTCAAATGGGATTTTTTTCCCCCCAGATTATTTCTTGGAAGTAATGCCATGCAGGTTTAGATAAAGCTTTTAAGATTATAGTGTACGCAACTCCAGTCTTGGAATAACCGAAGTTATTCAATATTACGGTTTAGCTTGAATTTCAGCTAAAAAAAAACCCCCAGTATTTTTAGCGGGGAAGGGGAAAGCGTTAATACACCTGCATGTTCTAAATGATCCACTTTGAATTTTAAAGTGCATTTTGAGACTAAATATAACCTTTTAAAATATTTTTTTCTGTGTAAGGTTTATTAATGGGGGGGGCAGGATGTAGAAACTGTTTCGGACATAAGCAAGGAAGAAAGAAAGTATACTTGGTTCATTTCAGGTAAGCCCTAAGTGTTTGTCCATATTTTAAGTTGGATCCCTGCTCAAGTGGGTGGTTTAGGTTGATTCACTAACTTCTGCTGTCTCAGTTTCTCCACCATACTGTGAAGGTAATAATATATAGTGTATATGTAAGTGCCATTTACAGAATAATTCCTCTTTGTCAAAGACTTCAATACTGAAACTTTCTATTAGTGCTGCTGCTCTGTGTCATTACTTTTCTCTGTCTACCAGATGTGTACATCACTACGCACCCAAACAGGGGAATGATTCTTTCTCCAAAATCTGCGTGATGCAGCAAAAGACACTCGGTTCTCATTCACCTCTTGGCTATTCTGTCAAAATGAATCTGATTGTAGAAATGCAGCTAGGACAGAATTAAACCCAACAAAAAGGCAAAGAGTCTGCCACCAATCAACTGAAAGCAACTACGTAGGCAATGAGCCAGATGATAGCCTTAACTCCCTCCACAGATTTAAACCCAACTCTCCTGCAGGACAAACGAGGAATGACTAAAGCAGCATTTTTTAAAAAAAAATTTAGAACAGGCTCCTTTTTTCCTGTAATAGTTGGGGGTCTTAAGCAGGATGCTACAGCCTTTAGTGCTCTTCACCTTTGGTTTTCCCTGTTGGCTCACAGTGATGTTACCTGGAGCTACTGGTGAGAAGAAAACCTCTGAATGGGACCCCAGGAAGGGGAAGAGGAAAGAAAGAAGAAAGTCAGGTTGGGTCTTCATGGGACTTCTTGCCCAAGGGTGTGTCCTAAACCCACAAGAAGGTGTCTTATCCTTCCTGTCTTCTTAGATGAGGTTCCTTTGAGTTAAATCTTAACCTTGGCTTTGCCCCATGCCAGGGTGGGGCACCCCATCTCAGCAGAGTACGATAGGAGTATGATAGGGGATCTAGCCTCCTACTGCTGCTGGTTAAGTTAGATACCTCGTGGGGGGTCTCAAATATGCTCCCCGGAGTTATAAGCTCTTGAACTATGCACCCAAACTCAGAATCCCCCTGTAACACACAGGATCCAAACCTGGAGTTCAGGTAGAGGGGAATAAGTAAAACAAGTATAGAATAACTTGCTTCCACAACAGACAATAGCCAGTGGGTGAAAGTGGGATTTTAGAGCTTTACCAGGGAGACAGGCCCCATCAGTAGGATTACCTCCCTGCCAAGAGCAAGGAAAACATTGCCTAAGGTTTGTGGTATATGCCTGCCTCTGCATTGTCATGCTGCCCATGGCTGTGTACCTCATGAACCATTCCTTTCTCAGGGCTGTGCTGAAAACTATCATCTAGTCAATAAATTCTTATCAATGTCTGTTTAAAGCTTTTTCTTGTGACAGGAGATTTTTGTCGTAATCGAGAAGAAGAGTAATTCACTTGATTAAAGATTGGTAAATATAAATGACAGAAATGGTTTCCTATGAACATCGTGATGTATTCCCAATCAATAACACCATGACAGAATTGCAGCTTAAGGGAAGGAAGTTATTAGTTTTAGGAAAAGCATATAATTAAATACAAGACAAGTCTACAGATTCTCAAGAAGAGAGACAAGAACGGCCAGCCTGAGACTTTGTAGATTGTGCTACTGTTGTCTCTTCTTTTCAGTTCATTTGGTGCTGTCTTTCATTTACTTGTGCAACCTTAAAATAAAGATGAAGATCTTAGTCTCAAATGTTAGGGCTAACAGCCAGTGACATAACAGAGAGCTGTTTATTAAAATGTTAAACCAGGTTTCACTTCAATACTTTCCTTCAGTAGCAGCAGATATTAAAAATCTTTATTGATTTAGCTGAACTTTTCGTAATTTCTAAATGTTTCTCATGTGTAACTGCAAAGAGCACCTAGGCCTTTTACCACCAGCATAATACGGATATTGGATAGGTCTGATTATTGGTAATTAGGAATTTAGCCTTTCACCTCTGGATCAGTGTTTTAAACTCAGACCAGGTTGGTATTGAACAAAAGTCATTTCCATCAGCTGGCTGTTCAGTGACCTCTATGAAATATTACAAGTTGGTAGTGGACAGGTGTCTATATAATTAAAATGCACTTCGCAAGCCCAGTTGGCACCCTGGAATTTTCTTATTACGAATCTATAATCTGCCCCCCCTAGCTCATAAATGGAAAGTATTCAGGAGCACTGAGATGTCATTTAAAAACAAGGAGGATACAGTGTTCTTTGTTAATCCCACAAACAAAGTACCTCTGTTTCGAGAGGAGTTTTGAATCCCCGGACAAATGCTTTTGTGCACTGCAAAGATTATTATTCAGGCTAATAAAACTCATGAATTATAAGTAAAAGATCAACTTTAAAAAGTGATAAAAACCTAGTGCCCTGTAGGTTATATTGCAAAATCTCACAGCCAGCACCTTATATGGTGCTCACTGTAAAGAGAATATATTTCCACAGAGTTTCAACAAAGCAGAATCACATGGGATATCCCATATATCCATGAATCTGCATGAATTGAGCCAACATTCCCAGACATCCACACAGAACTCAAATATTTTTTGTAGCCAAAAATACAAAAAGGGTTTTGGTAGGGGAAGGTATGCCCAATCTCAATATGAGGTGGTTTCTCTGACTAGGAATCAAGGCAACAGTTTTATGTTTGAGTAATATTTGGGGGGTGGGCAGGGGGAACGGCACAATATTTTACAGCTTTTGAATAACCAAGCCTATAATTCAAGCCTCAAGCTTTTAATCTGTTTCTCTTCTTTAACCCATTCAGAATAATTTTTCTCAGAGAACCTGTGAAAAAATGCTCTCCATTGACTTTGCTTTCTCCTTATACTAGTTCTGAACTAAGCAAGGCAGAGCACTTCAGGCTGAGGTCCTATGACAGATGCCGCTTTGTAGAATTGTGGGATGTTCAGAAACTGCCATGGAAATCTTTGTGGACTTGCCAATGACTCACATCTGTGTCAATGAAAGATGTAAGAAAATGTTATATGGAATCCAAACAACAGGGAAGGACATTTAAGCACAAGTAAATCCCCTGTAGTGAAGATACATGTGCAAGATGTTTCACCTCTCTGAAAAGAAACATTGTTTGGTCTGACCTAGTTCAAGATGCTAAAAGATTTATAAGAACATAAAACAACAGTTGCTAAGCTTGGCACTGTTGTGCTGTAGAAGGACTACGGATCCACCGGAAAAAAGAGCACTCATCTCAATGTGGTAACACAACAGAGAAGAGATTAGTTAGCTCGAGAATCGAGTAACCTCAATTTTGTGAGAAGGTGAAAAGATAAAAGAACCACACAAAAAAATCCAAGCAAACACAAAGTTTGGTAATGGTCCTACTAGGGACCTACTAGGAAAGTCCTACTAGAAATTTTCTCCTACTAGGAATTTTCTTCTTAAACTGGTTTCCTCAGCCACTAATTTCCTCTGAAAGTGGCAACTGAAATACAGGGACAAAACTACTGCTAAGCAAATGCCAGCATTTACCCCTCCAGTCTCCAATTTACATGCATTAAAATTAGTCTGCTTTTTACATACATTTCAGATGGAATGGTTAAAAGGAAGAGGAAAACAGGAATGTGTGGAATCAAAGCAAGTATTCACGCACTCATTTTTAACATGTTTCTGTCACATTGTCCAGAAGAACATCTATAACCTGCTCAAACTGAACCACAAACCCAAAAAGTTAAAAACTGAAGACAGCCACCGTTAACAAATTGCAGATGCATGAGACTCATCCAAAAAGACCTCACAAATCAGCCATGAGGGGAAGAGAGAGCAAATCATGCAGAAACTATTTGATCAATGAGTAAAGACAATTATAACATCTGTTAATCTTTTGTGTAGGTTATAATTAGATGCTGTGGAGGAGTAGCCTTTAAGGGGGAGAGGCAGGGAATCCTTTAACATCTGCTAGAAGGGCAAACACTGTGCAATAAATGACTTTAAATGCAATCAGCAAAATGAGAGCTGTGCAGAGTTCACAAAAGGCCTGTATAAAAGATTGAGGATAACAAAATATTTTGCCAAAGGTCAATTCCTGCAGCTCTAGAGCCTGAATAATGACTGCTAGTTTAGAGGCCACATCAAAAACAAACGTGATTGTACCTCTGAAAAACAATTCTTTTCTCATTTGTGTCATTATAGCAAAAGCACATGCTGCTGCTGTATATCACGTCAGCTTAATGACTTATTAGGGCTGTATCTATCAACCTTGAACAGTTTAGAATAAACAGGTAGGTATGATGTATTTTAAAGACCTGAATTCAGTCTAATTAAACTGACACAGAACTGTGTTGTACTGTAAAAGTAATGCGATTCTGATATTAAATAATTAATCATTCAGTAGCTTCTAAAAAATCCAATTATTTACTCATTTTGCCCTTGAAAACAACCATATGCTTTAAGCTGTTACTCACTGAAAATGCGAGACCAAGAGGGAGTTATTTTATCCAGTTTAACATGGCCCTCTACTGGCAAAAGAACCCCCCAAAATCTTATCACTCTGAACCATTTTGTCAGATCATTTCAGAGCAGCTGAAAAGATCCTACATTTTACAGCAAAGTTACACCAAATCTTAGAAAATAGGGCGCAGATTGGAGCTTTAGGAATTTGCACAAATTAAGCCATTGCTTAATCTCTCTAGAGCTCCTGCACCAAGAACACTACTTCCTTTTACCCAGCAGACGCAGCTCCGGACATCACCGGAGCACTGAAGAAAAAAGCCAAGTGCTTATATCTAGTGGAGTAAGTCATTTTAGAAGCAAATGCAATCCTTTCACTCATGTCAAGTTGTGCTGTATTCCTCAAGGAGTGCCACTGATTCCCAACAGGATCAATGCACACATGTGATTTCAGTTTGCACAATTAGGTAATACTTAGAATAGGCGAAGCAAGCACAATATAGTCCAGCTGCAGAAAGAATACTATTCAAAATACAAATGCTAACTACCACCAAAAAGCAACTTCACTGCAAAAGAATTCCTGCTTCCTTCTTTTCTCCACCATTACTGAAAATCCACAGTGGTGATTCAACACAGCTTCAAAGTGAAGCAGACAATGAAATTTGCCTCTGTTGTTGCATGCAGTAATTAACTCTTCCTATTTGTATTATGCCTGAGCAACAAAGAAACAAAAGGATATGGTAAAATGTTGAATTTAACAATTTAGATAACGATGAATTATAATAATCAATTAGCACTGTCAAAGAAAATGATTTGTGACATGCATTTGATTCTGGACAGACCTATTGTGTGTGCACACTATCCAATGCTAGTTTGGCTCTGGAAAACAAATAGTGTTGTCCTGCGGAAAGCTTATCAAACGTGCAGTTTAACAGTAGCATTTGTTCTTGCTGTGTGTCAATACTAATAGACCATTTTTCAGCAACATAATTTTTATCCACTGCTTTATAATCCAACCTACTTTTCAGGGTCTGCATCATTCATAGCCCATAGACAATGTTACTGCCAGTTTCCAGAAGCCACTGCTGCTGTACAAACCACGTTTATGCGATTCACCTGAATGCCAGTCAATGGAATCATAAAAGATTCCAAGTATTTTTTACATAATAGCTATCTAACTTTCCATCCCCAAAACATCATGACTAATTTATGTAACCATCAGGGAATACCTAATGTAATTCAAGTTTCTGCATGCTACATGAGCGGTGTCATTAGACAGTACAGAACAGAGTATTACAAGTGTTAATGGTTCATGTTCTATTTACATTGTACATTTACCCTGTTTTAGTAATAAAACTGCATATTAGATGCTATAACTTCTGAAGGTGTTGTGGCAGCTTTGAAACGGATATTTCCTAAGCACAACTCCAATCCTGCCAGGAGCTGAACACGTGCAGAACCGCACAGGAGCTGCAGAGCATCACGCCGCATTTGGCCCTGGCTGCGCTGTGCTAAGCTCCTCAGCCAACTGTGCTTCCCTTTGGCACCTTTGTTCTGTGGCTTTTATCCCAATCTCAGTCCCGCTTGTCAGATGATGACAGGCCAGAGTCTGCACTTATTCCACTTCTTTTCAGAGGGTGAGAAAGCCCAAAGAATTGACATTCTGCTGGCAATTGTCCCCTTTAATGCCATCCCAGAATGTTATCAGATTATATGCTCTATCCTTGGGCAGATTTCTCAGACCCAGGGAAAATTCAACCAGGAGATCCCTCTGCTGAAAAGCGAGCTCACTCTGTATCCTTATTTGCTACACTGGAATATAAGAAAGAAAATGTGAATGTGAGAAGAGAAATGTAAGAGAGGAAAATGAAAATCAAATGCCCCCGGCCTCATCAGGTTTTGAGAGTCTGCTCCTGCTCTTAAGGTAATTAGCTGAAGATTTGCTCTTGACTGAAGTGGAATTGTACCCTACCACTTTACATTTACGGGGGCAGGAGTTCTACTTGTTTAAACCTACGCCTCTAAACACTTATACACAACTCATGCACAAGAACAATAGCAGAGAAGTCCATGAAGTTTTCTTAAAAAGCAGTAAAATTCACATTCATAAGATTAGGATTTGCACTTAAAATTAATTTAAGTGAGAAAGATAAGTGGGACCTGAGTGTTTTTTTTAATCTCGCTTTGTTCTATTTATTTTGAAGACTTTGTAGACATTTGCCAACATGATACTGGAATACTTTGCAAGCGTAAATACCCTTAGCAGTTCACAGCAGATCATCGTTATTGGCCGCAAGGTGACAGAGGGAAGGAAAGGCTGGCCCACACGAGTCAGCACAGTAGGTATCAAACCACCTAACCTTCAACCCATTCCTCCTCCCCAGCGAAACGCTCGATCATGATTCTCCGTTCTTCACTCTTGCATTCAGTGGAAGCTTCCAAGCAACAAAAAGGTGTCTTAAAGAACATATAAACTTTTTGTTTATACTATTTCTGAAGGAGGATGAACACCTAAAGAATAAAACTCTATGCTCTTATTTAAGTGCCTATTTAAAACCCCAGAAGACTTTGCCATTCCCATGGCATCAATGCAGAGCTAAATTTAGGGTTTTGGGTTTTTTTGTCCCCCAGGAGAATATGCTTCAATTCCAAAAGACAGAACAACGGCTCCTAAGTTGCACAATATCTTGACAAGCCAAGCCACATTATAACATCAAAAGAAGAGACAGACAGGTTTTGATCTGCTGTAGAAACAGGGTCACTTGAGAGTGGCATCTGCAGTTGTAGCCACCCAAACCTTAAGAGGAAGCCCCAAAAATCTGTTGCTGTGTAGGACATAGGACTGAGAGGCCTTGTAAACAACGCCAGTAGCAAGAAAAGTAAAACAAATTCAATAGCGCTAATAATTCAGGAGGAATCCTCCACTTCCTATTTGATTGATTTGTACTGACTTACCCTCACATACTTGCCAATCATAGTTTTCTGATTTCATTCTTCAGAAATGTGCTTTGTCTCCACAAAGACAGATCATTAAATAGAGATAAACAGTAAGAAGAGAGTTCCTCATACACAGTACTGTGATCAGGTTACTCCCTGGAAAAGCCACTACAACTACAGTAATTTAGAATGGGCTTCTGGTGAAGGATTGAAATGAGAAGCAGGAGACCTGGGGCTTTTGAAGTAGGTAAACTAAGTTTTAATAAATCACATCTATGGGCCAGTTTCCCCCTTTGTAAAATGGGAATAATTCCATGACAATCACAGCTAGTTGTCCTGAAAATGAGTTAATCAGTGGTCAGAAACATAGTTCTGTCCCACAAACAGCAGGCAGTATAGAAACAGTTTTTTCACAGCAGTTACCAGTGTACTAGTGTTTCTGCTCTGATGTTTCAGCATTTGTTGGAGTTCTAACATAAACACTCAAACCAAAAATTACTGTTTCTCACAGAACTGACAACTCATTTTATTTAAAAGGTGTCAGATTTCAAAGCACTGTATGATTCTTTCTTTTAAACTTATATACCTCCAGAACTTGAACAGGGGTTAAAAGTAAAAATAGTCAAGTTTTGCTTTAAATCAATGCCTGCATAAGGAGCAAGTACAGTTTTCTTTAAAAATTGTTTTAAAACTGTAAGGAAATGATATTAAAAATTCAAATTAATTTTGAGTATTCAAATAAATACCATGAAATGATAAAAGAACAATCTTAAGACAGACTAGTTTTTGTTCAGTTAATGACGGTGCTCATGAGATTTTAAGAATCTTAGACTTTCATCACTTAAATTAAGAGAGAGCCACTTCAGTGTAATCTCATGCAAACAAAAGCCAGAATCAAGTTTTCATTTGTCCTTTACTCTGTTGCTGAACCACATTCAGATGCATGGCTGTAATTACTCCTAACAACTACATACTTGCCGCTCTTTTAATTAAAGCAAAACTACAAATAGCAATGCTGACACATTTCTAGAAAAAATAAGCTTTACAGATATGATAAAAACACCAAAACAGCAAAAGTCTTACTTGCAGCAGTTCAGTCAAAACATGCCAGCCCTGGAGAACTCAGAACCGTAAGAAGTCTTTGCAGTCCAGAAATTCTCTTGAGTTTATCCAGTGTTTATTTACTAAGCTTTAAAAGTCAGTGGTTAGAAGAACAGAGTTAGCTTTCTACACCACCCACAGCACTACTGAAGTCCTCCAGTAACAGCAGACATGAAGTTTGCTGATAGTTGGGTTTGCTGCTGCTATGTAGTTGCTCAGTACTTGTAAATACAAGCTCTGTGGACAAAGTCCCAAATGACATCACAGGCAGCTGCTTATTGTTGAGTCTTTATTAACCGACTGTCAAAAGAGAAAAGCGAAGAGGAAAGAAAAGCACAAACTATCTTCCCTGCAGCACAATTTGCATCTTAGTAGGAGTTGCAGTGCTACACATATAAATACTTCTGTTTACCCAACTGATGTTTTCTTAGAATGAATAAACAGTGTTTGCAGGGAAAGCAGAAAAGTAAGAACAACTTAAACAGCTTCAACATGGAAAGAGCACAGGGAGAAAAATAACTAAGAATTCCTGCGGTGCCTTTTTCAGAATTTATCCCCGCATTCTCCTATCTCTTTTGTTTATTGAAAAATATGTAACTAGGGGTGCAAATCTGCATGGATTTTAAAGCACAGAGCAGAGGACTTTAGTAGGTTGAAATGAAAGTTTCAACTCATTCCTAATTTTAAAAGTTACAGAATTACAAATTATGATCTTTGCAAGATTTAAGACAGCTCAACTTCAGTTACAATGTGTTTCAAAGAACACTCTCTCACTTTCCAAAGATGAAAATACACGAAAGGAAGAAAGAGCATCAAACATAGTTATTCACTAGGTGCTAAGGGCATAAATACTGACCTTTCCTTCTCAGAGGTGGAGGTCCAAGACTAAGCAGCACCTCGGAGCTGAAACACACACTCAGTTCCCAGCAAGGCACAGGGTACTCACTTGAGAACTAGTTCAGCTACTAATCTGAATCTATGCTCTGTCATTGAGAGTTCCTGCTGAAAGAGAGGGGCTGGGACTCTGTGCCTTGATTTCTCAGAAGTCAGTCCTTTCAAGTCAGAACTTCAAACGCTGGAAGGGCACCACCAAGGGTTGTGACAGACTGAGCTCTGTTATCTGTGCACGCGTCCATATGAAGAGTTCCAATATTGGGAAACACCTGGCCACTCGCATCCAAACAACCTAGACTGCATGTTCCACAAACAGTAGAACAAAAAACAACTGAAACTTGAGCTCAGTGATGAGCCGAAGCCAAGTTTTTACTACATTTTTAATTACTATACATGAGAGCATCACCCAAATTCTGCCTGTATTTACAGAGAGCCAATCAACCTTGGGGCAGATCCTCAGCTGATGTAAATCAAGCTAGATTCAATAACACACCTGAACAACAGCAGTCAGCACTAGCTGAAGATCTTGGTTTTGCCTGCAAGATTGTCATTAAAAAAACCTGTGTGGCCTTAATGACAGAGCACCTGATTTTCTTGGTGCTTGCCCTGAGTGGCAGCAATACCCTGCTCACATAGAGCTGCTGAGCTCGCTGGAACTGCGACATAGGCAATCACTACCTCTGCCACTTGCTGCCTCTAAAACATAAGTTTGTGCTTTTGAAGGAGATCTGTTATAAGTCCCTCTACGTTTATTCCTGTGGCTAATCAGCCTGCAGCACACAAGAAACACCACACTGTGTAACTGTGAGTTATATTTACCGCCCTGACTCAAACATACAGAGTTGTGTTCCTCTTCCATTGCAGTCAGCAAGGTTTTATATCTTGCTTATGAAGAGCTTGCTAGTTTGATCCAGGAAGTCTTCAAAATACCTTGAAGATGAAGTGGGCTATGGGAGTCATAAGTACTAATATATAATATTCAATAACATGAATTTCAAAATGTGCAGCTTTAATCCCAGCTTCACAAGTGCTATAGTGCAGCTACTCTCTTTCGGCAAATATGAATGAGGCCATGTGCTCACATGTACAGCTCCATAAGGCTTCAGCTCATTCCAGCAGGAACAAGCCCATCCATAAGATCAGCAGAAGAGCTAGATTTTGTTTAAACCTGATGCTGATTTACAGTGTGCTGTCTCAAACCAAGGATAAGATTCATTTTTTCACCTGCTATTAGAAGAATTTATAAAATTGCAAAACAGAGGTTACACTCCAGCTCTCTTGATAACAAAACTGGCTTGTTCCGTGACACTAATGCAGACACACACACATAAAAGAAAGGAAGAGCGTATAGATTCATAAAATAAGGAAACCGCTGATTTAATTGAAAAAGCCAAATGTTTAATGAAATAAAAGAGGACAAGCCTTAAGGAAATCTGCAGCCTGTTCCCAGGAAGAATTTGTATTATGTAGAAAAATTCAGCACTTACTAAACTTTCTAGAGACTGTTAATGCATTTCCAGGCTAAGCACACCTAGATGAGCAGGATCAGGACAGCAAACACACTGCTCACATCTCTCTGGTCAGGCAGCATTGCAGAGACAGTGACTTCAATCGCCTGAAAGCCGTTTTTCAGAGACTTCCATCTAAGTAAGTTCTATCTCAACCCTTTTCAGAACTGGTGGATCTTATAAAAATAAATGTGCAAAGAAACAGGTATTGAGATTTGTGGGTTTAACCAGCAAGTTATTCTTCCCAAGAGGAGAATTCCCATGTGGGTTGACAAATAGATTCTGCATTCTTAAAATTACAGCCCTTATTATGGGAGTGGCCATTAGCTCACCCTGTCAGGGTATTTATCCATCTAATTTCTATTCTAAGTCATCATAAGATATAGCTACTGGCTGTACAGATACTGCTTATTTTTGGCAGGAATTCTGTGGCTTTTGTTAGAACAAAATTTACAACAGAATTCAGTCCTTGACTAGCTACAGGTTGACCAAAAAGATAAAGATGTTGAAGTCATGAGCTGCAATAGCTGCTCCTGGACTGATGCGCAGTAGACTGAACCAAGCTATGCATCTGAGGAAATAATTCAGCTTCACACTGCCTTCATTTTTGATGGGCAAACAGGTACAATGAGACATAATGAACTGATCTAAGTACACATGGATATTAGTAAAGCTTGGCAATTAACCTATTGCAGTATAGCCAGGATCTGTTAAAGACCCCATGCCTCATACTAACACAAAATCCATACTATCTTCAGGTTCACTGTCCACATTTGATTTTTCTTTACTATTAATGTAGAAAGTTCTTCCTCACTGAAGAAGCCAAAACAAAGCTCTGATCTTCTCACAAAATGCAGTAAGTAAGTGGATGGGATCAAGTCCCTTAAACTGCACAATCTTTTCCCTGAAGCACTGCAGAAGTCCCTGCAGTCGCACATGCCTGATGTGCATTTTTGCTTCTTACCAGCACAAGAGCAGAAAATGTCTCAGACCCAGGTGCCTCCAGGTCTGCTCTCTCATTACAGACCCATAAAGCTGTGACACGAGGTGATCAGCCTCACGGGCCAGCAAGTTAAAAGGGTGGTGGTCAGAGCTAACAGTATTTCCCCTGAGGGATGTCTAAGTGTGCCACAAATCCTGTGTGGTTCAGTATAGCTTCAGATGATGAGCCTCCGGGCCACGTAAAAGCCTTGTCTTACCCTCTGATACTAGTCCTGGGGCGAGGACAGACAAGCTGATGGACTGCAGAGCAGTTTAGTCTAGAACGACTAAATTGCAGGACATTAAAATCCCAACCGATTGTAATATAATATCATATCATCCTAAACTGTTATATTTTTATCCCACAATAAATACTCAGATCACTGGAGGGCAAATTTAAAAAATAGTAAAATAAATCTTAGGCTGTAGAATTCACCCTTCTTGGAGCTGCACATGGTTGGAAGTCTTGAGCTGGTTCCTAAAATATCATGGAAATTTCTCCCAGATGACACCAGGGTACTGAAGAGCAAAATGCTCTTTGAAAATTGCTATTATTCTCACTTTTACCAACACAGCTAAGTATGTCTCACAAAACAAATACCTACAAGCATGTGGGATCGTCACAAGTTAGCACAGTAAACACTTTTCTAAGCCTGGGGTAGCTGGCAGAGAAGCTAAACAACTGAACCAAGTAAAAATATGTGGAGAGAATAAAAGGAAGCATGTGGGGGCGGTGTATGAATCTCCTCAGATACTCACTGTCAGAAAAGGGCCTTCAGTTGAAGTGGTTTGATCAGGCTGGTAAGCTTTTGATCACACAGATAGTTTGGTTTTTAACCTTGCTAGGTGATTTTTCAAAGCTTTTTACCTCCCCTGCACGTCAAGAATGGGGGAAAGGTCTTTAGCAAAGGCAGGTTTTACCGCCGGAACAAACAATAGCTCTCTCCTCTGTCACATTTATGAATTTAAGCTTCAGAGAAAGCAGCAAATAACATATAACAACAATAACTGCCTTCCGATCGGCCATTCCATTACATACGGGATCATGGGATATTATCAGTCTGGTTTGTCCTTTTCAGTTGTGCTTGATGCCTGGCACTGCCATGCTTCCCCCTCCAAGAGCTCCCAGACAGCTTTCTGTAACGGCCTGCGTGCTCCCTGGTACCTGTCACTCCAGCAGCTAAAAAGATGATATTCTACCTCCTGGAAGAGGACATTTATATAGAAAATTTACTCTAACTCACATCCTACACTAATGGGAAATCCCATCCTGAAGTGTCAGGATGAAGCCTTGACACCCTATTCTGACACATAAGAAAAAGAATGGCTAAAATGAAATGTTTCATCTAAACTTTTCAGATGAGCTGAGAACTAAAATGAGCATATATGATTTTTCCAGCCATAACAGTGATTTGCAATCAATTTCTAAATCTTTTTCCGTTCCATAATTTTTGCTTCAGTAGAATTCTATGAAAAGCATTCATCAGAGAAAATTGATGGGATGTCTTTAAAGGACATTGGTTTTCACTATAAATTGCCTCATTGTAAAATATGATGTTAAGTAAATCATACAAAGTCCGTTTTGAGTGTTGCCACTTGAAACGGAAAGAGGTAGGCAGAAGCTGGATTTTTGACTTACAAGAGAACTCAGAAACATTTTAAATGTGATTACTAAATATAAGCACATAGGACTGGCTCTCATTAATTCCATGGGTTAAGCCATTATTCCTTCTTTGCCTTTCCTGTTGTTTCTGGAATCAAGCAATTGATTCAGCCACCAGTGACCTTATCCAGAGTTAATTGAAATCAATGGCATTAGTGGATTCTGGAGCAGGCCCAAAACCAATGTGCGTTCAAGGGCTTTTGTATATCCTTAATCACACGGGTAAGCCTCTGCAAATTTAGATTCCAGTGGATCCAATCATTAAATCGGTTATGCAGTGTTTAATTTCTCATATGGACAGTGGTCCCCCACTGGTTATTGAAAGTGGTCTCTATTAAGAGGAGAAGGTTATTTCCATTATCTATTTCTGATGAAAACGTGTATGTCTACAGGTGTCAGTGTACCAGCAGGGTTGGCACCTAATGGAAGGCTGACTAATGTGCACTCTCCTCCTGCCTTTTTGGACATGTCGCTATGTGTCAGAAAGCAGAGGTATCGGCTTGTGAAACACACATTCCTCTGATGCAAGCATCTGGCTTCTTGGCAGCCAAGTCGTGACAGGTTCTGCAGCAGCTGTGATGGCTCCATGCTCTTTCAGATGGTTAAATAGTCTTGTTTTTTAGCCTAGCTGTTTGTTTTCTGCTGCATTCCTGGATGAAAGCCCATTTGCCCTTTTAATCAATGAACTGGCCTTTGGATTGGAGTAATCGGTTACATTTTTGTACATGTCAGAGCACAGATTCTTGCCCAGAGACTGCCAGCTATACAGCCCGGCACTCTCCACTTGATGCTTAACCTCGTCCTGCTCCATCCTGACACCTTTACACACCAAAGGAAGGGTCATCTTCCCAAAGTAAGAACAAGCACTACAATAGCTTTCTTCATCCCTCAGTCATAGAATTTCATAGCTCCTGCTTTCTTACATGAGATGGTAATCAGATCAAACAGACTAAATAAGGAATACAATTTATTTATTTCAGATTGCTTTATAAACTGTCCTCCCATGTGCATGCACCAGTTGGAGATAAGAATCTGGCTGGAAGCTTTAGCCTTAGACTGTGCGGCACAGAGGTAACAGCACATCAACTTATTAAGAGAAAAAATTCTTCAGAGAAGATTATATAAATCAGAATTAAATTTTATTTAGATTGCCTTTGAACATATTACGCAAATCCACAGTATAACAAGCAGTTCCGAGCAGTTCCCTTGAACAAATGAGCACACAGCACTCCAAACTCTGAATGCGATAATACAATATTAAAAAGGAGTTCTCACAGGGATACCATAAAGATGAAAAGCTGCATCTACCTCCCAGCCATTTGCAAGCCCATCTCCACCTTCTCACACCAAATGATAAACTGTGTCTCTCTGTGATAGATGTCCTCCGTGTATTGTTGCTTGTGGAGGAAAAATAAGTAATGAACTGACTCAGGCAGGCTACGTTCTCCCTTGCCAGGCTCTTACTCTGTGTCCTTCTTGTGCTTGCCATATGAAGCTCTTTTTGTGGGGTGCAAGTACCATTATTTCTACGTTCATCAGAATAGCGAAACTGCACAAACAGGCCAGTTCCTGCTCCTGCCGCAGAGAGATTTTGAGGAGGGAACAAACCTTCCCCGCTATCTACCTTCACATGTTTCATCGATCCTTTGATGAGGACCTAGTAACAACCTGATCAGTCTTATCAACCACTCTATTTGACAAAGCGCACACACACAGAGTTAATCACTACCCACAAGTAACTCTGGTGACCAGTCAAAACGACGCCTGTGAAAACAATACATCAGTATCACCATAGGTCCCAACCACACCAGGTCACACATAGCCAAACAGTGACCAAAATCGGCACCCAGCACCATCCTTTCCCAAAGGCTATAAGAAAACAACAATCCTAAAACTGTTTGAGATAAATTAGTATCATTTAAAGTTCTCTTTGGTTCTTTCAATTCCATCTTCAAAGCAGGACAGGGAAGAACCACTACCAGCATATGACTTGTTAAATAAGAGCTGCAACAACATGCCTCGCTTTAATACCATATGATTCCGTATTGTGACATATAATATAAGTTGACAAAAGCACCCCATTTTACTGAGTGACTATTATCAACAAGAGTCTATATCTGAAATGCATTGCTAGTATTCTGGTCTCTTAAAACCCCTAAAGATCCACAGAAAGTTGATCCATGTCACAGGTAAAACACTCAGGGGGTAAGCTGCTTGCTTAAAGCCCAAGTGGAGCCATCAACAAATTAAAGTCTAACAATTACTGCTCCCAATACTGTCAACAGAGCCCTGGACAGTACCATGAAGTTTTACCCAGAAGTACCTCAGTGCAAGTCCTCAGGCCTCTCTCTGCTGTTCTCCTGAAAAATCCTGGGTTGTTGTAGAATGCAGTAATAAACTGTACACACACTAGGATTTCAACAATATGCTATGATTACTTTAAATCTGTGGAATATAACAACTCGTAACAGCTAGCTAGACACTTCCCAGGGAAGGAGACCAAAGTGTGTCTTTGCAAAAAGGATGATGAAACAGCCTGAAACTATTTTTGTGAGGAGAAAGGTTTCTTAGTCTTCCTGCAAGAAAAAAGCCCTTCATTCTGTTTGTCTGGATAGAGAAGGGCAGGTATATCAAAGGAAGGTTGTTCTGGTTTATCACACTGCTTTCTCTACTACAGTACTGAAGATTTTATTGCATGCTATAAAGAGAGGAAAAACTCATCTTGTAATCATATAAACACAGTGAACAACACAGAATAAGTATCAATTACTTTTGAAAGTTTCAGTGATAGCCTCAACCCCTGAGGATAATTTCAAATGGTATGATAAAGACTTCGGTTAGATTAAAAGCATCAAAAGCAAACTAGCATTCAAAAAGAAACAATTCCGTCTCTGCTATGTGAGTTACAATAAATTTTCTGAACTGGCAGATTTCCCTCCTAGCTGTTCAGCTGTTCCTTCCCCACAGGTAAAACAAGTCAATCTGTTTGAGAAGACAATTTGCCACCCAGCTTACTTAATGCCACACATTAAAATAAAATGACTGAATAATTTTGATGTCAAAGAGCTGTTTTAACAGGAATCCATGGTTAAAAGAAGCAACTGCAACAGAGAAATGCAATCAAAAGCTGCTGACTTCCATGTGAATTAGATCTAATTAAAATAACTGTCCAACTTTTGGTCTCATATTTTACACGGAACTTTTCTCAAATCCTTCAACAGGTCCCTGCGTATATGTTATTCACTGTTTACTTTAATCCCATGATCCAAATTTTGCTCAGTGACGTTAGTATAAACACAAATGTGACTAACAGACAATAGTAGATCTGTGATAAATTTTTATTCATCTGGAATTAAACATGATAAAGTCCTGTAGCATACTAGCAAGTCAGGGGAGCTGCATTTTCCATTCCCTTTCTGCAAAGACATGTGACTACGGAAAGTGCACGGAAGTGCGGGAGACTGGTGCTAGGTGATATTCACACAGTGCAGTGCAATGACTTGCAGAGATGTTTGAAGTAGCTTTGAATAAGCTACTTTGGTTTTGGGAAGCAACGTGCCCACATTAGCTCCCCAGCATGGAGCAGAATGCAGGAAATACCCTCAGCAGAGCCCTATGCGAGCATGGTTACAGTCCTGCCCCAGCCCAGCGAGCTGGTTCAGAGCCAGCTCAGTTATCTCCACATGGCACTGCTGTTATGACCACCAGAAGTGTCAAAAATGTCCATTTTGCTTTCAGAAAGAGAAAGCAGAAAAATGCTTTATCTTCACAGCGTAAGTCACAACCTGAAAAGGCTTTCCTAGTCATAGTGTGAGCTCATTTCATTCGTCCTAAAACACCATTCTTAGCTGAAAGAATAAAAGCAGCTCTGAGGTTGAGCACCAACTTTGAAATGGTCTATGATAATATGAAGCAAGACTCACTCTTGCCTTTTGATCAAATGAAGGGCTAGGGCTCAGGCCACTTAACAGTCTTATTACACCTGCTAAAGATCAAGAAACTTAAGTGCATACTGACCAGCACTGCTAGTGCCTGCTCCATGCTCCCTTGATTTCAAACACAATCTTAGCAATTCAGATGAGCAGCTCCAACCTGCTTTCAAAGGTTGAGTGCCATACACTTAGCTTTCATACGCTCATGGATGTATGTATTAATGAAAGGGATTAGCTGTCACCAGCCAGAACCACTTGCTTAGTATATTTGGTACATCCTGAAAATACAAATCCTTTACCGTTTTAACCCAGATATTCTTGCTCTACTTTATATTCTAGGTTGCTTTGCTGAACTACTTGGATCAAGTCTTGCATGTTGACCAAGAGGTCAGCCATCGCAGACACCTGGAACAGCTTCTCTGACATCTCCCCTCCCCTGTTGCTGCTTTCTTACCCCTCCAACATTACAGATACAGCAGTTCCCAGCACGCAGAATTGTATCTTACTCTGTATGAGTTGGCATTATCAGTTAGTATCGTTTATATGATGCCACAGATAAATGGACAAAGTCTGAGTACTTTAAATAAGGCCCATTCTGCTCATAGTCCACAATATCAACAACTTCCCTTTAGAGCTTTTCTAAACATCCCAGAAGCTTGGACATCATGAATAATTTCTACAGTGCTCTAACTTTGGCACATGTCTTTAAACAGATGGAAATTATTGTTATGCAGCCTTAGGACATATTAAGATCTCCTTTTGTTCCTGTAATGAGGCCCAATTAATACCTAGGACTTTCTGCCACTCAAAGGTTACCAAAATATCAGGATTTCAGCCAGAACTGTAATGCTGATGTGTGCTTTCATGATATAATCTAACTCTAATTGCCTAAACCAATATCAACATAAGTAATGATAGTCATTCTTATTCTATAGGAAACTTAGGTATTCCACTATATTCATAAAATATCTACTATAAGAGACTTTTCTCTTTCCCATTGCAGGGTCAGCATTACACCTTAGTGTGGTTTCGAATTACAGTAATTTTATTGAGCTAGACGGTCTTTGGGCTAGTCTCCATGAAAGTTTTGCTGCAAAATAAAATAAGACGGGACAGTACAGTCATCACTCTGTGCAATCTTACCACGGAGAGGGCATTAGAAATATCTGCACAGACAATTGGTGTAGAATAGCTATTTTGTAGTGAATTACTGCTAATTTTGCAGTAACTCTTCCATGTAGACAAAGCGCTAAAACTAGGTTTCTATTTTTAAGGCTTACGCATTTCAGAAGCTTTCACATAAAATGATACCAATGAAAAACAGTATTTCTAAAATGTCACAGATTAATAACTTAATTATAGCTTATTCACCCGGCAGGACCTCCAGGGTTACCACTCGCGCGCAAAAAGTCAGTTTATGAATGCTTGAAATGCCTTGTTCATGAGAAGTTTGCTCTGATTATTTATCAGTTCTGGGTAAATGATGAGATGATACTTCCTCCTAATTAACTTTACAGTTCACCTTCTTTTTTCCTCCACCTGCAGCGCTAGGAACCCCCTGAATTAAATCTCAGCATCTTTGCTGGATCAAATAGGACTGTTCACTAACTGGTTTCCAGCTGCTAACCTGAGATACCTGAAAATTTCCACCAAACTCAGAATCCTGGCCATCATACTCTGAACAGACTGAGATTGGATTAGTTTACACAGATGCATTACAAAATCAAAATTTACAACCAGGACTAAGCTGAACCAATGTTACTAAAATACATCAGAACTGAGTGCAAGCAGCTTGGTATCTTCTTTTTTCTCCTCCCCTCCTCTCCTCAGAAAGATTCAAACGACCAGATAGTTGGCAAGATAAACAATAAATGCCACTGTAACTTAATGGGGACTATGTACCAGAAATGGTAAATATAATGGTAGGAGTTGGTTTAATATTACATGTTATGATTTTTAAAAATATATTTAATTACTACTGTCAGAAACTGTGCTAAAAATAGGTTATTGAGTTGCATTTTTTCTAGATGACAGATGACTGTAGGAATGCAGCATTCACAAGGAACTGTTTGTACTAGGCACTAGTACAAACCTCTCAACCTAACAGAACTTCCAGAAGAACATCATATGAATTTTGCAAATATGTCAAGGAGAGAATAGACACCAAAGGCTGTAAAAACTAGAAGATCATAGACATGCAAGTATATGCAGGTGCTATAAGAAAACGACATTTGCTTCCTGCCAAAAAGGCCTCTCTAATCTCCAAGTTAGTGAGAATGTCCTCATTGCTCCAATATTTTCCCTGCAGCCACAGCAATTTTTTAAATACATATGCAGCCATTTGATTTTATCACCTAGAATGACAAAGTTAGCAAGCGACAGTGTCCATCAAGTCCACTGAAGGTTACATACATTTCATACACATCTTGCAAATTAGTCTACTTAGTCAGGCTCTCTGTACAGTTATTAAAATACTATCATCAATTTTCAAGAAAGAGAAGGAAGACTTTGGATCTTAGCTATTCCTATAGCCCTGACTCAAGCATAATTCTCCCTAAATTGAGTGGAGAGTCAAACCTTATGGGGAGATTAAATAACCTCAGCTCACTGCTTCGCTATATCATCCCTACAGAGATGGTTTTGTTCGGAAATGTTTGCTGTCAGGAGCTGAAAACACCAATTGCTCATTATCCAAGCGGCTGCTTAGGTTGAGATGCCCCACAGTGCACAAGGCTGTGGGTAAGGCTGGGCAGCGTGCTGGAGCGGGGCTGTCTGACACCAGGCACTTGTGACCCGCTCACAAGGGAGACCCGTCTCTCAAGCAACTCAAGCCAGCACAACTTTAATTTACTCAATATAAGGGTATGGTCACGCCTTATGTACTTTTAGGAATGCCTCTGCTTCTACGGGGAATAGCAGTGTTGTCTGGAGCCATGAACTAGAAAACCAGTTGCCCCAAACAATGCCAAAGCAGAGGAGAAACAGCGCAGCTCCTGTGCCGACCTTCCTGCAACTGCCTCTGCTATTCAACAGCTCCTGGCCTGGCTAGGGAGCAGGTAGTGCCTGGCTTCTCCAGAAAATGCCAAGAAGCCACCTCAAAATGATTAATGCCATGTCTTCCAACTATGAAGTATTCATTTTCTACGGATACCTATGGAAAATAGTTGCCCTCAAGATGGCTGGCATATTCTGGAAATATTTTTGAGGAAAACAACACAGGTGTTGGAAGCAAGGCAGCAGCAGAGACACTTCTCAGAGACAGATGTTCACCTGGAATATCTTCCATCTGAATACGCGTGAGCACTCGAGCAGTCTAACCGGCCACCTCAGCTGCGTACTGACTTTACAGAGATCTTTTCTTTCTGCCTGGGAATTACACAATGACCAAGTGTCTGCGCCTTACCGCAACACTTACCCCTTGCTCTAGAATTTAAGCTTTAATTAAAAGTTTCTACACCTTATGCCTGGAAGGAAAATTTATCAAAAGACGAGCAGAACATAAACCTTCAACCTATATAAAGCCTGAGACAACAGCTCGGAAATTCTGTTATTCTTATTAGCACAATGCTGAAATGAAATAACAGCATTTCCTAGAGGCAGCTTCACTGAGAACACCAGCTTTTTAATAAACATTAAAGTGCAGTTCTTGGGATTTTTTTGCCACCTTTCCCAAAGTGGCCTAACAGTTTTGCCTTCAGCCCTAATGCTTCCCCCTCAACAATCCCAAATGGAAACCTATACTTTTTTCCTATCTAAAACATATTTAAAATCAAGATATTAACAGACTGCAATAAATTGAATTGAACGACAGTATAATGGATTTATTTAGCAGCGCTTTCCTAAAGGCATGTATTTACACATTTGCTTAGGTGAAATCTCCCTCTTCTCAAAAAAACCTGAGCTGCAACCGAGAATTTCAGAAACTGCTGCGAGACGTCAGGGCTGGGCAAGGCCCCTCCACGGCGGGTGCAGAGCTTGCTTCATTAGCCTCTGTGTCACCGACTTTCAGAAACTGCCTCTTGTTCATATATTTAACACCATGATTCAAAGCCTTATCCAAAGCCCATTGATGTCAATAAGAATCCGTTACCTTCCGCGGGATTTGGGTAAGTGTAGCGCGAGCTGCACCATGTGAAGCACTGCCAAAGGAGGAGCGCTCCACAAAGAGCATTCCCAAACAAGACCCAAAACCACAGGGGCAAGTCACACCCTGCTTGTGGCTGATCCCTATCATGCAGTCCCGTCTCAGACAGCAAATCTCCCAGCCTCCAGGGAACGGCAGACAAACACTTCAGTCATGGCACGCTGCGGAGGGCATACAAAGCCAGTTTTGCTTTAGGACAAAACCACAGTAACAATGAGGCACGGCAGCGGTTTCACAAATCCGCAGTCACTCACGTCGCAGTTTTGCGTTACGCTGGGCCCGGTGCTGCGGGAGGAGCTGCCAGAAGCCGCAGTCCCTCTCCCCACACCAGGAATGCCCTCCTGCCTCCTCTCCTGTGTCCCGTCACACAGCCGAAGGGTGACTCAGCTCTCCTCCCAGACAGAAATCACCCCTGCTGCTCATGCACACGAAATCTATCTGTGCATAGAGATACACACACACTTTTGCTGAACTGAGTCGCCCTGTGGCCACGCAATCACAGGACACTGTGAAAAGAAGGGGAGGAAGAGAAACCCGTGGGGAATGGTGGGGCAAAGCTGGACTGGCACGCACAGCCACAGCTGTCCTAAATTAAAATGAAGTTACATTCAGGTGGGTTTCCAGGAAAAAGGCTGCTATGTGATCTTCCATTGCACATCATTCAGCACAGTGAGGTGTGCTGTGCTTGAGCAAAATACCCTTAAACTCTTGCATATTGGTTTTATTCCCTACTGTAGTGAGAGATACATCTATTAAACTTCCCACACAAAAAAATCAAATTTATCATCTATACTGAGCCAAGTGTATGGATGTTGTGACCCCACCAATATCCACTGAAGAGGATTATAGTAGACAATTCTTTTGCACAGATTGGCTTTGAAGTCTTGGGCACCTGTGCACTGTCAGAAATCTATCCAGTATTTACAGCTTTCAATCACTTACCTAATTACTATACACGTGCCTTCATGGGATTATATGGGGGAAGAGAGGAAAACAGGGGGGAACCTAATGTATCATACCTTCTCCTACCCTAACTGAATGCCAGAGGCTGCCCCTTATTCCCATTTCTCTTTCTTCCTTGCTGCTCAAGTATGAATGATAGCACCCAGCAGACGTACTCCTGGGAAGAATGGAATTTCCTTCACTGGAGAAAAGCTGCACTTTTAAAATGCTTCAGGCTGCTAAGAATCCTTATAACACACAGATTTCCAGTTCGAGGGATAGGTCCTCTGCCTGCACAGCACTCAGTGCCCATACTGGTGCTAGAAAGACGAATTAAGCTCATGTCTACCTACACGTTATGCCAGAGACAAAAAAGACCAAAAAAACAGTGGTTCTTACTCCTTTCAGTGTAAATACATTTTCTAATCTCACATTCCCAATCACACATTCATAGGCTGGTTGTACGCAGGGTCTGATAAATACTGAGCCAGTTCAAGATTAGCATATACTGCTAAAAGATCAGTCTACAGAAGTGAAAGGTTTGGACAAGTGGGAACTACCTCAGTTTGTTGTTAGGGCAGTGCTTTGTTGCACCACAGAGACCTGAACAGCTCAGGGACCAAGGCTGGTACAAATGGTACAAAGATGGGGATTCAGTTGAAACACAAGGAAACTCTTCCCATTCCTGCTGGCACTTACTTGCGTAGCTGCAATCAAAGAATGCCTCTCACCTGAATTTTGTCAAGACACAAAAGTAAATTATCATATGAGTCACCATTTCTAAGTTTCTTACTGAACAAGAGCACAGACAAAAATTTTACGGACCACTTTGTACAACACAATTTCAAGTACATTGCCGAAGACCCAAATTACTAAAAAACTCACAGGCCCGGGTGACACTGCATGGCAGGGAAACATTTGTGTTTTGAGCTCTACCAATTCTATTCACCGCGATATACTACTGTAACCACTGAGCACCTTGGGGGATTAAACAGTTAATAAAAACATAAGAAAATGTACAATTACATAAAATACAATCTGTCAATCAGATATTGGAAACGGACTATGAAGTTGCCAGTATAAGTGCATGTACTTATACCCTGAGAACACTTTAAACAGTCAACCATGATTTATACATGCTGCAGCTCTCACACACACTATTTGTGACGTTCAAGAGCCCATGCATACTGTCAGTTGAAGAAATTTCTAGTTATTTGCTATTTTGTAGATCTGTAAATCACATAAATGCTCATATTATTGCCATGTGCTCTGACAGTTTGCATCAACAGACCATCTCGGAAGAACTACAGTGATGAATTATTGATAGTATCTCACATAGCTGGCAAACATATATTTGAATTGCTGTGATACAGAACCTGCCTCTTTCCAGTCTCGAGATCGACCCTAATGTAAACTATAGCATACAACGGATCAAAAAATATATAACCTAGCTCTCAATTCATGATCTTATTTTTATCATTCAATGGTTCCCATAAAGATTGTTTATTATTGATGTGAAATGCTGGAACCAAAATATCCTGTAGCTGGAAGCTGGAAGTCTCAGTAACTGAGTCAGTGTGACTCTTTTGGCCTCCTCTCAATATGCTTTATTTCTTCTATTGAATAAACAAACAGTCCCATTCTGTAATGACAAAGCAAGGCAGGATTTTTCCATATTGTTTTGACAGATGTTGTCAGGGACTGATCACAAAAACCTGTATACCTAGTAGATATTTACTGCTGTGATTTTCCATAATGTAACTGAACTACACGCAGAATAAACTAATGTCATAGGAAGCTGTGCTAATGAAAAGTCTCTGACTATGGAAATTAAACTAAAAAATAACTTTTCCAAGTGCAGCAAAATCTATTTTTAAGGCTCTGGAGGAAAAAATGTATTTGTTACTTTGTACTAACAGGGCACAGAAGACTATGATGGAGATGAAAGGACCAATTATCAAAACACCTCAATGTCTGGTTCAGGCACCTTGCAGGAAAAGATCATCTTTTTCCAAAGGTCTCATTACACAAAAGCTCTCAGCGAGAACAGCCAGACCAACCTTCAGCTGAGTGCTACTTAGCTCAGCACATTCAGTCAGCATTTAGTCTATTAACAATGTTTTTGTGCTCTGTTTTTGGAGGTAGTTGGAAAATGCATCAAAGCTGGTCGGGTTCAATTATAACGAATTATTTTAAAGGGTTTTCAGGGTTTTGTGTTCCAGGAGGGTTGGGAGAGGACGCTGTTTAACTGACCACACCTGTGCATTATTTTAAATAACAATAAATAAAAGTAGACCGATGCCCCATTACAATTTATGCAGAACTGTGAAACAGAATTATTTTCTATTATCAAGTGTTAATGTGCCCTTTGTAACTGGTAGAGGAAGACCCTAGACACTGCAACATCATGGGGCTTCCTTTTGAATATTATTTTTCAGGTCTGTAGCCCCCAGTGGCTCTGACATTTACATGTTAGATAGGAAATCACAAGTGAGTACCAAGAGAACAATATTCTTTTGAAGCTAAGGGAAAATGAGACCTACAGAATAGGGGGCATCACAGCGAGGGTATTTTCATGACAGTGAGGGTATTTGGACCAGCAGGTTTACACAGCCAACTGGTGTTTTTGCAAGCCCAGGAGACTACTAATTCTGGAAACTAAAAACCTGTAGTTCTGTATGACTGACAAAAGAGATATTTCATTACATCATTTTGACTGCAGAATGAAGCACTGCACAATTCACATGTAAAAGCGTATTTCCCCAGTATTTCTCTAGATTCTTCACAGCCACAGAAATAGATCTGCATGTTTTTGTGCATACACACTACAGGTAGGGTGGAAAGAATAAATATAAATAAAAGGACATCAACAACACATTGCACATTTATAACAACTGAATCCTTGTGTCGTTGGTTGGACTAAGATCCTAACATGATATAAGCCAAAAGGTCTAAAAAGTTTCAGTGATCAAAAGTTTTCACTACTCTCTTTAATAAAATAATTCCTTCAGTGAAAAAAAGGGAGGTTTTTTAATTATCTGTGGAAATGTATCGTTTGATGGCTTTTCTTATGTTGTTTGTTTCAGGTGTGTCAAACAAGCCGAAACCTGAGAATTTTGCAATTTTTCAATTTAGAAGTAACTTTAAATTAAACCTACAACTGAAAAAAAAGGCTTAATTCTTCACCAGTGTGAAGGAAAGGTGAAATATATTCATGCAATTCAGTACAGTTAGCGTCCAGGAGGTAAAGTATTTAGGTGGGAATTAGGATACCTTAGTGTTTCCGAGGAAATGGGCCTAAGTGACTTAGGCTTTCCTGGATATCAAGGATAAGATCCAAAGCCCATTTTAAATGCTATAAAATTTTCCAATAATTTACATTACCATTAGACTACAGACCTGATTTGATAGAAATCTCACAAAAATGGAAATTACCTTCTTACTTATCGTGTCTCTTTTCTTAAAACCTTAACTTTCTTCATACTAAATATATATAAAAAGCATCTGTTCAACGAACACAGTACCACCAAGTTGAAAGCAATAGAGCTGCCTGTTCAGGCCAGACTCGTGTCTGTTGCCAGACTCGTGTCTGTTGCCATACTCGGGGAAGGATTATAATCTGCCTATCATCTATCTGTGCCGTAAGTAGGGTTACTATGTCATTCTTTCCATGCAGAATATTATGTAAGAAATTACAAAGGGGCCCTAGTAAGATGACATTCCTTTTTATTTCATATTCTAATTGCCCGAAAATGGCAAGGTAAAAAGAACATGTTGTCCCAGCGGAAGTTTTAGGAATATCACTGGGCGAGATGCACATATAGTAACACTTTACACATGCACTCTGACCTCTCTTGGCACTACAGATCCTTTTCCAATTTCCAAAAGTTTCCAAGAGGAAGCAAGGGGAGTCATCTCTGTCTGTCTGATGTCTCGGTGACATTTCACTGAGATGGTAGTTCACTGGGATTTGCACATCTAAAAGTCCCTCCAGGGAAGCTTGCAAAAAGTATCAGTCTAACCTACTTTCAGGACTCAGTGGAGTAATTCTGTTTCAAGCAACAACAGCCGCTGATGTCAATGGGAAGATGCAAGGGAGTGCAAATGGAACTGGTTCAGCTCAGCCCTGTAGGGCCTGGTAGGGCCTAAAAGCCACTCATAGAAATGAAATGCCCCTGTGAAGTTTATTTAAAATCGAGACCTGATTTAAGGAAAAAGGCAAATTCTTTGCGGGACAATATTACTGAACTAACAGAAAAACAAAAACAATGGCAAATATTACTACAGATGAGAATCAAGCAAAACCTTTATTAAAAAAAAAAACAAACCAACCTTGAAATAACGCATTCATCCTCCAATAACTTTGAAATCAGTTATGCTTCCAGCTAAAAAAAGTGTCATTTTGAGAGATACGTGATGATACGTATAATGTTTCTAGCTATAGGTTGTATTACGCATTTGGAAAAACAGAGTCAGGCTAAGTCTAGCTTGCTCTTTGTTACCTGAATTCCAGATCTGAAGCAGCCGTGGCAGAGCAGAGGGTTCTCCTGTCACATTCATGGGCCCCCACACTAAACTCTTTAATGATGTCCCCACAGACAGCACAAGTTGTGGTTGTTTTCTCCTTCTCCTTATTTTTTTTCCTTGTTTCACACTGGAGAGTCCCCAAGACTATATAATATACTACGTTTTAAACCCTTACTTCATTGTGCCTCCTGAACCCAATTTAAACTTCAAGCTTGATTTGGTTGAAGGGGGATGATGCTTAGTACCTCTGTGAAAAAAATCAAGACTGTTAAATCCATCAGCAAGTGATTAAATGATTAAATGAGCACCACCAGAAAATAGTGGAATACAACAGACCCCAAAAACCAAAATGGGCAGGCATCATCTTTAATTTAAATACCAACATTTTACACTGTTCCAGTCACCTTCAGTGATTATTACTTACTGCATGAAATGACAGCAATGTAAACCACAACCAGTGTGTGAAGGCAAGATGTCACGGAAACAAAGTAAATCAAAAAGAAAGGAGAATTTCAGCCAGACTGACAGGCAGAAGCACTTTTTTTGAGTGATACATTACTAGAGTGAGAGACGGGATGAGCTCTGATTGATTTCCTTGCAATTATATGAATAAAGACAAGCGGGCATAGCATTACTCATTATACCACCATCTTCCCAGTGGGCTATATACAAATAAGGACTAGCAAAGCAAAGTTGAAGTATCCTTGTAAACAGCGATTACAGCAGATCCACGCAAACTGAGTCACATGTGCTTCACCCAAAGGCTGGCTGCATAAGTGCTGATTCCAACTCAAAAGATGCCAGCCTTGGTAACATCAGACCCTTCAGCTTTATGTTACCCAGCTCAATATATTTTACACAGTAAGCCAAGTTGCACATCTCCCTCCCTTTCCCATAGTTCCCAAACCATATGAGAGGAATAGCCCCCTCAAATTCACTTCCATTACGCCTTAACTAACAGGGTGGACCACGGGGCTGTAGGAAAATGCCGTCTCCCTCCTGCTCTGGGAGCTCCTACAGCCAGCACTGCCCACCAGCTATGCCTGGCATGCAGCTGAGGCATTGCACAGAAGCCACGCTCATGGATAACCACAGGTTACAACACCAAAAGATGTGCAAGTCCATGCATAAAGAGGGAGACTCCACACAGCTGCTGTTCTTATGATCTCCCTAGATAAGTGTAAGGCAGCGTGTCTTGCTGCTTCTTCTTGGTTGGTAAATTAAGGTGTGGGCTTTGCCTCACAGCAGTCTAGGAAGACTTTTCAGAAATTTGAATCCTCATTCTGTGGGAAGAGAAACTCTTGAGGCACTACAAATATAAAGCAAAAAAGTGCTGTTGGCCACAACTACTGCAATCTAATTGATCCAAATAAGAAATACTTGTAACTGTCCAAGGCCGCCAATAATTCTAGAAAAAGTTTTGCTTAGTTGAATCTACACAGCTGATGCCTCTTCCATTAAAATTTTCTGTGCTTTATACACAGAGCTCTACGGATTTATTTCATATCCATGTTATGTTACTCATATAAAGTTGTCATTTGAAATTATTTTAGGCATAATGTTTAGAAAATTAATTCCGTAAGAAATCTTATTGCAGAGGGATTCCAGTTCTGACAGTTGAAAACACTTGGTCCAATCATTTATGGTAGTAAATAAATGTTATGAAACTTCATGGAGAAACTATTATCCAAATTACTGAACAACAACAGAAAAGCCTTTATTATGTTCCAGGAATGCATTTCTGGCAGAGAAAATAACATTCGCATACAATGTCTTTTTATAGATTAGTGAGAGGAAAAAATGACTACATTGATATACTGCAAACTGTAGGGATTTTTTTTCTTTCCTGAAGAATTACAAGTGACATCAGTTTTCATAATATCTGAGAATAGAATATGCTTTGTTGAAAGAATTCCAGCTTTTTTATTCTGCTAAGTTGTGTTACTGAGACAAACTTCCCCATTGTTTATTGTCTGCCAAGTTGTGGCTCTGGTGTACATAAAGAAAAAGTGTTTCAAGCTCTCAAATATTTTTCCTGAATAATTATTTTATTGTTTTCTCTTGAGCAAAGCAACAAAATGACCCTACTGAGATCTGTGACAGCATTTGCCAGGGGCTTGGAGCCTCCACCTCCAATGCATAAAATAAAATTGTCCGTGAGGTCCCAGCAGACTGTTCTCAGGGTAGTTATTCCTGGATCACGTCGGTTCAAGCAATCCTCTTCAATGGTCAACAATATTGTTCAAAAAACTAAGCAGTAATACTGGGGTTCTGCAGAGGAAAACAGATTACGAGACTTTCCTCAAGGTGGTAAGCAAAATACAAAGTGTAGAGGGGGAAAAAAAAGAGTGGAGATGGTGGGATTTTATGGCAAATCTGTAGGGAAGTCCACTTGTTCTCCCTTCATCACTATATAACAGGCAGACCTTTGGGCCACACTAGTGAAGTTCTCTGATCTGTTGAATAAATCTTTGCTTCAAATTAAACCTGAAGATCTATCAGACACATGGGATGTCTTGTCTGTCCCAGAACAAAACTCTGTGTAACATTTCTTCCCATGTAGAAATAGGAAGCATGAACTTCCACTCCCCAAGTTAAACTTGTCATATAAATGATTCATTACGCCATATTTCTTTAGCAAGGGAATCAACAGGTTGACTATGGTGTTGACTCAAACTTCAGCAGTTCGAGAATTCTTTTAGCCATTTCAATGAGAAAAGGACAAAAATCCGTGTGACATTGCAGACACACTCTAATTGCCACCAGTTACTACCATCATCCACAATCCGCATCACAAACCCTTTCCTAATACAAGTTGACTCATGAAGAACAGACAGTATTTCCAGTCCTGTACTCCTACCACTCACTCAGCATGAAGGAAGTTACATTTTGCGATTAAGGAGATCCCAATATAATTTATACGTAATTCTGTGACAGGCCAAGAAAAATCACATTTGATAATTGCAGTCACAAAGGAAGAGTTTCTTAGCATACATACTTCATTGAGAAAAAAAAAAAAAGCTTTATTTTTAAACTGCATCTATTAGATATATATATTTGTCTTCAGCATGTGTTTTTTTTTAAAAAAACACCCTAGATATATACATGCCAGCTCCTTTCTGATCTAAATTGGCTCCCCTGACAAAAATGAACTGCAAAAGTTTGTGCCAGTATTTGTCCTCTATTTCTTAATGCATCCAGAAATTCCATTCAAGAGTATTTCCCCTTTATTTTTTCCACTGATAATACCTTACATTTTGTGTTTGCACAATTAATTTTGGCATGGCATACTTTCCCTCATAATGAGTGACCCCAAAAGATTTGTTGGGTCAATCATCTGTAGTCCCAGCATGTCTTAGCATCTCTGTTTTGCAAAAGACGTACATAGTGTGGTGCAGTGACTGTCCCATACGTCAACAGCAGAAGCTCTCGCACTGGTCTTGGTTCAGAGCTAGGGGGACAAATTGGGCCAAGCATCTGGACTTATCTGGTTCTGTGCAGCCATCCTTTCAGTTTGCTGTTGGTCTTTTGCTTGTGGTAGAATCCTGATTTCACAAAAGCCAGCAGAAGTATTTCTTCCCCCTTCCTGGATATCCTTACTGTCATCGTCTAAAATCAAAACCACCAAAATCTTTGACGAATTCAGTTCCACTGCAGAGGGTCATTTTTAGGCCCTTAAGACCAAATGCACAACCTAAGTACTCACTGTGAAGTATCAGCAGGATCTCACAGCATAATGTGTTATGCAGCTGTCTGCCTAGTGGGCGATGTCACACAAAGTGACTTTTTAGTCCCTTTTCTTTATTAAGAGGAACACTTGACAAAAGACAAACTATGCTGTTGACTCAAACTTCAGCAGGTGTTCCACAAGCTGCTGCTCTATGGGAGGCATAGAGCAGCAATTCCATACAATCAGCATTTATTTCTGGAAGTTCTTCTTTTGCGAAGCAAATATTGTAGTAGTTCAAAGAAAATAACCTATGCAACTATCAAAAGGCAAGACCTTGCTCATCTTTTGAAGAAGTTCTATGACAAGGACTTTCATTGTGATGAACAAATTTAGTTAAGAGCTTCACACTCAGAAGAATGCTGATGATGTGGTTGTTAAAGCACAAACACCTAACTAAGACAATTTGGGTCTGCCATTTTTTTTAAAAAAAACTTTACCACCATCATCTGTGTGACTTTTGAACAACTGCTTGTCTGCATTTCTGCCCCACTCTGTACCTATCTCACTTTGAAATATCCTTTTTTCCAACTTTTTTGATTCTGACTATCAAGATCTTGGTGCAGGCGGCAGCAGGAGCAGCACTGAGGCTGGGATGAATGAAATGCCCTGGGGTGTAAGACATTAACCAAGCACCTGGAAAACCACTGCAGGAGTTCTTGTCCTGTCCAGCACCTGCTGCATGAAGCTGCACCCTCTCAGTATTAACAAAGTCCAAATGAAGCTGCACCTAGATTCTGATGTCTTAAATCATACTGAAGAATAAGTTACTCTCTAAAGCCACCTCAATCTGTCAATAAAGCATATTCTTTGATGACACCAATTGTTACATCTGCACTGAGGCTCAGCAAGCAAGTTCAATGTAACAGTGACAACAAATCCCATCTTAGGATCCATTCCAATGATAAAAATTAAAGTATTTCCTCATGTTTGCTCTGCTCTCTTCTCCCCTCCCCCCCTCTTATTTTTTTTCTTGGGCATGAAGGAAGTAGCTTTGTAGGGGAAAAAAATCCCTCCAATTAACTGTCCTAGTACATAGATCAGCCTGCTGCCTTGCAGAAAGATCAACAGTTTTATCATTAAAGAAAATGTGTCTTTGCTCACAGTATAACCTGTGTGAATCTCTCAGTAATCAATGAAAGAAACACCACATTAACAGATCCTCCATGATGGAGGAGAGATTAGTTCAGAAGAAGAGATGGAAGGCAATCTCAAAGAGCTAATACAAACTTCACGGTTATGAATTGGGTTCTGGAGAAATTGTAGTGCATGCCTCATGTTGCTAGGAAAGATCTTGCTAGAAGTACCTACATCTTGATTCAAACACAGTCTTTGTGTTGCACAACACAGCCATGACATTCCCCAGAGAAGCCTTCATACTCTTCCCTCGATCTCCTTTAAATGAACAAAGAATCCATTTACAGATATTTAGTTTCAAAATTACTCAGTTTTGGCACTCCATCACAGTCTCCTGAGGGCACCAACAGCAGTACAGGGTACTTGCTTTCTGTTCTCATAAAGCTCTGTCATTGAGAGCTAGTCAATAAAATTTGGTTTCAGTTTTTACTGTCAATAGTGATACATCATGTTTGCATCACGTACATCAAGCCACACAATCACAAAGCACTTCAAAATACCTTATTTCACAGAACAGCTGTAAATGTGCATCCTACCCGTACAAAGAAAACCCTGCAGCACCGAGTTAGAGGGAGGCGTGCACTGTCTGATCACCACGTCTGTTACCTGCGCAGCCTGGGTAATCCTTCAAACCTCCCAGTTGAGTGCTTGCAAGCCCAACTGGATTTAGATTGCCAAAGAAAGCAGGATTACATTATTCTTTACAGGAGTTTATAAACCATGAAATTTTACACTTCTATCTTCCTTGTACCATGTACTCCTATGTTACAAGAGTGCCTAACAACTCCTGCATTTCTGAAAAGCTAAATGTACATCGCCATATTGAAAGTAAGGTGTTAGCAACAAAAATGGCAAAAGAAAAAAAGAAAAATCAGCTCCGTGTTTCTCCACAGGAGCATCAAGGAGGTATAAAATAATTTTTAACAATTATAAAATATTTTTTAAAAATTAACCTGCACTAACAAGCATAGCAACAGTTGTTCCCCGCATGTTGCAATTTCAGAGAGTGTTGCCGAAGTTGAAAGTGTTGCTTTGAATGTAAACACGGTTCCAGGAATGCATTTTGTCCCCCATACAATCTTTTGCAGTGGGTCAGTTTCTTATTTAGCTGTAGGCAGCCTTTCTAGACTGAAAAAAGAGGAAGACTATAAATACAGGTATTATTTTGATAGCGTCTTTGCATATATCCCCTACAGGCACAAAGGGGATGGAGTGGAAAGAGTAGGAACTACACAGCTACTGTTATTTTCTCTGGAAGGGTGATTTGGAAAGAATAAAGAATTGGCTTTTCCTTTAGGACCAGCCACAAAACTGAGCCAGTGTGGGTGAGAGGCTGGAAAATAGAATTAAATTACTTTTCTTCCAACAAATGAAGGAAATAAAGGCAATTCCTTCCTTGGAGCAATCACATTTATACAAATCGGTGTCTAGAGACACAGCCGAACCCTACAGAAACAAAGCTCACAGTAATGAGGCTGGCTGCCTATCGAGCCAAAGTTCTCCTGGGTTGATGTGACAAAAACAACATTCATGTGGGCTACCACAGAAGAAGTCATATAAAAATTACCCTGAATTCCTGCTTAGTGGTTCCTACCATGGAAGACAGGAAGGGGACAACTCCTTGACTTTGGGCAGGAAAATTACTTTGGTGCTGTAGGCAGGGTGTACATCTGAAACAATAATTTCATTAAGGCTCAGGATCCATTTTGTGTACCACAGTTACCCGCACTGATCATCAGGGCCTTAAAATCTCATTTAAGTGTGATGTCCTCATTTATCAACTCTAGTTACCACAAGATTAAGATTCTGGACTACTGCCCTGAACTGTCCAACTCTGGATAACTAAAATACTGTTTTCATTAAAGTTGTTTTCTATAGAGGAAAGGGTCATCAGCAACTTCACTGTATGCACGATGATTTTATTGCTTAGGTGAGAGGCTGGGGAGTCGCCTGTTCTGCCACCAACAAACTGCATAAGCAACTTTGACAAGGTTAATTTTCTCAGTTTATCCACAGGCTCTCAGATGGATAGTATGAGATTTGAAATGATCACTTTAAAGACTATAGATTAAGAGATGTATTCACCATTGTGGTGAAGTTCTGCAGAGAAAGGGCTGCCAGAGCTCCTACAGCTTCCACATTTTGAAGGACAATCTGAACCACTATTGCTAGTCCCATAATTTGGGTAATTAAAGGATAGCTCTAAGTTTATGCTTTGTCATTGTCTATTGATCATTTGTCATTGACTAATCAATGACTATTGATCACCCGGCTTATTCTTATGACATAAAACTGTAACATGAAGAATAAAGAAGTTTACCAAAGAACTAGCTCCACAAATACTAAAAAGTGCTCGCAGAGCCCTGCCAGTAAGAGATCTCCTACAATATATTCCAATTTGCCCTACTTACCTTCTACTATTTCCTACTGGAAATCATTCCTACCAAAATTGTGTTCCTTGTGATATACACATCTGGTATACATCACTCTTTCATTTAGGTTTTTCACTAGCCATGTTAGAGGGTGTAACCATTTATATTATTTTAGTATTTCTTCTCTTCCTCTACATATTACACAACTTCTATGCTTGGTAATAATTATCTGTCCTCCCAACAACTTGTCCCCCAACTTTCCTACATGTGATCCATAGAAAATACTAGCCAAATCAGAAACTGACCAAATAAAATGGAAAAATTATTTTAGAAAATCCCACAAAACCAAAAATCCCAGAACTGAAGCCCCAATGGGCTTTATTTTGTAATAGCAAACATGCCCAAAGTGCAACAGTAATCCATGGTGTGGCTTTACAATACCACCAGCAAGGGACACGGACTGTTCTTTTGTTGTCCTTTTCAAGTAAATTACCAGTAAGAGAAGAATGAGGAAAGAATTGGCCACCTCGCTGAGGACCAAAACTTACTGTTTGATGAAGCTGAAGAAACATGAGTACTATTCTAGTTGCTTCCAGCAATCTCTCTATAAATACACAGTGCAGTAGTTGCACTTGCTTTCAGTTCACAGGTCACAAGATTGTGAGCAAACTATCAGACACAACTTTGGTGTAAATGACAAATTCTACTTTGCAATCAACATCAGAGATTTTCACTTTTAATCTGGAAAACAATCATCATCCTTTTGGCTTTTTTTAAGATATTTTGTTTCAAGTTGCTCATGCTCTGAATATCACTCTCAACTCCCTCGTAACTCTCAAGTCTCAAAAGATGTCTCCACCACCATGTTGCACATTGCTGTAGTGATACTTATAGCACTGATCAATAGAAGACTTCTAACAATACAGGGTTTTGCACAGAACATCACCCAAACCATCCCATGCAGAACCATGCAATTACCTTTCAAGATTCTTTAGAGACTATGAGCGCAACAGGTCCTATCAGAGCTTTCCAGGATGTTGGAATGGTCATGGAAATTTAATGTTCACCATGCTTATTAGAAAAGGCTGTCATCACGTTTACCAGTTACTCTGAAATTACTGGAATCTGAGGGTGGTAAAACTAAGGGTAAAATGAAGAATTCATTTGCAAAATTCGAAATACAGGCAACCTAATTCCAGTTAGCAGAAATGAACACAAAAATCTAGCATATAGCTGCTTACTTCTTTCATCTTTCTGACCCTGCATAATCCACCTAATGGCCTGCTGGATATTCACAGCTGAAGATCCATTTTTTACAGAAACATTTGTGTTCTTACACTGCATTCGTGGGAAAGGATCTAGACTTGAGGATCTCACTTCCCTTTACTCTCTGCCACTCTTTGAAAGAGCCATAATCACATTTTCAACCTCTTCTCTCCTGCTTCCCCCAAGATTTCCTCATCCTTACCTGACGTGGGAATAGGGTTTATCCTTACCTGACTTGTAATAGGTTTTGATCCTTCCCAGGCACCAGTTCTATCATCAGCATGGCCAGGTGTGATTATCACTTGGTCAGAGAACAGTGTCAACTCAAGAGAGTTCCAGTGTTTGGCAAATCCCTGTAAAGACCGTTAGACCATTGCCCATTGAGAGGCAAAATGCTACTGTTCAAATCCCAGTTACAGTGAGTACATTACTGCCTCACATTTGAGGACAGACCAAGTGTGCTGAAGTGATAATGAGTTTAGAAACGAACTGTGAAAGATGCACCAAACGTACTCCAACCTAACACGCTCCTCCCACAGTCTCCCATTGTATACAGCCTCTTTCTGTCCCTCTGTCCCTGTGCCAGGAGGACTATGGACCTCAGGACCAGCTCCGATGACCATGATAGAAGACAGAGCAGCAGTAGGGAAGCACGGGTCATGCAGCTCCTGTCACAGAAACCAGTGCCAAACATCAAAGTTATCAGGACTGACACAGGGCAACCGCTCCCTTAGGCCAATACTTTCACGTGTACCTGAACATTATACATGAGTCATTATCAAGGATTTGAATGCAGCACAACATAAAAAGCAGAGGCCTCTATCCTCACAGCTACCGGAGAATACCACACACTTAGGAAAAATCTCCCTTCTGCCCAGGTAGGAGTTTTGCTTCTAGCTAGGCTTCAGGCTGGGTGAGACTTTCATCTTTATCCACTAATTAGCTTGACATCCCTCTGCTGCTGTACCACTTCCCATAAGTGCGGGGCCAGGTTCTGTCCTCCAGAGTTCTCCAAAGCACCAGAAAAATTATAAGAGGAGGAATAGTAGATCCTACCTAAAATTAATAGATGTTTTAATGTAGAAACCAAAAAGCACTTTGCTTTTCAGGAAACCAGCAGAATAGCCATTCCCTAGTCCTATGGGCAGTATAACCATTACGGACTCCATGAGAGTCTTTTGATAAAGGAGGGTATATGTTCAGATACCCAAGGATTTCAGAGTTTGACCTGCCAAAGACATGAAGTAGTAGTGGTTTTTACTGTAGCAGAATCACTGAGTAACACCACCCAGGGGAAAACTCCAGGAAAGTTCTCATCTGTTTGCCATTATAAATTATGCCGACCCTTCAGTTGGACTTATGTAATTTTCCCTGTGGAGACACACCAAAGTTGTACAACTTTTCAGCAAGTCATTCTGGGGAAAAGCCCAATAGAAACCTGCCCGTGTTTTGGCAGAATTTAAGGGCTAATATCCAAGGAAACAATCCAGCTTTCCAAAGGATATTTAACCTTGGGGACACCTAAAAATTTTTAAGTGTTTCCAAACTATTTCCTCAACACCTGTGCTGAAGCGCACTGCAGTTTGGAAAGTTTCATATGTAGCTCCGCTTAAGATCCACTAAGCTCCAGAGACCAGGCAGCAGTGTGCCTACAGGTCACTGAGTTCCCTGAAGAGACACTCGCTCACTGTTTAATTGTGCAGCAAAGGAGGCTCTGATTTGCAAACAGCTAAACCCCAGCCAAACACTGGTACAATGAGATCAAGAAGAAAATACAGAGGTGCTAATACATCCTCTTCACCTGTTTGTTTGTATACTTTCTAAGCACCCCTCTTGCTTTCCTTAAGGTAACTGGTATATTAGATGAATCACTGGACCTAGGGGATACATCCGTCATTGCACATATGCATAAAGGAAAAGTAAATGACATGAAAAATGTTATTATGCAGGAGGACCTAGATTCATCTTTTGATTTATACTGAGTGAGCCAAGCCTGTTTAAGACAGAGGCTTAGTTGGAAACAAGTTTTGTCACTGTTAGCCTTGAGGTTCCATCAAAAAAAGATGACTAACAGACTGCTTTTTGGTGCGTCTATACTCAGTTGTCAGCTTCCTCATTTACCATCTTTAGAAAGGGGTTATTTGGTGTTTTGTAATAAAAATTTACTTATATTGCACTGTTCTTCTGCAGATCTCGAAATACCCTAAACTGGCAGTATATTAGAAGTCAGATAGCATACAAAATAAATTTCTATTAGTATTAGCCAACTATCGCAGCCTTAGCTGTTTGGGTCTATCCCACTTCCTTATGATCAGCTAACTATTCTTTGCACTCTTCTGTACTCCTACTGTCTTTGGGCTTGTATAATCTTTAATGCTATTATAGACCAGGTGCTGCTAAAACTTATGTACATTATTTTTTATTATTTTATGTATACTATGTGTTTCATAAACATACAGACATATCTATTTCCATAATACTTATTGCAATTAAATACACATTGACCCTAATTTTGTAACAGTGGATGGTGATGAGTAAGACTTACTTACCCAAACAAAGTAGTTTCAATCTATTCAATAGACTTCCCTTTGTGAATAATTGCCAATCAATAAGGGTATTTGATAAAGAAAACCAACCCCACAATTTAGAGATTTTTAGCGTTGACTCTCTTGAATTTTCTTGGTTTTAACTACATTAGTTATTTTCATAGAATATGTGTACTCATGTTTATGTTTCTTGACCAATGCCTTTAAAACTTGATTTTATAATTTAATTGACATTTATTTTGGCAATAAGCTTATTTCTTACAAGTCTCCCTTTGGCATGTGCTTTGTGCTACTTAGACATTAACAATTAACAAGGCACATTTAACTGAACCCCTACTGCTGCAATATGATCTGTCGCTATGAAATTTGCAGGAGTCTTTACTCGCAGTTAACAAAAGCGAAGCCAAACCAGACTGACTGACCATGATATGCTAGAATAGGAAGCGCTCAGGAATTTCAAATAATTTCATATTCATTTCATACCATAAGATATAACAACATGTAGGAACCAATACTTGTTAGTTCTGGAAGACAGTTTTCCGATTTCATTTATTGCTTCCTGATACAAGAAAAACCTGAGATAACATAGGAAACACTTTTCCTTCACCTAATTTCAACTGCTTGTTTAATACCAAATGGGTAAAGACACTAGTCTCAGACAAAATATTCCATAAAAAAACCCACTCTGAACTGTCTATAAAAATCTGTGTTTCCATTTCTAAAATCAGTACAATGATCTACTAAACAAATTAAGGTTAAGATAAAACTTTACAAAGGCATATTAAAAGCACAAAAATTTGAAATCTCACTTCTAGGCAGATGCAGACATGACCATAACATGTCTGGAAAGTACCAACATTCAAATACAGTTGTGTATTAAAACGTCTGTAAAGGTTTATGCATCTATCAGACACAGTATCAGCAGTGACTGCCCACAGCTACTTCCTGGGTTATGTCTTTCACCTATTTACACGGTCTGTTTTCTCAGCTGAGCTTTTTCCCAAAACACGAGGTTAAATCAAATGTGTTAATGGCACCTTTCAGTGCTACTAACTGTAAACCTCTTTTATAATAACATTTAAAGCATTAAACAAAAAATCTGTCCTTACTTACAAGGCAAAGCAGAAAAGGAAGGTCATTCATTACACCCCATTCACTATTTTCTGTTTCATTCTGTAAATATTATAGTGCTACTGAGAAAAAATATAATGTCTGAGGTTCTCAGATCTTCCTTCAGAGTTTTAATCATTTGCTTCCCAAGAAGGGGTTTAACAAATACCACACTGTTCTGTCAATATTTGTATGCAGCACCACATAGGGCAAGCTGCCAAACTTGCATGGTTTAAAGAGCCAAGGGTAGAAAACTGACACCCTAACAAACACACTCTTGCTTTGTCTCTTTTAAGGTGGTGGTAAAAGTGTCATCTTTGCTTCTGACTGCAGTTTCGGAAAGCTCTTTGTTTGATTGCTTTACTTCTACAGAAATGCGTTATTTAATAATCTTCGTTCACCAAACTTCAGCGATTTGTTTCATGCCCAAACATTTCTTACGCAATTATAAGCCTTTTGCTCTCCACCAGCTGCACTTTAAATGTATTTTAATTGGCTGGAATTTAGAAGGAATCCATTTGGCAGTCATTTACATTTGAAGCACGCCCCTAGCAGCTGAAACAGGCCCCAGAAGCAGCCCGATTACTTCATCAAAAGAAACTGCCTCAATACCGTTGACTCCTACATAACTACAGTGAACTCTATTATATAGGTGTGGTGATGTAATTAATAATTCTCTGCTAAATTTTTGCTTATACTGGGAGCAGAACGTACTACCAACTGATACATTTACAGAGCGGTCTCCAGAGTTTGAGCATTAGTTTTCAAACATCACTGCATTTCCAAAGAGAGGCCTTTCTTCTGCTTTTTCTCTATCTGATCTAAACAGTGATGTGACTCTAACACTGGTATTATTGTTTCTATACTTGCAGCACATCAAGAATGTTACCAGCTGGATTTTTGTATATAATACTATTTTACAAGCTTCTAACGTGCTAGTTATTCAAGGATCAAAGTATAAACTACATTTAGTACATTACATTAGGAATGGCTCAGTTTTCCATTTCTCTTTACTTTGGGGTTCCTAATGTGGATTGTAAGCCAACTTTGCAGAGCCTTAATTTAATGTAGTAAGTTCACCCTACTCCGCAGTTTGTAATGCAGAGGTTTAAGAGTTGACAGCAGTAGGGAGAGCTACCAACAGCTGCTCAGAAAAAAAGAATGAGAGGACATTAAGGAGAGAACCACAAGAATTCACACTGTAAAATGCAATATTTAGGATGAATGTAGCGACATTAACAAGTCAGATTTAAAAACAGAGAGACATTCCAAGTGATGCTGATTGAACGCATGGTATCTGAAAAACCCAGAGCTCTGCAATCCATGAAAGCTCCTGTGAAATTGTAACTGCTTGAGAGTTCACTTATCATCAGTGTACCACGGAGGATGAAGGAGCGAAAGAAAAGGGATTATTCTCTAGCTGAAGTACAATGAGAACTGTTTTCTACATTTAAAAGGTGAATAGTTCTTGAAGTGAAGTTATGACAATACTTGCCGCCTACAGAGAAAAGCAGCGTTTCAAGTGCATTGTATGAAAAAGAGAAGGATTAATGCCACAGAGAGAGACCATTATACTATAGTAGAGCTGCATATTTTAATAATTTGACTCCATCCAACTCTGGAAATTTCCATAGTTAACTGGCTTATACTCCTAAGAAGTGGAAACACTCAGTATACTGAGGTCTTAAGGGAACTGGAAGTAGCACTTAAAAGAAAAAAAAAACCAACCACGCAGAAATGGCCAAAGCAGATGATAATTATGAGAAGCCCAATCTTGTTACCTTTTAACTACCTTATGATACTTCACTGAGAGAGGGCCAAGCAGCTGCCCAGACTCTGTCTGCATTGTTATGGTAACCCAGTGTCTAGCACTTGCTTCATGTATTTCATCCTCAAATATATTCATGACACACAGAAATATTCTTGCTTTCCTCCTTTTGAAGGCACAACGCCTATGACCAAGCTGGAACATGAACCCAGCTCCTCAATGCCTTCCTTCCTCCATTAGGTCATGCATTTATAATTGTCCCACACAGAGACACTTGCGGCTACAAACCAGATCAAAGCCAACTCAGGTTAACAGCTGAAAAGCACAAGGAAGCATCTTAGATCCTTGAAAGCCAAAGGAAACAGAAGTGAAGGCTTAAATCCAGGCTTCTTTCACCCTCATCCAAGCAGAAATGGAAGATTAGAGACCCACTCACCTTTATCTCATCTGTAGCCTACCAAAACAGATGACAAAACTCCCACCAAGTTCAAAAGGTGATACGGCTGGGAGAAGAAAAGAATTGCAGAACTATTTGTGACCTCAGCTATAAATGAAAAGAAAATCCTGGATCATTACAAACAACCAAAATACACCATATTTGAATCCTTACTCATGCATCATTGAAAACTTTACACTTTTGCCACATGACTTTATGTTTATTTAAAAAAATATCCCGATAAAAGTGCTACAGTGTAAATATCCAGGGAAGTATCAGTATGAACTGCATGGTGGATGAAGAGGAGTTCTAGACAGGAGGGCAAATGGCAGTATGCGTAACAGCCAGCTCCTGTCCTCCTGCCTCTGCCAAGTGGCAAGCAGCAAACTTTGGAAAGAGAAAGGTCAGCCCTATTCATGCTGTCACTCTGGGAATCCCCTGCGTTGTCATGGGCTGCGTGATGACAGCCATGAAGCCTTGATGTGCCATTGATTGTTATAGGACATTGAAGACAATTGGCCATTATTTAGCTTCAATATCTATCTTCACAATTATTTAAATGTGAGACACTGGCAAATGTTTCCAAAGAGACGGTACGGGTGTGATTTTCAAAAGAGGGGGACTGATTTATTTTCAAGCCTCATGTGAGATTCGAGTCACAGCCACAATAAGCCTCAGAAAAGCTGTACACTAAACTGATTTTCTGGTAAAAGTTCTGCAAGAAAACCCTTGCACTGACAAAACTTAAGCATATGAAACATTTACTATTAAGACAGTTAATAGCCCTAAGCACAGTGAAAAGGAAAAGCATTACTTTGAAATTTCAGAAACTATTAAAAAAAGAAGGCTGAGAGAGAAATATGGGTGCTATCAAAGGAAAGATAATCAATCCTTCAAAAGAAGACACATCAAGCAGTAAAGAATACTTCCACCATGCCTAATGGCAATTCTTTGCTGCCTTCCTTCCCTAACTGCTGTTGGCATTCAGCTGGGTGAGAGTTAAAAAAAATATTGCAGTAGTACACACAAGCAAAAACGAACTATGGCAAAGGAGAAACCCCACAGTGAATGAAAAGCTGGTTTTCTCTTACGCAAATGCTATGCATCAATGAACCAGTTTCCAGTCTAACAGAACCATCTTCAGGAGATATATAAGGCTATTAGTGTAACTGATACCTGGTTAAAAATGAAGGAGATGAGGGGAATGAGAATGCAAGCATGTAGGATTTATTAAAACAACAGCCCAGCAGAGTCCTAGTGAAACATGTGACAAAAGACAAGAAGAATTATGTCTCTGCAGAAGACACTAGAAAGAATGTCATCTAGCCGGTATGCCAGAAACCAGGAGGTGGAAGTATTAAAATAAGGCTTATTGCAGACTTTTAAAAACTAGGTGAGAACACCGACCACTCAATTATTTTTCTTTAATCCAGAGATTGCCCATGCTGTGAAGGCAAGTAATTGAATGATCAGACTCTCCCTGGTCCTAACTGAGGTAGGCAGGCAGAAGGAAAGCAGAGGACAAATTGCAGCCTTTGTGCTCCCAAGTGGGATTACCTCTGTACATTTTACATCACTTTCATCACTTACATCTTCCTTCTGTACAGTTCAAGATTTCCAGATCTGGGCAGGCAAGTGTAGGATAACAGCAGACTTAAGCTCCACTGGCCTATAATATTTTCCTAAGCAACACCCAAAAGGTGTCATAGTACATGCACAGCTTCACCATGCTCTGGTGCATTTGTGAAAATACGTCTCCTTCTCTGACCTTCTTTTGAAATCTGGTTCTGTATCCCTTGCTCTGCCTGTACCTACGTTGAAGCACAAAATCTCTGATACTGGAACTGGAACACAGGGCATGTTACGGAAATACCGAGAGCTGAGATGATAGGCACCCTTTGACAGGTCAATTCCCTAAAGCTAAGATGCATGCATTGTTGGTCTATTATCTGCTACACACACTCCTGCGTCAAGGTATTTGCAGCACTATTACATTCTTCTAAGAAGGCCCCAAACAGTGCTAAACATGGAAAATATTTTTCAAAAAGTAACAATTAGTTTGTGTCCGAGGCCAAATTCATACCCTCAGCAAATCTGGCTAGGCACATAGTCACATTACTCAGCATTAACATCAGTTTGGAAGCTTATTGTAATATCAGTGTCTGTGGACTCCTTACCATCACTTCTCAATTTTTCCCTGCAAAATATTATCACTTTCTCGTTGCCTCATATCACTTGAAAAGGGAAAAGATATTTTAAATATCAGTTTGTATTCAGAATTGCTGGAATCATATGCCTTGCAAATAGCAACTGTCAGAGAAGGTAGTAATCTGCTCGTGAAGAGGAGAATTAGACCAAACATGGTTGACACGAAAAACTTCAGACCATTCCTTTACAAGGGCATGGTCTGAGAGTTCAAGTTTTCAAGGCAGAAGACAGGCATGTGCAGAAGACACCAAAGGCTGTGGGATAATGCAACTGACTACAAACAGGTCTGGACAACATAACTGACTGGAGGGCAAAAGTAAACAGGGGTGGAGCAAAACCAATCCAAATTATGCATCCTGCGTGGATGCACATTCACCTTCAGGGGAGTCTGTCTGCTGCCCTGGAGAGATACGTCATCTTCAAGTGAACAATATTTACTTTGATGCATTAAGACAAATGTCATTTTCGGTTGCTGCATGCTGGCTTACCTTATAACCAAGTAGATTCACATGTCAAGCTGTGACAACTTGAAAAGAAATATAAAAGAATATAGATAAACTATATATAGAGAAAAATTATCAGTGTGTCACTCTTCCCTTGTAGATCACATATAACACCCCATTGTAGATATTTAAAGATATTTAAAACATCTACTGCTGTTCTAGGACTTCTCACTGAGGATTAAGAAGTTGGGGGAGACACAGAGAAGTCCATGGCTGCTCATTCTTATTACCTTTATCAGCTTAAATTTCTATTAAGCACACAGTTAGGTTGAGGAAGACCAATGGATACTCAGCATAGGAGATTAAGGGCCTCTAGGAAAGCTGAATGTTTTGTTTATGCACATTCCTATCAATCTCTTGGTCATAAGCACTCACAGCTTGTAATAAAACAATGCCTAAAAGTTCATTTCAAGGACATTATTTTCAATAAATAGTAGAAACTATGACATTCTCATTAGCTTAATCAGGATAAGATAATCTGCAAAGATTGGGGTTTTTTTAATTAAACTATGTATTGGAATAGCACAGAATGGTAATGCACAGTGTTACCAGTGGGACTGGTAAAATACTGATTTTTGTGAAATAAGGCGCTGATCCAGGACACCAGCCATACCAGCAGATCATCAGGACCACCAGTGTTGGGGAATTTCTATATGAACACAGAATTCTGTTATTTCAGAAGAATGTTCTAGATCATACTTTAATCACTCAGGTTTTCACCACTACATAGTAATTATTACAACAATGCATATATTAAGAATCTTGTTTCACATATTCTTTTAATAATAGCACTTGGAACTTTATACAGTATTAGAGGATTCAGCATCTAAACCTTCCCAGAAGGCAGGCAAATAGCAAATGTCATACTCTTATAATGCATTTAGGTACTGTATAGATGGGACATAATTAAAGTAAGACTTAATTAAAGCTTTTCTTCTCCAGAGACAGACAGGTAAAACATAACTTACTGTATTCTCGAGTACAAAAGAGTCTAAAATTGTCTTCACGATTACACAACTGTAGACTCTCAGTTCAGCAAAGGAGAAATACAGTAACTGTTGGGAGTAAGTTTTGCTTCCACCTGTTCCCATTTCAGTCTGAACTAATTTCTAATCCCTTGAAACAAAGCAGTCAGGATCTATTCTGCTTAGTATAGAAAACTTGACTTTTGTAACACACTGCTAAAAGATTGTAGAGGTGACTCCTTTTGCTTGTGCTAAACTGTAGTGCTTTCAGTGGTGCACCACAAAAATCCACCTGGGTGGAACCAGCCACTTCAAAGAGTGTCCTTGGGCAAGTTACTTAACGTTCTTGGTTAACAACTGGGTTTCTTTATGGTGGTACTCAACAATTACTATCCGTAGGTAGAGAAAGTACATCCAAAAGGGGAGCGTCAGCCACCACATTATTGAACACTATATAAACTTCAGTGTTGGTCACTTTATGTTTGGAGTGAGATCTCTGAGACAATGGCTGGCCTCAGTGGCCAGTATGATGCATGGGGAGAGACTGGAAAAAAACCCCAAAAAACAGCAGCACATGCTGAAGTTGGGACTTTGATATGAAGTCACATATTAAACCTCAGTCCCTCTTGTACTTGAAGCACTGATTCAGGGCTGTATAGAAATCTTTCTGCCTACTCCTAATCTGTGGCTCCATCTCTTAAAGGTATTTGGCAATAACAGTTCTCTGAAAAGCCTTACATGTAAAGCTACCAAAGGAAGCAACCTACTACTCTGTGTTTTCCAAAGAGCAGCTAAAGGTAAAGTGTGTTGAGGAAAGGTGCCACCAGTCAGTATTTTCTATGCGAGCAGCAAGCCAGCAGCAGACATGTACCCAACAGTGTGGTTCCTATCGGAGACCCTCACGGGTAGCTATGATGAACAGGACGTCTGTGCTTCAGGCACAAGTCCCTCTTAAAAGCTAAATTTTCTGCTAGGTGCCAAGACAGAGCCCTGCGAGGGGTGAACAGAGACCCCTCTCCTACAGACCTCCCCCTTCTCTGCAAGTGGGCTAGGGAAGGGCAGTCTGCTTGCTCCGTGCCCTGGCTAGGTAAAACTGTCGACCAGCAATGGGTTTTGCCAAGGGAATATAATCAAGAAGGCTGGGCTGCATTAATATTGATATGAGAGCTGATTATTTTACATTCACTTTAGGGCTGCTGTAGAATTATTCCCTTGGACTAAATAAGGGCCTAAAACAAGGTGGAAAAACTTTTGAAAGCTAACTTGTTTGTGTTAAAATATGAACCTAAATAGTGAAGTTACAGGTGGCCTTAGGCTTGGCTGCAAAGGTCTGAATGGCTTTAACGGGTATTGCCTGAACGTGGGTGACTGGACCGCTGTGCAGAGGACTTGTGCTCTCAACAGCTGCTGGCGTGGTTGTTGGATTGAGTTTCAGGGTGATGCAGAGGCAAAACACAGCTTGGAAAGGCAGAGCTGGGCCAGGAATAACAGCCACAAGGCAGAAACGAGAGAACTGACATCTGCCATTCAGCCACAGATCTACTGTCATTGTCTCTTCTTTCAGTTCCTTGGTCTGCAGAATGGGGATAAACTTTTCCTCAAATGACTGTCGTGGCAAGAGGCAAGGAATTTATCTATGAAATCCTCTGCCAGAAGCAGTTACAGGAGATGAACATTGTATTATTACATGAGAAGTACCATTCTTTAAAAAGTCTATTCTAGCCACAATGCTGTACTAAATTTTTCTGAGCATAGGTGATATTTTAGCAGAATTTTCTTTTTTTATAGAGGCATGGGAAAGAGAGTGGGACAAAGAGTTACAGCATGACTAGTAAACAAGTTTAAATTTTCTAAGGTCATAAAAATAAAGCAGGACACAGAGCTCTGTATATTAGCTGTAAGATCTTCCAGTTGCTTCACTCTTCCTCCAAAATCCAGTGAAGCTTTCTGAACACAGCAAAGAATGGTATGGTTGATCCTCCTGCACCAAGTAATTATGTGGTTGAATTCTGAACAAACTGAGAACACTGTAGGATAGCGGTATTTACAATTACTCAAATTAGTAGACATGAACATATATAAACACTCCAACCAGAATGAGAGCATTTTGGTCAATGAACCAGCAAACGATGGAAAGAAAAAGGCAAAAGAGTTGACAAAAAAGGATGAGAATAAAAGAGCCACAGTCGGGGAAGAAGCAGCAAGTTCAGCATTTCAATTTGCCAGACCTGAAATTCAGGTTTAAGGATTTTTTTCCTTCTTCACATCATTCCTGCATTTTCTGAGGCCCTTAGCTCCTATAGTATGGGCAGCTGAATTTTCTATTTCCAAGATGACAATAAGCATTCACCACATTAAATGAGATTTGTGCCAGGACATTTTTTGTCTCATGTCTTCTTGACCACACAGCCCACATACAACTTGTCACAGATGGGTTTTATCTAAGTTCAAAATAATGCAATGGATTACTTAAAGCATCTCCTGATGACAAAGCACTTTTAAGCATATTCATAGTGCCGGACTGAGAAAGGACAGCTGGATGTCTGCAGGAACAAATGTGGGGTTTGTTTATAGTTGGAGTTTCCAGAGCCTCAGCAGTGATGCTCTGAGTCAATGCATCCTCTAGCTACCCAGGTCAGTACCATGTATGTTGAGGTCACATTAACCCTTCTCCACTTGCAACACAGATTCAAACACACTATGTTCCTGCAAATGATTGCTTACACCAGCTTTCTACTCCAGAAATCCTATTCAAGGGTCTTGTGTTGATATACGCTGACAGTGAATGAGGCCCTGAGTATTTTGACTATAGAACAGCATTTAACTTTTAAATATACTGCCCAGCTGTGGACCTACTAAATCTAAATAAACTGCATGTCTAAGGCAATTTTCTTCCTTGCATGACAAGCCTAGGTTGCTTTTGTTCTGATCCCTAAATAGACTTCTACCATTTGTATTTAGCCAAATATTTTGCTGTAAAACTTTAACAAGGGGAATGATGATTCACCTGAATTATAGCTATACATCTGCAGTAACTGTTTGCGAGGATGCTTGGATGCTCAACACACCCATGGGATGGCTTGCAAAATAATCCACAGGAATGTACATTAGAAAAAACCAGCCATAAACATACCAAGATGGAGGTTTGACTGGGATTTAGTGAGTTAAAACAAATATTTTTGCATTGAGCAATTAGAATCACAATTAAAGGTGTTCTCTTCACTACATGGTACCTGCATACGGTTCACATAAAAGAAATTGTTAGCTCTTAGGTCAGTAAGTGCATTCTTAACAATTGCAAGCAGAAGGGGCAGATAAAGAGCCCGAGACCGGGTTGGCCTTGTATCACGCATGAAGATTGATTGCGCCAGAGCAATTGCAATAACAAGCATTTCAATCATGCCCTAGGCCTCGCTAGAAAAGCGCTTTTAAAAGGCAACAATAGAGACACTACCGCTGATACAGGAAAACTACAGTGTGTATCATCTGGATCTCCCAGATGCTAGGCTGTGCGCTCATGATGGATTGACTTGTCTATACCACAAGAGCACGTGGGGAGCATTTCATTGTTCTGTTCTTCTACCACTATTCTTTGGACTTACTCCCCACAGTAATTGGGCACTGGGCTGCACAGGGCCTCAATGGCATCACATTACTTCTTTCCTGAGCTATCATCGCTATATTCTGGTTATTACTTTTCTTCAAAAAAAGAATTGTACAATTTCTGCTTTTCATTGCACAGAAAGCAGTTGAAAATGAAGACCCAGACTACAAGCCTTAGCAACCCTAGCAGATATAACATATTTGATATCCTATTTTTATTCTACTGTCATGTTGCAATTAAAAGGAAAGATTTGCCACCTCCTTCCCAATTAAAAATCTCCAGATGGAAGTTGGCTGGGCACGCCAGAATGCACTCAAAAAAAAAAAAGTTATAATGAAATGTAGAGGGAATTTACCTTGATATTGTCAACAAGTTAAGTTGTAGGGGAATAAGGAGTTACATTCATCCAGGAAAATAGCAATACTGTTTGTCTACAGCACCAATGCAGTAGCCTGCAGCTGCACTGTGGGAATTTACAGGGATTCAGCGACCTTTTTATATGGAAAAGATACACACTGAATGGAAAATATAACAGAAGGAGGAAACATTTGTTTGGTCAATGATCAGAGAAATCCCAGGACTACAAATCACTGTACAAGTGATGCCACAGCTTTGCAGCATGAGAGCTATATTGGTCTTTGAGTATCTCCAGGTTGTCTGAGTTGTTTCCATTCTGTAATGTGGGATGGATTCTATCTGCCATGGAGTTGCTGCCATAATTCCTATTTATTCTGACTGTACAAGAAGAAAACACTGGACATTTGTGGGACCTGGTGTCATTTCATAGAAGAAAAAGATGGAGAAAAGCTGACCAAGCCATAGAACAGTGAAGTTGATTTAGGAGGGGAGAGAGGAGAAAAAGCAATGCTTCACTGAAAAAGATCTTGGAGCAGTGGAAGACTGCTGTAGCAAAAAACAATGACCTGAGTGGAAACTAGACCTTTGATAGATGAACAAGAGGGAGGGTGGCCTCCTCAGAGCTGCATGATGAAGAGTTCTGCTCCTTCTGCTCCATCACTTACTCATGTCATCTCCTAGTGCAGAAAGCAGAGTCTCAGGGTCACTGCTGATTTGAAGATAGATCTGCTAATCTGTGGTTTAATAATTATAAGCAAAGAGTGTACAATTTGTTAAGTTTCAGGCCAAGTTTAGTCATATTTCCCCAGCACAGCAAATCCACCTACCCCTCTGGCAAGAAAATGAAAGATGTAAGAATCAAGAACAAACATGTACTACTGGAGGACACACATTGCATTTTTAAAGCTCAGATGCTTAGAAGCTTTCACTATAAAGCAGTTAATGATGGGCCAAAACCCCAAAGGTTTTTTATTCTTCTTCACCAGCTGTCAGCTTCAGCTGCAGATAAAACAGGATCCTCATTTAAGCTTCGTAGATAAATCCAGCAAAGCATGCAAGGTTTAGATCATCCCCACAAACACTGGTAAATACCTTACACACAAGACCATGGTGCTTCTCAGTGTGCTTTTTTCTTTTCTTCTGTTTTACAAACAGCAAAAACATCAACTTTATATTTTTGTGTCCGGGAAATTCAGTTGCCTCCATAAACCTGTGAACTTGGCCCAAGAATCAAAGACCTTAAAGCAGTTGTGGCAAATTGAGACAAGTGTTGCAGTGCATGTCTGATGGATGTAAAGCAGCCCCAAGTGCACAGAGAGGTGCCACTAGGGATCTTCCCAGTAAGTGGACTGGTATTGTTTCCTTCTACTGACTTCACTACCCACTTGATTTCAAATAACATGCTGCAATTTAGCTCTGTAAACAAAAAGCTTGTATTCAGATAGACAGAGCCTGTGAAATCTGTGGATGATTTTTCCTAGAAAGCAAAAGTAAGGAAACAAAATTCCTGATTTCCTCAAATCCTGAAGTTTGCACCAAAACCAAGATGATATAATTAATCTGCAGTTATTTTATGGGTCTCTACATAAGGTCTGATAGCTGATTTACTGATTAGCACTGAGGGAGTGTACAGAAGAAAATCACTTCACAGAAATAAGATCATGAAGAGTTTCAGACAATGAAAAGTGTATCAATCATACATTTTTCTGAAATAAGCACCGTTCATCTTAATATACCTTCCTGTCCTCTTGCTTCATTTGAGTTGGAAAAGAATCTGATAAAACTTGGTATATTGGCAGTGAAAGAATTATTTGATGTGAGTATTACTTAAGCCTGAATACGTAGTCATTTTTTTAAAATGTGGATTAGGATAAAGACTTTTTCTTTTTCATTTTGCACATACCAGATCTATAAAGGAAATATAACATCATTTTAGATGTCCAGTGAAACCACAGTGTACTTTTTAAAATCTACATCTACACAAATGCTAGTGTTCTTCATATATATTTGAAAAAGAAACATTACAAAAAAAAAAAGACAGGATATTAAGTGATTTAAATCACAGTAAAGCCTATAGAACTGACTCAACAACCAGCTGTGAAAAGAGCCAGATTCTAGATGAAATGGACTGTAACATATTTACAAAAGAAAGCAAGGAACATAACCTTCGACTTTCCCTTAGGCCTCATAAAAGAGATTCAGCTGTGATTTAAGAGACCTGAGGCAGGAAGGTATCACAGAGCATAGCAGACTCATTTGGTGAAAAAAAAAAACCAAAACAAATTTAGTTACTTAAAATGTTATAGACAAGACAATTAATTTGCAATTAATTATATCTCTTTCACCCTCTCTTCTTCTCCCATTCCAAAGAGTGTAAAAATCTATTACTATATTGATGTGATTCCATGCAAAGTATTCTTAAGGAAAAAAAAAAAAAATTAAAAATGTAGAAGTACTCTTTGCAGCACAGTAAGACTAATGCAACAGCAGCTAAACAGGAGGAAGTCCTGCTCTATCCCTCTGCCAGTGAAATGAAGTTCAGACCTGCACCAAAACCCTAACCTTCCCCACAAGAGAGTTTCTCAGCAGTCTGAAAAACTGAGGGTAAACTAGAGGGGAATTCAGCATTTATTTAATTTATTATTTAACTACTTCATTTTACCATAATATTCACCACCTTCCTAGTGTCTTACATGTACGCAGAAAACCATTGACCCAGGGCGCTGAGGCTACACTCCACAAAGCACTAAAATGCACATGCTTCAATCAGGTTTCACTGAAGACGAGCCTTGCAGCCTTTCCTTTACAGTAAAAAAGGCGCTGCTTGCCTTCCCATCTCACCACACAGCTTCATTTCAGATGGACCTTTGTAGCTCTGTTTCAGTTTATGTCAACCTAATGTCACCCGCTCCATTTCTGCTCCACTTCTGCAGCATTTGAGCAGACGTGCTTACCCAAGGAATCCCCTCCCGTCCTTCCAGTTTATCAGACACGGACACAAGCCTTCTGGTAAACCTGTGGTATAGTGTCAGTCAGATCCATAATTAGAGGAAATATGCCCCATAAGACGTTTTCATATTTAGTGAAGAGGAACAAAGAAATTGAGAAGCAAAAAAAATCAGTCAGGTGCTCTATGAATCATGATGTGGTTTGAAGTCTGAATTCCTTAATAATAATGGTTTTGCTGACACATGTTGTTTGTATTTGCCTTCAGAACTGTCTGTGTTAATAATGAGTAATCCCACTTGGAAAATATTTACATAGAATTATTTATTCTTATGTCATGGGCAAAGATAGTGTCTTCTTTAAAGGGAAAGAGCAGCCAGGAAATTACTAATACTGCAGCCAATTTTAATGTGCTGCCCTGGGATATCCCACCAGAAATCTATGCACACACAAGGGCTACCACTCCAACCTCAGTTACCACTACTTGGAAGAAGCCAGGCTGCGCTGGCCCTCAGGTTCTGGACACTACGCTGCATTCTGCCAGTCAGACACAAACTTCAGAAGCTCCCCCACCGTGATGGTTTTCAAAGCCACTCCAGTGTGGCCTGCAACCATAATTTAGATACATGCATATAACATTTACAGGATTAATTAATATGTCAGGTAGAGAACTGTTTGTCATATTTCACTAAAACCACACCATTTTCCTGTACTAATCCTAAATACAGCCTACACAGACATTTTCATGGGAGAGAGAGGGAATGCAATGCACTGTAAAGTGGGAAGGGATTAATGCTCTCTTCTGGAAAGACAGTCTGAGGAGAACAAAAAGAATAATCCAGGGCTATGCTGATGATAGATTTTAGATGTGAGACAACAAGGACCACGGTGACTCTGAACTCAGAACTATGGAGACAGCAAAGCTCAGGAAAAAGATGAACTGGACTTCAGCCATTAATAATTCAACCATTGTCCTCCAGGAACAGTTAAGTTTGGAATCCAAAATCAAGTTTTCAGACTAACTTTTATACCCATTAGGAAAACCATCTGAGAAAGCACAACAATGAAGGTGAAACAGAAGGATCCTTACAGAATGCTATTCCTACTAATTATTGTCTGTAATCACCAGTAAACAATTACTATGTAATCACACTTTTTAAACAACAGTTTGCATTTACACTAAAGAGTTTGCAAATTATGTAGTAAGGATAAGATTAGAAAGACGTTTACTAATGCTTTTGTTTTTCAAAGCATTGAAGATGCTTTTGCTTTTACTTTGCATCATTTTTAAAGATGCTCAGTTGTAGGTAAGAAATATAACAGCTTGTGTTTGTGTTAAGTTTAACAGTTAAAATTTAAATGGTCTACTGTGGTTTCAAAGCTGCCATTGCAATTGAATATATCCTTCTAAAAAACAAAGGTGTTGCCTCTGTAAAAAATCTTGCCCAGAAAAACTTCTCCACTTGGTGTTTTCTGCAAAAGGGCTGCCCAGTTCAGGCAGAAACAAGCTCTTCTGAGAAGTCTGGAAATTGTAGTTAAAAGAGTGGACTGGACGGGAACTTCCCATTGATGAAAACAGGGAGTAAAGACAATGCAAAGTGCTGTTGAGCACCAAGAACAAAAGATTTCCCAAAGTTTTCAAAGTAGACTATAGGTAAACCACCCCACCAAACTGAGATGCAGAATGTGGTTGTGCCTATAATACTCATTTGAAACTAAGGACAGAGAAATAAAACTAAAAGGAATACAATAAAGTGTTGCCCACATCATGTGTTTTTCTTCACAGCCGTATCCAAAGCTGAACATCCCAGGAATTCTGCAGATGTCTCCCTTAAATTCCTAGCAGAAGATAAACATCTGCTGGGGGCTGAAACAGAACCAAGTGGATAAATAGCTCAGGTTGAAAATACCCAAAGGACTGCATGTCTTCAATATCTTTTTGGACTCTTTGACCGTGGGAGACAGTGGTGAAATACAATGTGATGCAAAGCCATTTAACAGACCCACAATTAAGATATGCCCTAGTGTCTAAAAATTCTAGCTTCCAAACTCAGCAGGTTCTCTGTTTGCTTTGCATGACTGAAGGAGAAAATCCAAACATGATACATTACTTTCCCTTTTGAACTTGCACTTTTAAACATTTCCAACAGCCTGTGCAGGAGGCAATCAAGAAACTAATGAGATCCCTACATATGGCCTTTGGTTGTTGCAGCCATTGTAAGTCCCACTAGCCACACTGCCTGCTGTATATGATTTGTTAATGACATCTGTCTCTTCAGAGGACAACCCACCCCAGCAGCACCTATACATGGGAGAGCCAGTTGTCTCTGTTGTGGCTGGGGACAAAAGGTTGACGTGGGCACTATTCATGCAGTTCAGTGACAGATTGTGCGACACAGCATGGCTCCTTGCACTGTCTTCTGCTCAAAGTATCATACTGAATGGAGTAGGTCATAAGCAATGGATTTTCCAAAAAGCTATTATAATTTCTAAGTTATGAATGGGTAAACGGTGCAAAAGGCTTGCAAACATTTTGTCGGTGTTCCTACCCACAAGCCGTCCTAAGTTTTCCAGATTGCTTTGCAGATACAGAGCCAGCTGGCGATTGTGCATAACCTGTACAATGGACTGTTTAATACCTTGGTTGTCTGGCAGGTTATATATTTGATGACTTATCCATGGTTACAAATCTCACCATTATATTGTGCTACTTTTATAAATGTTTCTGGGCCTGCTTTTAAAAAATGGCCATGATTTCCAAAAGTGAGCAGTCCACAGTCCTCTTAGGTGAACCAGAGCTAACAAAAGTACAGCTCTGGTTCTCTAAATCTCTGACAGTTTGCTCAAGAGATGGATGAATTTAGCAAAGCTGGAAAGCACTGTTTCCAAGAAACGTGACACGAGACAGATGCTAGTCATATTCCCTTATTTTTTCCTTGAGACATACAAATATGAGATGAAATTTACCTCTGCCATTAAATAATATGCGAACTCTTGTTTCTCTGCCTTGAAAAAAACCAGCTATTTATTTTTTCCACGGCAAAATATACAAAGACATGCCTCAATATTGCCACAGGCATCTTCAATGAAGATTTAAAAGACATTTCAAATGAAAACCTTGGCAAACCTCCCCTCCTCCCCAAAAAATCAACAGCCAACAGCAAATATTTCTGCTGGCAAACACTTTTCTGCTCTATAAAATTCTTCCCCATTAGGAACCTTCCTCCCCAAAGGCCTGGTAAAAAGGGTTTGAGAGAGCTCCATGAATATTGTCAAGTGGAGGCTGCACTTTGCCTTAGGGCCAGAAGGGACCATTAGATCATCTTATCTAACACCTGCATTTAAAAAAAAACCAACAAAACAACAACAAAAATCTCAGGATTTCACCCACTCACTACTGTATACAGTCAGCAAAATGTGTTTAGTTAGCAAATGTCTTCCAGAAAGTCATTCCTCCACCCTTGATCATCAAGAAATGAAGAGTTCATTCAGCATTTCCCGTATTTTTATCTCTATGGAAAAACTGTTATACATCTCAAGAAATACTTTCTTGGAAAGAGCTACCCCTGTTCTGGTACTAGTGTCTGTGTTTGTATTTCTCAAATGCCTCTCTCTGAAAGCAGATTCTACATCTCACTGGGATGTATTTGAATGTTAGGTGAATGTTATTGTCCAATACTGAATGTATTAGCAATTCAGGAGCCCACTGGTTATAAAGTTTACAGTATACCCATCAGTAACTGTACTGTGCTGAATGTATGACAGACATATGCTCTAGTGGTATTGAGCCTGAGAGTGAATTTGGAGACAGATCTTGACTGACGCTCAACTACATTAATTTACCCTCATCTGTAAAGTAAAAGGACTCCACCTGTTAGAGCTTCTGGGTATGGTTTCTACACTAGCCAGTTAATTTACCTGCTTATGCAGAAGTCTTGTGTTTTTAATGACACAAAATATGTCTTAAATACAAAACCAGAGAGAAAACATGTTTGACTACATTTTTGTTTTAAAGTTACAAAACATTTTAAATTTCTAATCAATTCATATCTTACTGTACCCATATTAAAAACCATGGCACTTGCATATAACTTTCAAAGAAAATTTATGTTAATATCTTATGTATTTAACATTATAGCACATTACTGAAGAGTTTGCTACCATTTCACATTTATAATTCATTACACGATTTTTGCCTACCCTCATTGCTGGAACTTTTCCCATTGGAGGGAAAAAATCCAGATTGGAGTTATTTGTCCATGAGGTAGTTTAGGTCTCTGTTTATCAGCATATGATTATTTTGGCTCTGGGTTTGCATAACTATGTTGGTTTCCTGCAGTATAAAGAAGAGAACACACTTCTGCTTTTTTGAGAGAAAGTGTAATGATGACACAAAATGACATCCATTTTCTTCATAAAAAGATAAAAGATAATGAGGTAAAGAATAAAAGGAGAAGCAGAAGTTTAACCAGGAATAAATCCAACAAAAATGGAGGAATGTGAGCTTTTGAAATGGTAGGTATTGTGCCATAGATTTCAAAGTCAGCACAATTAAAGTTTGTGTTTGTGTGTACACATGAGATATATTACTGCATCATTGTCCAGCCAGGGTTACTGGGAAGTATCATGCTCAACAGTAACTGTTTGCAGGATTGGCCTTCACATGGTCAGATCTGACACCTAGTAAACAGCTTTAATATGCAAAACCTGTTTTGTCTTCTGTGAGTGGTTTTGCCAAGAGAAAAACTAAATTATGGCATCATCTGAAAAAAAATCTTCTCAAACTGCATTCTTACCTGAACGATAGACCCACTCGCTGCTTTATGCTGTTTGCATACAATAGGTGTAAGTATTTCAAAGCAATCATTGCCAGTACTCTTAAATTTGCATCCTTGCCCATCCAAAGATAATGAAGTGCTTTGCAAACACTGTCTCTTAATCATTTGGGGAAGTATGCTCATCCTCAAACACCACCTTTCTGAGGCACGTATGGGAAATTGCTTTCTCCAACGCTGCCGTATTCAGGCTTTCTTAAGGAGAAATATAGAAGTAGTTTTACACCACACAACCCTCTTATCTTTGCATAGCATCATTATAAGCTTTCTTCTGTGTCAAAAACTATGCTAACCATCTGCAATAGGCAGATGTTTTTTCTCTGGGAGAAAAAACAAGGAAAAAAAAAAGATTTACTGGTTTACTATAATTTATGGAAGAAACATCATCATTATAGAAGAGACTTCATCTTTCACAGCTAGAAAAAAAAGCAGCATGCTCTGCTTTCAGATGCCTCCACTGGGAGGCATCCCTCAAACGCTAGATAACACTGGCAGACATAAGACTGGAACTCTGGTCTCCTCCAGGAGTGGAAGTGGAATTGAAGCTCAGACTTTAGGATTTATAAAGTTGCTTGAGGAAAGCAACCGCAATTAGAAGGCATATGTTTAAAACAAATCTTAGAATCTGTGAAAATCTGCAGGACTGAGGCACCTACCTAAGGCTAATATACGCTCAAGTACTTTCTTGATTTAGGACCACAGTTGGGAGGGAAGAGTTTCTCATGGGAGTCAGCTCAGGTTCCCAAATGTCTGTCAATGGGAAAATTAGAAAGCAGATACTCATTTGCCCACATTCAGTTTCTATGCTAAATAACCTGCACTGACTTGAGGTTTACACAAAATCTTGCTCAAAATCCTGTGCTAGCTGGGGAAAGAAAGAAGTCACTAGTATAAAACCAGGGAATCAACATCATGAACACATCAGTGAAAACCTACAGGAAGACACTGGTTTCTTACAGGACTCAAATGGATCATTTCTGTAGCTCCTACATAAGAACTCTGTATGGATGGTTCAATGCTCTACATACAGCATAATAATAATTCCCCACAAACAGCGACAGGATATCAAAGCATTTAATAAATTACAGCCTGCTATAAGTAGACGGAATAGATGGTGAACTGTGTTGTAGGTTCCTGGACACCACAGAAAATCTCCCACAGCCTCTTCCAGGAAGATAAAATAGCAGGTAGGTGGTTAGAGTTAATTCCCTGTAGTACAGTAACAGCTACTTATCCAAATTAATGAGTAACTTAACATTAATTTCAGCTCTGTTGCAAACATACATGGATCATCGATATGAAATTGTTTCCAGGTTGCAGAATAGTAATCAGTTATCTGATACTGTATAAAAGCAGAATAATCTCCTCTCCTTAGCTACCTAATTTTTTCCCCTCTGGCTGGAAGTTTGTGGGTTACATGAGGTTATATTTCCTCTGAGATATAGCCACACAGAGAAGGATTTTGTTATTGTTGGGGACATAAACAGTGAGCATGTTTTAGGAACCCAGCATAGGTGGGGAAAGTGGTTTGTTCTGAAGTCCAAGTAATTACAAAAAGCCCCTATCTGAAGGGCTGTATTCAGCTAAAGAATTAAGATCATATTGTCTTCATTCTGTCTTAACTTGTTACATTTTCTTATACTGTCATCTTAGAAATACTATAGTTCAAGTGAAGTGATCAGAGCCCACTGAGCACAGAGCAGCTGTGGATTAAAGACGAATTAAAGTCTTAATTTAATTAAAGGCTAATTAAAGACTGTGCAGAAAGAAACCTCCAGACCAAGTGCCTGTTCTCTTATCGGAGCATGGCTCTTAAAGTCATTTCTACAGCTGTACTTGCAAATCTTTATACGTAACATCAATGTTGCAATTCCTCTTCAAGTCTTTTCAAAGTGCCAATCCACTGTCTCATTTTTACTGCTTTTCTCCATTTCCAGATTTGTCAGACACAATTTATTCCTTATGAATCAGAAATAGCTAGCTTTTGTCAGCTGATATTTCTCCAGATGTTTTGTGATCTCACATCTTATTAATGTCTCCAGGATATTGCCTGCCAGTAAGGTTAGGCACATAAACCTATAGTTGTTTGTCTCTTGCCCTTCCAAATGGCTCCCATGCTGACTAAGAGGTCTCATCAGCAAGGTCAGTCAGAGAAAGCATGCGTATAGCTGTTCACAAGTCACACGCAGTGTATTTTTCATTCTTTCAGTGACCACGGTATTTTCAATGGTATATATCTAAAATATATATCTACTGGCACAAAGCCTGCTAATCCAATGGTGAAATGGGAATGAAACAGTTATAAATAAAAATAGAAAAGTAAAGGGGGGAGATGTTTCCCACATCTATCATTTGAAATATCATCATTGAAAGAAAATCTCCCTCTGTCTTAAAAATACTCTTTTGTGTCTGGTGTATTTCAAGTTGCTACTAGTCTTCAGGTTATGCCCTGAAAAGAGCCGAAACAGTAGAAAGAGCAAGACGTGACAAGACAGCTGGCAGGAATCCAGAAGACATAATTTGCACAGTATAGATTTGAGACAGCCTTAATATTGGGGATAACCTACTGGGGGCTTTGAGGTTGAAATCTTACACATTCAAATTCTATTTATGCTAAGATCTAACGAGTATTTCTGTAAGGGTGGTGTCATTGCCATCATTATGATTGGCTTGGACCAGGTAATGGTGAAACAACAATAATGTTAACTACACAACATTTGTTAATCTTTGTGTCCTTTGAACTAAAAGACCTCAAGTACATTTAGAGACAGCATGGATGTAGCAGAAAGTTAAGTATGAATGATCACCTTATAAAAACATTGCTGGCGCTAGACAGCTACACAAAATCTTCTAGCTGCTTCTGCTGCTATTCCAAATTCAAGTTTGCCTCCATGTCATTAAATAGTTTTCTTTCAAAATCTAAGACTCTGCGTAGTTTTAGAATACAAAACAGCATGCCTGTGCTTGTGCAGACACTTCCCTCCTCTCCTCTTCTGAATGTTTGAAAACTCCAGATACAGATATTTCCCTATTTACACATTGATTAAACATCCTTGTTACTGGCCACACAATTTCATCTGTTAGTTCATTTGGTATGCTACAATGGAGATTATTTAGATTATCCTAAAGGATGTCATCAACATTTTTGAAAACTATGTTAAATGGTCATTCAGAATTGGACATTACATGGATTACCCTTGAGCTTCTGTACACAACAGGCAGTCTTAGCTCTTTTGATTGTATATCTGTACTGAGATTCTCTGTGCAAGATCCAGTTCAACCAGGTTTTCAGGCCTTCTCCTTTCTCTGCATATTCCTAATGTCCAGCTTTAAGTTCTTGCTCACTGAGAGACACTTGCCCAATTCCCAAAATCTTCCTTTTTGTCTGTCTGGATTTAACGCTTCAGACTGTGTCTGTATTTTTAATTGGAAGTAATTCTAGGCTGTCTCTGGATTGCTATCTTTGTGCTCCTTAGTTTTGCAAACACCACTAACACCATAAGCATCACAGCACTCAACCTCAGGTTCATGCCTACATTTTTCTGTCTTAAAACTGAACAAAACACATTTGTGATGATTCAGTCCAGGTTGATGTCAACGGCCAGCCAAAATAGGTGCTTCTTGTTAGTTCACTAACTATTCCGTTAGTTCACTAGACCTAATTCCCATCAAGTCCAGGAGTATCTCAGCCCTGCCTTTTATTTTTCTAATCTAGTTCTGGATTTATTGCACAGTCTTCCATTATTTATGGCACAGTCTTCCAATAATCTTCCATTATTGCGCAGCTAGTAGTTTTACTTATTTTCCTTGTAATCTAATAGATTACTATACTACCTGACACCACATCCAACTTCACCATTATCTCTGGTATATTCCACAGATACTTTCTTTCAGAAATTCCCTCATTCCTTCCTCTCAACATCTCAGACAGGCTGGCTGTTCCTTGTTGACGGTCCATCACCTACTACTGGTAGCCTTTACTGCTTGCATGCTATTTAGCTCTGTTTTCCTGCACTAGCTGATATCTCACTCATCCTTCCTCACACCCACGTTCTTCCATTTATTAACCTCCCCACAAAAGGGTCTGCTATTTAGATCCTCTTCGACCTTAGTTATCTGCAACTTCCAGGCTTATGACCAGGCTCATCCCCCTCAACAGTGTCTCAAAATTCAATTGGAAATCCCAGGACTTTCTTTGATTACGTTTCTACTCCATAGATTTTTCTGTCTGCAAGGTTTATTAAGTGTTCTTTCATACCAGCTGCACGATTCCATAAATCCTGTACCTTGTAGGCTTGTTTGCCTATGTCATGTTTTCATATTCAATATTTCCTAAAGCTGCCATTTCAATCTTCCTTATCCTTACCAGAAAAAGGCGGGGGGGGGGGGGGGGGGGTGGGGGGGTGGGGAGATGCCCCCTCTTTACTTATATGGGCACTAAAAAGCTCATATAAACTCTCATATGCAAAAATTTGCTGGCTTGTTACTACTTGCTGGACTTCCAGTCAACGGAGTCTGTTGTGCTTTCAAAGCCCTCTCCCTCAGACAGCTCCCAAATAAATATAATCTGTGACCACAGGCAGGAAAGAGGTGCCATGCCTGTCAGCAAAAAAGCCTCCTGAAATGTACCCCGGAGAAGGACTCCACAGACAACCCACTGCTACAGGTTGATGGCACCATACAACATAAAAACTCTGCTCCAAAGACAGCCTTTGTGCAAGCTCTCCTTCCTAATGCTCTGCTCCCAGTTTTCCACTGGTCAGTTGGACTGAAACATCTTTCTGCTCCTCCTGTTAAAATGTGCTTGGGAGGGATCATGATCCAAGCTGAAATCTTGGCATTAGGCAAGCCAAGTGGCCATTAACATCAAAGGAGGCAAGACATTGCCAAAAGGTTCCAGTGCCCAAAGGAACCAGCACAGTTGTCTTGTCAAGTTTCTGCATGCAGAGCTGGATTAACTCTGTAGATTAAGGTACTCTATCATCTTCTGAGTATTTTCACTTTATTTCATCTAATACCAAGTATGAATTTTGTAACTAGCTATTGCATATTAGGCTGCTTCATTTTCATGATTTATGTTGCTAGTCTCTTGGCATCCACCTCAGAATATAAATCAAACCACATATAAAAATCATTGCCAAAAAGAAATAAGATTTATGCACAACTCACAGTGGTCATGCAGCATCTCTAACTGTAAAAGATTTTCTCTAATCAATTTAAGATACATCATCGTTCTCATCTCAGAGCTTTAAAAATATACATTATATTGAAAACGTATTCAACAGTACTCCTCAAAGGCTGCACTTTAAACCCTCAGTCAGTTTCTGAAGCCAAATAATGCAGAAATATGCCTTACAGAATTACATTGTATAAATACAGTCAAATGCAAACTTGAGACTCCTCATATTAAGAGTAGAACCACTTTTGTCCTAATTTTTAGCAAAGAGTTACTACTAATGAAAGCCAGTGTACTTGAAGCACAAATGAAAGGTAACACCTAATGATAATTATTTCCATCATCCCTTATGTGGATCAGAATGTTTTTTTCTGTCACTATTGTTGTCAATATGTGATTGCAATTACTTTTAGAATTACAGTTGTTAGTAAAGTCTATAAAGACAAAGTAAGCCATATCTATCATAGAGATTATTAAAAAAATTCAGTGCTGCTGCTCTCTAAAATTTTTCACAGAGGAGTTGCATATCATAAAGGGTAAACTTACCTTCACTAAGAGTTTTGAAGTGTGAAAACACTATTTTTTACATTTCCAAAATAGGTCATTACATTTTTCAATTTTTGACAATTTTTTTTCTGTGTTTTTTCTTTTAAAGATTCTTTAAAAGTGTTCTAAAACCAAATAAAATTCTATGTAAAATCTGTAAAAAAATTAAAACTTTTTAAGTTATACTCATGATATTTGTGGAAAATTTTAAAAAGCACATTTTTCATGCTCAGAAATTAGGATGATTAGATACACAAGATCAACAGTTTTCAGCAAAATAATCTTTCTTGTAAAAAAAAAACATTATCCCCCACTAAAGAAATGTAGCTTCAAATATTTTTGTGACATGGATGGAAAATCACTGCACCCCTCCTCTAGATACTTCAGTGCTATTAAAAATGTAATTCAAGAAGCATAAAAGCCAAGGAAAATTATCAAGGCAGACCTCCCATTTATCATATTCATTAATTAAAATAAAAATAATTGCATTTATATAGATCTCTATCTACTGGATGAAAGATACAGATTTTTTGGCATAATTTCCACCCAAATCATTAAGAGCCCTCTTCCCGGGCGGAAGAATGGAAGATAGCCATCCCCCCTGAATAACACTTTCTCAATTTAGTAGAATGCTACTACATATAATTATAGATCTCTTGGGGGATTTTGTCTGCATCATTTTCAGTTTACAAACCTTTTCTTATCCTAGATCAAATTATCAGAGAGATTGATCCTCCTTACTATTGACTGGTCTGCCTGGACCCAAACTCAGAGAGTGAGTAGCACTTTCTAGACAGAGACCAGGACAAAGCTGCACCCACAGAACCACAGAGCCCCATCTGGATAATAACTCCAGCTCCTGAGAGCTCTAACACAGCAATAACCCTGACAGCACTAAGCTCAGATTGCCTACTTGGAAAAGCCAAGGAGACCCCAGTCCCTGAGTTCAGCGAGTTAATATGCCTTCACCTACATGAACCAACCTATCCCTCACGCAGGGGAGTTTAATGGCGTGGGTTTCAGTCTAACCTAGACACCTTAAAAGCCCAGCTGTCCAGTTCAGCCCAAATATCTTGCAAATCTGCACGTGATTCCCCGTATATTTCTGTGTGCAGCTCGCTGAAGGCCTGCAGGGTTGAGGACTGAATAGGGATCTCTCTCCAGTTGATTTCCAGCTCTTATTCCTAAGCAAAGGTCTGGTGGTTTTAAAAATAACACACTCATGTTTTATGGCCCTGACCAGGCATTTGTTTTTCACAAGGGAAATAATACAGAAATGATGACAAATTGTCCAATAATTCCTCCAGTAGGAATCCAGAGAGAGAAGACATTGAAGAATTTAAAACCGAAAGTAGGAGATGCAATTTAACAGCACAATGGTTTTGTTTTGGAAGAGTGCATGTGAAATGTTACTGTTGACTGCTTGATTTTTTAACTAGGTTACTTCTGCTGAGAATATTTGTTCAAAGTGACCATGACATGTGAAACTCCTTCTGTGAACATTGCTGTAGTTTTCTGTAGCTCAGCGTAGCATGCCCCTGAAAGCAGGGATTACAATCTTGCAGTGCAACTGCAGAAATAAACATTTGCTTATTTAGTATGTCCTTTAATCGCTATGTCAATCTCAGCAGTCTGCTGGAGTACTTGCCAAGAGTCGTACTCTGACAACTCATCATGCAAGTGACGGGAGAAGAAGGAAAAAGGCGCACCCTCTTCTATTTTGTCATTTAGGGTACAAGAATTATCCCAGTTCCTGGTGACCTCATTAAGAATTTACACAGGTGGTAAGGCTGTCTGTGTGTATGCATACAGCAGCACGTGCATAGTACCGTATAGTCATGTCTTTCCTTGTAAAGGAAAAGAATAGGTAGCCCTCACAGCTGAAACATTATCATCCTTCTCGATTTGAAAATCATGCTACTGAACTCCAGTAGAACTGAACTCTCTTCGCTGAGATCTGGCTGTGCCTCATGACATTTAAGTATAATGAGTGAAGAACAGTCATAAAACACCATGTGAAAATCTTGGATATACTGACAGCAATGTCAAACCTCCCGTTTAACTTCAGAAGGGCCAGAATTTTAGCTTGAATCTCACCAAGATGCTGACACAAAGCCAATGTCATCCCCCCGAAATCATAGATAACTAAAAGTAGTTGATTTACAGCATTAAAAATGAATACGATCAATGCTCTCCAGATGAAAGCAAAATGAATCATACCAAAATATCCAATCCAGACAAGACACAGATGTCAGGAACTCTTCAGAAAAGTTTAGCAATGATCTTTGCAGCACTCCTTTTCATCCCTGTGACTTTGTAATTGTAAAACACATTTCAAGTCATTAATTCATAGCCAGCTTGAAGCACATCCTATCATTCTGCATAATGCTGGGAAAAGAGAACTAATTAAAATACTGTAAATGGCTTAACTTACTTAGACAATATGGGCATTAATTTCACCCCATGGTATATACGCACCTAACAGTGCAAACCCAAATAAAACTCAAATAAAAACCTAAAGAGATCAGAGACATTATTTATCCACAAGACAAGACTTATTTCAGGATATGGGGAGTAAGGTACTGTACCATTAGGAGAAAGGCTGCTCTTCCTTTTCAGTCACCCAAACATTTAATTCCTTACATTCTCATCCACCTTAACAGAGGGCACAGAACAAATGCAGGTGACACTTTCACAAATTCTCCCTCTTTGAACGTTGAATGCTCTCTCACTGAAATATTATTTTGCTTTAAACCTGGTTTTGCATCTTCATAGAAGGCAATGGGGCTGGGCATTTCCATCCCACTGTAGCCAAAGAAATGTGAGCAGCCTTTGTGAGCCTTTTGTCAAAAAATCCCTCTGAGCTTTTATATTTTTATATTGACACAATTTCTCTAGGAATACTCTAATTTATTACTCGTGCTTAATGTCTTCATGCAGTTCAGCACCAAACATACCTCCATTATGCATTCAGAGCCCATCGGTCATTACTGAACATTACTTACCTCAGAAATAAAGATACTAGAAAGACTTATTACCTGGTGAGAGCTTTTCTGCAAGGTACTTATCTATGTGCATGTAAGCAAGCAAACATTTTTCAGTGTCCCTTATCTGTATTGCTGACACTGCGCAGCCTATTTAGGCTTTTGCAGGTGGAGGGCTCTGCCTCTGCACCAGGTTTCCCATGAATATTACAAGAGTAACCACTGCAGTGATATCATGACAACAGGTCATAAGAAACTATTACTGACTTCTTAACTTTTGCTTTTGTCTTGGGTCAAAGAGATAGCATTCTTAGTAACAATACTAACATTTCATATTTACAGCTTGAAGTGGTTATATTAAGTCATTAACATACTATATCCTTTGATTATAAATAACATGTATAAAAGACACCAAAATTAAGCCACTGCTAGAAATACCTATTAAATGATAGATGTTCTTGCTGGTTTTTTGGGTCCATTGTATGATGTTTCGGTGCACTGCAGCGATATCATTTCTGAATCAAAAGCTCTGTGCAGGGGATTTAGGAAGATAGAATAGACTGTAAATGGCCTAAAAAAACCCTGAGAAATTTGGGACAAATTCATTGGGAACAAACTTCTATTCATTCACTGAGTGTAATACAGTGAATGACAGCTTATACAGAACTTGGCAGGCTTCACAGAAAGAGAAATAAGAAAACTTTTAGCCTGTGATAAGCTTTATGACAGGGCAGTAAAATCTTAATTGAGATACACTGAACTGTACAAAGAAGTATGTATAATACAATACAGGTTTAAATGAATAGATGTAGTCAGAAGAAGATGAAAGAAACCTCCTTTAATGATAGCTCCTCTGATTTTTTTAGAGGTTAATTTTTGATTTTCTCTCATTTGCTGATTTTCTTACCTATTCTTGTCATTTCTATTATGCATAAGCAGATAAATTCTCATATTTCCTACCATTATTGCAATTATTTTGACAAGCTTTAATTGCATCAGTCATTTTTAATTCCCCTTTTTATAGGAATACACAGCATGGCCTCAAAACTTGTATCATCTTGCCTTAAAAATCGTGTTACCCCAAACACAATTCTAAAACTGCTGAAATGCAACAGATGTTTCATTCATTACTACGTATGGAGTGTGGGAATAGCTTTTACGATAGTTCTATTTCAATGCATTCTCACTACAGGATTTGGTATGGCAGGATGATTTTTATAGAAATTTAGTCAGCTGTAACTATAGAACTGGAGATATTCAAGCTGAAATCAATAGACTTCAGCACAGCTCAGATGTTCGTGCAGACATACCATCTGAAATGGTCATGTTGCAATTAAAGGATTCATAAAGGAAATAACAATAAATACCTGATGGTGGTGATTTTGTTTATATCCTTTTTTGCAACATCAGGACAAGGCAGCTGTGAGGACATGATCTGTTGAACTTTAGTCTCTCTCAAAAAGTGCCACATGATTTGGTCTGCTTGAAATAATGTCTACATAAAAGGCTGCATGAGCTAAAGATTTCTAACTCGGACTAGCAGCCTTTCTGAACCTAGTAACAACCCTCACTCCAATCCCAAACCCAGCCCAGGCTTTGCCTTTATCTACCCCCAGTATTTCTTTCTAACCCAGATCTAAACCTGTGGTCCAGACAGACAAGCAACAGCCCTAAAATCAGACTAGCTGCCCATCCCTGACCTCCAGCAATGCATGCCACAACTGAAGAACCCTAGGTCCCTTTGAGATCCATCAATAAATTTATCTCATCAGACTCTGCCAGTTCATATTCTGTCCTTAACACTATCCCAATGTTAATTGGTAATTCTTTAAGGCATTTGCCCTGTATCTGTCCCTAGTCCATCAGCCCTTTTGACTTTCAGCTCTGCCCCCTACTCTTAATTCAGATTTGTTCTAGGCATACTGTAGATCATGTTCTGTACTCTGAGACCATATTTCTATCAATCACTCATCTTTAAAGGTGCTAGAAAATTATTTCTGAAATAAAAGGCAATTCTGTCAAGGTTGTTTGTGGTGTCTCCACTTTCTGTTAAGCCATGTAGTAGCTGCATGGAGTACTATTTTGGAATCATGCTGATACAGCACCTGGCCACTATTAGACAAATTCGAAACAAACAGGGCAACCACTATATTCGGAAAACTAACTACCATGCCACCACTGCCCGATCAGTAAACACGAGGCAAGGATATCGGTCCTCGTGAGACCGGGTACAGACTGAACCGATGGCTGTCATTTTCTCTTTGGTTACCTTGACTACAGTTCCTTTCTGTCAAATAGTTCTTAAAGTTAGGACTTGACTTTGCAAATGTATAATCCTAACCTTTTGTTGGGGTATTGCTGAGCCTTTTTCATCAGACACTAGTAAAAGTTCCCCACAAGATAAAGGATCACATGAATACAGGCTTTCTTGATTCTTTCATTTTAGCTCCAATTTCCCTATTGATATCTGAGCTTTAAGAATGAGTCAAGCCACTTCCCCTTCAATGTGTTTTGCTCTGTATGATTGCTTTGATGTCTACAAATTATAAACCCATGTTTCTGACACATTTTTTAATTTAGCGGGTGACCTTCAAACCTGGTTGCCATGTGGAGTTCATACACATACGCCTGTACTTAAATGCTATCCAAGTGGAACATCTTCCTTTTGAAGACTTCATTGAAAACTCGTCAAAATTTAAAATCATTAACACTTTCTGTCAGTTATGTTTGCATAAACCATTGCCATTACCCAGGAAGAGCAACAGGATGAGGAAGATGTACCTACCACAGTTGAAAAGAGCCCATTCATCACTTGAAAAACTTCTACCTTGCAAATACCTGGCTTTGACCTCAAAGCAGTTTTATATTTAATTTTGGAGAAAAAGAGGAGAGGAAGGGTTGAAAATCCAGGGACAGATTCTCAACTTGTCATTTGACACTGCTTCACTGATTTCAACAAATGTATTCGCTCAATATCAGCTGGTGAGGTAACTCTCAGTATTTAATTATTAGGGTTTTACTTCCATTTTAGCGTGGCCACAGTTTTAAAGAGACAGATACTGTCTGAGAGAAACAGAATGAAAAGGAAGTAGAGTGTAAAACTGTTTCCATGGCAACTCTTGAGATAACAGTAACAGCCTACCTAGCCTAGAGGGATAGGTAAGTGAGACTAAAATATGTATGTAAGAGAAATACTTTCAAGGTCCTTTTTCAGTTTAAATACATAAATTTGAATTTAGGTACTGCCTGAAAATCCTAGATATTATGAATTCTATATGTTCAACATAAACAGTAAAAGAACATCTGTTCTACACGGTACAGAATGATTTAGGTGAGAAAATGTTTTCTGAGAAAAGCCTAGGATCTTTCCACGGGAAAAAACCAAGATATGACTGTATCTTTCCTAGGTAAGTTGCACAGGCTTTGTGTCCTTTAAAAGTCCCACCAAAATGGAAATGAAATGGACCTCCATACTACCTTGCATATTGTTTCAGCATGTAAGTGGTTGACTTAGAAGGTCTAAACAATTATTTTGTCATCACTAGTGAGAAAACTGGCTTCCCACACCAACAGCCTTTGCACTAGCACCATGAGAAAGCCCTGTGGTTGCAAGAATTTGAATAACAAGGAAAGGCCAGTGGAATGGCTGGCAAAACCAAAGCAAGCAAAAAAGCTTGAAAAATATGGAGGAAAAAAAGTTATTAGTGGAGAGAGTCAGACGGCATTAGAAAGGTATTCAAAAAATAGAGAACGCTTGGGGAAAAAAAGCTCAGAACAGATCATGGATAACACCAAAATAATCCCATTCCCAATGGGAATGTGCTCAATGTCTCACCCTCAGAAGCAGGAACCGTGGTGGTGAGGCCGGTCGAGGATATTGCCGCAGCCACACTGCAGGATGGCTTAGGAAGCAGACTCCGGACTGCTGAAACTTTAGCCCAGTGTATTTAGACAAACTAACACCAATCACAATTTTCTCAAAAGCAGGTTGAATGTTACCCCATGAGGGGTTTAGGTGTTCTGCAGTGAGGCTATGGCTACACCTGCACCACCTCACCTCTGCTTAAAAATGCCTCTCTCCTCAGACAGCAAATGGAAATCCAATTAGAAATCTCAAATCCTGTGCAAATCTTTGCTGCAACTTAAGTGATTCCTTTTTTCTTCAAGGGTGAAGAAATAATCATCATTTCTCTCCGATCTCAAGTCTTCTAAACCACCTGCTGTTCTCATTACTCTCCTCTCAGCTCTTTCTAACTCCTTCTGGAAGTGTGGTGCCCAGAGCTGAAAGCAGGATTCCAGCTGAGCCTTCACCAGCACCGAGGTGAGCAGAGTAATTACATCTGACACTCCTCCTACAACATTCTGGAATTATATTTGCCTTTTTACAGCTGCATCATGTAGTTGGCACACAGCTGAGTAGCCAAAGCCTTGTGGTACATATGTATTTGATTTCCAAAAAATAGAACTTCACTTTATTTGCAGTTCAGCCTCTACTCTGATGCCATCCTTCAGAGTGTTTCACTGCCCCCTCTTCTTCATTTTGAGTCATACAAAAATTTGTAGCTGCATTTGCTGCTTCATTGTCTAAGTTGTTAAAGGAAAATGCTGACCAGAACTGAGTGTACAACAGATCTGGTAGACCGCTACTCCAGAACCCCTCCCAGTTCCACACTAAGCCTCTGCTCACCACTCAGACAGGTGAACAATGGGCTTTAAAAATTTTTTAAAAAGCTATTGTGTTACGGCAACGACCTCTACAAGCAGCTTACCTAGCTGGCTTATAATAAATAGCGTTTGGGACTGTCAAAAAAATCTTTACCTAGAAAGTACTTAAAAACTCACAGATATTTCAAAGATACTGCTTCCACCCTGTCAGCAGTTCAGTTATTCTACCACAATTACATTATTTGTCAAGATAAAAGTCTTGATTGTCTTAGCTCAGAATCCGTAAGGAATCGAAATTTGACTGACTGCTCTAGTATCCACTAGATCTTCCACATTTTTTCACTGTAAAGGTAATTGCTATGCTCATTTTTCTCTTCTCCCTTGGGATATAATTCATGAAATCTTACAGATAGCCACTAATAGTTCAGAAATCACTGCAGTAAACTGCTTAGGTACTCTAGACCAAGCCTGAGGTTCATTGAGCCCTTTAACTAGAGAACACAAGATTTATTCTTTCCTTGTATTGGCCTGCACGCCTATCCCCTTGTTAAAATTAATTTCATTAAGCATCTAATCACAATTAACTGTTTGGTGAAGACCAAAACAAAGGTGGCATTGACTACTCCAGTCATGTCTGCCTCGCCCTTTATTTCCTCTCTTCCCCTATTAAGCAGGGAATCTAAATTTTTCCTTTGTTTTTTTCTTTTTTCCTTATTCCTAATATATTCATAGAACCCACTGGTTATCTTTTACACCCCTTGTCAAGAAAAACATTCAGGACTCATCTCACTAAATAAGACTAACATGACTGAGATTCATATAACTAGGTAATTCTCATTTTAATCCATAAAACCTTTTTTGAGACATGTCCCAAACAAACGCTCGCTTGCTCTTGTGCTACTGATAAATATCAGCAGTGGATCAGCTTGATTCAAGTAGATTTCACAGGAAGAGCAGTTCATCAGCTACCAAATAGAATTCTCCTCACATGGAACCCACTGCAGAGAGCTCAAAGGAGACATTTGTACTGGGTGTCAAGTGGCACTCTAACCTGCACCTTGTTAAAAAGCCGAAGCTCAGACTTAACCATTTCCTTCCTTGCACTTCGAAACACACCATGTTCTCTAGAATCAGTGTGATGAGTGATTTCTACCACAGACCTGTAGGGAGTGTAAAAGTATTTCAACCTCTATTTCAGGGTTAGTCTTTTTTAAGTTTTTGCCTTCTAGGATCATTATGAGCTTCCTTCAGTTTTTTCCAATACTCAGCTACTACCATACAGCTTCTCACTTGTACCCAGCTCCCTTTTCATAAATTGTCAAGTAACTGCTTAAAGAATTTTTAAAAAATCAGAAATTCTCTGCAGAGTTTTAAATTATTTATCATTAGCAGGCATCTGGAAATTAGTCCACATGTGTCTGTCCAAGAGATAAAGATACATAACATTTTACTGACTGCTAGAGAAATGCTGGCAGTACTGAAGAGGGAGATGTCAATAGTAATGCAGGGAAAAAAGGGGAAAAAAAATTCTGCTCTTTTCTTCCTTCTTTCCTCCCCTTACTCCTCTGGTGACTTTAGTATGATTTGCTAGCAGCCCATCTTCTCCAGCATGGCTGCAGAATCACTGCCCTTTTGAACCCAGCCAACAATCTTATTTGAAGCACCTACAGCACCAAGCATGACAAACACAAAGTAGCAGAACACTAACAGCATTTATCAAGTACTTACAACTCCCTCTGTAAAATTCTGTAATCGATATTCTACATTCTCTGTCTGTTCAAATGGAGAACCCCAAATGGTAATGCTATTCCTCATAGAAAATGCTCGTACCAGTAGATGCTGCAGACAAGGTTAAAAGGCTATGAATTGGGTCTCATTTCAAATACGAATGTACTCAAAAATTACTCCTCTATTCTTCACTCTTGAGGTAGGTTTTAAAAGGGGAAAAAAACCCCGAAACACTACTAAGTAAGAATACATAAATTCATACAATTTTGATAGATTTTATCGTATTAACACGTACTTAGAAATTCTTCGGCAATTAAGTATTGTGCAGTCAAGAATACAAGCACTGCAGTTTCTTCAGGAGGCCTCATTTTGCCTCAATTTGTACCTCACTCTCTCCTGACTCTGCCATGCTTAACAAGCAGTAATTACCATACTACAGAAGAATTACATTTGAAAGCTTTATTCTAGTAACATGAAGTCTGATTTAGCATTCCAGAACCAGAAACCAACCTCAAAATGAATAAAAATTAGGTAGGACATTAAACTTTTGCATCAGTAAACAGTAACTAAATGCAAAGTGTTATGAAAAGTCTTATGAGAAAGTCCTGTGCAATGAAATGCAGTGTTATATAGGGTTACATTATGTCACTGTATATATCTGAACTAACTATGAATCTTCTCACACAAGCCTGAGTTGGCAGCATAGCTATGTCAGCACGATGCCCTGCCAATGCTATTTATCCCAACCCAAACCACCATACCCAACTGCAGTTAAAGCAGCTATATTGCTTCTGGGACCAAACTAGCTCAAAAACTACATTGTGCCATGTAGATGTACACAGAGCAGTGGCAAAAGTGCAGTTTGAATGGATAAACTGTGCCATTTTTCAATTAAGTGACTTAATGGATGCAGCACTTCAAATCTGTTCCCATGGCAATGTAGAAACAGCAATGGAAATACAGGCAGTTTCCTCTTATACTCGCAGTACAAGAAGGAGAACAAAACCCTTTTCTCCATTTGAATGAACAAAAGCAGGAGCATTTTCCAGTGCAAACATGTAAAGCCAAAATCTTTCCCATGTCCTGACCACAGTAAAATTCATGAATAAACAGAAAAGACTTGCCAACAAGGTCAAAAAACTTGGGTTTGCTTTGTCAGACCAACAGGGGTTAGGGCTGATTCACAGAGAACATCCTGCTCCCATTTCTCCTGAGCTAAAAATCAAAGCACTGTTGGAAGAATAGTCCCAGATGTTCTTTCAAGAGGGTGAATAAAGGGCGAGACAGCCTGTAAGGTAGCCTCAGCTTTGCTGATTAGTCATCATTTTCCGTTGTGTTTGGAAACAGACAGCTAGCGCAGTAGAAGAAGTAAAGAGATACACCACACAAAAAGTGATCACCCAGAATATCTTCAGTCCTGAGGTCTAACAAAACACAGGCAGCTATCACATAGCCTACATCAAAAAAACAGCAAATTCCATGACAAACAAAATGCAAACCAATTATTCTAGTTGCCTTTGCTACCTTAGAAGTCTGCATTGTCCCATCACTCCCGAACAGAAAATACCTCTTAAGCTGCTAACTTCATTAACGGAGGGGATTTCCTCTGGAAAAAGATATCCCTTTTACCACATTGTCCTACTGTCTTGTGTCATCTCAGTCTAGTTCTGACTTGATCTTTGGAAAAGGTTGCTTTTAGGCAGGTCCCTAAATCAGGTGCTGAGAAAGCAGCAAGACTGCATCATTGCGCTGTGATTGAAGTAAACGCTATGGATCAGCATACCCAGCTGTCCTGATACATATCTCATTGCCGATTGTAGCAGCCTGTAATTAATATTTGCATTCTGGTTGTACTTAAAAACACCAGTCAACAGCAAGAAGTCTGCCAGACTTGCTGTACTTACATCTATCTACAACTGTCTCATGCACACATAAGCACACACACTAAACATGAGTACAATAGGCTGTCCTGTATATTGAACAACTAAATTAGAAAGTAATCCTTTTGCTAACTTTCTAAGCTCAAACACCTGAAAAAAATAATGCAAAGATTACTTTGCTAAAGTACTTGTAGCAGCAGTGGTAAGTTCGTAGGAAGATTCCTTACCTGCTTCCATTAAAACTGCTTTACTCTCTCTGGCCTTCCTCATATACGGAGTTTAATCAGAAACCTGACCAAAGAACACAGACATTGCATAGCATCTTCCTTAAGGAAATATAGAAATTTAAAAGGAAACAGATGAAGTCTCAGAATAAGCATCCTGACCTTTAATGCTATGTAAAACATTGCTATGCCACATGCCATCCATCGCCTACTGCCTATCCTCAGAGGCCTACGTCACGTTCCCCTGTTTTTCTTGTAGAGTCCAGGTAATCATTTTCTTTTTTTCTTCCCTAATGGATTAGTACTAAGAGCTTAATTTAGGCCCTGCTGCAGCCATCATTTCAGATAAAGGGGATCTAGAGCTGGCAGTAAATCTGGACCAAGGCATAGCCTAAGTCTAGAAAAGGAAAGTGAGAGCAGAGATTTTTGAAAGCAGTCCCCCAGTATAAATACCATTCTGATTACATTGTCTGTCCACCTTATCGAAAAGTCCTTTGTCTGCCTTCCTTATTTTTTTCTCCTGAACATTAGTCATGAAGCAACAAGATGCAATAATATGCATCCTTTCAATGAACACACAGTAGTGTCACTGTGTCCTGAAATCCAGGACACTGCTTGGGCAGCTGCTTTCCACCTCATACTGCATGACACAAAGCTGAGCCGTAAAAAGTGAAGGGCTCCAACAGAGAAGAAGCAGGTCTCCCGCTACCCTGCCTTTTAATTAAATAATAAACAGGATTAAATGGAACTTAATTTAATTCCATGGGAAACTCACACCCACTCCATGGGAGTGCATCACTTGCGAGCAGTCAGCACTGTATGGACGTCTCTTTTTATTAATAAACGCTCCTCCATCCCAGACGCTGTGTTTGTGCGTCTGTCTCCTTGTCACTCTCGACATGTGGCTTTTCTAATCTCTTGCCTATAAACCCTCAAAAATCCATCATCAGGGTATTCTGAAAGAATTAGTACTGGATGTCTTTGCACATGTAAGCTGCAATATATTCACACATTCACAATATGTTCTTGAATTTAACCTGACGAATGTGGCTGGGTATTTTTTGTTAATATTAATGAGACAATTATTTTCTTTGTAAAGGATACAGAAGCAGCTTCCCTTTGCGGGCTGCACTGTGACAGCCCACACTCCTCAGCCACAAGGAATAGTCTTTATACCCACCATGAACCCTCAGTGATGAGAATTTGGGATGTTCGCTTTTGCAATTGTTTTCTAACTGTGTAAGATGGACGTAGTTTGGAGACACACTGTATTTGGTTTCTCACAGAAAGCACTGCTACCTTATGCCACTTCATCTCTGGTGTAACGTTAGCTGAGTCAGTGGAACTTAGCTGGCCCAGATATGATTTATATATAAGCTATACAGACTACTGCAGTAATTTCAGAACAAGAATATCACAGTGACCTTGACATGCCTTCTGTTCACTGTTGGTTTTAGCAGTTTTAATGAATACATCTTTCTTGAGCGAAGGATCAAGATGTGGTCCCTTAGATTACCCACACAGATGATGGCTTCTAAATTCATTATAAAATCGCAACAAATGGATTTAAGAGTTATTATGAACAATTCAGAGATGGTGCCTGCCGAAAGCATGATTATGCTCCCAGCCATCGTTTTTCAGACATGGGGAAATCTGTTAAAGTAAATCTCCAATTAGGATGCTTGTGTTCTTTTAAATTAATGTTTCATTTCAATTTTGTTTCCTAGTTGCTCCTGTCATTTTCTGAGGAATACATGTACTGAAATCATTCCTTTGATGAGGCGCAGACAAGAAGCTTAGTGTGCTTTGATGTGGAAAAGGAAAATGGTCCCTCTTCATTTCTATGTAACCAGCTTTCAAATCAAGGAATGATCATGATTGCTGTAGTTAAGGCAGGGTAAGCCCAAATTTTTTTCAACCAATAACGAAGGCAGGAAGAAGCAGCTTATTCAAAGAATAAGGAGCAACCAAGTAAGGACAAGACCTTCCATAATTACCCAAACTTCTATTCTCCAATTTCTTCACAGAATCATGAAGCCATAGGGGAAACCATGTTTCGACAGGGAACTCTGCAGGACACAGCCATGCCACCCAGACATCAAAGAGCTACAGACCTCTAGCATATCACTCCATACATGTGCAACCTTTGCGTGTCTGAATGAGTAAGTAGCAGGACTGAATCACAGCAAGAAGTCCATCTTTGGCTGTATTTGCTATTCTTACTTCCCCATAGCCCCCAAAGACAGCAGGAAATGACTGAGGACATCCAGAGGCACTTGTACTTGGCGTATCCCAACTATGCAGACAGAGGGAGCAGAGTTTGACTATGCGATCTGATGAAATGCGTTTACATAATGCTGTAAATGTACTTTGGTGCGTGAACAGAAGAGGTCCTGCTGCGCAGCCACAATCTTCCCCTATAAATACACATCCCTTGATTTCATCTTTTATAAAAACCAGAGGCAAGGCTCAAAATTGCCCCAGCAAAGTCAAGAACAAAAGTATTTCTGAGGTCAGTGTAAGAAGAGTCAAGTCTACTCTCTGCTGATGGGGAAGACACCCTGCTATTGCCAACTGGAAATGTGAGTATTTCAAGCTACATTAACATGCTGAAAATTGTGAAACAATGTTGTCTACCTTGCTAACTTCTATAACTGTCAAACTATAGTCAAAGGATGTAGTTGCTGTAAGACTTTGTACTTTCTGACCTCACTCCATCTAGAAACATTAGCAATAGTATCACATTGCTGTATCTGGTTTTCCTATGCAGCATGATGCTTCAAAGTAAAAATCACATTAAAAATGGATTAGATTAGATGTGCTAAGTGCCTACTGCAAAGTGCAGCATGTCTTCAACTCCCATGGACTTTTGTGAGACAGGAAAGTACCAAGCACTTTGCAAGAGTTTGTCAGTTATGATAGGCGTGTCTCCTCTTACTGTTTCAGCACTTCCCCATATGCACTTTGTATCAGTAAAAGGGATAACCAAGTTTTATGGTTCCTTTGCACTGATTGCACGCAGCAGAGAGAAGGTTGCTACTTCACTTTATGCTACTAGAAAATTTTTGATGCTTTTTTGAGCAATTTTCTTCCAGGTCAGTTCCATATACAAAGTAGGCTGAGAATTAATAATGTTAATAAAAATGCACATTAACCAACCAATTCATGTTTAAAAAACACTCTTAGTCAGCAAAAGATGTCATAATGAATGATATATTGCCACCCTGATTCCACAAGCCACCTGCAGCTCATCATGAAGCTATAAAGTAAACTCTTCAAAGAGAAACTAACAATCTTCAGATCCAAAAATACAGAAAGAATGAAAGGAAAAAACACATTCCCTCCATTGTGAGTCAGCTCCCCTTAAAAAGAGAAACCTGGAGCAGTTACATTTGGGGAGCTGTCATGTTCCTACTTCTATATTCTTTTCCATTTCTTTGATCTAAAAAATCTCAGCCACTGGGGGCTAAACCATTCCATGAGATTTACATGGCTTCTCTGTTCACTCTTGGGTACTTACCACATTCTCTACTGCAGACACTTTTTAACAATTAATTTTCATTTCAATATGGAAAACACAGATATTAGCAGGGGAGACTACCTCTCTTAAACCCCCACTGACCTCTTGATTAGGAAACTGAGATTATGTTCTCAGCTGTGCCATGGATCCATGCAAATGACTTTGGTGTTGGGTTCCTCACTCTTACACAAGTGCACACCATTTTTTCACATCATGTTGCACTGCTGAAAAGGGTCCAAATTAGTAATACTGCACTTTTATCAGCCAAACTTTTTTTCTGAAGATGATTCCTTTTCTGAGAGGAAGTGTCACTACCTCTTGCCAAAGATGGATACGCTGTCATTGTAATGCCCATAAGTCCTCTGCAGCGGGAAAGATATGGAGACCTGCAGAAAGAAAGAGCTTACACCACTAACAGAGGGCTAAAATCTGAGCTCTTTCTTAACATTAAATGACACTTTCTGGTAAAACACTCCTAGGCAAAGTAGCAACAGACGGTAGTAGCTGTTGTTGGCAGCCATACAGCAAACCCAACTGCACAGCCATACCTTGTCCTTCCCTGCCAGGCAACCCATGAAGGAGCACCTTAAAGCCCAGAGAAGCCAATGAAGGACATGCCTGTGACAATCATTTATGTGCTGGTAGATGCATAATGCAGAGCCACGCAAAGGAAAGGTGTTAGCATGAGTAAGCCTAAGTGTACATGCCATAGAAACATAAAGCCTGTGTTTTACCTATCTGGAATCAGAAAATCCTTCCAATATACTATCAGACAAACTTCTGAGAGTGATAAACACGTTCTGATAAACATTTTAGCCTGCCGTTTTGCCATGTACACAGAGACCCCTAGCTGCAATTTTGCTTAGGACAAGCATTTGCCTGAGAATACCATTTAATATCATTTTAATTGAATAGTCAGGTTTCATTTTTAGCAATCACCACATGAAGCTGCAAGACTGTATAATGCCATTGCCCTATACAGCATACCTGGCAAGCTCTCACAAATTTCCAGTGGCACAAGTTTGTCAATCATCTATGCAGTTTTCCACTGAAACTTCTTGGTGGAAGAGTAGCTCAAATGTACATTATTCCCTCCAGAAATAGTCTGTCTCTGAGGAATATGATATATGCCTCAAAATCCTGTGAAAACTGACGTATCATCAGGAATTATTTGATTCTTATGAGAGGTGCACTGGGAAGCCCTTTAAAAGTTGGTTACATGACCTTTTATGCTTGGACAAATTGCTGACTCCCCATTAATTTCAAGTTACTCGGCCCACAGGCAGTCCCAAAGATGGGATGTACGTAGCTCTGGAAGCACAAGAGGAACAGATCTGAGACTGACTGCACAAGGCAGACTTCAGAACAGCTGTAAGCATGACTGCCCTCAGAGCCAACCTCCTGCATATAGAGCTGCCAGACAAGCCTAACTGTGCAGGAGCCTAACTACACATGCCAGATGCCTACTACAATGCCAGATGTGCCCAGGCATACAGGTCCCTACATGCTCTGACCACCCTCCTCCTGAGGGCTGCCTGGGGCCAGACACAACAAATGACAGATGTGGCCAGAGCCAGGCACAAGCTGGGCCAGGTCTGTTTTGGGGACAGTTTACTTGTCCCATTGTTGTTCCAGCTTAACTCTGTGTTCACACCTCACAGTACCACTACTAAGATTCCCCCTTTTCTCTGTGGTCTTGGAATAGTATTTGTTGTTGTTCCTCTCCTCCTCCCTTGACCTGAACAGGTACTGTTACTGATTCAGCAAGTAAGCAAAGGCTGTACTTGCCCTTACACTCATTTGTAAACCAATTTGTGTGAACCCCAGGAAATGCATGATCCCGCAGAAGTGATATATGCTTCCTTTTTTCTCTGGCTAAAACAATTAAAGATTTAGAATCACTTATAGCTTCACAGGATCGGCACCTTTAGTAGGAGAACTGCTTATAACAGCTGACTCACTTAACACAGTAATGAGCTTTTGGCCAGGAGACAGGTTACGTGGAGACCTTGTTACATCTTGTTTGAAAATCTTCTGCCACTTCAGTTAAATTCAATCAACTTTCACTGGTAAAATATCTTTTGGAGAAGACCAATATAATGATCAGCTGAAGTACTGACTCTGAATGCAAATATTGATGAGCAAAGCTCTTAGGCAAAAAATACTGAAAAATATGTACAAAAGGCAAATGAGATTGTGCCTGAGTGTGCTACTGAAGTGAAAGAGATATGGAAACTAGACAGGGGAATGGGAGACTACAGTCCTATGACTGATGATCATATTCTTTTTTTGCCCTAATTTAAGGCAAAATCTCAATATCAAAGCGACTTCTAACATGTTCCCCACATAAAACAAGCCCTGCAGGGAGGGCAGGAGCACCTGGACAAGGACAGCACATCAGCTGCTCTACATTTATCCCAGGTGCCTGCTTTCACCTGCGGTAATCACAGAGGAGCTCTCTGAACGACTCTCCATTTAGAGACACACAGCTGCGTACCACACTGCAACATATTGACCCATATATGAAGATAACTGGGCAAGCAGGAAAAGAAGAGCAATGCATTGTAAGGCCCAAGAGCTGTGCTGGATTCTTCCACACTGCTCTAGTTAGGGTAAGGGGAATACCTACCTCTCATGAATCAGTTCTGAGCTAATCCTAAATGAACTAGTGCTGGGACCTGAAGAGCTGCAGCTGCAGCTGGTTTGTGCTTAGGCTGATGAGCACAGCTGAGAACATCAGCACCATGCTCCTGCAGCCACACAGCCTCCAGCTGCCTGCCCAGTAACTCCGTACAGAAACCAGCTGTGCTAGGTAGATGTGCCAACCCATTCCAACTTGTATGTATTTTATAGGCATATCTGATATAATCTTGCCGTATATCACTTCACCAAAATATTTAGAAACACATTACAGTACAATACAATACCAAAGAGCACTGTTTTGGACATTCATGGCTGGGAATGCTCTCTTGAAAACAAACAAGCAAACACCATAATGAAGACTGACTCACTTGGTCCACCTGCATCCCGAAGTCATTTTTCTGGCCCAGGGTTTGTCATAAAATACTTCAGGCTGAAAAACACCCCTATGCACATAAGAACAACCTGATCCAATGATCTCCAACACAGGTTTCTAACTATGTCAGTGAGCAAGCAGCTAACGCCTCCCTCTGCTCATTGAAAAGAAAGGAATTTACTATTTGTGAATACATTCAAAGAAGAAATGTCCCATTAAGGACAATAGAAAGATGCATTTTCATTTCAAAGGAGATAAATTCGGCTTCCTAAACTCTAGAGTATCATGAGGAGGATTTCCTACTAGCTCTCCCAGTCATGAACAAGAAGTCACTCATCTGACACAACTGCCTATAAAAGAGAGAGATAATGAAAGCGCCTGAAAAGAAAGCATTTTGAGATCTGCAAATGAAAAGTGCTATGGCACAAACGTAGATTTGCACGACAGTGGTTATTCATCATCTTTGCCTTCTAATAAGACAGCTTTCCAGACACCTAAGCAATTTCTGAAAATAGTTGCAACAGTTTTGATTAATATCTACAGGGTGGCATTATTGCTTTCCTTGTTAAAAAAAAAAAGTATATTTTAAAACCATCTATAAATGTGTGACTGAGGTGTATGCTAGAACACCTCTTAAAAGAAGGCATTTCTTATTTTCAGTCCAGCCTCCAAAAAATGCTCTCATCAGATCAGAGAAAGTGAATAAGCACGTTTAGGCTAATACATAACTTTCTACGCAATTTTTGAGAAGCATGGACTGATATATAAGGATTAAAGGGCTGTGAGACAGCACATCTTCACTTGTAGTTAACTGAGGGAGATTTAGAACTCTCATAAAATCTTTAATGTAGAAGTTAAGTATAAAAATCACGTGTAAGTAGAGTGACATGAGGTCTTGGGAAGCAGCTGACAGTTGCTAGAAATTCATTGTAAAGCATATGAATTTTGACCTTCCATTTACAACCAACCAAGTTATCAGCAAAGGCCAAGTATTTGCCATTCTACTTTTTCCTGCTTTAGGCTACAAATCTTAATGTTATCTCAATACGTATATGAATTCATGCACTTCATTAGGAATAACTAGGCAGAGAAACATGAAATAGGCACTTTAAAGACTTTACAGAGTTTCTCACAACGTGAGGAAAAATGCCAGGGCATTTTAAAGAGCTCATTTACAGTGGGTATACACAAGCTCCGAAGTAAGGGTGATTCCAGAAACGCAACTTATTAACACCTGATTTGTAGAATATCAAAATGTATTTGAAGAAACGTTTTTAAAAAATAAAGATTACAATTATTTATGCCACTGCAATTATTCAGTGTCACAGCGATTCTGTGCTCCTTTTTAACGCTTGCGGAACTGGAGAGAGCTCATCTGAGAAACATCAGCCGCGTACCCGCCCATGCAAGCCACCCAGAGCTTCCACGGTTGCAGCCGGGTATTTTTGCTCCCCGCGTGGGTGCCCGCAGGCTCCGCCCCCCTCCCGGCACCCACGGGCCCCCGCAGCGCCCACGGCTGGACGCGGGCGCGGGGCGGGCGGCGTTCCCAGCCCTTTGCTGCCACCTGGCGGGCAGCGGCCGCCACGCCACGGCCGCGCTGGCCCCGGCCCCGGCCCCGGCCGCGACCCCCTTTTTTGGGGAGGGGGTATCCTTTCATAGCTGTGAAACAGCGGCCTCCAACCAGGCGTGTCTGGCCGTTCCAGATTGCCTCGGTGTGTCTGTGAGCAGTGGGGAGGGGTAGACAAAGCTGGAACAGCCTACAGACGAGAAGCTGTGGGGCCTAATCCAGCTGGGGGAACGGCTCTGGAATCACTCAGGTGCAAACACACCAGCGATGAATCTCTCTCTTATCCTTTGTCTAGATTGTTTAACAAGTGAAGGATGGGCACTACAGGCTATTTTTCACCCCGCCAGCCCCTTTTCTCATGCATGCAAATCAGAACACAGGGGATTTTATGCCCATTTTTCATTTAGAAGGGAGCTAGAAGAGTATGAATTAATCTCAGTCCTTCACGCTGCTCCTGTTCACAACTGGTCATAATTTTCATTTATTGTTTGTGCTATCCTTTAAAACTAATCACACTTTGCTTTTCTAGCTTTCCATTCCTCTGTCTTCTATTACTGCATGAGAAATGGCAGCACTTTTCCAAGAAGTGACTCAGGAAGCAACCCAGAGAAATAATCTGGTGAGTACCCTCCGGCAGACGAGAGCCCGGGCTCCTGGTGTGTGTGCCTCTTCATGAACCCCACGTAAGCAAACAGCAGCTCTGACAGTGCCAGGACAAGGGAAAAGAGTTTTGTCTTCCTTTTCTATCATCTTTAGGTGTAGAAACCAAACCGAAACAGCAAAGGATTTTCCTAAACACTGAAAGAATAAGAAAGAAATGTAATAACCTACTACTGTGGGTTTGGTATTGAAACAGTTAAAATAATTGAAAGCAATAAAAGGCAGCAAATGTATTAATAATGCCAGCAAAACACTGAGAATTTTCTACTGGACTAATTTTCAGGTTTCTAACAGATTCTTTTTATTTTATTAGAATAAAACTGCTCCAAACCACTTTTTTTCTCCAGATTATCGCTAACTATATTGTTTCAGGTCAGCCCCACATTGTAAGAAGCTGCTGTGGCACTGCCAAGATGCCACTCTCAGGGGTCGGTACCTTCAGCCTCCCCCCTCCTCTCTGGGCCAGATTCCTGCAAAACTGGAACTCCCACAGTTCACCTGAGAAGAATCTCACAGATGGATGCAGCACCTGGGAGCTTGGTGGGAAGAGAAATCCACCATCTCTTTCTGGGAACCCCAGATTAGGTGGGTACCCAGAGAGCGATGCCAGACCACCGCCACAGTCAGTCTCTCCTTGCACTCCGGCCGCTTGGCTAACGTAGTCCAGGCATTCCACAGCCTGCTGGGCACCACAGCTGATACCCTCATATAAGGCATCTTCGATGTTGTAGGAAACTACTGAGTAATTTTTTTGTAGTTTGACCCACTAGGACAAAAGGCAGTAGTAGGCTCTTAATGGCAATTTTACTAAGGAAAGGCATAGATCAGGGCTGAAATGAAGCATTTTGCAACATTCAAAACAGAAAAAAAAAAAAACCAACCCCAAACATACTACTTTCAAGAAAAATCCAATGCTGTACAGCTGCTCAAGAGAAAAGGGACAAACAAGGAGTTTCAACTTTTTAAAATTCATTTTACAGTTGAGAAGAATGGGTTAAAATAAGAGGTTCCTTCCCATGCATCTCATTGGGAGAAAAGGGATTCAGAACAAAATGAATACTCTCTGGAAAGATTTTAAAAGGCATTTTCTGTCAAAAGAGAGGTTTGATGTGTTCCATTTTCTACTGCTGTTAGTGCAAACATACAGGAAGTGCTTGGATAAAATTGTGTCAAAACAGCAATGCCAGAACAAAAGAAGGGCTCTCTGCAGAAAGCATAAACAGCACCTGCAGTGTTAGATAAGTCTCTTATCTAAACCTATTACTTACTGGTGCTTCTACTGTGGAGCAAGTGGCCAATCTACCTGGAAGGTGGCATCATATCATTACCCAAGACAGCAATGATTGACCTCAATTGAATTACTCAGCTGAGGTTTCCAGTTAAAGGTGAAAACAGCCATCTTGGTGTGTGTTCAGATGGCTTTGTAACCAAGAAAAAAAACGGTGATGAGAGTCCCCTTGTAGCAAGGTCTGTGTTCATTTTTGGCACTTCATCAGAGACACCTTCAAAATTAGTCAAAACAAGCTTCTGAAGACTCACCAGACTCATATGGCTGGGCCAGCTGGTCATGTTTCACTATTAAGTGTATTGCTCATTTTAGGACTGTAGTTACCACTGCTGCCACATAAATTTTGTACCCTTCTTACTGTTGTGAAAATTCTTAACATTAAAAATAAATGGATACAGAAGTGCTGTAACAGAAGTACAAGACAGCTGCTAAGAGCAAAGCGACATATTCAACAGGACATGAGCTTCCGTGTGTTGGCATTCTATGAATCTTGTTTGAGATATTCAGAAAAGCCAACTGCAAAGACTGAAGTTACATGCTGATTTCCCTGCCAGAGGAAGTGGCATTTACTGTGAAGGCAGTACAAAAAAAAAAAAAAAAAAAAAAAAAAAAAGGTGATTGTTTCAAATGCCAGATTTGTCAAATAATAGGTAATTTCTGAAACCTCATCTGAAAGGAGTAACTAGAGCTGAGCCAGGTCAAACCCAGAGGATCCCAGTAACTGACCATAAGGAATAGCATGCATCACAATTGTTTTGGTTCCTACAATTACGTGGATTAGAAGAAAATTAAGTAGAGAGACCTCTGTACTTAGCAGATCTTTTTTACTTATTTTGCCCATACCGCCCTTTGCTGCATCTCAGCTTTCTACATACTTTAAGAGTACAATGTGTCCAAGTGGCACAGTGCAGAACAGAACAATACCTTCTCCAGAAGTTAGCACACTCATGGAGACAGAGGACCAAGGGAGTTCTAAAACTGGACTACCCATTATAATGCAGCATCTCACTTATAGCCTTTAAGAGGTACACGCACCCTCGCTGGAGCACGGAGGAACAATCTTTGCCATAGGCCTTAGACAGCTTCACAGTTCTTTCATAGGGCTTGCAAAAAGAGGTATCTGGTTCTATAATCTGTCCCTGGGGGGCTGACAGTAGTTCACTTTTACTTTATGGCTTCTTCGCAGAAAAGATCTTAGACGGAAGTCACAGGCCACTAAAGTTATCTTTAAGTTTTGCCATGGATGTTTGCCATGGAAATTTCCCCTATTTTGCAGCACTTCTGTACTGGGACTAGGCCCGTCTGCTGAGAGAACAGGCTTACCTGTGAGTGAACAGGCTGGTGAGCCTCAGGACGGAAGGGAACCTTGTAGCTACATGTAATAGAGGTTTGCAGTTAAGGCAGGGAACCTCGGCCTGCTTTGGAACAGAATGCCCTTTTTTTTTTTTTTAATCCAAAACCACTTGCATGGTGTCATGTAGGGAGTTTTTTCTGCTGCAGAGTGACTGCACAGAGACCTGTCTCAGAACCTCAGAATTCAGTAGGCAAGAAACCTAGGCCAGCTAACTTCTCTCTGGAATACCGGCACTCCTTACACTTCATTTAGCTAGAAAAAACCCCAAGATATTATGAGAAAAGGTTTCAGAATAACTGAAGAAACCCTAAAATTATCGTTCAGAGGCTAAATGGTGTCTCACACGATTTTAAATGAGGAGTGACTGGAGTTGATCCTGCTAAGAATTAAACATTTTAATCTAAGACGTATAGTTTTAATTAAGCCTAGCCCAGTACACAACAGAACAGGAACCACGGTTCTTATACATGCTTCTTTAAAGCTAGATAGCAAATGGCTCCAAGCTTCTCCTAAAACTCCTTAACCTTGGATGGAGTCTGCTGAGAGTGAGGAAGCACATTTCAAAAGCAGCAAAGCATTCTGGGGAGAGAAAGCTCTTTAGGCATTGATGCGGCTTCATAACTTTTATATTGAATCACTACAGCAAAAGAGAGAAGGGGGAGTTAGACTGACACCTTGTTGGGAAAGGCCCCCACAAACTGCCTGTTGATTGCTCTCACAGCTGAACTGGACAGAGAAAGACAATCAGTTGGTGAGAGGATCAAGGTGACAGCAAGAACGTTATGACTATGCAACAGACAGCACTTAGAGTGGCTCTAGCACTCAGGAGGGCTCCAGCTTTCCAGATAATACAGTGAAAAACTCTTCAGAAAGAACAGGTACTGAGCACTGGAATGAGAATGTTTGTACTGATGAGATGCCTCTATAACACCTGCCTGCATCTAAAAATTGTCCATTAATAGGCACAAGCAATAGTCACCTTGCATGATTTGACATCTCTTCCTCTCTTCCGTTTCAGTACAAACTACAAATGGTTAAAAGCAACCAGCTTTTCTTTAAACTGGAAGAGTGACTCATAGATGCAGAAGCAGCTGAAAGGTATTTAAAGAAATGACAGACTTTGATCTGAGACCACTTCCTAACTAATACTGCAGACAGACTAATGCACATTATCATCAAACACATAGGTATGCTGATAAGTATGTGTGATGGAGCTTCCAATCACTACATCTTTTGTGTAATCATGCCAGCATACCCTAGTGCTATTCTAGAGATAAATTTTACATGTAGGAAGCACAGACAAATGACATATGTTTGGCATAAAGAGAAGCTAGATCAAAGCCAGGTGTCAAAGCTGAAGGCTTTTCATGATTGGAGGGAGGAAATGTCAGGACAGCCTGAACAGTGCAGAATTTTGAGTCATGTACGTCCTCCTACTCTGAAGCCAGGTAGGCAGTAAGTCCTTCTGGTGAGAGGAGGTAAAATGCCGCAAAATAAACTTGACACCTAAAAACTTTCAAATTAGTGTTTCACAAAGCTCTGAGAAGCTCATCAACACAGCAGCATTACAGACAACCAAGGCTCACAGACGTCATGGCCAAGCCTGGACTAGGATGGGAAGAGCCTGATATTCTCCGTGCTCATTTTCTTACTAGAGAGTTGACAGAGTGCTGTCATCTAGACTTACAGGGAAGCTCTAAGTGCAGAACTTAACATCTGTGGAGAAATTCTGACATTGCAGGATATAATTTCATCCCACACAGGTTAAGCAAAAATTTCAGAATTGTGTGCTAAATGTTTTATTTTTATTTCATTGAGACAAATATTTTTAGCATTCCCAATATTCCATAGAAAGTATCTGTATTCAAATAGCCGAATAGCTTTATTTTTGCATGTTTCCAATCTGACCAAAATGAGTAACTTCAAAAGAATTTCACAGACAAGTTTACAAGCAGAGATATACCTTGACTCTTGAAATCAATGTTTTTCAGTGGCAAAACATTCCAACAGGATGAATGTTCAACCAGCTCTAGGTCACAGCAATTACAAGAACATTACAGAATAGGAATTCTTCAAGCTGCCATAAATGTTTTAGAAAAGATTTCCTTCACCACTCATTTGTTGCCTTCCTCGGCAATCCAGGAAACATGTCCAAATCACGTGTATGGACACTTTCCTGCATTTATTTATTCTGAAGCAACAACACACTTTACCTGTCCTTGCACATCACAGCTAATTCTTCCAACACAAAGCAATGCCAGTACAGCAGGATGCAGAACAGTTCACTGACAGCTGTGTGATTGTAACTAATCTTTTGATTCACAGCACTTCTCAGACCTTTTTTACCAGAGAAAAAGACAAATGGGAAAACCTGTAGGTATTCTGTTTTCTCTACGAATTGTTGCAGGTAAGAGCTGGAGGAGTCCAGAAAACAGTGCTCCTTCAGTGCAAATCAGTACATTGCTAGCAACTAACACTCTGCAAGGGGTGCTTGATTTGAGGAAATGAGTTCTCTGATTCAAATCAGCACCAGTTACAGAGGTGCTAATCTTCTGTGTGAGCCTTCCCCAGAAGCTGTTGAGGGACATATCTACAGGATGTTTTCCTTCCATTGAGGTAGCATGAGGCACCAGTTAGACACTAGCCTGACAAAGAAATTTAGGCTCAACTACCTGTTTAATCAAAGTTCTTGTATTACCTTGTACAATTCCCTCAGCCTCTCAGCACTTCACTGAAAAATGTCACTCTTGTGGTAGAAGAGGTGTTTAGGTGCCCAGAACATATGCGTGTTGGAATTGAAATGGGTGAGACAGACATGCCGTGCAAGGAGTGATAACCCTCTGACATGCATTTCTGCATAATACAGTCTGTTGTTTCTTTTCCTCTCAGATTTTACCAGCAATAAAACCTTCTACCACATCCAGGACTTCCCAGTATTGCATGTAAAGTAGGTCACATGGCAGTGAGACAAGGACCCCTTGCCTGGCAGTCCATCCTTCATCCATGCTGCAGTGGCATCCAGCCCTGTCTGCAAACATATTTTCCCAGTGAACAACTGCAGGCCGATACGGCTTAGCAAAGAAATGGTTCTCCTCCATTAGCTTTCACCCCTATGCACTGTTGTGTTCTGATACTATTGTAAGTGGGAAATAAACAGGCCTTTTTTACATCAGCCATGTCTGCTGCAATGTGTTACCAGTAGCCTTAGTCAAACTAGCTTCAATTTCTGAATCATGTTTGCTATCTAACTCTCCATACGCTACAAACACTCCAGCTCTGCACACACTCCAGCACAGACTAGTAAGGTGAAGCCAGGGCAGCCTTCTTGACTGGCTTTTCCATTGGTCTAATGCCACAGTCACAACAGTACTGAAGCTATAAGGCTTAACCTGGCCACCATCTGTGTATACTGGTTTCAACATTTTAGATGAAAAAGATGTCAAAAAGAGCCAGATACTGTGTAGAAAATTAGTTTTGAAGATATGTCACAGCTTCTCCTCTTCTTATCTAATGCACCAAAGATTTGAGTTTGATTCTGGTGCACTGAAATATACGTATAATAGGTATCGGATTTTGTTAGTAGGGGTAATTTACTCTTCCAATCATTTTAAAGTATATGAATGGAAAGCAAATAGGAATCCTTCTCTCCTCAGAAAGAAAAGTTTACAGCAACACTGTTAGAAGGAGGGGTACCCGAGAGAGCTTATTTCCTCCTTTCTCCTGCTCACAAGTACTTCCTAAAATAGATTTTAATTCCCATAAACTATCTGGATGTTTTAACAGAAGGTAGCACTTTCATTCATGCATTACAGGGAGATTGTAAACCCAGGACACCTTTGCGACATGCTCCAAATACTACCATCCCACTTTAGAAAATGGAAAACAGAGAGATCAAATGCTTGTCTGTTTGACCACCCAAAATCAAATGGTTACTTGCCCACAGCATCTAGGATTTTCTACTCCCAGACACTAAACAACAGTTAGTTTTTCTATTATAAAACGGAAAGCTTCCAAATACAGTAATATTTAAGAGCTCATATAGAAACGAAATATCCCCACCATTACGGACAGATCTCTCTAAAGGACTACAAATAAGAAGAGAACTTCTGTTTTTCAGAATCTTGAGCTAAAGAATCCATCTGGGAAGTCCAGCTTGTCTCTGGCTCTGAATTTGACTGGCCACTTCAAAAAGCAGTGGCTGACAGAAGAATCTCAATCCTGTAAGAAATTGCCAATTCTGGAGCACGTTCTGCTTGTTTTAAATTCCACATACTGCCATAATGAGTGAAACACACATCATAAGCTTATATACGTATTAAAGTGTTAGAGGTTCACTTCAACAATGAGCACATTCCATTCTCTTGCATGTTAAGTAGCATTTTTTTTTAATCTTCTTTAATTAATATCCTTCAGCTAATTTTTAATTTGCCTGTATATTATGACCAATGGGCAGATGATTCATAAACTGATACAGCATTTCAAAGACTCTTTAATCAGTAGTTTGCATTCTTAATTATTTTGAAACTTCCATATTTGTTAAAACCCACAGGGCATTATCTTCATTTGTATTACGCCTGAAGGTTTCAGTGAAGAGTCCATAGTAAGTAAATGAAGTTTTGATGGAGCCTGAGAAATTGTTGTGAATATGTCCCCTTTGCTTGCTTTGTACTCTCATGTTTCACAAACATAGCTGTCTAAAGAAACATGGATTTGGCATGATGCCTATGGATTGAACTGCTCTGGATAACCCTAGGCGGTTAAAAATTTAATTGAATAGAATCTCTATATAGCTCATATATACCTTAAATAAAGCAAGTGGTGAGATTAAATGAGGGATTTTACCTGCTCAGATGAAAAACTCCTATACAGAACAGCTTTATCAACAATCAGAATCACAAAATACCTTTTTTCAAGCCATAATTTGTTGACTGTCCAGGGTTCTGTGCAAAGCAAAGACTCAGGACTGACCTGCCCTACGCAGTTCAGCATTGAGCTTGTGGGTCTGAGCAAAGTGCCAAGACAGAAGGAGACAACTTCCATTTGATTCTAGTCTCAGCTCTCTATACTGCACACACAATTTACATTAAACAATCATTAGATAAAAAAACAAATAAGCCTTGGAGCAGAGTCTAGACACAGGAGCTTCCCATTCCAGCCAAGCACCTTGAACACTAGATGCCACAATGATTTTCATCTCTGTTTGATCTCCTCTTGGCCCCAGGAATACTGCACAGTGACCCACTTTTTAAATGTGGAAAATCAGACTGGGCATGAGATTTCTCCCTCCATTTATAGCCTAATGCTGAGAGACCTTTCAGTGAAAAAGAATGGGAAATTACAGCCATTCAAGTCACTGGCAGTTACATTTGGGAGCAGGTTGTGAACTTTAGAGCATCAGCCCTCTTCAGATGCCATAATCTCCCTTAACAAGGGGAAAAAATCTCAGATATAGATAGCACTTAGCATTTCCTATGAGCTACTTCAAGACTCTCTGCATTCAGCACACATCTGAGATAGCATGCTGAATTATACTTCTGTGTTGGCCGTTGTCTCTCACTCCCTTTTTCTTTCATAACAATTCTCACTCCTAAACACACAGTATGCCTCGTGATCACTACGCTGCTTCCATAGCTTCGAAAGACTGTAAGCCAGTCCTTGTGAGCTGTGTCATCCACAGTGCATGATATCCAAGGGGGAGAGGCCTGAGCAAATCTGTATGTTGCCTCTGACCTGAAAATCCAAACTGTAAAATCTAGTTCTAATAAGGAATGAATTGTCAATGCACTTCCAGGACAATGGTGCTGTTTTCAGAACCACGTTCCTTTAAAATGGAGCAATCAGATGTGAAAGGTACAGAAATACACCCAGAAGGGTTTAGATGGACTTACAAAGAAAACAGAAACCTGGTTCTTAAGTAGAGAACAGCTAAAGAGGGAAGAAGTGAGGCCTTTACCTGGTCACAATGTAGTGGAGTCAAAGGATAATTTAGGTTTGGCCTAGCACTTAAATACAGCTTTTCTTCTGTTTTCAATAGGGATGATTACATTCATGAGAATAAGAGTAGGGCACCTCATGGGAGTGAAACATTTACCACATCCTGTGAATTACCAAAATTTGGACAATCACAACAAAACTAAACATAAAGGGGTAAATAGTCTCCATCCAAAGGTGTAAAAAAATCACCAATACAGCAGATAGGATATTTGTTCCTATAATTTGACAGCAGTACCCTATGACCCAGAGAAAAAAAGCATGCTATGTGTATTTTTAAAAGGAGAAAGTGAGGAGATAGAACTGACATTCTGCAAGACTTTAGTACCATTACTGTAGAATGAGTAAATCTAGGACAGAGAGGTAAATGAAAACTGTGATAAAATGCCACATGGTTTTATCAAGCTAGATTGTGGCAGTCTATAGTGTCTCTCTTCAGTAAGATAACTGTTTTTTTAGACAAGCTCAATGCATTGGAACTAATCTCTATAGACTTAAACCAAGAATTGCTTTCACTGCCTCAAGGGAGATTAATTATTAAAGTGAAAAAAATGGAGATTAAAAGAATAACTATTAGTTAGGTAAGAAGAAGAGATTACAACTGTTTATACTATTGAGAAGAAAAGGGGTGTCCTTCTGAAATCAGTGCCAGTCCCAGTTCTGCTTAGTATTTTAATAAAAATATTGGTCCAAGAAGATGGTCCAAGAAGGTGCATGGTACTGAAGTGTCAGGTAACACGGAGTGGGAAGGTAATGCCAATTAGTGAGAACAAGTTTTCATGCAAAAAGAATTGCATAGCCCTACAGTGTAGAGTCACAGAGACAGAAAGAAATTAAACAATGCAAAAGCCTGCATTTATAAGAAGCATTTTGTTGCTGGAGTCTGGGCCTCATTACATGAGGGTGACAGTAAAGAAAAAAAGCAAAAGCTGTATGGTTAATGGTAAGATAACAATATGGTGCCAAACCAGTTACCTCCAGGCACTACCAGGGCTGCCCATGGGTAACACCCCGCTGTTTATTTACTTCTAGAAAAGAGTCAAAAAGTATGCAAAGTTGCTGGGTTTAAGCCCTCGGCCCTATCCCTGTTAAAGTGCAAAACAGATAAACAATATCAAATTAAAAGTTTGCAAACTAGAGTACCAACTGACAAGGACAGACATGGGCTAAAATATTGATCTGAAAAATAAACTCCTGTTCATATTGGGATGAATTCAAACTTTAGGAATGCCTCAGTTTAAACACAGGTCTCAAACTCAGGAACATTCAGATCTGATGTTGGAGTCAAGGCTTGTATCTCTGACACTGTTTCATCTCATAAAATGAGAAGCAACATAAAGTAGGCCATAAAGGACATGCTGCTCCATTCCTGCAGTCCATGAACAGTTCACTTTATTGAATAGGCTTACAGAAGGGCAAGATTCTTCTCCAACCTTTACCTGAGGAACAGACAAGATGAGTCAGTGAGCAGGAGAGGGGTTTAGGCAGCTACTGCATACAGGCTCTGAAGAGCCTGGAAAGGGATGTCCACTCCTCATTGAATGAGAAGGTTGCTTATAACCTAGGTGTGTCTTGATCCACATTCTCCCTGTCCTGTGAAGAGCCTTTCTGGAAGAAACACCTGTATATCAGATAGTAATGTTGGTATACTGTTCTCCCAGTCTACTCACTCTAATTTTCTTCATCCTTTTCATGACATTTGCTTTTGAATTTAGAAATTAGGAACAGTTGTCTCTGTCATGGTTACCAGAACAAGAGATGAGCAGGGTCCTACTTCCAAGCATCCCAGTATAAACAAAAAGCAAGCAGGAGGATTATTACAAATGCTCCTTAAATATATTTACACTAGACAGGTACTACACGTGATGAAGACAGAACGTAGAGGCTTCAGTAAAGACTATGAAAAACCTAGAGCAGCTCTAGCCCAGTTTGCTACATCCATTCTGCAAGGCATCCAGCTGGGGACAGTGAGAGGAGGAAGAAGGCACCGAGATGCCAGAAATGGAGAAACTACAATGCCTTTGCCAAGTCCTTGGCTTCAGATCATGGACTTTTTACCACAGTGGAGGTAAAGTAGAACTAACAATGACTGAAACGAGATCTGGAGTACATACCTGCATTTAACTAAACTAGTCACTAGATGTCACTGTAAAATGTGGCGAACACAACAGAGGAAAAATATACCTGTCCGTAAACATGCTCAACGCCACTCAGGACTTCCCTGATACAACAGCACATTCTTTGTAGAGAACCAGGAAATCTCAAAGCCGTAGTTGAAACGGTAAAAAACTTGCAGAATCAGATCTCCATTAAAAAGGTTGGACATTGAATGTCTCGGGCGCTGAATGCAGATCTCAGACTTGCTGAAATTTCAGCATTCTCGATGCCGAGCATTAATGGGAAACAAAATGGTCGGTCAAAGGTGGCTCATACGCATCATACTAAAATGTTTGCGTTTCACTCAACATCTATAAAATTTCTGCCTTGGACCTTCTGTCAGGGTATCTCATTCTAAGCACCACAATAGCCACTGTTGAAACTGCATCTCTTTAAATGATTAAACTGTCTCCTAACAGGAATGCTCAGTAGCAGTTAAAACATAATCATCTGGGTCATATGCACTTCATGGGAAGTTACGGCAATTAAACGTCTTTCCTCCCTGAGAGGGCATTCTGGACAACCCTCTTACAAAATGCCATCATGTTTACAGTTCCAGTTACTGCTTTTTCCCCTGCATCACTAGCTAGAAATTTTATTTTCTTGATTATGAATGTGATTCCCATGGTATTCCCTTTCTAGTAACAAATTTCTTGTGAGCCTGATCCAACTGGAAAAAGTAGTAATTTCATTTTTTCACTTTAATAAACCAAACAGGAAGCTTCTTGTGGTTTTGGTTTTTTTCCCTAATAAAAGAAAGATCAAATCTTGGTTCCTTATTTTATATGAAACATTCTTTGATGGCTTGCTGATATAAATACATAACAGACGGAAAGTCACTCCTCCGTAACTCTGTTCCCCACAGAACATTTAACCACTGTCTATGTAACACTGGAGCGCTGGAGCTCCTTTTCTGTCTTTTTTTTTTTTTTTTACTTCTAATGAATTAACAATATACTATCCCTTCCTCTACTTCTCTCTCCACACCTCTCCCCTTTCCATAGAGGCTGTGAATTACTGTTTGTTCTTCTTTCCTACAAACCTATTCTTCCTATTTTCTCACCTACAGCGGAAGAGCCTCGGTTGTGAAAATGCATTTGTTTCTCCATCCCATCTCAGGCAAGTCATCTACTCAATGTAACAGCTGCTAGTTTCTATGCCTGTCTTTCCTCCTTGCTGAGAGCTAATCCAACTACTCAGTTTCCAGTAATTCTCTTAGTCACTGCTGTCTGGGCAGTTCCAGCATCTGGACTCACTAGTGCTGATATTCCTTTCACAGCAGCAAGAATTAGGGGTAAATACACAACCTTGCTGCAATCAACAGTAAAATTCCCACTGGTCTCAAGAAGATTGGGATTTTTATGGACTTACACCACTAGAGAAGAAAGGAAGTAGGGCTTCCATTTCTGGATTCATCTGTCTAAATTATTAAACAAAATAATCTGCAGTAATTTGGGGTTAGTTGTGACTTCACAACTATTCATAGTGGATTTGATGAATGAATGACGTTGTGATTCCTGCTCTGTGATTGTATTTTTGACAGGTGTCATGATGTTAGAAAGCCCACACTGTTTATCTACCTCACAATTAAAGATCATCATTCTCTATATAAATTTGAATATATTTTTTAATTATTTGTACTTCAAGTACTTTTATGTGATTTTAAATTTTAATGTACATTTTAATTTTCTTTTTCCCTGCTCTCCTAAGTCACTTCAAAATACTATCAAAAGTCACTTGAGCTTGCAGCAGCTGTACCAGACATAACAGTGGGAAAGGTGGCATTATCCTATGAAGACAGGCTGAGCGAGCTGGGGCTGTTCAGCCTGGAGAAGAGAAGGCTCTGCGGAGACCTTATTGCAGCCTTTCAGTACTTAAAGAGGGTCTATAAGAAAGATGGAGACAAACTTTTTAGCAGGGCCTGTTGCGACAGGACAAAGGGTAATGGTTTTAAACTAAAAGAGGGTAGATTTAGACTAGATATAAGGAAGAAATTTTTTACAATGAGGGTGGTGAAACACTGGAACAGGTTGCCCAGAGAGGTGGTAGATGTCCCATCCCTGGAAACATTCAAAGTCAGCTTGGTCAGGGCTCTGAGTGACCTGATCTAGTTGAAGATGTCCCTGCTCATTGCAGGGGGGTTGGACTAGATGACCTTTAACAGTCCCTTCCAACCCAAACTATTTTATGATTTCCCTCAAAAAACTGAATTAAGTTGAATTCCCATCTATGAACAAAAGACACTAGAAGTCTGCCTGCACGAGGGCTTCAGGACTGATCCCAGAACTTGAAAAAAAAAAAAGACAACTCACACAGTGTTTCTTAGTTCATGCAAAAAATGTTTTAAAACTAGATTTTAGCAGACTTCACAAATAACCTGAATTGCAGACCTTTCTACTGAGTTCAGCAGGTTGTGCATTTGCAATTCATACGCATTGAGGGATATAGTCTCCAAAACACAAATAAAATCTACAGGAAGTATATTTGTCTCCACTTCATAACTAGGGAGCTCAGATAAAAGATTGCTGGAGTGCCTAATTTAAGCACCACGGCTGGCTGGCTTAGTTTTGGTGTCAGGACTATTTCTCACCACAGATTGCATAGGAACTCTGACTCTGACAGCTGAGGAAAACTGGCAGACTAAATCACTCGTTGCTCTTTTGAACTATGTATCGTAACACCCAATGCAGCCTTGTATATTAAGCAGACAGAATTCCACTCTTCAGTGTTTTACCTCCATAGAAGCCTGTGAACAGCCAGCTTTAAGACAAGGACCCTAACTTGTCACCAGCAACCTTTGTCAGACCTTCAGGGCTAGCGCAGCAACGTATATGGAGTTTTGGGTTCCATATTTTCAGTAGAATCACTGATGATGCATGAGTTAGGAAAAAAAAATAGGCTGACAGTTTTGGATCCCAGGGTGAGTATGCAGCACTTATTGTCAAGGAGGAGGGTAGGGAAGAAAGACATAATGGTCCACAAGAGAAAGCTACAGATTTTAAAACAAAGGGATCATAAAGCAACCACTTTCATGAGGTCACTGATCTGCATTTAGCCCTCTGGTACTAAATTAAATAGATTGTTTAAATGTAAGCATTCCAAGCTTAAGACACTGAAAAAAACCCACTAAGCATTTAGATGAAAAACCACTAAGATGAAAAAAAACTGAAGAAAGAAATTATGCAACTGGTTTAGTGACAGGAGATTTTAGACTTAGGCAGCACAGTTGTATCTCCTTCCAAAGCAGAAACAGAGCAGGTTGAAAAGGAAAGTTTCTGTTACACACAAAGTTTTAAGATGAGTTTGGTTTCTCCAATAAGATTTCAGGCCACTAGGACCAAATCCAAGAATCTGCAAGGATGGAAATTTGGCAGTAATTTTGTTTCAGAAATAACATAAAACACGTTTCAGATATGAAATAAGCTATCTGCCCCCAGTAGCATTCTGTTACTGGCTACTTAGAACTGGGCTCTTAAATTTCCCAATGCAAATCCTGAGATAGCTGGAAAAACTGCCTGCTTGGATTCTCAGGGTTGCCAAGCCTGAAGCAGTTTAGCTGGCAGGTCTGCCTTAGAGCTACTGATCTTGGAAAATTTAGGTTTCACTGCCAGTGTTCCAGTAAACTTTGTTTTGATTTGGTGGAATGAAAAATCTTGCCATATATTGCCACAGCAGCGGAAGAGACAAACAACAATCCTTAAATATGTGTTACATGCATTGTTAATGCATAGGAAAATGAATACTGTGAAATTACTCTGTGAGACAATTAAGTCTGTTATGCATATAAAAGTTACAGGAACTGTTCAAATGCTTACTCTTAATGCCTTGGTGACCAAGATCTTAAAAGAAGACACATTACTTCTATTTAAATCATCAGATAAAGCTTTCCCTTTGGAAATATGAAAGAGATATGACTATCTTTGAATCCTAGAACAATGTGACATGGTCATGTATATATTTATTATGTAAAAAACCTATATATAGCTTGCATTATCTAAAATAGGTTTTTGACATAGACACAAAAGGATTGATTTCTTTTCAGTCATTGGTATATAAACAGCCTTGAGAAACGTTAGAAGTAGCTTTCAGTATTACTGTATGTGGCAGCTGGTTACAAGTAAAAGACCATTTTTTGTTACAGAATGACTAGCACAGATAAACTTTTAGGAAATATTCCCAAGGGCAATTTAATGAGATTTTGCTATTTGCAGAAAGCACTGTTACTGTTTAATTTATAAAGTTAATAAAATTATGTCTAAATTATTTAATAAGGTAGGGAGTAATCACAAAGTTAATACTTGTCTGCTTTGTTAGCGGTATGAATCATACACCAGATTAAAACATTCTGGTCATGAAATAAACAACTATAACAATTTCAGCTTGAATAAAAAATAATTACAAAGCAAAAGGACTTAGCTTTACTGTTTTTCAAAGAGGGAAACAGGTGTTATGCCAGGGCAATGTTTTTTATTAAATCTAAGAACCTTTTACTTTTTTTTTTTCTTTTAACACATGCATTTTTACATCTCTTATTCTTTATTATCATAATGTATCGCTAATTTATAGCACTATTGAATGCAAACACTTTATCTCAGGCTTTTGTGAGTTGACATGATATTTCTAGGGCAGGGTGATCTGAGGGCAGAAGGAAACCAATTACAGTTCCAATCTGAATATAAATCCTTGGAAAGAGGCAGACAGAAGAGAGGGGAAAAAAAGAGGGGAGAAACAAAAGATAATTCCTTCCTTTCTCTGTCTAAAGATCAAGCCTTTCAAATCCCTTATAACACACTTTTAAAAAGATTGAAGTTGCTACAAGTAGCAGAGCGCCTCATTGTGGGTTCAGCCCTGCTCTGATGCTAGTTGATAGATATAACATCATACAATCTGTGTACATATAACGTACCTGTGTGCACACACAGTGAAGGATTAGGACTGTCCATGTAAATAAGACTCTATAAGTCTAAAATAGATGGAGAACTTTGTATTTTTCATTTGACTAGTGCCTGATGTTGCTATTTGTAATGTGCACAGCTATTATTGAAACTTACCTTCAATCAAACCCTTTGTTCAAAAATTTAGAAATATTTGGGGAATATTAAAGAAAAACACCCAAATAATTGTGTCAAATAGCCAAGGGTCTTGCATTTAAAAAAAATAAAATCATTTTGTCCTGTTGTCAAGTAGAAAACAATTAATATCTCCTCTTTTTCAGCATTTTTAGTTTCCCAATCAAGACTGGAAGTGGAAGAGGAGAAGTTTTCATTTGTGTCTTGGATTCATATTTTTAATTAACAACTGTTATTATCTACATGAATCTATAGCTTCAGGATGTGCACGGCTTCCACAAGAACTTCTTAGTAAATCCACAGTGAATCACTCAAATTCATGTCTCAGTGTAACAGCCTCCTATTACAATTACAGTCTAGCATTTAACAAGTACAAGCAGAGCAAAGCAGAACAAAAAAGATTCTCAGAAGCCAAGGGAATGATGTCTGTAAGTGGTGTACACTCTTCTTCCCAGAAACCATTCTGGCAGCTGAGTCTCCTAGCCTGGCCACATTGTAGTAAAGCAGCGTCCATTGCCTTTACTTAACCAGTGGTCATATGAAGTCAAAGTTCATTCAAGACTTACCTCCTGGAGCTTCTTTTTACTTGTGAGGATTGTTGGTCCGACAGGCCGATGTGATGCAAGAAGAGGAGGAAAATGACACTGTCTCCTCAGGCACATTTGACAGGATACTGCAGAGAGCATTCCAGCCTTCAGCTCTACTGTGGCCAGATTAAGGCTTTGGGAATGAAGACTCTCCTCTTCCCACCTGCCTATCTGCAGACATGTCTGTCTCGGAGCTCCACCAAACGCACTCCCACCCCCAATCCGCTACCTCGGCAGACCTCCTAGCAGTGATTGCCAAATGCACCCTCCTGTTCCTGCCACAGCCTCACCCAGAGAGTCAGGGTTAAAGTTGGTAGTCCCCCACCTTTAGCAACAAGAGCCGCCACTGCCTGTCTCTCTGTAGCAGGCACGGGAGGGCTGATTCAGCCATGTGGGCTACCTTCATCCCTTGAACAGCTGCTCCCTGTCTCCTCCAGGGAAGACGTGGTAAGCCAGATGGAAGCATCTCACAGGCCACGAGCTGAGCCACACTCACCTAGAAGCATTCCAAGGGCCTTAGCTCTGATCCTAGGGACAAAACTTCTCAGGGAGCTTACATCCCACAGCCCAACAACTGGCTTTGCTACCGGTACACATTGGGGCCAATCTCATCTTGTTCCTTCCTTCCCTGCCCCACTGGCACACACTAGAACAGTAGATGTTAATGGCTTGTAGACATAAAAGTTTATGTAAGTCACATATTCTTTCTTCCCAACCTGTTTTTTCTTGCTTCAGTCAATCCATTTGTCAGTCACTACAGCAAACTGCATATACCAACTCTTTCTGCAACAAAGACTTCTACATACCTCTGAGGAAGCTGCTACTATGATTGTTGTCAATGTGTTAGTGCTAAAATAAATACAATCTTACGCCAATGTTTGTTTTTATAAAAGAACTGTAATATGAAGCTGCCGTTCAAACTAGGAATATGGAAAGGGCTGGAAGGGAGCTCCTGAGTGATGCAGAGCTTGCTTTTCATGATAGGGGGACTGGATATCACTTAATTCCTTTGATCCATGTCTCCCACAACACATACATGCACATGCATACATACTCTTACCTTGCTCCTCTTACTATTAAAAACTTTCCTTTAAAGTTATTACACTTGGCTGACTTACAGAGATTTCAGAGGTCAGGGTGACATACATGAGAGCTATGAATATTGCAGATTAGACGATTTCAGAGTCCAGGCATCTTTAGAAAAGATGGCAAGACAAGCTTTCCTTTAAATAAGTCCAACCATGACAAGAACAACTCCCATAATACTGAACAATCCCTTCTTCCTAGACAGAAACATTTCTATAGCAAGGGGCAATGAAGCAGGGAGTCAGGGGGAAGGGAATAAATACATTTTCAATGGAAACCTTAGAACATTGCAGTAAAGCACATACGCTAAATGAAATTATTAAAACCTGAAAGTAAAATGATATTGCACATTAATTTCTCAAGCAGAGCTTTGGCCCCAAAAAGGGGAGAAATAGGAAGATATTATGTAGTCCTTTTAGGGACTTCTTGTGATGGGTAAATTACAAGAGATTATTCAGAGACTACAGTGCTCAGGGACAACATGGAACTCCAGGGTATGCAGCCAGATATTACTTACCCTGTCTTATTCTGAAGATGTATCAATGAAAGTACACTGTTTTCTGCCAACTTTAGCCATAGACGTCATTTGTACTAGGATATGTGTACTAATTTTAGTTACATGGATGCTCCCCAAGGACTTCTGACAGGTGATTTATCATCAGTGAATGTTGTGAAGACACGCAGCTCCTCTCTGAATCAATCCTTGTATGAGAGTCTTGATAAGTTAACCGATAAACGTGTTTTGTACTATCACTTTCTAGTAATTGGTTCTCAAAGCTTGCTTTTTTCAGAGTGCTCCTTTGATATTCTGTAATGCCATAGACTGTCTTTGAAGAGTGAATAATAATGGAGAGCTTTAAAGAGACTTGTAAAAGTTATGAAGTCATAAAACTGTATTTGATTCCTCCTTCAGTCTGTTTTCTGAAAGTGTGCTGAATTTTAATAGTGAAGAGATCTTATGGGCTTTGAATGAAAGATTCTTTTTCCTCTCAAGCCATGGTTTCTACTGCACTATCATCATTGATATTTCATTGTCTTCAGGATGACGGGATGGCTATAGGATTTTTTTTTCCAAGTCTCTTATCAACAGTCTCTTGTGACATTTGGCCAAAAAAATGTATACCTACTCTTTAGGATTTCCTTTTCCCATGCATGGTGTAAATCAATTCTGTATGGAGCTATAGTCATTGGGATACAGAAAGTATGCCAAAACACACTTTTGAAAATAGGGCTTGTAGTTGTTTTCCTTTCCCTCCTTGTTCCTGGCAACCGTGTATAGGAGCTTCCCATAAGTTAAGTCCATTTCTCTTCCTCTTTTCCTAAGGTGTGACTATGTTGTGAATAATTGATGCTTCTGCAAAGAAAAATAGCTTTCTTAATCATGTTGCACAGTCTCAACTTCCACCAGCCCATTAACTCAAAATAAACTACTAAGCATTCTAACTGTCTGCTCAGTGTCTGCATTGTGACATTTACCAGGAGAGAGTCAGACAAGAAATAGTCAGTGACTGGAGATTTTTGCAGTCCAGAATAGTGACAGCGTAATCTTGCTCTTTCCCTCCCTATACCCATCACCCCCTTTTCCAATCTCTATGTCCTTTTCTAGACACAGCTAAAATAACTGTTAGAAGTGGCCCTTGAACTGTGTTCAAATCCAAAATACAGGTATTAGAATTCACTTGAAATGTAAAAAAAAAGGAAAAGGAAAAGAAAAGGAAAAGCAATTTAAGCATTCTCTAGTTCCAGGACATATAACAGAAAAGACATTGCTATTACTAAGCTCATTGTTGAAGTCAACAGATGGTCTTGCTACATTTAGAGCACTTGGAAGTTGTTTTCTCTGTTCTTTGTTTGTTACAGGAAAAACCTTGGAAGTAGTTTCAAAAGGCTGTATCCAGAAGGCTTTATGCCAATCCTACTTAAATCAGCATTTCTGATATAGCTGAAAACAACGTTTACAGTTGTGAGTAGGTATAAATGTCACAGAACATTTGTAAGTACACATAAGCCGAATTAGACATAACAAAAGAAAGTCTGATGTTATCACCCCAGTATATTTCATGCAGCCAGTCAGTGACAGCAGCCCACAGATGCTGAGGCCAGAGATGCTTTGGTAAATAGAACAATTTGCAGCATTGTATGAGCCATGAGCATAGCAAAATAAACTTCTCGGAGGCATGTGGTTATGCCTCTTCCCGAAAAAAAAACCAGTGAAAAGCACAAAATAACTTCTTATCTGCAAGAGAACTTCGTATCTGCAAGAGCTGATTAACAACTGCCAGCTATGTATCATACAAGTGGCAGCAAGAGCTCTTTAAAGGGGAACTTAGGTAACTAATACCATGCCCTTGAATCAACTATTTTTGTGTCTTGTTTTAAGGAAAAAAACCCACACCTTTTTCTTGTCATGGTCTTATACTGCCATCAAACACCTGATACACAAATGATCAATATTTAACATTGCTCCCTACCCTGGTCACATCCAGTCATATCTAGTAATCGATGATTCATTCACAGCAACTCCTTGCAATTATCATGGCAAAGATTGGGAAGAGATAGGCATACATGGTATTAAAACTGAATAACCACAAAGTATTTCACTCATGCATTCTCTATTTGCTTCCTCCATTTATGGATAATAGCACTATTTGCAGACAATGGCAGCAAAATTTTCTCCAGGGATTTATTTATATCACTGTATTTCTTGGATTATGGTTTGTATTTTCTAGTGTAATAAGCGCCCCAGAGAAACACTTAAGTGCAGCAATCAAGAGAGGAGTTCATTTTCCTGGCCAATAATCCCTGCATCCTAAGCCATTCAATAGGAGTACATTAATGCTACGCTATACTGTGAACTGCATTCACCCTTCCCCAGCCTCCACTACTACTAACAGAGGGCAGAGGGATTGCAGTCTTGCTTACTCAAATGTAAATAATTAACTCACCTGAACCGTGCCCATAGACTGGTGAAAGGAGGATATAGCTTCTGTGTTTTAGTAGTGTTTATATTTTCAAATTATGACCCAAAGCTATTGTTAAAGTCCACTAATAGAAAGAGATGGTGAGTGAATGATTGGGTTATTGACATGCCTTTCCTGTGAAAAACTTGAGGCAAAGCTGAGATAGTGGTCTACTTCTCTGTAATTTTTTCTGTATTAATTAGTATAGATAGAATGTACTCTCGGTGATGCCCTGTGTCCATTGTCATGTGTCCTAAATTACAAGTCCCTACTGCTTAGGCTGAATAATAAGGTACTTGTAACAGCAGCTGAAAGGAATAAAAACAAGCAACCAAAACCAGAGCTTTTTCCTCCTTTCATTCTTATTTTTCCCTGACCTTTTAACATCCAGCATGCCACAAAATGAATGACAAGGATTAAATTATTTGGCTGCCAGATTATCTCAGTGGCAGTTCTTAGCAGAATATCCATGCAAATCTTTGAGAGAGCAGGATATGAGCAGGTGAATCAGACTCTGCAGGGTCACTGCTCATCTGACTCTCACTGTATTAGCTGGTCCCTGGTATTAGAAAGACTCAGAAAAAAAAAGATAACCCATCTAAATGAATGCTGAGTATTGAACTCAGTGAAAGCCAATAGATGTGGACTTTGATTGCCTAACAAATCTGACCTAAAAGGAATAGGAATTCTGCACCTGACCTATCTGAAAACTCCCATCATGCTTGCACCTGCCCATCCTTTGAGGAACACTTTGTTTAGGTCCTGTAAAATAAAGACATGTCTTACTAACCCATCCTTTGAGGTACATTTTGTTTAGTTCCTGTAAAATAAAGACATGTCTTACTAACAGGACATATGAAATGCTAAAGTGTAGAAACTAAAATTCCAAAGCTACCATCTTGTCTTCCGAACCCTTAGACTATGATTTCAAAATGCTCATTGTTATGGTGCAGTCCCATTGTTTCTTTGTTGCATGTATTTTCTCATTAGATTGAAAGGTGGTTGGGAAAGAGGACACCACCCCTGTCTTCTACCTGTGCAGTGCCTTGCACAATGAAATATTTATCTCCAAATGGAGATTCCAGGCTTTATTACTACATGAATAATATATGTAACTTGAGTTATAACCTCCCAAAGACCTATTTACAAGTCAATTTTTCTGTCTGTTCAGCATTGTGCTTCCTGACTAAAGCCACTGATAATATTTTCTTACTTTACTATAAAGCTTGTATTTTAAATAATCTAACCAGTCTATGTATCTGTTAACTATTCTTTCTCCCCTTATCTAAAGTACACCACTTATTTAAATTAAACTACTTATTTTAAAAAAAAAAAAAATCACCCTCGACTCAAGAAAAGTTGCCATTAGCAACTTGCTCATGCAAGTTACCCCAGTGGATGAGACATCCAAAGGTTCAACTTAAATAAAGAGCAAAAGAATTTGCTCTGATCATAGGGGATTGCTTGGTGGGGAAAACTAGCAGATGAAAAAATTGTAGATTCTCATGACAAAGACAATGCCTTTTATATTACTCAGATACATGCTCCACTTTTTACAAAACACTTTAGGACAGTGGACTGTGCTTCTACTCTGAACATCTTAATAGAAGAGAAAAAAGGTTTTATTAAATTTTTTTATAGAGAGGAGAAAAAACTGAGACAACACAATTTGCTTGCTTAGTCACTCATAAGTTTTCCCTGATTCCTCTACATAACTGAAGAGAAGATAATTTCTAAGGATATTCAAAATGCTACTTGATTAAGACCTTAGCCCAGACATACTGTCAATTCTGGAACACTCTCTCTCATGCTAAACATCAGCTGCCCTCTAAAAGGCATTCAGTAAAAATAACTGAACTTAGTAAACAGATGCAATAGAGTAAGTCAAGAGCATTTGTGTTTAGTCATCTTGGATTTTTAGATATTTTTAGGTAAATCCCTCTCTGTATATTTAAGTGGACCTTGCTTTGGGAACATTACTAAGCAGTGGTGCTACGGCGAAGAGTCTACTACATAAAAAGGAAAGATAAAAGTTCCTCAGCCATTTTGCGCTTATCTCAGGCTTTCTAAGATGGACTGCACATTCCAAGGAAAAGTCTGACTATAACACTAAATGGAAAAGCTGCAGTTGCCTTCTTGGTTATATGGGTTTCACATCTCATGTTGTATCACTAAGACTCTTTTAGACCTGAAATATCCAACGGGCCAGAAAAATGGAAAAATTGAAAAAGAAATTACGCTTTACTTAAGCCTGTTGATTAGGCTAAAAGCTTCCAAATGCTAAGTACTAAACATAAGGCACACTTCTCAGCAGTGGAAAATTGAATATTGAGTTATAACAATTACAATTGCCATTTCTGAGCCTTCTAAGTGATGAGTGGTTTCATTACAGATAATGTTGACAGCATGACAGCTCTCTGTGAGACAGTATAAATACCTGCCATATACCTAATACAGCGTGCTTGCCTGCTTCTGGCAGCCAGAAGAAACTATCAATACATATGACAAGATACTAGAATGGACTTCCTAAATTAACAAATTCAGCCCCAGTTATCAGCCAGCTATGTCACACAATCCCTTTCATAAGCTGGTTAAAGAGCATCTGCAAAACTAGTTGGGGAGAGAGAGATTTTCACTCCCATTACTTTTCCTGGAAGGACATTGCAGAACGTCAAACATCTGACATTTAGAAACTTCTGATTTCCTACCTAAATGTAATTATGACCCAATTTGTTCTTATGTCAAATTTTCCTTTTGGGTAAATGGTTGGTTTCCCTCTCTGGTGTTTTTCAACCAATACATCTGTATGCAGCAACTGCATTTCCTCTAAGCCTTTGCTTTGTTAAGCTAAACAAACCAAGTTATCTTATTCCTTCTTTCTTAGGATAAAAAGACTTCATCCTAGACTGTTTGCCTTTGTATTTTTTTTTCTGGCTTATATTCCAGCATTAATTAATCCTTCTCAAACAGGAGCACTTGTGCATAGTGAGAACAGCATATAGGTTTTTTGTATCTAGATCTTATAGGATGAATCCATGCATCCTCATCTCTACCCACCCAACTCGTCAAAGATTTTTATTTTTTTTATGGCTGCATCATACAGTCAGGTCTGTCATATTGTTACTAATATTTGAGTCTTCTCTGCTACTGGCATTTTGAACAAGTAATCTCCCAGCTGATAGCAAACATTCTTATTTTATCTACCTAAATTAGGACTTTGCATTTATACCATTAAATTGAAATCCATTTCTACAAGCGAGGTAGTTTAGCTCTTCTCATGCATTTGCAAGTCCCTTTGGGGAATTCAATTTTTTCCATCTTTGGGGCATCGTTTTATCCCTTAGTTCTTAGCAAAAATACAAAATAAAACTGGTTACTACCTCAGCTGAGGAGCTTCATTATTATTCCTTCTCCAGTATTATATTTCTCCTTTCAGCATAACCTCCTTTTAATACTAATTGTGGTCCTTTAGGCCATTCCTCAAGTCTGTTTATAATTCTTACACTAATACCCATTTTAAAATTACCTAACAGGTTAAATTTATGCAAATATATCATACTCTATCTCAAGCCTCTTCCTGGTCTGCAACTATGGTGTTCATATACTTTTCTTACTATAAGATACTATTGCTTTTCCCAGGAGACACTGCCAAAACCCAAACCACAAAAATGGTGGTTTCCTGCGCATTAAGAAGATTTCTTAGGAAGTTCTTCTGGTAAATAATACAGTAATAGAGTCAAGAGCTTCTAACGTTTTGTCATAGTAGACTATCCATACAGATATTTCCACACAGTAGACAGAGTCTATAATTTTGTCATAATGAGGGCCCTCCTTTTCTTCCCCATTCCCAACCGTTCCTTCTTGTGGTGGGTTGACCCTAGCCAGCAGCTGCACCACACAGCCGCTTGCTCCCTTGCCCCAGCAGCAGGATGGGGGAGAGATTAGGAAGAGCAGAAGTGAGTAAACTCCCAGGTCCAGATAAAGTTAGTTTAATAAGTGAAAGTGGAAAGAAAAAACCCAGAATACGTGATGCAAAGGCCATCACTCACCACTTCCCTCAAATACACCAGTGCCCAGCCAGTCTCTGAGCAATGGCCATGTCCTCAAAACCCCCCTTACCATAGTTTTTATTGCTGAGCATGATGTTATCTAGTATGGAACATCCCTTTGGTCATTTTGGGTCAGCTGTCCAGTTTGTGTCCCCTCCCAACTTCTTGCCCATCCCCAGCCAACTTGCTGAGGGAGCAGAGTGGGAAGAAGAGAAAACCTTGCCACTGTGCAGTGTGTTATCAACACCACTTCAGTCACAGATCCAAAACACAGTGCCATATGGGCTGCTATGAAGACAGTTAACTCTGTCCCTGGCAGACCCAGTACACCTCCAAAGCCATAGCCAAAGCTTTCAAACTGCAGACAAAGAAGAGGAGCCATATGCACTTTCATTTGACTAAAAGAATCTTGCTTTTCAGAGAAGTTGTCATACTAATTCACATGTTGTATATGCTTTCAAAGACAGCATTTCAGTGCTGCCAGCATGTGAAGGAAAAACATGAAAGTTGTCAGGGTTCTCATTCACTCATTCTTTAATAACTGATACTTTTAAGCTTTACAGAGGTCTGAATGGCACATACATCCATAATACAAGAAAGCACTAAAACAATGTATTTGTTGAGATGAGGCAGGAAAAACAAACAAAAAAGACACCAGTGCTGTAGCTGATTTTACTTTTAAAACAGTCCATTAGATGTCTTTTGGCAAATTACTTACAGAGTTATTTAAGCCAATGGACAGCTCAGGGAATTGTTTCTGTGGCTTCTAATAGAATTCTAAATTTCTTTATTTGACTTCTTTTATTGCCATTGGTTGCATCAGACATCTGGGAACAAGCTAAAGAAAACCCAACAACAAAAAAGAAGCTTTTTGACACTAAGGTCAGAGAATGAAAAGCTACATTAAGAGATCAAACCTACCACAATGAAGGCGGTGTATCTGGCAAGGAAAGGAGGACCCATTCTTTTTTCCCAGGGCAATACCATTTTCCTATGTGAATATATACAAAGAGCTCAAATTATTCATGCAAACATTTCCATTAGGGTCAACAGGAGTGCAGTGAGCAGGATGTGTAATAGCATTTCCTTGAAATCAGCAGGGACCAGAACTCTGTTGTGCTAGATAGAGTTTATACACACTGAAAGGTCTTTCGGGCTTTTACTGTCTAAACTATAAAAAACTAAGAGGAAGAAAGAAACAGAGGCACAGTGCAATTAACACCTTGATGTACCTTCAGGTATATAAACGTTAGTTTCTCATTGCACAAATGTTTAATGTTTTGCTGGACCAGGGCCAAGCTGACTTGACCAAGGTCACATACATAATTTCTGTGGAAGAGTTAAGCATTGAATGCCATTGTTCTAAAATCCAAGGTACACCCGTATTCAGCCCCAGACAATTAATCCTGTTGTGCCAAATCTGGGCAACAACATACTATGCACATTTACTACTGTAACAGCAGTTTTACTGTATCTTTGTAAAGTGATAAAAAAGATTAAGAATAATAAAAAATATCTAAGAGTACATGAAAAGATTTTTTTTTCTTAATTTAAATGATGGAAAAAACCTAGAAAGAATAAAAGCCATCAGGTCAGATTCCTCAATAGCACCTGCTATATATTATTCATGTACCTAAAGCATTTATAATGTGTAAAACCACTCATTTTTTAATAAATATTATAAAACTGCCTCATTTGCTATCATTTTAAATGTACTTGCCTGTAAGGAATATGATAATATTTTCTATGACAGAAGAGAGCTATCTTTTTTTTTTTTCCTTAATCAAGCCAAATATCTGCTAGAACAAGTTAAAATCAAACCCTCCTCTTAAGAAGTATTTTCAGTATGAAGTCTTTCCAGAACAGGCAGTTGCATGGTGCATTTATGACGTCTCTGAAGTCATGGTTGGACAACATGACAGGACATAGCACGAACTGTTTGAATGAAGCAACTACAATACAAAATGAAATAACAGACTCACATCAAACAGGAGGTATCTGATAGAAACCTCTTGTGACAAATTAAAAAATTTACAAATAAGAACCTCTTCGGTCTCTGAAAAGTGGGTAGCAAAGCAATGCCCTAAATAAGATTCACTGTTCATCAGTCCTTGTATTTGCAATGTTTTTCGGGCATTTATTTTTGTTGTTCCTTCATTCCTCCTCAAATCACATAGTTAGCAGGAGCTGCCAGTCCTTAAGGAATGTGGTATCTGATGCAGTATCTGATGCTGGATTTATTTTGTTCTGTTTATAACAAAAATGGATCACTTCAAAAGTAAAATCAGCTACAACAGTGATGTCTTTTGCTTTGTTTAATTTGCTCAGTTTTAAATGCTGGAGCTGGATTCGACTTAGATTTGTAAGTAAGAAATAATACACCCAAATAGACATGGAGTCCTTTCCTTTTTGTTGGAGGAGGTAGGCTATTATACAAAATGTATGTTTTTATTTAGATAGCACTACAACTGATGCAAATCCTATAGAGCCCTTGTAAAACTCTATTGTAAGAGTTGACGGGACCTTACAGCGCTCAGCATCTCACAGAGCTGAGCTCTTCAAATAGACAAGTCATCTAAGCATACATTTATGCAATTACATTCCAATTACAAAGACCCTTAACAGTTCTCAGAGAAAAACAGCCATGTCCAACAGACACCACCTACATGACCAACTTCCATACGTATCTATATGCATTTGCCTCAGGAAACGCATTATTAAGGACCTGTCAATCTATTTTTCTGGATTCTAAATATTTTTCTATGAAGTTCTGAGAAATTTTTACCAAATGCATAACCGCAGCTAATCTGTGAATTACTCCAACCCCAAACAGTTTCCCAGTTTAAGTTTTGTCTCCCTAAAAGAGCTGCCTTATCTTTTTTCATATAGCAGTGCTTTCTCATATAACTAAATAAAAATAAATAACTGAACTCTAGTGGTTATGGTAAATTGTTCTACATAGATTGCTGCCATGTATTGTTTCATTGCCACAATGGTGGTTCACTGCATACTGACAAGTGAAAACTGTTCCTTTAGAAATCTCTTTCCACATGCCTTAGTCTTCACTCGCCAATAGCTTAATTTTTATCTTTTCAGTATAGACACTGACAGGTCACATGTATCAGAACATAAGAGTTGTCATGGCAGATCAGACTACTGGTCCATCAAGCCTGGCAGTCTGTCTTTACTGTATCTCAGAGGAAGGTGCAAATCCTCATAATGGGATAAGCAATTATGCAGTGGAACCCATAAGGGCAACATTTCTTTTCCACTTTGACAATCAGCTTATACACAGAAGCAGAAGATGCTATTATCCTTTAAATAGTTTCCTATGCTGTGCATGACAGACTTCCTTCCCTATGACTGATACTCAACAGGACACTGTCGCAGCTAATAGGCTCAAAATCTAATTTGGCCAAAGAAGAACAAGACTAAAAAGCTAGGTTAGCAGTAAAACTGTTTTTCAAAATGAAGACTGAAACATAGAGAAAAAGCTGGGTTCTGTGGCATTACCATTGTTAAAGTTCTGTGTGCAAGCTGTCCAATGATTTCAGATTAACACATGACTAATGAGGAAGACAAAACAAATTTTAAGATCATATGTTAACAGCCATTTGGAACAGTCATGGAGTCCATGACCTGGATTTACCAGCTCTTCTACAGTAAATTCTGAATACTAGCCTTTAATGGCAACAATCACTCATATAAAGATACTGCTTTAATTCATGTTTCCTGGTGGTATTTTGCATGTCAGCTCCCCTGAAAAGGACTGTCCAAAAGAGTAGCGGTGATGTTTTACTGAGATTAATCAAAGCCTATAATCCCATTACCCTGTCATTCCAGCATTTCTGGACCTACTGCTCAACAATCTGCTGAGCTTGGAATAATTCAAATTACGTAACTTCCAGTCTACTTTGTAATTATTTTCCATGATTTATAGCAGATTATGCAGAATGTCCCACAGAGATCAGCAAACCATCTGAACTCTCTCTAGCTCTGACAAAAATCATTGAGATTTCAGATGACAGTGAGTTCAGATTTCCTTTCTATTAATGGGTAGTCATATTTCCATACTTTGGAACCCTTATTTTTATCCAAAATCTGACATCTTCTCCCTTGGAGGGAGTCAGCTATTAATCCCTGCAGACGTTTGAATTTAATCAGTGGGAAGAAAGAGCAGCGGAAGTAGAAAAATGAGAAAGAATATCCAGACAACAGTTAGGAAAAAGTAATTTGTATCAAAATTTGTAATAGAAAGAAAAAACAAGTATGTTTTCAGGGACAAAACCTATTGAATGTTACTAGCTTTGCATTTTATACTAAAACATGTTATTTCCAAAACATTTGAAAGATCAAAAAATACAGGAGAGGAATTTTTCTGAGTTCTGTAAATGGAAACAACTGGAAGTAATAAACTGAAAACAAAGGAATTAATGAGATAAAAGCAAAGAGAGAGCTGTTAGTTTCCAGAATATCAGTTAAATATGATATGTCAAGCTCAATAAAGTGTACGTATGTATTTCTAAAACAATTATGCCATCTAAAAGGGAAATGCCCACAGGCTTCTGAATTTGCAGGAGTCAATATTTTTTGTCCAGAGTTTGCTGTTAAATTAGTCTCTATTTTAGCAGCTGTTTTCATACAGGACATTTTCACGAGAGAGGGTTGTGGGGGGGATTTTCAATGATATGAAAATCTAGGAATGTTGATATAAAATAAACAACTGAAAGTTGTGTGCATGTTTTCAGAAGGGACTTTACTGTTTTTAAGCACCTTTACAATAAAAGACCAATCTAGAGCTCTCCAGAACATTGTTGAAGACCCACCGATGCATTACAGAGCATCTAAGCCTATGGGCTAGAACTGTGGTCCCTTTACAAGTTCTTTCTGAAAGAAGAGCAGTTTGAACCTGGCTTTATGTCTGCTGCAATCACCTGTGGTTACACCTATCTGAGCTGATAGGATAGGTCTGGTAATTACTACAGTATTGGTACCATCCTTGCTTTTCAACCCCAGCTTCAGCAGGCAAGGGCAAGATTAGATTTACTAAAGTAAACATTTTATCTACCTCTCTGTCAGACTGATGTAACTCGACCTGCAGTATTTTTAGGCAATGACTAACTGTAAATTAGCCAGCATATGAAAAATACCTTCTTTCCTGCTAGCATCCTGTATGTCATTGATCTACCTCCCTGTAATACACATAAAAAGATGACATTTCTTTAAACACTGGCTCTCCTGATTGAATATTTGCCTTTGTCACTTGTCAATAAGCCTAGCTCCTAATGACTTCAAAAAAACAAGTCTTCAAACTTGTATATTATTTAGGCAGATTTACTTAAACTGCAGGCATGTGCTAAATCACCTGCTACTCTCCTAAACTATATATGTAACCTAAAAATATATACTATGATTACACACAGTACACTTATGGTAATCCATTGCCACTCCTAGACAGACACATTTTCCAGTTTGCTAAGATCTAAATTATTCCCTCTAGGGCCTCTACCATGTGCAAGTGTGAGGCTGCTAAGGGTCAATAGGTTATAACCTGAAACTCTCAGTCACACCTCTCCAACGTGATGGAGTCTGTATTAAAAGCTTTTGACCAATGATCCTTCTCTAGCAGCAAATAACAAACGATACTTAGAAGTTTGATGGTGAAATAGTATCCCAGCTATAAATCTGGTCAATATTCAGTCCCACACGTTTGTATGAAGCTACCCAATCCTTCCTTGTATCTCATGCTTGTTAGGCACGTATGTCTAAGGAGATACAATTGCCTATGAGAAATATATTCCAGAATGTCTAAGCAAACTAGGGAGGAAAGTAATTTGAAGCCAGGGACCTAATTAGGAATACATTAAAATTCCAAGCTCTCAGTTGTACTGAGAAAACTCAAAAGCTTGACTGCATCTGCTTAACATTGGGATATATCTCCAGGGATAACCAAGTATGTCTAAGTGCTTTCTATCCACAGGGACTGGTATGGGTCAAAGACTGGAGTGACATGAGAACTGGATTTGGAGACTGTCCTCTTGAATACTGCCTGAGATTGTTAATTTGTTTATATAATGACGGCAAAGAGCAAGAAAAAAAAAGTTACAGGTTTATTTGAGTGTTTGGACTGTCCACAAACACCTGAATTCCAGAAGAAAAAGTATCTGCCCATTTTCTAGCAGACTTTTCATGTAGAAATAACATTAATTAAACTGGACAAGCTGCTGGAAGTTCATTGCATGATGTTCCACATTTGGTCCCATTTCATTTCTGGCTGCAGTTCAAGTTGGTTTTTGTCACATTTACAAAGCCTTGAATAGCCTGGGCTCTTAATATGTTAGAAAGTTATTTCCTTAAGCTTCACTGGAGAATCTTCCACTGATGACTGGTTTTATTGGCCATCTACAATGAAGAACTTCTTCCAAAGCTGGTAGATCCTGGTAAAAGCATAAGTGACGGCAGAAGACAGAACATAGAAGGAAACTGAATTTTCTAAATTACTTAATAAAGTTAGAGGGTAAGGACAAAGAAAAGAACAATTTTAGAAAACTTGAATTTTTTTCATATTAAGTCTAGTTCTTGGAAGAAGAAGTCAGTATTTATTACTTAAATCAAAACTTCCCTGAATTCACGTGTGTTGATTGATACACCCTCCTGAGACCTTTTCTAATAATACTTCTTATTTGATAAGAGAGATATGCAATTCACACTCTTTTGTGATCCTAAAGAATTTGAATTTTACAGTTGCAGAAAGCAAATATAACTGATCCAGCTTTGACTTTTCAGCTATGTCTTACAATATCTATACATTGCCAGAGAGCAGACCTGGGTGAAGTGATAAAGACGTATTGTTATTTTTCACGTTTGCAGGTTTAGGTTGCCTTTTTTTTTTCTTTTTTGTAAAAGGACTCCATTTCTGAATAAGGAAAAACTTTCCCATGTTCCAGTTAGACTACTTTCCATTTAAATGGGTTGTCTGACAAAGGAAATATTTTCCCTTCAGGGAGCCTACACTTTCTAACTTCCCAGTGCAAGACTTCTCTCATAGCACATGTAAATTCTTCTACTATGTCTTTTATTCCAGTGTTGTAGGATGGCATATGCATAAGGTCAAATGACTTGCTGCATGTCCAGTGGCTGCATTTACCATTATGTAGCTTATTATTTTAACAGACTTTGTACAGAATTCTTCCTTTCTCGTAAGAGTTTATCTTCATAACATGTCTCTGTTCAAGAAAAGCATCTCAGAGAAAGCAGTCTGCCTTGTAAGTTTAAGATACTTTACAGTCAGTGTAGTCCATTTCCATAAAGCCCACTGTATTATATATCCACAAAAAAAGAAACAGTCTTTTTTTAAAAGATTTTCAGCCCCATGGAGTAAAAATACATTAAAATAACAAGGGATTTGAGACGAGAATGTAAAAGATGGAAGGCAGTGGTAGGACACAGAAGATGTGATAATTCTTATAGTAAGTAATGAAGACATTTAATTTGATAAATGCTTGTAAGGGTCAACTTAGGAACTTCATCATATTTTGCCAATTCTAAATATGTTAAGTGAATATTGACTTTGGGCTAAAATTTGAATAGTCAAGCACCAAACTAAAAAAAACATAAAAGTAAAGGTGCTTTTCCTCTTTTTGCAATAGGAATCCTATTCACAGACACTCTATTTCCAGAAGTGTCCAGTAACAAGATGAGAAGACTTAGAGGTCACTGAAATTCCAGATGGATGAGCATTCCTCTGAGACTTTTGCAGTGCTTGAAAGATTGCATATACAGTCTTTGTTGTACAAACTTGGTGGGACTACAGATTGCAAAAAATTCCAGACAACTGCAAGCACCTAAAAGATTCTCACCAAAGTCCGATTAAAATTTTCCAGATTATACTTTAAATCACTTTTAAGGAGACATCATGTAGGGTAACCTACAAAATTCAGTTATTATTTAGCAACTAAAATTCCACTAAAACTTTCATTTACCACCAAACAATGCAAACACATGCTCAGTATTGTCCAGACCTCAGCCAACCTGATTTTTTTCTTTATTAATAACACAGAATAACAATATGAATACACATCAGCCTGGAATTCATTGACCACAGGACTCTCAACCATTTAGATTTTTGAATTAAACCAAAGGGGACCTACTAGATCTGTTTAACCAGCAGAAAGCCTACAGGTAAGGTCTCATATGTGGTAATTCTACAGCCAAGAACCCTGTCTTTATTGCCCATCTCTTAAATAACAGACAAGACCTAAATTAATTCAGTAAATAATTTCTTGGTGCTGGAAAATATTCCAGGATTTCAGACATGGCATACACCACAGTGACTCAGTATCCTACAGAAAATATCCTTCATTTGAGGTGCTGAGGGGAGAAGAGTGTTCAAAGCTGATGATCTAAATCTCACAGTTTGAGTTTGTTTCTAATAATAACAGAAGGTTCACCTACCTCCTGTTGAAGCAAGAGACTGTTTTGTCACAGTTCATAAATTGCTGAAAACAGTTTCCTTTTGTGAAGTTTTATAATCAGTCCTTTTTAGCTTTATAAAGCAGCCTCCAGTTTAGTGTCTTCTGTAAATCAAATGCCTCCCACTTTCAAACTTTAATTGCCAAAATAGTGACAACAGCTCTCTTTTAAGTAGACAGAAAATAAACTAAACCTGTTTTTAACACTCTGGTTTAACGGTTCCGATAAGTGAAACGTCACCTGGCTACTCGAGAGAGAAAAGATGCCAATTTCAGCGATTGCCTACATGATGTGTTTTTTTCACCCTTGTGTGATGATGCATTTAGCATTAATGAAGAGCAAACTTGATAAGGTACATTTCTGAGTATGTATAACCTTTTAAGTTTCAAATGAACAAATTAATAAAACATTTTAAAGAAAAAAGAACAACTAAGGGTCGCTTAAGAACAATTACAGGTATGTACAACAGTACTATCCAGATTGTGAAGTCTGTCAAAAGTTCTGGATATTTATAGGAAATAGGGTATTTCCTAAATGTGTTGTCACTTAAATCAGTAGGCCTGATGCTGAAATCACAATTGATATCCTACTTCAAACTGTAAATTCAGATTCAAAAATAAGGATTATTTGGCTCCTAATATTTGTTTTGGGTATCAAATAACAACAGAAATACAGATATATTTAACTAAGTTAAGGCTGAAAAAGAATTAACTTCATGATTTCTTTTTGGCATTGACCTGGATTTCTTTGTTACACTAGTGATAATGTAGCAGAGATCCAACTAGATACTCTGTATTCCAAATTCATCTCTCTGTTACACTGGCCATAGCCACACTGTAACACTAAGGATGCCCATTAATTAAAAATTAGGAATTTAACTCTTCACTACCAAGATTTTCCAGATTTTGCCCATGAGACACAGTTCTGTAAGATGCAGTACAACAGCAGCAAATGACTGGGGCTATATTGGGGGTAAAGAGGCACGGAGGTAGATATATAGAGATATATAGATATATATACACAAAAAGTTCATCTGGGGGACAGCAGAGTAACATTTCCAGAATATTTTTTAAAACTGTTGTTTTGAAGTCATTCCAGTTCACTGTTCAAAATATGCCAGGAGCTGCATGGGAACCTATGAAAGCCGGATAGAGGAATTGAGTCTACAAGTTGCTAGGCCTTGTTGAACTGGAGTTATTCTGCGCCTTGAAGAGGTTGAACTTCACCGTAAAGGAAAAGCATTATGTCATGTTCAGGTCATTCCTGTTAAGGTGAGGGAGTTGGACCTTAGAAAAGAAGCACATCCCCAGATGAGTTACCAAATAAAAGGAAAGAATAAAGACATAGTAACAGCTGCCCTGAGTCAGATGAAGGACCAACTGCTCTGTATCTCAAAGAAAGAACATGATGAGACACTTCGGTGAGCAGTGTAAGAAACAGGACAAATACAGAATGATGCCTCCCGGGGAATATTTTCCCAGCTTCCTAACAGTCAGAGATTTAGAGGCTTCTTTAAAGTTGTTACCTATTTAACAGCCACTAAAGGACCTCTTATCCTTGAACTATGTAACTCTTTTTTGAATCCATTTATATTTTTGGCTTCCAGAAAATTCTGCAGATTCTACAATTTAACTTAGATTTTGCCTGGACAAGTATTTAATTTTATTTGATTGAAATCCACTATGCAAAATTTCATTGAATGCCACAGGTTTTTTTGCTATGACAAATACTGAACAATTCTGCCCTGTTCATCCTTGTGTGATCTGTGATTTCATCATCTGGTTTTATTCAACCTTTATCACCTCTTTCCCAAGTTCTCCTCTAATTTCTAGTCAGCTTTGTCTCTTCTCATATAATGTAATTCAAAGTCTCTGAACACTCTTATCATTCTTTATTGCTTTACTATATATTTTTTGAGGTAGGGAAAGAGAACTGCCAGATTCAAATCTGAGTGTACCGTGGCTCTATACAGACATAGGGATGTTTTGTTTTGTTCACAAATCCTTTCTTAATAATTCCCAACATTCTGGTTTTTTGATCGCTGTTGACCACGGAGCTGATATTTTCAGAGATTCTTCAAAGTAATTTCACAATCTCTTTCCTGATTAGTAATATCAAAAGTCCACTTGGTTACATAGGCAGTCACTTTTCATTTCTAATGTAATTTTGCATTTATCATGCACAGTAATTTATCATGCACACTAAATTATATCTGCTGTTTTATTTTCCTGTCATGTAGTATCACAGCATCCTTCTGCAACATTTTGCAATCAGATTTAGATTTTATATTTTATATTATCTGCAATTGTTACCTCAATATTAATTCCCTTTCCAGATCATTTACAAATATGCTGAAAAGCAAGGTCGCAAAACAAGGTCCTGAGAGATTCCAAAGATAAACTCCCTCCACAGCAACAAATGATCCCATAACCCTATTTCTACTTTTGTTTTCTATCTTTTTCTATTCCTATCTTTTAAGCATCTTATGACATATCCCATGACGATCTCATTTCTTTAATGACAGTAAGCATTTGGCTCAATATTTTGTGAAAAAGTTTACAGATATCTGAATAGAGACTACTATCCAGATGAGAGAGATGGCTACTGACTCCTTCAAATAACAAACCAACCTGTGAGCTTATCGTTTACCTCTATAGAAGAGGATCACATATAGATATTAACCTATTATACATATGCTATCTATATATCTCCTAAGTATATTTCCTGCTGATTCATCAAGGCAGAAATCAGACTAAGCCATCCATTTCCAATTTTCAGAGTTACCACTATAGACCTCTCTGAAATTGGTGCTTCTGATAATTATGAAAAGAGGCTGATTAGACAATGTAGCAGAGACAACCACTCAGAAATTTCCTAGCTAAGTTCCTTCAAAACTCTTGGACAAATAACATCAAGCCCTGCTACTGTGAATTGTATTGATTCAATCTAAAAACTCTTCTATTGATGTTTCAGTTTGAGACAATAGCTCCATAAAGATTATACTGTAGGGGAAACTTACAAAATTACTACCTCAGTAGTGAACAACAATACAAATAACCCATCCAGATGTTCTACTATGTCCTTACTGCCTTTGTTCTTTCTTAGTCTTTCTCCTTTTATACCTTAATCATTTATCTGCCGCACAGTCTCTTTGGCAAATCTCCATGAGTGGCCAGTGACTTGTTTCCTCAGGAAAGTCTTTAATTCCCCCAGGTCCAATGAAATCTCTAAAATAATTCATGATGCAATTTCAGTTTGCATTCAAATGAGAACACAGAGTATTTCTTGCACCTTGAGCAGTCATTCAAACCTGTGCAAGGTGGATGTAAAATATGACCATTCTTACTAATTACTACAAAGGCAAGAAGACAGTGGAGAATCAGCTCTACCAGATTTATACTGTGCCTATGAAATTTTACAATTTCATGCCACTTTGCACTGAAACGCTACTGTGATGTCTGAAAAGAAATCTCTAATAATTTCCTGCAAATGGGGAGCTCCTTAGTACACTTATTGCACACATTAAATACCTATTAGAAATGTCTGGTTTGGTACCTAAAAACAGGGGTTTATTTCCTATTTGATAACCCAGTGCAAAGTTAATGGAAATGTTTGTACAATTCATGTTTACAATGTTTGTGGTAATGGGAAGATCTGTTGGAATACAGATCAATGATGGAAAATTTTACAGCCCAGTTGTTACACTTATGAACAGGGGACAGAATAAAACCTTCAAAGGCAAGAGTCAAATAATAATTCATGGCTTTGCTCTTTTGTACTGGGCAGAGTTTCTAATACCTTTTAAAAATATGACTTTTTCATATCCATAAAAACTTGGTGGGAAGGATACAGTTAAAGCCTAACTTCAAAGTCTTACTCATGTTAAAAAACAGGGGGGTTACCTGAATATGGGGAAAGGACAGGAACATTTTCTATTTCCTACTCTTCTGATATTTAATCAGCGTTAAACCAAGGTTATCCTACAGCAACTTTGAATTGTGAATAAGGAGCAAAAGAGAGGAAGAGGGTGACTCTTCAAGATCTCACTTTGTGATCAGAGTATTATTAGGGTTGAATATGACAGGTCTTCAGAATTATATTGTACTCTAGTTCAAAAAACATAGATGAGGTCCTGAGAAATCACAGCAATCAAACTAAAAAGCAAGATACATTCTTGAATGAGAACACCTAAGTTTTCTAATCTCCAGCACAGAGGTTGGAGTCGGTTATCATTTTGCAGTAAATTCATTTGTATTAATAAAGCTGAGGGAGACATCAAACAGAAAGCTTTAAAAGCATGTGTCGGAAGCCTCAAGACACAGATAGTGTGTTTGGCAACAAAGAGACAAAGATGCTTTTCAGGAAGGTCTTTTTTATCTTTGGTTCAAATTTCAGTTTTTCCTTCTTCTTTTTCCTCTTCTCCTTTTTGATTTTATTGAAGCTATGTTCAACATTAATAATACAATACTCAGCCAATCACCAAAGTGTCCACTTAGTATCTGCAAAGCTAACAACTAACCATTTATTCAGAGGAGCATTGGGGGGGGGGGGGGAGGGGACGGGACGACACCAAAAAGGGAGGTAAGAAACCCTGCACAGAGGGATAAAGACCTTCCAGAGACCAGGCAACAGGGCTTTGAAGGAGGTGCAGATTATAATGCAGATGCCCTCTAGTTCCTATGCCAAGTGCTTTATTGCTGCAGTGATCCAAGAAGTATAATACGATGTAACACTGTGTCTATCTACCTGAGACAAGAGGGGACTATCAACGGGAACAAAGGCAGCAATGCTGGATGTAGTCCACCTCAAAAGAAAGAGATTTCTATATTAAAAATATTTTCTATAGCTATATTCTCTAATAATATATATTTCATAGTAACAGATTTTGCTATTAGGAAAGGCAAACTAAATTTTATTATATGTGTGTTGTAACTTTGTTACACAGTGTTACAAGGCAAAAGGAAACACAGCTTACACATACCTTCCTAAGGAAAGGTTTATACAGGTACTGTCTGTGAATAATCACAGAACTCTTCTACATTCTAGACACATTTCTCCATGTTACAGTAGTTTATTCTTTGAAAGAACAGAGATGGAAAATTCAACAAGTACACTACTTTAAAGGTGACATTCATTAAGCAATTCTGGAGTTAGCACTGGTAACTACTGTGCATTTACATTTCAGGTTGTCATCCACTGCTGGTCCATAATCAGAATTCTCCAAAACTCAGTATAGAGAAGTGCAGAAGAATTGGTCTCACAACATAAACATTCCTTTAACAGTCCCACTGCATTCAATGTCTTCTAAGGATTATTTCTGTTCTTTTATGTTGAGTTGACAGTAAGCAAGCAAAAGTTAGTATAGATGTGACTTCTTAACCTAGTCTGCCCAAGTTCTCTGCTAATCCAAAGCTGGGACTGGCACACAATCACACAAGGGAGTTTTCATTACCCACTTAGGGCACGGTTGTACCTACAACTTTTGGACACAAAATCAGGCAGGAAAACAGTATCAGTAGGTGATATATTGAATATCTCTACCAGAATATAATTGTTTTCCTCATTAATAAGACAGACCTCAGAGTAACCCAAAACTTCTCCATTAACAACAGGTATAGCCAAGATCCTCAGTCCTAGCCTTATGCAATATTTAGGTGTTTTCACACATCCAACAGACCTACCAACTTATCTTCTTTAATCACTGAACAGGATGTGTTTGTTTGTAAGTAGGGCAGCTATAGTGGTGACACTGAGGAAGCACACATGGTGTCACATGGTGGAGCGTGACTACCTCTGGGAAGTATGCTTCCTGGCAGATCCTCGAATAGATAGGGCACCCTTAGGAGGCACCCCAAATTGCAGTGTAACGCTTCCATGCCATTCCTCCCTGTACCCAAGGGTGATTGGATCAGTAGGTAGAGTCCTGGAACTGGAGAGAGCCTGTGGCTCTGAGATGCAAACAGGCAAGATGAGATGCCAGCATCATGGCCCTGATTGCATTAACAGGCCTTAATAGTCCTAATCAGCCTCACTTGGGGCCTCCACCCTTAGTCTCTTCCCATGGGCACAGAATGAGCAAGCAGATGGGCAAAGCTTTAACTGTGTGAGCTTCATGCTGAATGTGGGACAGGGCTGAGATAGGTAAATCTGAATAATTGGTGGCCTGCTTGTTACCCATTAAAATGAGGAATAAGCATGTAAGTGCCAGGTTGCTCTCAGATTCTCCTAATACTTTAATGCTGCAGGGGTTTATGTTCTCTCTTCTCTCAATCTCTTGCTCCCTATGCTCCAAGAACCCAACCTTTCCCCAGGGAATGCTCCTTGAGCAGGCAGCCCACTCTCCCACGCAGTTCTCACTTCCTTAATCAATGCACATACTTTGCTCATCTCCGCCATATTTTTTCATTTAGCTATGTCAGATATACATGCTGTAAAACATGCAGTGTAACTTCCTATTCCTGAATGGAGGATCTGGTTGGTATGCTTCAGTTTGAAAACTGTTAGCTCATAAGATCTACTGTTCTCTTCAGTAAGAGCTCTGCTAGGAGACCGCTGTTGTTATTTTCTGATATGTAAGATTTCTGTAACAGATCATATCAAACTCAAAAGTGACTGCAATGCTAGGCCAGCTCCTTCATATGAGCTTCCTAAATTAAAAACATAATAAATGGAAAAGAATCAAAGCGCTGTAGATGCTGTTATTTCACCTGCTTTGTTACTCTGTGACAAAAGCCTGTTCCACAAACAGTGCAAATCATAGCAGATCTTTTAAAAAGCTACCCATCTTACACAGAAAGAGGTCTAAGGCTTTGATCATTCAATGCCTTGTACAATTTTCAAATCCCTAACCTCTCATTAAATGCAAGTGATTTTCCAACCGGGAACGCAGCATAATGCTGTGTGAAAAATGAGACTCCAAATCGCACAGCATTATTGCAGAGGCTTGTGGGTACAAACAAGTGTCCTTCAGCATGCATTGTACGCATCACAATTTTCTGTCCTGCGTGGAGAAATCCAAAATGAATAGCACTGAACACTAGCAGAGATTTTTGTGAATTGTCACCAAAACCATACCCATCTACTCGATTTTGTTGCGGGGTGGGGCGGGGGGGCGTATTTTGTGTAACCATTTTCTGATGATTCATGGCATGTGAAGAATATTGTAACATACATTGATCTAAGTTCTGCAGCTTATTACAAGCTACACCTATTCTTCCTTCAACTTATATTAGGTCGTAGAGGTGAGCAGAAATGTATTTTTTTACTTCGATCTTGATCTACTCCTTACAAAAGAAGCCTCTACCAATGCCAGGGAGTAGGACTGGCCACCAGGCGTCACCCGTCTTCTATTTGCTTCCCCTAAGCCTGTGCGTGCAGGCTTGGGAAAACACACCATTCTCCAGAAGCTGTGCTAAAGAGAGGCTGTCTCGCCACTACAAAATACAGTCATCTCCTCATTACAAAAAAACATTATCTTCCTTTGCTCTAACGGCTCCCAAACACTGAAGCTCTAGTAGCTTGTAGAGTGTGTTTTAAAGACAACCTAAGAGGTAGATGAATGGCCTACAACTCCTGGCTCAAACGCCTGTGTGCGTCTAATGCTTAGAAAAATGTTAGCTGATGTCATGCGTCCACCTAGTGCAGCCAAAAACGCAACTGCTACCAAAGACAAGATCCGCGCCTAACCTTACGTATTTCTCGGGGCTGTGAAGATTTTGGCGGACAAGCCCGGGGAAGGCAGAAGAGGGCTCTTAGGAAGCTGTTTCGGGGCGCGAGGTCAGCCAGAGCTCTTCCAGCTCTCTTTATGTGCCCCTGCTTTCCCGACCTCCGGCTGACAGACTGCCCAGCACCGTGAGGCGGCAGCGGCGATTCCCCGGGCCGTTCCTCCCCGCCGCCCCCTCGGCGGGCTCCGCTAGGCCTGAGCGCGGCCAGCCGCTCCGCGGGGCCACTCGGCCGCGGGCTGACAGGGCCCCGTGGGGGCGGCAGGGCCGGCCACAGGCAGGTGTGAGGGGAAAAGGGCCTGCTCAAAGGAGGGCGAGCTCGGGGCCGTGGCGGGGGCCGGGGCCGCGCCTCAGGAGCGCTGGGCTGAGGGGTGCCGAGGCGTCGCCCCGCCGGCGGGCTCGTGGGCGTTTCCCACCGGCGCCACCCCCGCACACTTACCACAGCGTGCAGCGGCTGCGCGCGAGTGGCCGTGCCCGCTTGCGGGCGCTTTCTCCTCACACCAGCGGCCACTCGCCCCGCTCAGCGCCGCGCCCCCGCTGCCCGCCTCCCGCCCCTGCGGGCGCCGCACGCGCGCGCACTCCGCAGCCGGGCAGGCACTTTGCAGACGCTCCCTCGCTTTGCCTCCGCCTGTCACAGGCGCTTCCGGCCGGGCAGGCCGTTTGCGCGCGCTGCTCCCTCCCCCGCGGCCGCCGGCCGTGCCGCCTGCACACGGGCGGGCGCTGCCGGGCCGGGCCGTGCCGCGCGCTCGCTCGCTCGCTCGCTCGCTCGCGGCTGGCAGTTTGCAGACGCTCCCTTGCGCCCGCCCGCCTCCAGGTGGCCCGGCCCCCACGGCGGGCGCGGCGGCCGCCCCTCAGCCCGCGCCGGCCTCCGCCGAGGACCATGGGCGATGCGCTCCTCCCGGCGCGGGGGGCTGCGCTCAGGCGGCGCCGGAGAAGGTGAGGCGGCGCCGGTGTTGGGGGTGGCGGGGGACGGGTGCCGCGCCCAGCCCCCCTGTGGGGGGCGCCGCCGCCGCCGTTGTCCCCCTCAGGCCGCGGCGGCTCCGCGGGCCGTGAGGGAGAGCGGTCTCCTCAGCTCCCCCGTTGCGGCCACCGCAGCCGTGCGGGGCGGGGGTTGCCCTCCTGGCCACATCGTCCCCTCCGGGGGCCGGCCCGGCGCGGGGGAGCCGCCTGCCCGGGTGCCGCGAGGCGGGGCCGGTGCTGGGTGCGGAACAGGAGGGAGGGGGATCGCCGAGGCAGCCGCTTCGGTGCGTCGGGGCCCGTCCTTGCCGCGGCCCGGCCGCCCCCGTCACCTTGCGTAACGACCTTCTGGGCCCGAGCGGAGCCGGAGCCCGGGAGGTGTCTGCGGAGGGGTGGGCGGCCCCGGCGAGCCCGGCGGTGGCCGCCCGCCGTGTGCCTGGGCGGCGGGGGGCAGCCTGGGAGGACGGGCGGGCGCGCCTCCGAGGGACGAAGCAGCGCTGGCGGAGGTTTTGCCGAAGCGCGGGGGCAAGCTTTGCTGTGGATGGAGGAGCGATCTCTGGCGAAAGTCTGTTGAAATCCCCCCCTTACGATCTGATTCACAAGCTCTCGGTTCCACCCGATGCTGGTTTGGTTTCCTCTTCACCTCTAGGACGTGAATTTGAGAAAAAGGTTCCTGAAATCTGTCATCTCTGTGCCAACTGTGCTTTGGTCTGCCATGTCTGCTACTTTTTCGCCAGAGGTGTGCTGAGCTTTAGATTGGAAATAACAATGCTCTTCATTTGTCAGGTTCAGTATTTCTTACACATCAACTTCATCTTGTGATTTGATCGTAGGGATTTTTCTTTCTGTGAAAAGCAGTGGCTGGCCTGATGTGATTGCACAGGTGTGCGGACCTACCTTAAACAAGAATTTTGGGGGCCCCTTTTATTGTCTCTCTTGAGTTTTAGCAACTAATTAAGGTAAACTTACTTTTTAATGTATTTAGGGGGAAAATAAATGTCACTCAGTTTTGAGGAACTAAATGTTGGTAGAAGCTTTCTTCACTGTTAATGTAGGAAGTGTAGGTTCCATCTTTTCCAGACACGGTATAATATCAATCTTGTCTTTTGAGTGCATATTTCTCTTTCTGGCATTGTAGTCAGTACAAACTTGGGAGAATGAATTCTTAATTCTTGCATTAGGTCTTGATGCATCAATCTCTATTGATAACTGCAGCAAGAATAGAATACTCTCTAAGTGAAGGCTCACTCTTGAGATTCACGTTATTCTAGTACATAGTCTTATTTGTCTAAAAAGCTCTGTCACCTTGTCCCTATGAAATAGTATGATAGATTTTTCAACAGCGTGACTCACAGTCCTAAATTCAGGAATGAATTTTGACTCAGTGCAGTGCAAGTGCTTTATCTCAGCAAACATCCTTGTGTGTAGAAAATGCAAGCAGGGTGGAGGGAATGTCTGGTACTGTATCTGTTAATCTTTATCCTCAGGAGGAAAGCATTTGAAGTTGTTTGAGGGCTAGGGGTATGTCTTTACTCCCAAATCAATGAGGTGATCTAGGTTCTTTCAAAACAGTTTTGCCATTTCATAAAAGACTGAAAAGCTTTCAAAAAAGGAGGAACTAGTTAGTTCTTGTTATTTATTATTGAAACCATTTTGCCTGAGGACACTAGGTCCAATTTAGTCTGAATGGGTGATTTACCTTTTTCCTTCTTCATCTCTGTGTAATAACTCTGACTGTTCTTCATGAGAAACTGCTTACTGCAACACCCACAGTTCACATAATTACTGGTGGCTGTACCAAGCCTAACAGTAGGAAAAAACCCTTCGCCTTTTTTTCTGGTGGCTTTGTTACATATAAGGTAACTTTCACTACTGCTTCCTGCTCTTTACCTGTATGAGATGATGTAGGGAATAGTTTACTCTTAAAATGGCCCATGGGGCGGTGTGTTTAGCAAAAGGAATGTCTGCTCTTCGTAATTTAACGTATGCAGACTGTTTTCTGTTGCCTTTATATAGAATATGGATTTATTTTGTACGAGCAGAATAAGGTTTACATAAGAACATATGCTTTCTCTTTTCTGGGTGATAAATCCATCTTGCTGTCCAGGAGGAAGGCAGCTTATACAGCCTGGACTGAAAAGATGCTGAAAGCCAAAGTGAGTGAATACTGAATATAAGAAGATCAGGTTGTTTAAGCTCCCAAAGCTAAACTGCCTAAAACTTAGGAAGCAGCCAGCAACACTGGGTGCAAATCATCTAAAATCCTTAATCTGCTTCATGAAATAGAATCTGACAAAATAATGAAGTGTTCTGAATTCCTAAAATGACTTAGAATAAAGACAATTGCTCTCCAATTTTAAGTCATCTTCCTCCAACCAGATTCCCTTCCTTTCCCTTGATTAAAAAAAAAAAAGCTTTATACTATCAACTTCTATGCTTGAGATAATATGTAGAATTTTATTAGCACCACTCATTTCCCTTCCCTTCCAAGTTTGAAATTATTTTTTTTTTAGTATGTTTGCAAGGTTATGTTTTTGGCATTGCACGCTGCTTTCATCGAACAAGTTCATTCTGCTTTTGCTTCTGTTTAATAAAATAGCTTATATGCAGTTTTCTTCCTCATCTTGGCTCTAAAATTTTAATAGAACTTCAGGAGTAGCTGGCATTAACTGCCCTTCACTGATATAGTAACTTGATTATTAGCTGTGTGGTAGGGGGTTTGAAGGCTTATGTGAATACAGTGTTCATGTTTTGAGCAGACTGAGATCTAAAGAATACTGTCTTAGTATTTCATGAGAGAATGGGAGAATTAGTTTGCTTTTATTAGTAGGAAAAGCAGTGATAAGGGAGATTCGGTGGCAAACATTACTTGATGGTTATTCGCCAACAGATTGGCTGCCTTACTGTATGCTTAGTCTCTTAAATAGATAGTGGAAAGAAATACAATATGATGAATATCAAAAAAGCCAGGTTCTGATAGTATTTTCATTAATGTCATATTATTCCCAAAGTGTCTGCAGAACTCTCTTACTTAGCCCAGTTTGGAGCCAGAGCAGTACTCCAGCAGCAACTCTTGGTAACGCACATCAGAAGCATCTGCTGAAGGAAATGAATATGCTGCACAGTGCTAATCAGCTGGGAATCTGATGAGTGGAAACTCTTTCAGAAATCAAGCAGTTTTGCTATTACTGCATCTTCAATTTCAAAAAATTCTTAACTGATTGGAGTGGAGTAACGTCATCCTTTATTCCTCTCTACTTTTGCCGAGTTAGTATTTATGCCTCTCTGCATTTCATATACCACATATGCACATACACTTAAACAAACATAAAAAACCCAACACCAAAACCTAAAAAATCTTTTGTCTTCCATACTTCAGAAGAAAAAGTGGAATTTTATATTTGCCTCTGTGTGTGTGCATGCACACTCAAAACCCTCATGTTTTCCTCTTTTAGCCTCCTGTTATTGGCATACATTATTGAAGTTGTAAAGGCTTCATTCATTATCTCTTTCACTTTCATTTCTTGAAGAGCCCAGACCTATAATATAATGAAGTATAACTTCTGTGAGGAATAAGTCTCATTCAGATCATGTTTTGATAGTGGCTTGATTTCCATCACTTCTAACCCCATCTTTTTTGTCAGTTTCTTGTTTGTTCATGTGGGTTGATAACTCTCATATACCGTAACTCAAGGCCACAAAGAGAAGGTGACTAGAGTTTTATACAAACTTACATTAGTTCAGTGAAGGGTTTTGGATATTGATATAGGCTCTCTTAATTGGATAGCATTTGAGGAGGAGCCACCATAATGATGGAGAATTGGTGACACAAGTGCTGAGACAGCCTTGCAGATGTGAGGCAGCGGCTTTTAGTAACAATGCTAAGTTTTATGAGGGTGGATAGCCTTATTCTTCTATTCAAGCTGGAATAGTTCATCTGTCTTGGGATGAATTTGTGGGGTTTTGTCCTTGCCTTCCAACAAGGAGAAGTCTTGCCTGCTTTAATCAGGTGAATCCTTCAAGTCCAAGGTCCTTGCATGCACTCAGGCCAGGATGTAGCTCCTTTGAGGAACTTCTGCTTAAAATTACAGCATTTTCATGTGTCTGTGGCAGCTTGTGTACTAGGGAGACACTGCAGTGAAAGAACAGAAGAGAAAATTAGTTTTGGGGACAGGGATTCCCTCTTAGAGTACTCTAAGTAGCAAAGTCCTTTTCATGAGGAAAGCTTAAGTCAATGCTGTGATTCATTTGATTTATTATTTATGGTTTGTATGAGCTAAGAATCCTGTGATCCTACCCCTTTGAGTCTTACAAGGTCCTCTTATTCCTGTTAGCTAACTATATTTCTTCATACATCCCACAGGCATTCCAAACTCTTTAACCTTGATTATTAGTCTAACCTACTGACGTTTGTCGTACTGATTTTTATAGCCTGATAAAAGCCTGTAATCTTTGAAAACTATCAACCACCTCTTTTGACATAGTTGTCCTTTAGAGAAAGGGATTATTGTAGGTTACAAGTATCAGGCAGAACCTGATTTTACTTTCATTGGTTGTTGCTCATGGGTCATGTAGTTTGTTGCATTTCGTTGTATATAAATTTTTGCCATGTAAAGTATTCATTGTGGTTACATCTCCCTAGAATAGTTTTATAACTTAAGCCTTTTCTTCACTTGTGTTAGAGTTAGGTAATGGAGTTTGTTGCTGCTTTCTTCCCGTTGACTGTTAAGCTTGTGTTCCTCCCTTCCCTAGGACACAGACAAGTCATACATACACTGTGACTTGTACAGCATTTTATATAACCTGTTTTGAGGTCCTAGCAAAGCATTTTTTGATAGCTACTAATCAAGCAGTAGATTAGATATTAATAAAAATTTTTTAACCGAAAGGGTTGTCCAGCATTGGAAAAGAGAAGTGGTTGAGTCACCATCCCTGGAGGTATTTAAAAGATGTGTAGACCTGGCGCTTAGGGACATGATCTAGTGGTGGACTTGACAGTGTTAGGTTTATGGTTGGACTCAATGATCTTAAGGGTCTTTTCCAACCTAAATGATTCTATGATTCTAAGTTGTCATAAAAGGTACAAGCTGCAGCAAATTATCATTCCTGCCTAAGGTTGTATTTTGTGATCTGGCTGCCCAGGGAGGTGGTAGAGTCACCCTCCCTGGAGGTATTCAAGGAGCGTGTGGATGTGGCATTGTGGGATGTAGCTTGATGGACATGGTGCTGTGTGGTGTTGGGTGGGTTGTGGCTTGTTATTGTTGTTGTGTGGCGTGGGTTTTGTGATTTTTTTTTTTTTTTTTTTTTTTTTTGTGGGTTTTTTGATGTTGTGTGTTTGGTGTTTTTTTTTTTTTTTTTTTTTTTTTTTTTCCCAGGTTGGACTCGATGATCTTACAGGTCTTTTCCAACCGTAGTGATTCTGTGTGATTCTGTGATTTTTTGAACATGTGACATCTCAAGATACTGAACCTTTGGACTCTAACACATTATGTGATAGTCCTCTTGTCTGCAATATGTGTGACTGAAGTGGATTAACGCATTCTTACAGAAGATCCTTGTTAGTACAAAGGTATCTGCATATATTCACTTAGGCAGTAGTTCTCTTGGGTTTAAAATGCTCTGTTGTATTCCTCTCCTGCTCCTTTTCTGCTCCGATGCAGCTTGTGGAAGTTTCCCTTGAAGTCTGCAGATCACAACTGTAGTATGCACGCAATATACCTGAAAGATAATCTCAAGTATTAAGGATCCCATGTAACTCTGCTATTATGACCTTTTTTCTAAAATTACTTTGTGTTTTGATTGAAGATGGTCTATCTGAAATGTTTCATTTGTCACATGAAACTTGTCTACATGTTCAAAACTTTGAACATCTTTGATACCGTATTTGTACCAAAAATCTCTGAACAGATCATCTACTTCCTAACAAGCTTTTAAGTAACTTCTTTGAGTCTTTCTTGATAGGTCCTATTCAAGGACAGTGTGTGCAATGATTTAATTTTCTATGTTGTGGATTAAGAAGAGTGAAAATACTAGCTTTAAGTTGCTCTTGAGAAAGTTTTATGCTGTATCATTAGACCTCTGTATCAAACATACCAATTGATTACTTTTTCAGAAAAGCTTGTTTTAAAAAAAAAAAAAACAAATGTGAGAAATGTTTCTAACCTGGTAGTTATGCAGGTTTGACATTGTTTATTCATTCTATACCAAGACATTGTAGCATGATTGTATTGAATGCTGAATGAAACTGTTCGCATGACCTAACTGTAAAATGGAAGTACCACACTGTTTCAGTTCACTATAGTGTGAAGGCTGTTTCTACCTCAAAGAAATGCTTCCAGTATTAATGCCTCTAAAATACTACTCCAAGTAACATCAACCACGTTCATTTCTACCAGTGTTGGTTTGAATTGCCCATTTCTCTCTAGATGTAATTAAAGCTTGCTGGTTTTAATAATTAAAATAGCAATAAGTACGGAAAACAGAGAATCTGTCTAGAATAATTCAGCAAACGGTGACAACCAGAGCTTTGTCATCTTCAGATTCTCAGGATGAGTTTTCTTTCTGTCTTGCTTTTGGTATGAATTGTACATTAAAATGGGTCCCCTTTTCCTGAAAAGAATATAGAGTATTATCTTGCTGTGTCTTTTGTTTGTTTACCTGATCTTGGAATTTCTGAGCCACCTGGCAAAGGAGCTTTCTCCAGGGAAAAAAGAGAAACTAAGCAGACATATATTTCATGCCTAGGAAAAACCTGTAATAATCTTAACATAAAAACTTTCACACCTATTAAACTCTTGCAAACTCTTGCGGTAAAGTTAAAGGAGCTTGACAACAGCGTTCTCTGTAGGTACTAATACGTTGTATGTGGACACAAACTTTCCCACGTACTTTACGCACACAGGTGCACATGTACCAAAAGGGGGGGGGGGGGGGGAAGGAAAATCAAGAGGCGCCTCCAAAACCCTCCAGCATCTCAGCTTTTGAAACACTCTAACAATCCTGACAAAAATGCATTTGGTGAATGGTAGGCATATAGTGGATTCAGAGACGATTTTGGCAGGAAGAGGGGCTGCAAAATGAATAGCTATTCCTTGGGTAGCAATAAGATGTTTAAAAAACAAGTGGACAAGCCATCCAAGTAAGGCACCAATTTGATGCTCAGGTGGTGGAGGTCTTAGAGGCATACTTGCACTCAGTGAGTAGGAGCAGAAAAAGTACTATTTCTCAGTGTCTGTGTGTTGATGGAATTTAAGGTAGGAAATGTTGAAATACATACCTCTGTTGCAGGGATTGTGGAAAAAAGTTCCAGAGATCAGGAAAAAAGCTGAAAAAATATTTGGAGGAGTGAACAAAATTAATTGTTTGAGAGAGGCTTTTGAAAAGCTCAAACTGTTTGTCTGGAAGTCAAACTAAATTTAGAAATTGGGCATTAAATTTGAATAGGCAGATAGCCAAATTAGAATATCTAATGGTTTTCTTTCTCTTTAGATTTAATTAAAAATTGTCACTCCTGTATTTTGGTAGGATTTTGTCAGTGAAATCAGTATTTGTGTTTCCTGATCTGACAGAACAGGAAAAGGATGTGGAACACTGTGTATAGGGGGGAAAAAAGACAAAAAGATTTCTCAATCTTTACCATGCAGACTTCAGCCTAGTTTTGTACAGGGTATTTGACCAGATCATTAAAACTACATTATTCCAATCAGTTCCTTAACACATTGATTTGTTTTTGTAAGTTCTTGTAAAAATGAATTGTTTCCTTCCCTGTATTTCTCTTAATGAAATGCAGTTTCTCAATCAGTACTATTGATCCTCCAAGAATATGGTAAGTAGTATAATTCTGTTTACACTTAACATCTGTTTGTGTTATGCAGCTATTTCTTTTGCTAGACTGGGAAAAACCATGCAGGAGGAGAATGCTGCAAATGTTTCCAGTGGTTTTTCTACTCAAGCTAACAGCTATTTTACTATAGATAAAATCAACCTGTTCTGAACACTTAGTGAAATTTTAAGAGCCTGTAATCAAGTTAAATGAATATGTTATGATTATACTTTAAAATAAAATATTAGATTGTTATTTCTAATAGGTATTTTCTTAGATACCAGTTGAGTTTATTTATAAATCAGTTCTAGAAAAAAAAAATTTTCTTTGTTTTGATATCATAACTTCTCTTGAAAGAGAAATATAAACTGTACTCCTTATCTAGAAGATAGTAATCTGTAGTTCTTGTTGGAATACTTTCCCAGATTTTTTCAGTAGTTTGGCAGTCATATGTTCAAGAAATTGGATAATCAATAAAATAAAAACTTAAAACTTTTTTTAATGATGTGAGAAATGAGATGGAGTTGCATGAGTATTTGACAAAGCAATTTGACATATGTCTGACTCTAGATTTCAGTGGTTTGCGACTTCTGGGGAAGCTTATCAATCTCACTTTATGGCCCCAGCTGTTAATCTTTGTGAAATCTTTGTTTGAGTCTCTTAAGTGACTCTCCTTGGGTTCTGGACTGATAACCTTATAGGAGTACTCATGATTCCTTTGAGGAAAAGGTTACAATAGCTTTCACCTAACCTGTGTTACCAAAATTGTCTATAAAGAATATTTGAGGGCACAAGGAAGAACTTCAGGCTGGAAGATGATTAAGGTTTTGGCCTCTCTGCTGGACTCTATTACAAATTGGCTGCTTACTTAGCAGCTGAGGTGAAGGTCTGTAAAAATAGTACTTGTCCACTGGAAATTTGGAATTTTAGTTCACTATTTGATCCATGCTGGCTGCTGAATGTCCAGTGAGTGAGCAGTTGTTGCAACACTGTTGGTACGTTACCAGCAGTGATTCAGTGTGCCACCGGCCTATAGTGAAAGGAATGAATTTTTGTGATTAGGTAACAAGAGTTTAACTGCAGTGGGTATAAAGTTCTGTACTGGTGTAAAAGACATATTGCAGTTGACTTAAGCTCTTTTTGAGTTGATGCTATTTAAACCTCTGGCTCTGTATATTGAAACTAGTACAATGAGGCCCAAGTGTGCACTTAAACTTTCCTTTGAGGGCTGTACTGGCTGATACAGAGCAAAAGCTTGTAACAGGTTTAGCTTCTGTTCAGCTTCTATTAAAGTCCTTCTACCTTGATTCATTTCCTGACATAGTAGTTTGCATGCGTACCGCTTGCATAGCTTGTGCACTGTGTAATGTTACAGAAGAATGCCAGTATTGATTATGTTTCTTAAAACATATTTAAGAACACTTTCTTACATACTGAGATACCGGCATGCATGTGGCCACATCTAGAGCAAAGAAAACAGTGAGTCTTACAAATGGAAAAAAGATACCTTTTAAAAAAGCTGTACTTGAAAAATAGTATTATAATTTAAATACATGTGGAAAACTGTTCTATATAAATTTTGCATTTCTTAGACCTAAAAAGGGGGTTAGATGGAGATCTGAAGAATCTAGTTTCTCATAAATTGGGGTTAAAAAAATGTAAATTAGCAAGTCTTTTTTTCTCTACATTTGAAGTACAAGTTTTCTACATCCCGTGTATTTGAACAACTGATTTTTTTTTTTTTTCCCCCTCCACTGTTAGTACTCTGTTTTGTTAGAATTGGCTTGGTCTCTATTTGGACTGTTGTTTGTACGTCAAGTCTTCTTCTACCCTTGAGAAGGAAGGGTTCCTGTGGGATATGGCAAACTTGAATTCTGTTGCCCAGCTGATAATCTGGTACTCCAGGATATGGTGTCCAGAATACCCTGTGTAACTCAGTAGTCTTATAATGCTGTTTTATAATTTGTAGTACCTTATGCTAATCAAATGTTCTATGCTCCGATCAGAGGAGAGTTAACACCAGCATTTGCTGGCACTTTTACATGGGAATGTCATTAGTCTTCTGGTCTTCACCAAGACCCCAGTTAGATGAAATTTGTGCCCCCATACCAATCTCGTGCCCTCATACCAATCTGTCCCCATTTCCTGTCAGTGCATTTATGTGGCAGTACGGTGAACTGGTTGACAAACTGTTGTAGCTGTAAATGGCTTTCTGGCATTTGGCCGTTCATGTTTCAGAATGACAATGTTCCCTAGCTGTCTCCACCTTCTAGTCATATAGGCTGGGGAAGGAGGTTGAAAAGGGATAAAGATGCTGCTTTCAGTGACAGTGCTGGATTGGAGCGTTTGAACACCAGTCTAATTTAGAAGATTGTGTTCTTATTACTTCTTAAAATGTTAGGTTAACAGAGGGTTAATATTGGTTAATGCTCCATCCAGTAGGTCAAATGCTCCCAGTTTTATCTAGAAAATTGATGTGGGTTTTTTTTCCAAAAAGACTTACTCTGTGTAAGTACTGTCAATGTACATTTTTATTTTTGTTTATCCCAATTTAAAAAAAACCACAAACAACCTTCTCACTGTATAAATTCCTAATATACAACTCGGATTTCATGTTATTGATTTTGGATGTGTATTACAAAAAGTTTTTTTAATGAAGGTGTACTCTTGCCCTTTCACAAGCTACAGAGTATTTTTAAATAGCCACCCACCTTATTCTTTAAATAACTAAAATTTGGCATTTTATTAAAAAGGCTGCTGATGCAGTGTTGTAGGTTTGCAGAAATTACTTTAGGAACCTTATAGCACTCTGCATGTCCACCTTCCCTGTACTATGGGGATCAAGCCTGTTGCTCAGGATAAAAATGTTTGTCCAGGCCACAAAAATACAGGATTAAAACCTTTTCTTTGTTTATTTTGTACTGACCAGCTCTGTTATCCTTGCATTTGACAAATGGAGGAAGAAATCTGTCAAATGCTATTAGCATACTTTTTTTTTTTGCTAATGTATTCTTACTTGGCTTGTGTCTGTGGCTGAGTGCACTGCTGACAGTTGTCCAGTTTATTATGGTGTAAAGGTCTTTATTTCCTTACACAATTTTCTTTAGAATATCACATAAAGTATACCAGTGTTTGAGTTGTAAGACTGATTAAAAATAAATTAATACTTCTCCCTATTTTTTTTTAGAAATTCTCCACAATACTGTGTAATAGGTTTCACGGGTTTGGTCATACTTTTCTTTCCATCTTGGCTTGTGTCGTGTCTCCTTTCTCCCCTATTTTCTGTAACTTGAAGCATGTTTTCTTTGTCACTGCTACGTAGTTATTGCTATTACCACTGCCTCTGCTGTTCCACATCCTAAAAGACTGAAGGGCTAATCATGTTGTGCTCTCTTTTCATTTGGCCTTCAGGAGATATGCAGGCAGCATATATATTTTCTGTTCTGCTCAGCACTGGAAACAGCCTTCCACTAGACTGTGAAGAGTTTAGTGAATATAATATCTTATTTAGCAGATGTGCTGAAGTTCAGCTGTCTCCAAAACCTAAGTATGCTTATTTTGGGTTTGGGTTGTTTTTGTTGTTGGTCAAGCTGGATTTCAGTTATGTATGAGCAGTGTTTTGGGTATCCCCTGCTGTGCTCTGCAAGAAGTAAAATCATCTTAATCCCGACTTCTGAATGGCTTTTGCCTGTTTCCTGCAAACATTTCGTCTTCAAGGACGAGATGTCACCATATGACTTGCAATTTTTTCACACAGATTACATTTAAGTTTTATCTCATGCATTCATTCCCATTCCCCAAAGTGTACTTCTGAAATTCTTTGTCATATTTGTGTAACTGGTTTCTTTACTAAATCATTTAGGAAATGTCCTTATTTACTGAACCCATTGAATTCTAGAATTGGACTAAAACAGAACTCCTCATCCCGCCCCAGCGACCCAACAAACCTGGATGGATTTTTTTTCTGTAAAATTAAATCAAAGTTGACGAGGTCTCTGAATGGTATGTGCACAGTTGTGCTGCATCTTTGTTATAATCAGCTAATAACAGATAGAAGATGAAATAGAACCTTTCTGTTGGATTGCTCACTACCTAATTATCAAAGCGGATGATTTCAAGCAAGGATTGCATGCCTTCAGAAGGCCAGTTGATCTTGCGTCTTTTTCTTTGTCACATCAATAACTTCCACACACAGATCCTTTTTCTTGTCTTTTTTCTGATGTGACTTTTTCAGCTGACCTCAAGCAACTGTCTGTAATGATTGAGGCCATTTTTACTGAAGGTCTGACTCTCTGCTCATGTTGCACAAGCTTTGAATCTACAGAAAATGAAAGTAGCACATTGAAGAGGTGAGTGATCGCTGAGTGTTCTGTAGTTTGTCTGGATCTGCAGATTTTTTTTCCCCTGGGGGCTATTTGCACCAGAATTTACTTCCATGTTTTTGCTAATATATTGCAATAACACATTTGGCTTGATTATTCTAAATGTTTGTATAGGAATCTCTTATAAGGCTGTCATTATACCCCCCTCCAAAAGCCAGTCAGGATAAACAAATGGAAGTATTATGGGGAAAATGTAAGTTTGCTACTTTAACAGACCACTGAGACAATTTAGAACATAGGAAAACTGAGCAGAGCAAGGCATCAAATAAATCTGAATTTAGATTGAATACTATCTTCTGAAGTTTCCGGTAAATCCGTGCTAGCTATTGTCTTTTCGTAATTCAGCTGCTTCTTTTGTAAGCTGGCTTTTTTGAGTCCCTCTTTGAACTTTCATTGTATACAGGTTTTAGGTGTCTAATGTAGCATTGTGAATGTCATAGCAGCTAGATACTTACAGCCATGAAGCAGTAGTTGGTTTTGCTTTTTATTTTCTAAATTAAATGAAGGAAAAATCCTTCCAATTCTAAAGAATCTTTCAGGATGATAGGTAGAGGAAGATCTGGTGGTAGTGGTGGTGAAGTTGTTCTTAAGGAGTCATTAAATTAACTGATCATGCACTGTTCTCTTTAAAGTAAAGCAGACTTGAGTATGAAGAGCAGGAACAATGCAGTTAATGGGAGAGAGGTTAGGAGTTAAATGAAACCCTACCTATGGGAAAAACAACTTAGTTGCTTAGCTGTCTTGAAGATCAGATATTTTCTCAGGTTTGGAAAATAAATGAAAGCCACTCAAAAGTCATATGCCAAAATAACTATGCAATAATAATTTTGGACTGAAATAGATATTATAAGAGCATAGAGATGATTTCCAAAGCACTCTTCAGACTTAAATTATCAAGTCATGTGTTGAGTCTGAACTGTAGGATACATCTTTTCTCAGCATTAGAACAGCAGCCTAAGCTGGAGTAAAGCCTGGAAACTATTGAGTGATACAAAGCTGTAGAAAGAAATATCATATCCCTCTGAAATACAGAGGGAAATGTGGTTGAATAAATATATTCTTTCTTTTGTCAGGCTATTAGAACGAACAGTTCTTGTCTTTAAGACCAGACCTAATGAACTTGAGTGACTGACTACTGTTGGGTTTTGTTCCCCACCCCCTACCCCACCCCATCGCCTGAATTAGAGATACCGTTATACTCTGCATGCACGTGGCTCAAATAAAGGTTTATCTACTTTCTGCAGCGGAACACAGGTGTAAGCCAGTAGGCTAAGATACGATACAGTCATAGGATAGTCTCTGTAGGATCCTTGTGGTTGTAGCTTACAAAGTAAATGGACTGCTTTGGACGTTGAAATGTGCTTAAGATAATGCCTTAAATAGCTATCTGCAGGTTATCTGTCAAATCCTGGCTGTTACAAAGATAAATCAATGTAGCCCAGTGATACAGAGTTTAAAAGAGGAAGGCTTTTTGAACCAACTTATCTTTTAAAGATGTGTTTGCGAGCACATTTCCCCAGTGAGTAGAAGGGAATGAGTATTTTCATAATACTACAAAATCTGTTCCTCTGTCTCTCTGCCTTTTTATCTTCATTAGCTATGACTAAACAGTAAAGAAATCCATTCATCTGTGGTAGTGTCAGTATAGTGGTCTCTCTTTTCTTCTCTGTGAGTACTACGGTACTGTTTCAAGACCATTTAAATTCTGCTCAGAGCTCTAAGTGATCTTTTTGGCAGCCTTACATGCGCTTACATTATCTGCTGGATTGTAATAACTTTCAGTTTGGATTGTCTGGAAGTGGAATTTTTTTTTTTTGGGGGGGGTGGTGGTGGTGTACATATGTCTTAGAATTGTGGGTTTATTTCACATCTTGTGCCTTTACCTAGCTAACATTAACTTGGTTCTAGGAAGATACTTCCTGATGTGGGCTGGGAGAATGGATGCTGAACCTGCCCTGGAGGTCCAGAAGGAAATCAGCAAGTAGAAATAATTCCACTGGGCTTGCACCTTTGATACCAAGTGTCTTTAAGAGCTCTTCATCTAATTAAACATTAGGTGGAGTGTATGGTATACTGCAACCAAATGTCATCCTTGCTACTAATGGAAGTTCCTTTTGAGGCAAGTCTTCTATCACTGTATTTGTCCTGAAAAGTCTCCTAACTTTCCCTTGTTAGCTCAAAATAGAGTTTTCCACTGTCACCATTCTAGAGATGGAAAATATTGCCTATTGAATTGCCTTTCTGATTCTGAAAACCATTTGGGTTTAGGACACTAAACAGGTTTGCAGTAGGATGTGCCCTCCTGGACACGTTGGCTAGAATTTAGGATGCAACTACAGTGTAAAGATGTTATCTAGATTATAGCCATAGCCACTGATTTTCAGCTGTCAATGGCACTACTTGTCATAACTGGAGATATTTTTTAGAGCTTTTTTTTTTGATATTAGGGAGAAGGAGGCCTTGATGCTTATGTTTATATTGCTTATAATGCATTTGTACTGTTGAAATACTAGAGAACTAACCTAATAACTAAGCTAATGTGTTTGAATGGACCATGGAAGTCTGACTTAACCGTCTTGTAAATCCTGTCCCTATGATTCAGATAACATTTGACAAATATATGGATACTTTATTGTATATGTATGGTGTTTTCAAATTATTAATCTCTGTGTAGTGTGTGAAGGAGCTTTTAGTTGTACACGGCAAGATTTTCTGCTAGAAGGAACCTGGTTTTTTCCTCCTCTTCCATCCATACAGCTATGAACAATGCCTAGACTGGTTTCTATTGCAGTGGCAAAGAGATTTGCTAATGTTAAGTTTTATGTGCCCTTTTAGAGAATTTTAGACAAGTGGATTTGTTTCTGCTTGTTTTTGGAAAATCATTTCATTTGATGACAGTGCTTTAGTTTATACGTGTTTTCTAAGAACTGACTTGTGTTCCCAGCACTGGAGGGAGAAAAGCTCAATGTACGTGCTTGAGAACATGCCAAAGAGCATGCATGGTGGAATTCCAGGACTGGAATTTAAATTTAAGAAGAGGGTAACAGGTATTAAACATAACTACATAGCTTTAGAGTATATAATCCTTGTAGTTCAGCCAAGTACAAAATTACCTCACCAAATTCATCTCTTTTTTTTTTTTAATTGATTTGAAAAGATGGAGAGGGACAGAATTACTTAAACTGAGAAAGCTCAGAAAACTACGGTAGGCAGGTGAGGAACAGAACCCTCTGATGTGGTTCAAAGTGGAAAACATAAGATTAAATCCATGGCAAGGCAACTATAATCTCATTTTTGTAGTTATATAAAACTGTTTAAAGTGGGTCATCAGTGTTGGGGAAAAACATGCCTTCATTTTCTAGGCTTTTTTTTTTTTAAACATACCAAATAAGGTTTTTTCCTCCTGCCTTTCCCATACTAGAAGGAACACTTTTTTCTGGGGACAAAGATAGGATGAAGCTAAATATATCACTTGTCTACTTTATTCTCTGTCATGTTGCTTCAGTGGTAATCACTCATTTGAGATTTACCTTCAGAGATTCTGCCTGGCATATGGTGACATGCATAATGAATACATGTAAACATATAGTAATTTAAAATTCATTCTTTATTGCACTTCGGGCTTAGTTTACAAATTGCTGTAACAATTAAAGGGATTTTGTAAGCATTAATCTATACACTTAGGGGAAATTTCACCTTAATTCTTTATTATTTTTCTGAGGTGGAGAAAAAACAGCTGAAGACCCTGCATGAGAGTTGGGGTTCTTTTGTTTTCTTGTTTCAAATGATATACAGGAAGGTTAAGTTTCTCTTCTTTTGGAAGTACCACTCTCTTCAGGGAAGGAGAGGAAGTTAGTAGAGTTTGAGGGCCGCTGCCTGTGTGGCTTAGTTAAGGATTATTTTTTTTCCTGAAGCACCAGCTAGAAGCATCTGAAGAAGGCCAGACTGAGGAAAGAGGAGAGTGATTGCATGCTTCTGTAAGAGAAGGAGGCCTAAGAGATAACAGCTACAGAGAGATTTTAGGTAGAAAGGGAATGGCTTCTTCAGCAGCCCTTTAGAACTGAGAGATACAAAGGGAAGTGCACCTAGGTGTCCTCTAGACATCCAAAAATGTAGACATCAAAAACTTGGTTATCTCTCAAACTCTTTTTTATACTGTGTTTTGGGTAATTGCAGAAAGGACTGAAATGTTCACTTTCCCGTTCATAATGGGAACCATGCAATGATGAAGAAAAAGTACATACTGCTGTAAATGATGTTCAAACTGTAGCTCTTCCTTTGATACTCCTGACTCTGTCAGAATTGGCATAATTGGTTGCCAGCAATGGGAGTTGTGTCCAAAAAATCCAGCTTGCAGCTTCTGATGATTGAGATAATTGACACTTCATTCAGCAGCTAAGTCCTGTTAATGCAGCTTCTAGTTCATCCTGTATTTAAATTCGTTACAGGAGTTGACAGTAAAATTTTTCAGTTCATGATGAAAACTGCATGTTGGCAAGTAAACAGGTAACTATTATAATACACATCAAATGAGCATCTATTCAAGCTTTATGCAGAGCCTTTGATCAAGTACGTGATAGTAAGTCCCGATGTCAGTATGCTGAACCAGAAGAGGACAACAGAACAATGGTAGAAGAGATTCCTGCAATCTTGATGGAAGGGCCAGTTTTTACTGTTTGAACTGTGCTAATCAAAACAGCCAGACTAGCGTTGTAGTTGAAATAGCAAATTACTTCTTGCCCAACTTATTTTGACTGAAATGTCTAGGGAACACTCAGGTTAATTCCATGGGCAGATGTGAGGAGGCAATGACTTCTAGTTGGAGAAGTCTGCTGGCACAGATGGATCCAAAATAGCTCATGTCTTCCTGGCCTCAGCCTGTCACACTCAGAAATTTAAGCCGTGCATACTGAATCACATGTTTTATGTGATTTACATTTATCAAATCACAAAACCATTTTCCCCTTCACTCTCTCCACTATTTCAGTTTCACTGCAATAGCTTCTGTTAACAAAAATGGCTGCTGGTAAGCACAATCACTTTCTTGTTTTCTAAATTATTCTTCTTCATGATTAGGAAGAGATGAAAAATTTGGTCATACTATATTCAGAAGCACTGTTAGGAAGTGAAAACAAAAGAGATCAAGCTTTGAACAAGTTACAAGGAGTAATGGTTCCTTAATATTAGCTCTGCTGTAGGATATTGGGGAGTGTGGCGAAAGGGAGAAGGGATAAAAGCGCACACTAATTTGAGCTTAGGAAGGTCAGGTCCTTCCATAGTCAAATACAGAGGATGAGGCTTTTGGGGGCTGCTGGTTTGAATCACTCCCTAAAAGGGGAATAAGGGTTAAGCTAAACAGCTTTTTGACTTTTCGTTTTCACTAGCTCAGATATGCACCTGACCCATCTGTTAGACAGCTTGGTTTGCAAAACGAGCAGAAAGCTAATGTGAGGAAAAGGCTTCTTTTGTCTTCACCATCTGAATCAGCTCATCGAGGGATCTGTTGATTTGGCACATCTAGCACAAAGGAGAGTGTGAGAGTGAGTGGCTTAGAGCAGTAGGATGAGAAGTGTGGAGTGAGACTAGCCTGTTCCCCAGCTGTGAGCTGTTGGCTCAGCTGTCTTGTGTGGCTGGACCCTCTCATGTGGGTCTCGAGGTGTCCAAGGACCCCAGCTCTCTTCTCTGACTATGGAGGGACAAAATGACACGCAGCTTCCCCTTGTGCTATGGTGGCAACAGTGGCTGCTGTAGACATCTTTGAAGGTTACGTTTTCCTTCCCCTTCTTTTACCCCGTGTAATCTTGGATTTTTATTTGAAAACAGGAGATAAGGTAGTCTTAGTATATCTTTATACCTAGTTAGGTATAAAGTCAGTAGCTAAATGATAGGAGGGTTTCTGTGGCAAAAAAAAAAAGCTAACTTTAGCTTCTCAGTTGTTTCAGTAGTGTCACTGCTATCAGCTCTACTGGTGCTGCAGAATTTTTTTTATAATCGATACCTCAAAAGTAAGGAGTATCCAGAATTTTTGCTTTAAGGCTATGCTCAAGAAGAACTCAAAATATACTGCTGAGTGAGAGTGTCCTGCCACACCTGTAGCAGTGTCAGAGTTCAGTGCCAAGCCTAGTGAAGCTTCCTTTCACTTGTAGCACATCTGGGTTCTTTGCATTTTGGCAAGCAGTCAAAAACCGATTTAGCCTTTTACAGGAATTAAGCATTGCACTCAGACATCGTAACTCAAAAGGCTGTGTCCAGTCTATGGTGTGAAATTAATCAAAAGGAAAGAAAATTAATGACCTGCTGTGGTGCCATCCATCAGGATATCGCTCAGCAGGTGTGAAATTAACTTGCCTTGACTGTGGATTAAATTTAACGGCATGACGTAAAACTACAGAAACTGTTTCCGTTATTACTAGGGAGCAAACAAGTGTTTTTAAAGGTTCCAGCTTAATGAACTGCTTACGCCATACGGTGGATAGTCCTATGATCATTTAACAGCGTGAGTTTAGATTACGTTCCCTGAGAAGATCAAGTATTACTGTATCAATAAAAATTGTTGAAGTCAGGCCACAGAAAGGTGGTTTTAATTTCTATAATTACTGTGCACCAGATGGTGGACCTATACATTTTTGCAACATGAGTACTTCAGCTCAAATATAAGCAGTTGTGATCTTTACTTACAATTCATCAGATTTTAACCTAGGCGGTCAAAGTTCCTTTATTATGGCCCATTATGATGACCTTCAAAGAAATACATAGACAAAACCTCACCTTTGTTTGTTATAGTTACAAAAAAGCCTTTTTTTAAATCATAATTATGAGGATAGCAAAACTACCCACTAATGTTAACTACGCACTAACTTTATTTTGGAATAAGTATCTAATACTAGATTATGTACTTAAAGCATTTGGTAAGTCCTAGCAAATTTAAACATTGGTTCTGAAAGAGCAGCACTACAAAGATGCAAAATATGTTACAGGTTATTAACAGCTCAAGAGAAATGAGAAAGATGAAGGAAATGCATTTCCCAATTTGAATCTAAAGATCTTGATATTCTGCCAACTATTTTCTTCTGTCCTGTCCTATTTCCTTACGTATATGCACTTTTTCCTCTCTAGTTGCCCTGATTTTTTTTTTTTTATTTTTTTTTTTAAATGGAGCATTTATCACTGTTGTGGAAGCTCCCTTTGACTTCTGAGTTCTTAGTGGATATGCCTTGAACACCCTCCTCTAAAATGTTCAGAGTCACCTCAGTCCTTTTTGGAACTCCTGATATTTTTTTGCCCCTGACAGAAAATAGTTGTGTATGGGTTTTTTCATCTCCTCCCCCCTCCCATGCCCTTCCCCTTAAATTCTGAATACACATTTCCAAGAGTTAAGGAAGTTGCGTGTTTGTGATTAGGAGGAAGACTTAGTTATGACTTGCACAGTAGCTTTCTTTAAAATAGGGCTGCCACGCATCCATTAATATATTTCCAGGATAAGGTGTCCACAGTATATTGGCACATACTTGATTAGCTGGTCTTTATAAGTTGACTCATTTGACCTCTTATTAAGGAGCATCCGTGCTTTGTAAAAGCAGTACTTTTTTGGTTAAATATTGCTGATCACAAAGCCGTTAGAGTAGTGAAGGTCTAATTAATGCTTCGCAGTTGTGGTAGCAAAGTTCTGTGGATTTTGTGTCAAAAGATAATTCTGACATTAGCATTAGTAAAATGGTTTTGATTCTTAACAAATATGATGTAACTACTGAGAAATGTTAGGGTGGTTTTAGAGTTATCCCACTCAGTTGCTGTGTCACTGGCAGTACTTTCTTCAAGGATAAAACTATAAGTAGTAGCTCTAGGATCACAGGATCTCTACTGTTCTGGAACTTAAATGAAGAGCTCTGTAGTCTTTCAGAAGAATATTCGTTTGCACAGAGCTGACAAGATATTTTAGAAGTTTATTTGAAGAGAAACATCAGTCTTGGTACCCATTTCAGAATGCGGATAGAAGGAAGTCATGGAGGTCTAATGCTTTGTAACATTATAAACATTAATAATGTGGGTCAAGCTTTTAACAGTGAACAAAGGTTAGATGATTACTAGAACAGTCATATTTCAGCTGGAGCTTTGGGCTGCTTTCTTTTCCTGCATTAGAAAATGAATATTTTGATATGAGTGTCTGAAGAAACTTGCTCTTAAGGCTTAGATTGTAACATGGAGCTCTTGCAACCTTGCTTATATTGAAATCAACCCTGGGATACTGTGTTCAATTGCCTGCCTGCAATTTGGGTTTTACATTACTGGGTTTATTTAATTGTACTCTTGCCTGTCTCTTGTTGATGGCTTTTATAGTTGCCTAAGCTTTTATGATTAATTTGTAGCCCTGGGGGAGGTGGGGAGAGAAGAGGAAAAGACATAAGTTTAAATCTTTCTGTTCAACTTCTCTAGTTTTTGAAGACAAGTGAAAAGGCAAGCAGGAGTGCTCTGGCAGTGTGACAGCAAGAAAATTTAACTGTCCTGGCAAACCTTTTTGTCAGTCCATTTTGCTAGGAAGAAGGCCTCGCACATCTGTTTTCCACGACAGGCTGTGTGAGTTGGGTCACACAGCTCTTCATTGTGCCTTGCATTCAAACTGAGTTTGTGTTAGCTGTTTTTGCCATTTGCTTTATCCTCGCATATCTATAATATTCTATCATGAGGAAGCATGAAGCTAATTACGGTGTCTTCACAGCAGTGTTCGGTTGTTTTTTATGCAGCACTACTAGACTGTGGTATGAAGAGAATGTACATTTCTCTATGTTGCCTGTAACAAGAATATGCAAAATTAGTTTGTCAGCATGCTCAGAGTTAAGCAGTGTGATGTTATGTGCCTGTGAGTATGGGTTCCTGAGAAGATACTTGGATTTCTCTTGATCTGGAATGACTGAGGACTGCAGCTGAAATTAGCAGAGCTGGTCCGTTGCAAACAAGCTGATCCAAGGGAGAAAAAAAAGGAACAAAGTAAAACAAAAACCCTGCTTGTTCAATGCGATTTGCACAACTGATATTGACCCAAGTAGGAGAAGGGGAAATGTCTCTTCTGGTTGCACCCTCTGTTTACAGAGCATTTGTTCATGTCGCAGGTTATGCTGACAATACTTTAGTTTCTGATGGGCTCAGAGCACATGAGGCAAGGGAGCTTGTGTCTGCTAGCAAAGATGAGACAGTAGCCTCTGGGTAGGGTGGGTGGTTTTGGGTTTTTTTTGTGGTTCTGTATGAGGAGTGAAGATTTTGTTTGGCTTTTCTCATGACATTTTCTGTGTTTTCTCAAACTGCAGTCAATAAATGTCCCTTCCCAAAGGAATTGCCAGTCTGTAGACTTGTGATTGTTATTGTAACTCAGCCAGGGATAGACAGAAACTTGTTATATAACAAGTCAAAAATGATGATATTTAATAAGAGGTTTATTCTGCATGGCAAAAAAATTAGACTATTGTTTAATTAGCAGTCAAACCACTTATTTTGCCCTCTAGTTCATTATGTGTTATGTAGGTTTATGCCACTGATTCATATAGCTCATTACAGCTCATAAATGTCACCATAAAATTAGTCAAAATAAGAGTGTTAGTCTCTTGCTGTCATTAGTTATCCAGTTGGTTTAGTTTTGGTGACAAGTTTGTAGATAAAGTGTGAATTTTTTAGTTGATGATATCATAGGACTTGGATAGCGTGCTGCTTCTCATTATAGAAAGAGACAGACTATATCTAAAAGTTGTAGCTGAAACTTTTTTCTGGTCATAGCTACTAGCTGCCTCCTCTCATCAGCAGTGTCAGTCAATGTACTGTACCAAGTTTAAAAGCAATAGATGCAACGGTGATAATTGTCAGTAAGTCAGTGATGCCACTTCTGGGTACACAGTACCAATGAGATGCTTTCATTCAATCTTTGTGTTCTTTGCCCAAATGGCAGTCAGTCAAGATCTGGAGCGTAACAGTGTAAGCTGAAGTGGCCACTTCTTTAATAGTGCAGCTGATGATTTCCAGAGCAAATAATTGTAATATGCTCAAATACTTTACATGTAGGTAAGATCCTGCAGTCTGCGCCTTAGAAGACTGTTGGCATTGTGAAAAGGAAACTAGGCTATAGTACAGAAAGTGATTTGCATCAACACTGGAAACACTGGTAACCATCAACCCAACACCACCATGCCCATTAAACCATGTCCCACAGTGCCACGTCCACACGTTCCTTGCACATCTCCAGTGATGGTGACTCCACCACTTCCCTGGGCAGCTTATTCCAGTGTCTCACCTCTCTCAGTAAAGAAATTTTTCCTAATATCCAGTCTGAACCTCCCCTGGCGCAACTGGAGGCAGTTTCCTCTTGTCCTGTCACTAGTCACTTGGGAGAAGAGACCAACACCCACCTCTCTGCAACCCCCTTTCAGGTAGTTGTAGAGAGTGATAAGGTCTCCCCTCAGCCTCCTCTTCTCCAGGCTAAACAACCCCAGCTCTCTCAACCGCTCCTCATCAGACTTGTGCTCCAGACCTCTCACCAGCTTCGTCGCCCTTCTCTGGACACGCTCCAGCACCTCAATGTCCTTCTTGTAGTGAGGGGCCCAAAACTGAACACAGGATTCGAGGTGCGGCCTCACCAGCGCCGAGTACAGTGGCACGATCACCTCCCTACTCCTGCTGGCCACACTGTTTCTGATACAGGCCAGGATGCCTTTGGCCTTCTTGGCCACACTGCTGGCTCATATTCAGCCAGCTGTCGATCAACACCCCCAGGTCCTTTTCTGCGGGGGAGCTTTCCAGCCACTCCATCCCCAAGCCTGTAGTGTTTCATGGGGTTGTTGTGACCGAAGTGCAGGACCCAGCACTTGGCCTTGTTGAACCTCATACAATTGGCCTTGGCCCATCAATCCAGCCTGTCCAGATCCCTCTGCAGTAGGGTAGGGTATGTCAATCTGCTAGAAATTAGGCACAGAATTTGGTCAAGAAAGAAACTGTATTGTCAAATTGAAGTGTCAGAAATACTGCCACCTGATCCCAGATCATTTTAAGGAAACTCTAAAGCAGTCTGTTAGATAGCTTTTGTTTGTTTGCTAGGCAGGGGGTACGTTTACAGATGTATGTCTTAAGTGACTGAAGATAAACTTTTTAATATGTCTTTTTTTAAACTGAACATTAAACTGGAGTGTCACTTTTGGTTAGTCTCTGTTCAAACACAGATGTCCTCTATTTTTAATAATTTATGTGGAAACTGTATGAAAGACTTAAAATGTAACAGCTCTGAAATAAGAAGATTGATGCTACTCTAGTGTGATCTGATTTGGATTCTGACCTAATTTCTTTTAGTTAATCATTGGTATAAGACTTTGTGGGGTACATGAGCTTATGACTTTTGGAGATTACTGGCTGATATTTTTAGGTTAGTAGCTAATCCTGTTTAGGAGTAGGATTTTCATCTGAAAACTGACAGGTCCTTAAATTCTTCCTGTTTTGCTTTAGAATGACAACTGGAAAGTGTACAGGAAAAGCAAAGGATTGTTTGCTTATTTCAGACTGTCTCATGCTGTGGCTCTCTTCTACATAATGATTTTCTGCGTGTATGGGTTTAAAAAATGCTATTTTTCTTTAATGCTTAAACAAAAGGAAGAACTTCAATGGAAGTTGTTAATTTTGCACACACTCTAAAAGAGGTGTGGAAAAGCATTGCGTACACATTGCCTTTCGTTCTGTTTTTTTCTTATGTTGCCTTGTAGCTGTTTGCAAAGCAGCCAGACTATAGATAAACTAACAAATGCAAATTCACAGTTCCATTTGCTTACTCAACAACTGTGTTCCATATATAAACACTATCTTCCAGATGTTTTCTCCTTCTTAGCAGTTGCTTTCATGTGCTTGTAATGTATGGCAGAGAGAACCTTGTTCTTTGATTCCGTACTTACTGTGGGGCTGCCATCTGCTTTGTGTGTTAATTTGAAAGGTAAGCGTTTTGTCACCTGTTTCTACGGATTGAATCCAAAATGCTTACCAGTCCTACGTATGAGGTCACCTTTGTGAATTTTTATTAAACTTTGTAAAAAGTGTAAAGAAGCAGAAGAATAAAGGCCATTGTAGCTTCAGTGTTGGAGTGTTATATGTAGCTTCTGTAGCTGTTCCGTTTCCTTTTTGTTGTATGCCTCTGCTTTGGGAAGCCAAAGCAAAGTGGAGAAATAAGAATTTGCATTGGAAGTGTAATGTGTATGAATATACTATGCTGTATTGAAAATATTGCTCAAACTGTGTGGGCTTTTTGCTGGTTTGACATGCTAATATTAATAGGTGTGGTGGGTTGACGCTGGCTGGATGCCAGGTGCCCACTGAAGCCGCACCCTCACTCTTTCTCCTCAGCTGGACACGGGAGAGTAAATATGACAAAAGGCTCGCGGGTTGAGATAAGGACAGGGAGAGATCACTCGCCAATTACTGTCACGGCCGAAACAGACTCGATGTGGGGAAATTAGTTTAATTTATTACCAATCAAAATCAGAGTAGGATAAAGAGAAATAAAACCAAATCTTAAAAAACACCTTCCCCCCACCCCACCGTACTTCCCCGCTTAACTTTACTCCTGAATTCTCTACCTCCTCCCCCTGAGTGGCACAGGGGGACGGGGAAAGGGGCTTGTGGTCACACATTGTTTCTGCCACTCCTTCCTCCTCAGGGGGAGGACTCCTCACACTCTTCCCCTGCTCCAGTGTGAGGGTCCCTCCTACAGGAGACAGTCCTTCATGAACTTCTCCAGTGTGAGTCCTTCCCATGGGCTACAGTTCTTCACGAACTGCTCCAACGTGGGTCCCTTCCACAGGGTGCAGTCCTTCAGGAACAGACTGCTCCAGCGTGGGTCCTCCACAGGGTCACAAGTCCTGCCAGCAAACCTGCTCCAGCGTGGGCTCCTCTCTCCACGGGGCCACAGGTCCTGCCAGGAGCCTGCTCCAGCGTGGGCTTCCCATGGGGTCACAGCCTCCTTCAGGCATCCATCTGCTCCGGTGTGGGGTCCTCCATGGGCTGCAGGTGGATATCTGCTCCGCCGTGGACCTCCATAGGCTGCAGGGGCACAGCCTGCCTCACCATGGTCTTCACCACGGGCTGCCGGGGAATCTCTGCTCCGGTGCCTGGAGCGCCTCCTCCCCCTCCTTCTTCACTGACCCGGGTGTCTGCAGGGTTCTTGCTCTCACATATTCTCACTCCGGCTGCAGCTGTGCAGTTTTTTTTCCCCCCTTCTTAAATCTGTTATCCCAGAGGCACTACCACTGTCACTGATGGGCTCGGCCTTGGCCAGCGGCAGGTCCATCCTGGAGCCGGCTGGCATTGGCTCTGTCAGACTTAGGGGAAGCTTCTAGCAGCTTCTCACAGAAGGCACCCCCTCCCACTACCGAAACCCTGCCATGCAAACCCAATACAGAAGGTTTTGCCCTTTTTAGGGAAAGGGCATATATTGGACTGAGCTTGATATAAATTTCTGTGGGCCCCACCTTTAGATTTACTGCCTCAAAAGAGCCCTTGCAATACATTCTTTGTATACTGAAACCTCTTCTATTGCCATTACACAGAAAATACCCATGATTGCTTGATGAGGTCTTCATTTCATTGGTAATGGGGGCTGAAGTGAAAGCGAGGGGAGTAGGAAGAAGTCGCATTCATATGGGCGATGTCATGCCTTGTGTGACATCCCTGCATCTTAGCACACACTGTTATAATCATGCTCTTGTCTCCTGAAAGCAGAAGAGGCTGCAGTTCTGTGGGCAGTGTTAACAGTGACAGAGAGCAACTAACTCCCAAGAGTTCTCCCACACAAATCAAGACAAATTTTGCAGTTCTGAAGATCGGTGTAGTTCTTACCCTTTTTTTTTTTTTTTTTTCCTGTTGCCTTCCACACCAGCTCTAGAGAGTTATTTATGGTGCTTTCAGGGAAGAAACTGATTCAGCTACAACTGATCAAACAGCTGCTGGGGTAGATGGAGCATTATCTCTCACTGAAGCTTTCTGTGCCTCCTTTGGTCTTTCAGAACTGCCTTAGCAACTGTCCATGTCTACTTCCTTATCATCTTGCTTTTCCCTCTTTCCTCTCCAGTTTCTGTATATCACTTGTGGGTTTTATTTGCTCCCACAATATAGAAATAAATAATATAAAATATTTGCAGAACTTGATTAATTTGTGAAAGTTTTCTAAATCTGAAAAAGCTGAAGCTGTAGAGATTTGGCAAACTGATTTTGTTAACAAAAAAAGATTTGGCACTGTCGGGGAAACAGAATGGGCTTTGTAGTAACCCACATAAAATTACATCGATAAAATACTGTAATTATGGAAAGCTGTTGAGTGGAGTAATGTCTATAACTATCCTTTCTTTCATACTTGGGATACAGTTCTTTCAAAGCAATTTCACAGAATGACAGGGGTTGGAAGGGACCTCTGGACATCATCTAGTCCGACCCCCCCACCAGAGCAGGTTCACCTAGAGCAAATTGCACAGGAATGCGTCCAGGTGAGTTTTTAATATCTCCAGAGAAGGAGACTCCACAACCTCTCTGGGCAGCTTGTTCCGGTGCTCTGCCACCCTCAAAGGAAACAAGTTCCTCCTCATGTTTAGGTGGAACTTCCTATGACCAAGTTTGTGCCTGTTACTTCTTGTCCTGTCACTGGGCATCACTGAAAAAAGACTGGCCCCATCCTCCTGGCCCCTCACCCCTGAAGTATTTATAAGCATTAATAAGATCCCCCCTCAATCTTCTCTTCTCCGGACTAAAAAGACCCAAGTCTCTCAGCCTTTCCTCGTAAGAAAGATGTTCTAGTTCAAAAGACTTGTGTGATGTACTTGGCTAAATGTAGCCAAGGTTTGTGGTCAAAATGCATTTACTTGCATCTGACACTTGGTAGAACTTGTGTTGATGAAGGGATGCTTGTTACTTCCTGAAAAAAAAGAAGTTTTGGAGGATTTTAATGGCTTTTTCTAGTACATGGTTGCTTTTTCTAGTAAATGCAAGAAATTATGTGCAGGAATTGTGGTATTGGCTCCAAAATTCTTTATCTGTATGGGTTGTTAGTAAAAGCCAACTGTGAGTAAACCAAATAAGATGCTTGGAATAGACGTTTGAAGCATGAAATTTATTCTTTGAATTTTTAGTAAGCCTTTAAAAGTCCATACAATATGGTAGCTTGGTACCTTGGATTGTCGCTTGGGTCAACGTTGACTGCTGCTGGTGTTACTAACTCTGGGTCTAGTTACATATAGACTAATGTTGATGCTGTTCTTTGGCATTTACAATTGTGTTAAAAATATTTCACTTATAGCAAATCAAGGCTTCTGAGATGGGTAAATGTACACTTACGATAGTAACAATATAATTCTTCAGGTAAGTGTGAGCAGCATTAAAATACCTGCTGTTTTTTAAAACATCTTCACAGTTAACAACACAGTTGAAACTGTAAATTGTCCTCAAACCCTGGGTCATTTTATGCTTAGCATTTTATGTTATAGTGTATTTAAGTACCATTTCAATGTTAAGAATAGTATTTGGTTTTTCACAGAGGATGCCATGCTAGCAGGAATATTAACTAAATTGCTTCCACTATGTTTATCGGTACTTCTAGAATGCCCATGTCATGTACACTGTTTTGGATGGTGTGGCTGATTCAAAATGTAAGGTTTGAGTGGTTTTCATTCAAGTCTGTCAAAATGAGTGGCCTTACCTACTTAACTTTTGACTGGAGGGGTTATACCTGGTAAGGGACTGGTGCATCTGACATGTGAGGAGGGGCTGAGAGAGCTGGGACTGTTCAGCCTGGAGAAGGGAAGCTTTAGGGGAATCTTAATGTTTATAAATCTCAGATTGAAGGGTGTAAAGAAAACTGAGCCAGACTCTTCTCGATGGCACCCCTTGACAAGATTCTTTAAGATAATTTTTTAAGATAAATTTGAATATAAAAGCTATCATAAAGAGCATCAGTCCTCTAAGTGTTTTTGGTATGTTCCAGATACATACCAACATGTCGGAGTCTGTGAGTACTGTCACAAACCTTGTAGTATTTATGTGAATTGTTTGATGGACTTAACTTCAAAAATAATTGCCTCACAAAGGCAAATAAAAACTTTACAGCATTGGAGAAAAACATGCGATCTAAATCTAAAATCAGAATGCAGATAAAAATCCTTGTTATATTTTAATAATAAATCTTAAAGTTGATGTAATGAATGTGTGTTGCGTGGGATTTATGTAATGATTCTTAAGTGGCTCAGTGTATCAGTAGACTAAGGCAGTTAAATACTTAAAAGTGGCAAGGGGAGAGAGAGGCCAACTGCCATTTTAAAAAGTGGATATGAAATCCTACACTGTCAAAAACAATCTTTCTTTTATGTAAATTACCACTTAACAGGTGTTTGAAAACAAGCACAGTTTTTCTGGTGAGAAACACTTTGTCCATGTTCAGCCAAATGAGTGAGTTTTAAAGAAGTTGAAAAGAGTTAATTTATTTTCTTTACAGTCTTGTTTTTTTAAAAAAAAAGAAATTTAAAGACTTGCTCAGTCACTTTGCAAGGCTGTAGCAATGGATCATTACCAGACATTGCAGTAGAAGTTAAAGGATGATGGAGAGATCAGGCATAATGCTGAAAACATAAATGTAAAGAGACAGATGCTGCTTTTGGGTCATACTTCTTCTTCTACTGCTGCAAAGTAATACCTTGCTAATGATCTTTTATAAAAGAGACTGAAGTGCATTCAGTGATGGGTTCTTCTTCTCAAGTGTTAACAGTGTAATCACTCAATGTATTATGTTTTATTTTCCTAAATGAAACTGTCTGCTATTTTCATTACTTAACAAAAAAAGAAACAAAAATGCGTGAGTGGGGATGATTTTTTATAAAACTCTTTATTTTCTCAGTACTGTAAACAAATGCGGTTTTTTAAGTTGAGTAGCATCATTAAGATGTATTTCTGAATGATGGAAAGGATTCCTTCTTAAATTGCTGAAAGCCATGATTTTTTATTATTTTTTTTTTAATTTACATGGTGTAATCCTTGTCCTTATACCAGCTTCTAACTACTTTTTACTGAATCTGTTACTTGGTACCAGCTATAATTATTTTTCTTTCTTCCTGTCCCTGAGCACCCAGCACTGATAATTGCCTATTCAAGATCAAATCAATTATTGGAAAAAGAACAGATTAATTTTTCATGCTACAGAAATCAGCTGTGCATGTACATAATTCTTTGTAAGTAATGCAACAGTAAGCCTGTGAACTTTCAAAATAATGTTTTGCACTTCTGGGTCACTTTCTAGTTTTGTTTTGTATCCTTTGATAGAATGCACTGAAGTAGTTGAGGGTAGCTTTTGTATTAGTGAGTTATGGGTAGCTGGTCTGCTAGTTTCATGAACCAGAAGAGTAAGTCTGGCTTACTGTGGTCACAGCGAGTATTGGTTGTGCCCATGAGCTCTGACTCTTCGCGCTGACCTGTATGGCTGTGACGGATGTATTTATCAGGACTGATGGCTGTAAGGGATAATAGTATTTTGCGGTTACTTACCAAGTGTGTGTTGGTAGCTAATACTCTGGGCACATAGACTAGAATTCATACCTAAACAGTGTTGGTAGCACTGTGTCCTCTTGAAGTAATTGGGAGCTCTTGCCACTTCCTCAAGGTGAAAATAGCCTCCTTCACCTAACATGCAAGTAGTCCAGCCATCTCTTCACTTCTAATTCTCTGGCATCTCTAAAGAAAGCTAATCTCCGTACAGTTCCTCTGGAGGCTCAATGTAACATGCGTCCAACCCTCAGAAGTAGACCTGTCAGAGAACTCACCAGGAGAATCATAGAATTACTTATGTTGGAAAAGACCCTTAAGATCATCGAGTCCAACCATAAACCTAACACTGCCAAGTCCACCACTAACCATATCCCTAAGTGCCAGGTCTACAGGTCTTTTAAATACCTCCAGGCATGGTGGCTCAACCACTTCCCCGGGCAGCCAGTTCTAATGCTTGACAACCCTTACGGTGAAGGAAACATTCACCTGCTTCTACTGTTAACTAAATCTGCTTCAGCTTGCAAGGGGTAAAATGTTTTTTTTAAAGTTTATCTTCTAATCTTTTTCTTCTTAACTTCACTGCAACCTGTGTTTGTCGGATCCCTGGGGGCTGTCATTGTCACTGTGCGGCATCAGCTGTGCAATGCTAATGAGTTCCAAGAAAACACAACAGCAGTCTCTGCCTGGTGCAGCCCTTGCAGGATCTTTATCAGTCTTGTCCTGTTTTCAAGGCCACGTTTCTCAGTAATGTTAACTGTAGAAATAGCAACAAATTCTCCTGCAAGGGCAGCTTACTAGCATTTTGGTGAAGAAGTTCTGGCTGTTTTTTATATATATATATATTTTATTGACTTTATTAAGAGGCTGCAGGACTTGAGTAAGTTATAACACTGTTAGGTTTTCAGGTTTGAGTGACTGACCCAGACAAACTTTTACTGAACTAACCGGAGACAGAAATTTGCAGTGTTCCTAAAGTATGCTGTCCCATCTGCCCGTGGGTTGAATGAGTCCTGTCCTAAAAGGTCAGTCTGTCCTGCCTATGAGCCACATTTTTATTCCATCTGTTAATATGAATGTTCTGAAGATGATGCCAAGAAAGAATTTACTAAATATATACACTTTTTATGGGAATAGATAGTCCTTGAACTGATCAAGTTTTCCTGAATACCAAAATTAAACAGCTTTTGACCACCCTCTCAAAAGACAAGTGATGGAAAATTACTTCCGTGACTTTAATCACATATATATTTCTTTTCTCCTCATATTCTACTTCATTCCTTTGGGATGTTAGTCTGTATTAGAACTATTTTTGCATTCATTTGTATTTGTGTGTATATATAGAGGGAATATATGTTATGGATGTATATTCGTAAAATATAAAAATATAAAATGTATGACTAAATTCCAGTAGAAAACTGATACAATATAAAAAGCAGAGCAATAAACAATGATTTCTTGTTATGAGGATAATTAGGAAAATGTAAAGCTTAAAATGTGGGTCCCCTCAGTTTTTCAATGTTTAAGCAAATAATGAGAAGTAGTTGAAAAGATAATTTTCAGTAACAGTTTTCTTTTTTTTTTTAATATTTTTCCCCTTTAGCACATTAAGAGGGACGGGGGGGGGGGAGGAAAAAGCAGGTGTTGAAAAATTCAGACCTCACTCCTACTCTGTTACTAATTGCTATTAGTATTCCTGTCTCCATGTATGAGCCCGAGGTCCAGACTTGTGGTTTAAACCATAAACAGAGATGAGATACTTTTATACAAGAACAAATGTGTGCAGATGGAGATAATCAGAAGTGACTTAAATGTGTAGGCTTTTGTAGAGGTGCCAAAAGCCCACAATACCAAGTTGACGTTGATGAGCACTACAGGTGCGAAGTATGCTCAGACATATCCTTAGAGTCTCATCTGTAGAAGGTGTTCAGACACCTACAGGAGTACTCAGGAGTGTCTCATTAAGTCCCTGGCAGTTGTGTATTTGGGCGTGTTCATAAATCTCTTAGATGCCTCCTTGCATCTTTATTGAGATTTCTTTAAAATTCTTGATTTTTGCTGTGCTGTTGACAGTTGCCATATTTAAAGGGGATTTTTTTTAGGGCTTGCCTTACAGGTCTCAGTTAATTATAAGAAATCCTAATGTTGTGAGCTAAAGGGTAGAAACAAAAAAAACAACTTTGAAGGACAATACTTTGCATAAAATGAAGGATTTCTGTGGGATTCTTTAACCTGTTTAAAACATTAAAATTCAGGAGAAGGACCTTCTGTGCTTTAAAAGTTCTTAACAAAAAATGAAAAAAGAACCCTTTTTAATAAAAAACACTTCTGTAGTTACACCTCTGAGACATCTATTTTTGAAACTTAGAAGAAACCAAATTTTAGAATCTGTTAACAAATTCCGAGCATTTTTATTGACAGTCATCTGGCATGACTGATAAAAACCCCCTTATTTTCTTTGTGTGTTACTTCCATTTAAGGCACACTTCTGTAGTAAAGGAAAATGTTGATGTTGGCAGAGATTCAGAATTTGTTCTCGTTCCTTAATAGTCATAGTAATTAAGTGTGGATAGTAACATAGCCTTTTTATTTAATAATAAAAACTGTGAATGAGTTTTTTGGTTTTGGGGGGTTTTTTTGCAATGACATATTCTTGCATGTAATTCCTATATTGCACAGTAAGCCTCCGTTAAGCGAATAAATCAAACTTCATGTTCTTGAAACTATTTTCATCTCCATTCCCAGTCCTTCCTAGCCACAGTATCAGCCTCTCCTTCCAAATTCTGAATGTGAGGACATTAAAAAAAAAAAAAAAGCCTGAGTGTTGCAGAGTTTTGACATACTTTCTGTGAGGTATGGCCATTTTCTTCCTGTCATAGAACGTAATTGTTTTAACAGGCAAACACCCCTCCCCCCTTTCTAATCTTTATTTAGTGTAACATGACTTTTCTCTCTGGCTTTCACAATTGTGGTGTTGCTGTGCTGACAGCTTTCTTAAGTTCTGTATTTTCCTGTACATACTAGTTTGATTGTGTTCCCCTTATCCTTCCTTCCATGCCTGTTCTTGCCACCGAAACATGATCTTCTTGTCTTTACTTTCACAGTCTCCCCATCCTATTCAGCAACGAGGGCTTGCTTACTACCTCCACCTGGGCCATATGCTGCCTGCATTAGACTTTCCTATCAGATAGAAACTCTGTAAACAGCATCTTTTTGCATTCTCCCTTATTCCTCCCTAACACAGGCAGGAATTCTCCCTTTAATCTCGGCAAAACTACTACACCGATCTTCTCCTCAGATCTCTTCTGAAAACTTTACTTTGCTGTGATGCCTACACAAAAAAGAGGAAATGAGAATCCCAGTCTCATTATCACTACTTCCTACAGTTTGTTTCTTTGTGCTTCTAGTCCATCCACTCCTCCTTATCATCTGTTTTTGCATGGCTTGGCTGCTGGGCACAAACCATATCTTTGTCCTTGGTACTGTCATATGACAAGCCAAAGTCTCCTAGTCCATAGGTAGGATTTACCATAATGCATATACTAGTCTGGAGGAGTAGGTCTAACTTTAAAAATCCTGTGTGTACAATATGACATTTTCACTTGTGTGCTCTAGTGAAATGAACCCACTTGGCTAGGAGATAGCAATTGTGGTAATTTCTTTTTCTTTTTTTTCTTTTGCTGTTCTACAGGCTATACTGTATTGTGCAGTTCGACACATTTAGGTACCTAGAATTTAACTTTCCAGACAGAAAAATACATGTAAGTTGCAACTTGACTTATGAAAAACGTGGTCAGGATTGTGGGGTTTCTGTGATTCACAGGAATGACGTTTTATTTGTGTATCTTTTTTTGCGTATATGCGTTACTTGAGTTTTGTGCTGTGTCATTTCATCTTGTGTATTGACTCAAAATCTCTTAAGTATTTAGCCTTTGATAATACCATCAGATGAACTAGTTTCTCCCATCTTCTGCTTTAATTGGAAGCTTAGGTCAGTTGGAGATGAATGGATTATCTGTTTCACTGGAATTTGTAACCAGCCTTATCTTACAAATATTATTCCTTTAGTTTCTTTTAATTCTGTTTTTGTTGGAAGTGGTACATAAGATTATGCGATCTGTTTAAACCTAGGGGTTGCTGCTTTTCTTCCTTGCCTCCTTGTCTTGTGTTTGCTTTTGTTTTGTTTTAGCCAGTCCCATTTAACTGCTTTTCTTGAAAAATTACAGAACAGGTATATAATTTAATATTCTTTCCGAACCTGATCTTGTGAAACTTTCTTGCCATCTTGAAATAAAAAAAAAATCAGTGGAGGAGGAAGAATAGGAAATGTTAGTGAGTACATTTTTATTTAAAATAAATTGAATTCAGTGGATGACTTTTTTTTTCGTAGTTACACAACGCTAAGTTTAAAAATGAATTCTTGTCAAAGTTCTTGAATAAAAATTGTGGGATGTCTTGGCGCCTTTCCCTTTTTGAAAGGGAAAAACTATCTGCTCTTGTTCTGTGAAAACGGGTTTCTTGGGGTTGGCTGTAGTGTGGGGAGGTTTTTTGTTAGTGGTTTTGCTGACACTTCTCTAAGGCTTGCCTGTTTGCATTTTTAATCTCCCTGATGTTTATTTGCTTGCAGTGTTTGCAATGTCACTTCAGTTTTGCTCATGAAACTTCTTAGATATTTATCCTTCACCCACTGCTAATGTTAGATCTTTGTTATTCTTGGTTCCTACTTTGTCCTTCAAACTCCTCCTCCCTTCTCCCTATACCCTAAAAAGACTGAAATGTTGACTGAAGTGGGGAAAAATGCCAATCTACCAGGTCATGTTTTCATTATCATGCAGTCTTAAAGGCGGTTTTCTTTTGTAAAATGTGCTTTACAAAAAATACAGATGGTTCTGTATGGTTTTTTTTAAATCTCTATATATACATGCACAAATCGCTTGTCTCATGTTGCGCATGCTTGTTGAAAATACACTTAATGCTTTTCTCCCCGCTAAACTTCTTATGCTAAAGTGATGAAAATGTTCCTGTTTGATTGTTGAGAGTTGCCTCAGAGATGGCTGGGTTTCAGTGGAGAATGAAATGGTTTTTATGAAGTTTTACATCTGGTACATTATAATACTCAGAAGGCAAATAATGAGAATTACCATTATTCTTTTTAGAGGCTGGTGCTATATTAGATTTTGTCCTTTGTTTGGAGAGAAAGTGCAAAAAATTCAAGTAATAGTTCTCCCTATCGCCTCAAAAGCCTAAAATGTCAGCTGAAGTGGGGAAAAATACCTATCTTTTTCAATTACCATGCAGAGGAAAAAAAAAAAGTTTTTGAAAAGTGAGTTTTCATCCTCTTTTAACTGGAAAATATCAAGGAACTAGGCCATAATATGATGGAGGTACAGGGCATTTAGTAGTGTAAAATAATTGAAAAGGAACTATATGCAAACTGGTACTTAGAGGAAATTGGTAGGAGGAGACTTCAAAGCATTGGGGACAAATATTTCTACCAATGCTATTTGTAATGTTTGCCTTTACTGCTTTACATGCTTCCTATCCCTTTTGTGGCACCTTACTGCTGTGGGAAGGGGGTGTATGTGGGGAAGGTGGTCTGACATTGGACCACCAGCAGAGAACAGGTCATGAGAGAGCATGGGGATGTGAAGGAAAATGCAGATGATATATGGTGGTCAGTGGTGGCACTGTGCTACTTTGAATGTTCATTAAATGAAGGGAGAACACCCTGCCCCACTCTCACTATAAAGCCTTCTAGCTGAGGGGGATTTTTCTGTGTTTCCTCCATGGCCATGGAACCCGAGTGGAGTTGCGGGGTGGGGGTTGTGGACTATTGCGTTCTTTTGCAGTTTAAATTTAAAGTGTACGGTCTTCTTCCTAGTACTGGGAGCTGATCAAACTTGCCAGTCCAGATCTTCTGCTGTACTGCACACTAAGGGAGGCTAATAATGGACATTTTTCATTTTTATATTGCCTAGATTGGTAACTAGGTACAAAAAATGTTTATTTGGGTACACATGCAGTCAGTTGCTCTGCTATTAACTGGGGCAACTATTGCAAGTGAAACTCTACCTGTATTAGAGCCTAACAAGCCATACCTTCTTAACTTCAGTGACCTCTGGTTTGCAGTCATAAATCACGAGCTACTGCAGTCAGTGCATTGAGTACTGTGCAGGTTGCAAGCCAGCTGAAAGCATTAACTACGTCTGTTGCAAAAAGCCTTTTTTTAATGCACAGATATGTTTGGCTGGTATCTTTTCCCTTGGTCAAGCTGATAGAAGCTTTCTCTGTTTTATAGTTCTCTATCTACTTCGGTTTATTGATGAAGATAATGGCATGATAAAATGGCTTGCTTCTCAGTGCTTAGCACTGATACCATTGCAAGCCAAAGCAGAGCTCTGCTTGAGGCTTCACGAGTAGCAGACCTGACAAATTGGAACCTCGTGCTTTCAGCCAAACTCACAAAACTTGTTGCACCTATAAAACAAGTATTTGGTGGGTTGTTTGTTCCTTGGATTTGGAGTTTGAAGTTTAGATGACATGTAAGTGAAGGGGAAGAGCTAAGATATTTAAATCATACTTGATAAAGACATCTGAAAAATCTGATATGCACCAAAATCATTCTGTTCTCTAGCAGTATGTGCTTCTTGGTTTGTGCTTATATAAAACTGCAGAAAGGATGTTATGCAAGTAAGTGTTTCTTTGCTTGACACTCACTACGCAGCCACCTGTTAAAGCATAATGGTATGGATGATTCCCAGTATGAGATATGAAAGCTTTGCTGCTTGTGATGAAGTATGTTTACTAACCTTCAGAAAGCAGATTTTGTTGTGAGCGAAGTAGAATTTGAAAGCCTGGTAAAGCGAATGCATACAAACTTTGAAAGTAGTACCTAGGCTGGAAGACAATGTTGTGCTAGTAACAGAAATGGAACAGCCAGCTGACTCGTTCTGTAGAAAACTTCACTTACTCTGTACTTCTCAGACTACAACTGTGGACAAGGGTAGGTTTAAAAACATGTTCTTTTTTTGCTGTCTTCAGATTTAACAGTATAAAAACCCCCCTCTTGACACACTTGTGCAATATTTAATGTGAGAACACTTGACTAGTAGCCTAAACTCAGTATCAATAAACATAGTGGTCTGACAATGCATAATTAATTGAGTGGAATTTATTTTCTAAATAAACATGGAGAAACTAATGGAAACTGCCAAAGTCTATAAAGGGTGGTTAGTTCTGTTTCTTCTGTTGCCTGTGGTTAGATATGTAGGTATACAGTGTTTCCGAGTGTCTCTGCTTACGTGACTTTGTGTGTAAAATGTGTTGAAGAGGGTGGCTGTTTTGGAACATTTGAAAGTATTACAGTTTTGAAAAACGTAAGTTTAAAGGAACTCTGAATTGTCACGGACCACATGGAAGGAGGTAATGTTCACCAATTTATTTAAGTAATTAATGTGACCCTAGACCTTGGAGTTCCTGAGCTGTAAATGCCTAACATGCAATTTATACCAGATATTTTTGTAGTCCTGCATGTAAATCTTGAATACGTTCTTGCAGTGTCTGTGGCTTTATTTCCTATTATTGTCTTCAGCATCCTCTTACTACCCGTGCAGCAACCTTAACGTAGACCCATAATGTCTTATGCAAAGATAATGTTATGTTTTGTCCCTGATGACTATTGAGAGCTGTAGTCATTATACATTACAAATCATTATACCTGTAAATGCATATACATGTAGTGGAACAGATCTTATTTACACACTAAGGGCCAGATCTTTATGGTGTAAATCAATGCAGGTGTTTGGAAGATAAATTGCATAGAGATCTGATTCCATGAGAATTTCATTTTTTTGTAAAGTTGATATATTGATAAGACTAACAGTAATATTGAGGAATAGTAATTATGAAGGAGTTCCCCATTATCTTGGATAATTTATTCAAGGAAGGTCTTGAAACAGGAAGTTCTAATCACTGTTTGTGGCTTTCCCATAAACAAAAAACTATTCCTCACTCGAGGTGAAAGCTTTATCAGCTTAGGCATATCAGGAAATACAGATAACTCTTTTGACAAGCGAACTGTTTCCTCTATCAATAGTTACAGTCCTATTTATATATGGAAACTTATTAGTTATGCATTACCAGTTGCACTTGTAATCTCCTTTGTGTCTGGTGGCTCATAATGTTGATTTATTATTATTTAGTGTTCTTTGATCTGTTTGCTTGGTCTTGTGTGACCCCGTGTATACACCCATTCAGTTTGTTTAGCCCTTGTCTATACCTTTTGTTTACTCTCTCTTAGACTTGCATTGAAATGTTTTGTTACCTCATCTCCTCAGGGCATTTGTTTTTCTTCTCCCTGCCTCACCTTTCAGTTTCTTAACCAGCTTAATACTTTGTCTTTCTTACAGTGATTCCCACCCTGGGGGCACTTCCCCCCCCCCCCCCCCCCCCCAAAAAAAAATTTTCAAGCTGGCTTTCCCCCTTCTTACCAACTATTGTTTTCTCTGCAACTTTCATCTCATACCTGCTGTTCTGCAATTGCATCGATTACTGCATCAATGAAATGCTGATGACATTTGCAAATTCTTATTCATAATTAAAAGGAAGACCTGAGCTTTGTTTTCCTATTGATAATACTATTTATCTGTAATCTGTTACACCTAAAATGTGTGTGAATACAAAATTTCTGCCTCTTTGATTTTTCTAGTCTAATTTCCCAATGAAACAAGGCTCTTTCAGTCATCCAGTTTTGTCCCTCATAACTTCCAATTCCCATTGGAATGTCAGTCAAACTGATGGTGAAATTTCTGAAGGCTTTCTGTAAATTAGTATCTGGCTCAGAAGGCCCCTGCTAACACAGTAAGGAAAGACATGGAATCGGAAGAGATGGTGGAAAAATAAAGTACAGAAAACTAAATTGCTACTCTTCTCTGAAGTATTTGCATTTTGTTACAATGGTGAGATGGCTGTAAAATGGATCCTATGTGGTCTGGGCAGCCTTAGCATGTTACCATGCTGCAGGATTTCAGGAAACCCTTTTTGATATAGTTGCAGCTCATGCAAACATAAGCTGAACTCTGGTTTCAAGTGTGTTCCGTCTTAGTACATCTGCAATTGTGTGCCATTCTATAACCAAAATACATGTAAAGAAAGGGATAGGGGTTTTTGTATACCTTTTTGGCCATTAACATTACAAATTGTGTTACGTTACTAGAGAGAGTAACTGCAGGTAATTGATTTATGAGTTTATTTCCTTGGCAATTTCTGTGATGAGTATCTATGGTATGAATGAGTTTGGTAGTTCAGAATAGCTCACCGTGTTTTCAAACATAGGTTTGAACGAGACATGCGTTTTTAAGTTAATTGATAACCCTGCTAATAACGTTTTGGTTTATGTTGTGGAGTACTCTTGGAGATCACAAACTGAATTCCTCTTTAATGAAAATATTCCAGGAATGTAAGTAATGTCCTCAAACAGTTGGTGTTTGGACATTAAGACCAGACTAGATACAATCCACAGCACTGTCCTCCCAGTACTGACACCCACACCCCTGAGCTGAAAAGCCTATGGTGTGAATGTCAGGTCCTCAAAACTGATAGTTTTGTTTTGCAGATACATTCCTGTTCTGCTGTGGTACTTGTTAACATAGAGATTTTGAGACCTAAGGTGTGATTGTATGTCTATTAAAGACAGACTTCAGGCTTTGTTTCCTGGTTTATTTGAGGATAACTTTCTTGTGTAAATTCTAACTAGATCCTTTGAGAAGGAAGAGGAAATTCATGACCACTCGAGCATTTGATATTGTAAATAATTAAATTTGCCAAAATGTTAACATTTACATTTACTTTGGAACTGCACTGCGGGAGGAATAAAGGTTTGCTTTCAGCACTGAAAATGAAGTTACTTTTGCTCCCACACCTTGAATGAGAATATTGACAATAGCCTCAATAAAACATGCTTTGGAAAGGAGGCCTTTTCAGTAGTTTGAATGATTTATAAAAAGCATTGAGGCATTAAAGAAAATTCATTACCCAAACCATTACTGCACTGTGGACCAGAACCAGCAGATCAAATAGCTTTCTCAAGTAATAATAGATTATAGTTATCTAGAGGACCTGAAAACTTAGGAGTGAGAGAGGCTAAAAAGAGGAACATTGTTAATGATGGGGTATAAGCAATGAAGAGAGCTTACGGGGTTCTGTATCCATCCTTTAGTACTATGTTGTGCAGAACATCAGCTCAGAAACCTTTGTTGCTTGCTAGGACTTTTTCAAATTATTTCCTGGATTGTGGGTTTTGTTTGTGTGTCCTCCGGCCTCTCCCTGCCTAGCAGTTATCTAGAGAGAAACTACAGAGTGATATTGCTGATTCACTTTCCTGATGCTGCCTGTACCGGCTGTTTTCTACACTTCACTTTATTTTCTGTTTTCTTTTTTTTCCCATTTAGCTTTGTAAGGGCTACAGCTGAAAAAGAGCTATTCCTCAGACTTTGCCAGTACAAGTTGTTTTATAGCTTTCCAGGGATGGCGAAAGAGGGGAGGCTGTTTTCCACATATTCAAAATAGCTCATAAGTTGTGCCCTACGATATACCAAGTACAGCTCATACATTGCAAAGGAAGCTTGTGTAGTTTATTAGATCTTGCAGATAACTGAGAAGCTGATGGCCTTCCAGCAGCACGGTGGTTATAATATAGTAGGTGACAGGTTAAAATGTGGTCATGCTTCACCTGGTACTGACTCTCCTTTGAAAATACTGTCGTGGCCAAGTCGTTGGATATTTGTCGTAGTTTATGGTAAAGCTTTAAAATTCATAGCAGCATTGTGAGAATCATGTGCAGAGAGGTTTTATGTGAAGGCTCATATTGTTACTATTTGCTTATGGCTGGATGGATCAGAACTGTGTAGATATTGAAACTTTTGTCTAATGCTTCCTCTAACCGTTGCCCAGTGGCTCCCTTCCACTAAGGTAGCAGGTCCTGTGCTTTTGGAGGAAAAGCATTGCTTCCAAGCTCTACTATTGCTTTAAAGTTCTGTCTTGTGTGATCGTAGGTTTCTAACTGGGCTTTATTGGACATGTAAAGAACTACACGTATGACCCTTTAAGCATTTTGATAGTGGGAATGCTATGTTTGTGTGTAGTTTAAGAATAAAGTGAGCTGTGTAGCTTTGGTGCTGTTGCTGATGCTATAGTAACATTATAGTCACCCATCAGTTAGGATGGGATAGATTGTCTTGTTAAACACTATGCAAAGCTGATCTCTGTGTGACAAATTGTTCCTACTTATACAGAGAAATAAGAAACATGAACAGCTTTCATTTCAATGAAAAGTGCTCTTCTAATCTTTGGTGGTATCAGCTGTTGATAATTACCAGTGTTGATCAACAGGATATATACAGGTGATGCAGAAAATAGGTTAAAATATTTTGCTGTCCTACTAACTTTCAAATTAGATATGAAGCAAATTGCAATTTCATCCTTTTCAATAATAAAGAGAAGGACTTAAATGCAGAAACTAGAGCAATGGAATAATCAGCAGCACTGTTGCTTCCAAATAGGTGATTGTGTTGAAATTTTAATTCCATTAAATTTTGTCCTTTGGAGATGCAGCTTGTATTTTCAGCCATTTGTCTAGCCACATAAGCTGGAATGTGTTCAAAATGCTTGCCAAGAACAAATCCGTTGGAAGAAATGTTATACTTTGACCCAGGTTTAAGGCATTCTAAAACAACAAGAAATAAATATTTCTGAAGACTAATTTAATGTTCAGCTTAGATAATTGTTTGGTTTTTTTCTCCCTGTGATCTGATATACACTTGCTTAGTAGCATACACATACTAATTTCCTATGTATTTATTTCTACTTTTCCTCTATTTTAACTTGACTCTTCTATCTTTTTCCCTTGGCGTTTGTCCTTTACAGAAAGTTTGGCTGTAGAATCCTGTAGTGACAGTTTATTTAAACCCAGTTTAATGAGAATTTCTTTTTGTTTTGATTATCCACCTTCCCCAGCATATGGTAAGAAATTCAAGAAAGTTAATTTTCTTACACAGATGTACTTATATTTTTGTCTTCTATTTTTTAAAAACTTTTTCAGTAAGATGTAGTGAATATTTTGAGCATGAACATGTTTGGATCTTTCCTTAAATATTGTACTTTATTTTTGGCTGTCTGTCTGGGGTCCAGCATAATTATGTGTTGACCATCAAGTTGACAAGGGATGGTAGCAGGGCATCCACATGGATGAGAGCTTTCTTGCTGAATACAAAGAACTTTTTCACTTTCCTCTGTGAGTTGGTCAGAGCTGGTGTTGAGAGTTACCTGTTTTTTCTCTTGGACAGACTGCAACAGGCTGATTTGTGGTTAATAGCAGTGGATGAGACTGGAGCCTGGAGTATCTTGCATGATGCAAGAAATGAGCTAATGGATCCCATTTCTATATAATAAACTCATTTCTTCTTTGGAATGCTAAGTAATTTGGTTGCTTTGATTATAAGCTGAAGTTGATTTTATTATTCATTAAAAATAAATGAAGTTCTCTGAATAAGTTCATAGTGATGCTTTTAACTCTTACTACCACAGTTATATGGTGTCCTAAAGAAATGGGAGAGAATTCCCAGAAACCAAGTTGCACACACACATAGGATTGCTGTGAAAAACCCAGGATGTTTTGCTCATAACTTTGGAGAACTTGCAGGTGATCTGAAAAGTATGAGACCATGCTTTTCAGCAGGTGCCATGTTTATGCCTTTCACCAGGCAAAAGCCAAATGTAAAACTGAGAATGACATAAGAGGATGTCATATATTAGCCTTTGACTGAGGGTAGATGCGAGGAGGGGATGAGACAAAGGTATGTACTTGTATCCACACTAGAAATATGGTAAAACTTCTTGGCTGTGAGTCCTACTTCTAAAATGCATTAAAATTAATGAAGTAACTTAAAGGTTTGTTTGCTCAGTTACAGGGGACTCTTGAAGGCATGAAAGCATGACTCATGCATACTTTTTTCACTGATTTTAGGGATGTTGTAGATCCTTTCTCTAAGTCTTAGAATGACTGGGGCTCTCAGTCTCTGTAAGTTACATTGTTGCAAAATAATAAAAAAAAACAAACTGTTTCCTAATCTCTTAATCAGTATGCTGACATCCCAAAATATTCTTTTTCAGTGAGAAAATGCTATTTTGGGCATCTTGTTTTAATGCAGCAACAAGACGAAGGTTATTAATATATCCTGTACTTTGCCTGTAAATGGCTGTAAAAATGTAAATTTCTTTTCTTTTTTCAAGGTCAGGAATATTTCTGGTTTTCTGAAGTTCAAGGAAGTCCTATTCCTAGTCCTAAAGTTAATTCAGTTTTTTGATTTCTAAGCAATGTTATTAAAAGGAGATCAGGATAGTTTGTGATTATGGCCTTACATGCATTGCCTGGAGTGTTTTTAATCGATAAACAGTATTTGAACCATAAGGATTTCAATCCACAAGGATTTTTCCTTATGGATTTTCCTGTAATCCTTTTTCCCTTCATCTTCTGTGTAAACCTTCCTCCCTTTTTTACTCTTCCCTCCCTGAAACATCAGGGTAAGCAAACAACATGAAAAGAAGAACATCTGATGGTTTAATTTCTGTAGGACTAAACTGCAGAAAATGATGTGCTTGGTAGAAAACTGAAAACATTTCAGAATGCTCTGCGAAACCACAGGCCCACATGGGGAAATTATGGTGAGGTTGCCACCCAAACTGTTTCTAAGTGGAGAAATTTATTTTTGAAAGTGAAGGCAAGCTGCTTGCTCAAGATGAAAATTTACTTGTTTTTATGGCATCTTATCAAAGGCTGCTTTTCTCTCCTTCAACTTTCATCTCACCACCTCCTGCCAAATTCTACTACATGCACACGCACAAAAGCAAACATGCTCCCCCAACCTAAAAAACCCCAAACCTGGAGTATTTATACTCTTACTCTCCCTCAGTCCATCTGTCCTGCTTCTACTGTTGTGACCCAGTGTTGTTCTGCTTTTCTCACCTCATGGGATTGCATCCCAGATTGCCACTTCAGGAACAGTACGTGGTGCCATTTCAACTATAGATGGGTGGTGAAAGAGAAGATGTAGTGAAATCTGTCATCTAGAGGATAAGAATGGGTAGGCAGAAGCGTTGCTCAAAATAAAGTTGAGCATCAGAAGGAATAGCAAAACTAAGACTCCATAATTCAGCTAAGGAAATGGTTTTATGCATGTATTTTATATACTAAGGAACTTAAATTATAAAACGTGCAGTTCGCAAAAGTGTGCGTAAACTTCTGTTACCAGATGAGTCTGGTATAGTGGCATGACTTTTCAGCTACCTCTTCGTCCTGAGGTGTGCTGGGAACGGAGACTGCCTGTGAGGTGTGTAGGGAATGTGTACACCTTCAACCAGGTGGAAGCCTCACCTCGGCCTTGGATTTGCAGATATGTGTTAATATTATCAGCTTTACTAGCATGTTTCTGCTCCTTCCAGAACATGCTATCATGAGTCTTGTCTTTTATAGGACTGATCACAACTGAATGATGAAAGTTTAAGATAAACAAAAATGTTTTGAGGTGCCTTAAAATTTATGACTTGAATTATTGAAATAAATGACTTGTTTACTGATTAGTTGTTGAAATCAGTGGAGTCTTCCAGACTTAAGTTACAGACTAACTCTGATCTGACTACATTTTCCCTCTCTTCAAGACTAACCACCAGGTTGGTGTTTCAGGTTAACGTGGGATATTTAGTTTCTTCTGAAGTCTTGTAAAATGTTATATTGCTGAATTTATCTCTTGGAAGAAAATATTAGCAGCTAAGGTAAGTTCTTAGAGGGTTGCAAGGCTGTAGTTTTCTTCCTGTATTGCTGTGACCTGCTCAGGCTAGGAGGGCAGGATACACCCCTTTCCACCCTAAGCAGGCGTGGAGTCAGACTTTGACTGTCCTACTCTCTGCCCTCCGGTCAGTGACTAAACGGCAGCTGAACTGTTTCTGAATCCTCAGTGTAACAAGTGAGAGCCCTAAGTTTTGTTTAGATGTGTGGATGTGTTTATGTTAATAGAACATATTTCCAATGTTTATAGGTTGTTTAATTGCCGTGTCAGTACTAAAGTAAAAATGTACATGGTATGAAGATGCTTCTTACAGTATGAGCAGACATCGTGTTGAAATACAAGTATTCTTATCAGAAATCAGGCTTCTTTTTTCTTATCTTGATCTAGTTTATCCTTTCTTATCTTCTACCAACACAGCATTTGATTGTTCTTTGATTTCACATGCCTGTATTAAGTAGTAAGCCGTAGCTTATCCCATTGTTAATGCTGTATTTTGAAAGAAGGAAAGGTACATTCAGCCTCCAAAAGGCGTGAAGAAAGCCAACATCTTACAATAAATAAAATCAGGGGGGCGGGGTGTCTTCAGCACGGATTGCACTATTTCTGAACACAGATTGGCCAACTGGGGTGGGACATCTGCTGAGATATTCCTGCAGGAATAAAGAACTGCAGTACCAGGAAATCCATTAATTTGCGTTCAGTTGGGGTATAGTGCGTATCTGTTTGGGCAGTGCAGCTGCAGTAGAAGACAACAGTTAACATCAGCCTGGAATTCTGGTTTATTTATATGTTGAAGCATTTCTGGCTTAAACTATTAAAACCTAGCAGTCCCAGTTGGACTCATTACTCCTAGAAAGGAGGTTTTAGAGGATTGCCTATCCCTTTTAAGATGCATTACATCAGCTTCTGCATGAAGCATGACTCCTGGCATCCCTTAGCAGAGAAGTGCTAGGATATGGCAGCTGTTTTCACTCATCACTGTGTTTTCTGGCTGTAGCTCTGGTGTGCTGGCAGCCCACTGGATTGACACTTGAGTTATCGTTAGCTTTTAGGTTAACACACCCTTCATAAGAATAGAGGAAATCCACATCTTGATGTTTGTCCTCTGTTGGTCTGTAACAAGTTGTTCTACAGAATCAAACAGCTGCAAACAGAAGTGCAGCGTGCCCTCTTCAGAAAACAATCTGGAAAATAGATCAGTGTTTACATTAAGATCCTGATGTGTGGGTTTTTAAGAGCACCTCTTTGAGCTGGTTGTGATACAATAACAAATTGTGTGGGGTCAGGCAAGGTGGCGTGATCACAGAATCACTACGGTTGGAAGAGACCTGTAAGATCATCAAGTCCAACCATCAACTAACACCACCATGCCCATTAAACCATGTCCCACAATGCCTCATCCACATGTTCCTTGAACACCTGTTAACATACAACAGTTGCAACTGTTGCAACTGAATACACACGTTGTTTGTGTATGGATATATGTATGAAGAGAATGAGAGATTGCTGTGACTGAAGGTTTAGAAGGCTGATAAAACAGTTTTAAACCAGCTTTAAACTTTACAACAAAACTTCACTAGATTGATATTCATTAACAATACACATTGCTAATGGCTAGTTCTTAGTCATTCCTAGTGATTACCACTGCATATTCAAAGCAATTAGTCTGTAACGATCTCTTTTTAAATTAACTGTGAGCACGAAGTACCACAGAGCTGGTGCCATGTATTTAGCACTGATAGCTATGGTCCTTGATGGCGAGATGTTAGAGGCTGTCACAGGTGCCTTTTCTTGTTGCTTAGGAGTTTTATTCCTCCTTTTCAGCTTTTGCTGCTGTTGAAAGAAAAGCAGGGTGGTTTTTTTCCCCCAAAATCTCAAGGTTGCACTTCATCAGTGATTAATAATTGACCATCACTGAGTTGCTTACAGTTCTGGGGCCTCTCCTTTCAACCTGTGCCCGTATTTTCAAGGCCTTTGTTCTTATCTCCCATCTAAGCTGTATGGCATAAGAAGAGGCACCTGGTACCCAGCTGTAGTTCATACAAGTTCTCCTAATAGTTTCACAAGCATGAGAGGTCAGAATTTGGGCCTTGCACATTTGGCATAGAAATGCAGTTGGCATAAGGCCTGAAGCCTGTTCCTAGCAGTGACAATACTATTTTTACTGAGCCACTTGGTACAAAAATGCATATACCTTGTTTACTATGCTTGCTTATGTTTGGGTTCATAACAAGCTAATAATTAAATACTACTCAATCTGCTGCTACTTTTATGTGTGCAACAGCTTCTGCTTTGGCTATAGACAGTTATAAAACTGTAGAGCTAGTGATGAGCAGTGCATTCAACTGATGAACAGTCGAATCCTGACTATCCTGAGGATAGTCCTGTTACAAGTTTACCCTGAGTAAGTACCATTTCTTATACAGGTACAGAGACCATCAAGTGCTGCATATGTACATACTTATAAAGTGACTTTGCTTAATCTCTTATAGATGATTAATTTTCCTTTTTAAAAAATGAAGAGGAATACATGGATATGTGTCACCAAAATCTGTTCACATGAAGTTTAACTGTTTGTACTCTATTTTAAGCATTTAAAAAAAAAAAAAAGAAAAGTAAAGGCTTAAAATGCTGATAATTGTGTGGTTTGCATCCGTGATGCATGGAACACTTTAGCATTGGGATACTTTCCTGATAAAATTCTAAATACCATGTGGGGTTTTTTGTTGTGATGACATAGGCATGGTAATGTTATCCTCCGTAACTAATGGATTAGCCAGCTGTTGAGCAGGATTTTATTAAATATAGAACAGAAAAAAAGTGTTTTTAATGAAGCTGTTTGAAATACTAAAAGTACTAAGATTATTAAAATTCTTATGCCTGTATAAATGGGTGTAAGGTTAGCCCTTTTCCAAAGAAATATGCTAATAATTTTTATTAAGGGTAGAGGCAGTTCTGTTTTCAATTGAGGTGTGTTTATCACAAAGGGTGTAACTGGTCTGTTTAAAAAAAACAAAACACCACTGTGTTGGTTCAGTTGTGGTGAGGTTTTGGCTGGTTAGAGTTGAATTTAAGGAAGACCATAACAAAGCTGTTCTTTATTAAAGGGTTTCTTGCCTTGTATATCTTTTCACTTTCACCCTGTTTTTCACACTTGACGTTTAGTTTTGGTACATTAGCTACTCTCAGTAAATCAGGAGGAATTATCTTCCTAACAGTTTCACAGACAGCTTCACAACTATGACATACCCAGTTTCCAGAGGGGTGCTGGAATTATTTCAAGAGTTGTCTTAGAGTGAGACCACCTCTTTCCAAAGCTTAAAAAAAAAAAAAAAAAAAAAAAAAAAAGCCTGTCGTTCGTTAGAGGCATGTACAAATATGTGTTTCCATATCCTCTTTAGATATGACTCCCATTGTGCGTTTTGAAGACTAGACTAGGAAAAGGCCTTAATAGTTAACAGGGTCATCTCCTTTGAGAATATTTATAAGGTAAGGGGGACAATAACGGAAATATTCTTCCACCTTAAGATTGGGAAATGCTTACTTGGTATAGGCAGAGAGATAACTGGTCAGCAGGTACTATCCAAGGTTACAGTAGGCAAATGTGTGTTTATTGCTTCAACTGTTGCTCACTTCAGTTATTAATTTCCTGTCAAAACAGAAATACCACAGAGATGTTTCTGTGCTGCTGTCTTCATGCATTCCACATCACCCCTTGATATCTTCTGACCGCTGTCTGCTTAGATACCAAATAATGAGTCATTATAAGTATGTGGTAATCATTAACCATGGAATAGCTGTGTTGCAGTCCTTGACATCTGTCAAATCTGGGATTAAACATATACCGAAGTCAGTGTGGGTGTGCATCTGGCCATGGAAGCGGTGGGAAGCACAGAGATTCTTCTCCTGTGTACTTTACAAACCTCCGTGGCCACCAGCAGTGCTGTAAAGTTAATTAGTTAAGTACATGTTGTTGGGCATTCATCAAGTTGCTAGTCACTGGAATTGCTTAAATGGCACTAAAAATAGGGCTGGTTTGTGGTGTTTGGGGGAGTTTTTTTGCTCTTAGCACTTGAAATAGTGGGGGCTATTCTTCCATCTGTCAATTAATTTTAATCCTGCCTTATGGCAAAACTTTAATATTTGCTGTCTACCTTCTTACAGTTTTTGAGTGGATTTAATGCCTTTTTTCTATTGATAAACAGAAAAAAAGTCAACAGCTGTATTTAAGTAGATCATTTTCATAGGTTAGACACACCCTGTTTTTTGTAATCATCCTTGTTTCTGTTCTAGAACTTTAAAAAGATGACTGTGAAATACATGCATTTTTTAATTGCTGTTTTTAATGTTAATTATGTTCTGCAGGGGTTTTTTCCTGTACAACTACCCATAAAAAATCATTAGCGCTTGCCTGTTAAAACATGATGGTGATAGGTTTACTTTCTTATTCAGTGTTTTCCACTTCACAAACAACTGATAATTGGGGAAGAAATATTGACTGTTACAACCACAGATCTTATTGCTGTAGAGGACACTGTCAATTCTTACTTGAAATTAAGTCACTGAGGGAGCTAATCCTGACTACTTCAGATTTCTTTTTGAAGTTGTGATGTTGTTTTTAACTATGGAATTTTCAGTATTTTATCACACCAGATATTGCAAAGGAACAGTAAAACATTCAGGTTTTAATGAAATAACAGTACTCTACTTTTTAGTCAGCCCAAGAGTGTCCCAAGGCTATAGTTAAATAAACTGAAAGAAGTAAAACTTCCTTCTGCCATTTCTTGGAAAATTAGCCTAAGTTTATGGAGAGCAGCATTAAACAGAGTCCTTCATTTTCTCTGAGACCATTCATTTTCTTTATTGAGATATTTTAAGTGTGGAAAAAGTCAACTTGAGGGCTTTATAGTCTTTTTCACTGTAGTTGCAATTCATTTTTCTGCACCATTCCTCCTTAAGCAAAAGATGTCTACACATTGTTCTTTTTAGCAACGTAAATGCATGGTACAGTCGCTGCCTTGTCTGCTTTTAGTTTACTATGTAATGCACATTCACATTTACGGTCGATAATAATCAATAATGCTAAATGCACACACGAAACATATTGGAAGATGAATGGTTCAAAAGTATTTCTGTCCCTCTGCAGAACTGCTAGTTCAACTAAAAGCAGATGATCTAAAGGGAATTTTAACAAACAGGGAGCTCTGCTAGCCAGCATCTGTGTAATTATCCTATTAAAACAGAGTAACATCTGCATTAACTGTGCAAGTGCAGAATGGAAGGGAACATTATGTTCTCTAATCCTGTCTGGGAGCATTATGAAGTTAAAAGGATAACATTTTACCAAATCTGTGTTTTAACATGATAGGTTACACTTAATTACCCTTTAATTATCTTTCTTCTTGTTGGGTTTTATGCTAAGGACCCTGCCTCTAGCCTTCATCATGGAGCTTTTCTTGCCTTTGGATTGTTTATGCCAGGTTTTTATCTTTGAGTTTACCATGAAGACATGGTCCTACTGTGTTGTGTTTTTCCCTAGTGTGTGAAAAGCTCCAAGAATATTAATTTTATATACAAAAGACATGTTGTAGCATTCAGAAGTATGTGTTTTGAATTTAGTTGCAAAGAGCAAACTCATTGGACTATGTTTTATGAATAAGGAATAACTATGCATGGCAGAGGCCACACAGGAGCAAGAGGAGATTATTCCAGCCTTTGGACTGCTTGCACTGTAAGCCAGGAGAGTGTATTGGCTTAAATAATGTAGATTTCTTTTTTCCTCTTTACCCCTGAGGGAGTCTGATTTCCTGATCACCTATCTAGCCATATGCCGTAGCTCTTGCCAGGAACTCCGTGCAGTGTCACTGCCAGCTAAAATTACTTGTTTTCTGAGAACTGAATTATGTTGAGAATTGTCTTAAGTTGCTGCACTGGCAACATCACAAAGTTCTGTGTGTACACACAAAAAAAAAATATGTAAAAGCAGCCTTACCTTGAAATTCAGCTTAGAAACCGCTTCAAGCATTGAATTTGATCCAGATGCTGAGAGGTGTTCTACACCTGCTCAGGCGCATCACTCCCTCTTTGTTCTCTTTCCAGTGCTTTTCTCAGCTCCTTTGTGCTCTGGCTAGTACAGTACAATGTTGATACAAATTAAACATTTACAAAGAAAGCGTGTTGTCTACTCCTATTTTGTACCAGTTAGAGTGAAGACCTAGTATAGCTAGCAAAAACTTCTAATATGTTGTAACTATGCTTCTTTTCTTTCCTCTTGCAACAGGATGGAACTGAAATACGGATATACGTTGACTAAGGAGTTGGAATAAGACTGAGTCCTGCTCTGTGATATTTATATACCTGGACCATGAACTTGCTGTTTGGCTTCATGCTTTAGAAACCTTTGTAGTAACTGCATGAAGCTGTTGGGAATCATGGCATTCTCTCCATGGAAGCTGTCCTCTCAGAAACTTGGCTTCTTTCTGGTGACTTTTGGTTTCATTTGGGGAATGATGCTTCTGCATTTTACTATTCAGCAGCAAACACAACATGAAAGCAGTTCAGTCCTGCGTGAGCAAATTTTGGATCTCAGCAAAAGATACATCAAAGCGTTAGCCGAAGAAAATAAAAATGTCGTTGATGGGCCTTATGTTGGGACAGTGACAGCATACGGTAAGTGTGTGCTCTAGATTACATGATAATCTGATTAAGGTTTTTTCTAAGTTGTCCAAACATTTTACTTCATAATGCTGCTCAATTGACAGTGCTTTGCACTGTGGATTTTCTGCACAGATGGAGAAAACACTCTTCACTTGTGAGTGTGAAATGGGACAAATTTTACATTTCCAGTCACTTGGAGATGAAGTTGTCTGCTAATTTTTACTACATCTGTCTAGTAGCTATATCTGGTATGCCTCAGGTTATTTGCTAGAACTTCATTTAAAAAAACTTTTTTGCTGTTCTTGAGAAAGTTGGGAGGATTTTCGGTTTGCGTGTCAGTGATCTGAGAAATCCCTTGTGGAAGAAGAACTTGCCTTAATGAGAAAGTGGAGCCCTGCTATGTTTATTTCTTCTTCTTTCCCATTTCATGTCTTCGTTCAGTCAATTTACTTAACGTTTATGTATCTGGCATAAGCTTAAATTAAGCTTAAATATATTACATTTGCCTCAGGGTAGAGAGCTCTCTCTGTGAGTTTCAGTGCTTTGTTCGGCAGTAAGTTTTAACGCTTGCTCTCTCCCATGTTGTACAACATGAGAGTTGAGTTCGTGTGCATGTGTGAGAGAAAGCACGCAGAAAAGAACAAAGCATATTGCCGGAAAAAAAAATATCCAGGTTCAGGTTAGGTGTGGCCCTTTTTCAATCTGATAAGATCACATCATACACCTTACTTGTTTAGCATTTTTTAAACTCTCTTTCTTTCCTACTTACCTATGAACTTGCAGGCTATCTGGAAAGTTAATGGCTAATTAGTCGTCTAGATTTGTTTCCTTTTATAGTTGCCTTAATATTCAGCTCTGAAGAAATTGGATAGATGTCTTTTGTAGGCTTAGACAAAGAGTAAAGACTAGGATGCAACAGATAATAGCTCCACCTTTTTCTCTAGTTTTCTCTTAATACTCTTTACTTTTTGGTGCATGTAATGAAAATATCCTGCTGGGAGATTCTCTTGATGTCTTGTTTCTTTTACCACTCTTTTCCTCTAAAAAAAAGAATTTTTGAGTTGCATGAAGGTGCTTGCCTGTTAAGGCTGAGATTATCATCCCAAGCATAGCTAACAATTATATTGCTTTGTTGCTTAAATAACAAGCCATCCTTATTCTGTAACTTCTACTGATTTGTGACTGCATGTTGAACTATACTGGTATTGTAATCTTACAAAGCAACGCAAGCTAAATAGACTGATACTAGATCAATATTTAGATTGAAGACCTCCAAGCAACTAGAGGTCCCTAAGAATTGTGTGCGTAGGCTTAAAACAAAACCCTATCGGCTATATAGCCATCATCAGTGTTCCATTATCTTGTAAGGGTGCTTGATGGTAGGTGAATTGAAGAAGAAAAGAACCACAAAAAACAGTATGTCTCCAGAAACTGAAGGGTAACTGCATTAATCTGCACCCCAGCTAGGTCTGAGAGTACAGGATATGCTTAATCTAAGATCCCCCTGCAGCTTGTTGCCTGTGGCATTCATTTCCTGTTCCAAATCCCGCTGAGGAATAAGTTGACTTGTCGCCAAACAGTGGTCAGGTTCCCCCGGAGAAGTTAAACTGCATTTGAAAGTGGGTGAAATAACTTTGTAATGCTTCTGTGAAGGTAAAGCTGAGTTTTGTGTAGAAATTTCAAGTTCCACAGCCAAGAAGAATTTTAAGTTTAAAGACAAGTTTGGACAGGTGTTTTCAATTAAGGAGTTTGGAAGGATGCAAAATAATGGTCATATATTTATTTAAAATATTAGAGGGGAAGTGCTATGGTGAGTGAATAAAACCATATTAAATAATACTTAATGAAACTAAGTAATATAATGATTACTTAATAAGTAAGTAAGTTTGTCCTGTTTGGCATACCAAATGATTTGTTGATAGCAAATGATCGGGTTACCTGTTCAGGAATAAACACATTAATGACTAGTGTTAATGATAATGGATAGAAGCGGGTTCACTCTTCTACGAAAATTAATGCCCTTGCTACTTAGCCTTTTTATTTCTTATCCTCTTATTGCTATTAGATAGCACAGTTATGATTTCCATGTTCAAGAATAAGTTTTAAATTTGCTAGATTTGGCTGCTTTACCCACTCAAAGGGTTTTCAGTCATTCCTTAATTGTGATTGCACAACTTGTTTGCTTTTTCACTTTTTCTTTCTACCATGTATTGACCTGTCAGGTAGGCGAATCAAACACTTTCCTTTTAAAAGTTGTAGTCCAAATATACACAGTGAGTATTAGATTTTTATAGCAGTAAACAGTTGTTTTACAAAAATTATTACAAATCTGTGCTTCTGCCTTATCAAACTAGCCTCCAATTGCTTTTTTTGTTCTGGTAAGCAGTCTGTCATATCAGTGTTTCGGTATCAGTATTAAAAAATTACGATGTTTAGCCATTTTTCTCTTTATACTCTGTGTATGCCTTTAAGTATGCTATGTTTCTTCCTCGTTGTTTCCTGAATATTTTTTTTACTACCTTTTTTTCCTAGATTTTTTTCCTCCTTCCGTACCATGATTTTGTTCATGTTAAATGCCTGCTCTGCTCTTTCCTCTTCTTTTCTGTACTATACGAAGTGACTTCTGGAACCCTTTTAAAATAGTCCAGATCATTACTGCTTAAGATTCCATCTTCTGATCTTTAAAGGACAGAGGAAAACACACAGCTATAAAGAAAAAAAATCTACTTTATCGCTCCATGGAATAAATGTAATTCTCCTTTTATTTGGGAAAAAGAATCATAAGCTTTCTAAAAGTAATAGACTTTTCTTATTTACTCTCTCATTTGCACAAGAATTGGGTTAGTCACGGGGAAAAAGATAAAGGGAGCACAAAATAAGTGTGGCAAAAATAAAACTGGTGTTGGGGCAGAGGAATCTCTTCAGATGTATGGAGAAATTTACTATTACAGATCAGAAAGTTATTTGATTCTAAAGTTGTGGAAAGCAAAAAATGAATTATACATATGCACATGTAATTATTTTATGTAATTAAATGGGAAAGTAATGTAAATTCTTAAATACCAAATTCTTTAATCTGAGACAAGGGTAAATGAACAAAGAACAATACTTTCTTTCATCTTCTTTGGCTTGTTGCCACTATAATTATACAGTTTAGTCTGATAGTGGTCTATTTTTCCCCTCTTGCCTGCAGTTCTTTTAGCTTGCCCAGCTGTTTATGTTACTTCTAGAAATCTGAACAAAAGAAAAGGGAAAGAAAAAATATCAGAGAACTCTTTCTGGGTTGTCATTTGATATGCAAACTCCTGTTACTGTATGTTGCTTTCCATGCGAAGGAAGTGCTGTGTCAGACCAAATAGGTAGGTAAAGGCAATAGCCAACAGACTGAAGAAAAGAAACAGGTGATTTTATGGTGGTTTTTGTATATGACAGAAAGGTTGAACTTAACATTTTTTTGCCAGTGCAGAACCTGGTTGTGGTGGAAGAGATGCAGGAGAAGGTTTTTGTACTGGCTCAAAGCTGTCCCTTCTTTTGGGAAGGGGATTTTTTCTTTCCAGGTGACTGAGCATCTTAACAGACTGTTCCTCTGATAGTGCTTGAATATGGATTTAGGTTTAGATTCATTAATATTTAAGCAACTTCTTATTACTTGAGCTACTACAAAGCATGCATTTTTTTGTTCCTGTGTGTGTACCCATAAAGGCACACACTTCACCTTGAATATAGGATATGTATATGATTTGCAGTGTGCTTTATAAAATACACAGGAAGACAAGTTCCACGTCCAGAGAAACTTGTATCTGAGGCTGAACAAAGTAGGGAACGTTCGTGCATAGAAGTGCTAATAACAAAGATTTGCACTGAGAAAGTGTCTATATATATTCTAGTCTCCTTCTTGTATCTATTTTTTGATTCTGTCTGACAGTGTGCACTGCATTATTAAGCAATTTAACTTCTCATTTTCGTTTGTAGATTTGAAGAAGACACTTGCTGTCTTGTTGGATAATATCTTGCAGCGCATTGGGAAGCTAGAGTCCAAGGTGGAAAATCTTGTACTTAATGGAACAGGAGCAAACTCTACCAACAATACTACCACTCCTGCTCCCAGCTTAGGAGCAGTTGAAAAGCTTAATGTAGCAGGTGGGTATGGTAATCGTTTAAAATATTTATGCGCTGTTTAATCTGTTTTTTTCTCTCTTGGCTGTAACATGATGTTTCAGTGTTAGATATTTGGAATGTCTTGGAAAACAAAATCCAAAGTCCAGCCTGTATCAATGGCAAACTAAGTCTAGTGGTCTTTTACAAGCTCAGAGGAAGACTTTCTTCTATGGTAACTTGAACACACTGAAGAAAATCAAATTCTCTGCCAAAGGGGTATAGTCTACCTTGTTCATAGTAGATCTTTCATAGTTTAAATGGTTGCATTTTAGAAACGTGAAACTGGGCAGATGTTTTCTCTCTAAGCCTAATTACTTGGGTTGGTATGAATCTGCTCTGCATTTCTACCATATGCACTTTATTAGTTATTAACTGAAAGAAAACATTTATTATGTTCGTTACTGGTTCTGATTTAAAAATGCCCTTCCCTACTCTGCTTCATAGCTTTTACGATTTGACACACAGAGATGACCTACCTGGTACCTTTAGCTTAAATAAATATGTGTTTTAAAACGTCATTTGAAGTCACTAATTTTGTCTTCAGTGAATGGACTGTTCGCTACCCTTACAACTTCTCAAAGCATTTGAGTCATCCTGTGGTGGCCAAATGCCTTGCTGGCCTTTTCACCTGCATGTCTCAGTTCCTTTAGTGTTCCCAGCTGTGAATGTGGTTGGTACACTGAATAAATCTCTTTGTTTATACTGCCTTATCTATTGCCCCGCATTTTGCTCTGCCACAAGTCTAAACAGATACTGGCTGTCCTGACCCATAGGAAGGTCTGAGTCTGCCCTGCTAATGAATGATCTTTTCAGTCCCAAAAATGGGAGCAGAGCAGAAGAGTTAGGGCGACTTGGTAAACAGGTTGATAGCTGTGCTCCTAAGTCTTGCCTGTGCTTGGGTTTCCTGTAAAAATAAATACTTCTGTTGATAGAGTGTTACCGTCTTAAATCTGGCAAATCAGAGAAGCAGATGCTACCTTTGGTAGGGTAATACCACTGAAGGGAAGTCTGGGAGAGCAGATTACCTGAGTACAGTTACCAGCAGAGTTGCTGTGTCAGCTGCTGTGTCCTAACTGCATTTGTCTGTACCAGGTCGTTAAAGGCCTATTACCTCTTGGTGAGACAGACCTTTGTGTCTCTTGCCACATAGTAAAGATACGCTTATAGGCATTTACAACAGCCCTTTGCATGTGTGGTTTAGTACTGCTTGCCTTGTGGTACTTTTTTTTTCCCCTACGTCACTCGTCTTGGTTAGACTGAAGGCAGATTAGAAACAAGGAACTTAAGAGGTATAGGACTTGCAGACTGCTAGTAGGGTGAGCCATGTTGCTACCACAGGGAATACAATGCAAGATCTTTGTTGGAAGATCTTCCACTTCGATGGAAAGTGAGCTGGTAGAGTATTGTTACAGTTTCTGGGCAATATATAAAATGAAACGCATCCCTGTATATTTTCTTTTTGTAGCTGGACAAAAGAGAGACTTGATGCTGTTATTTCAATAGATTTGCAGATAATTGGAAGAAGCATGCTTATGTTGCTCATGCACATATAGGCAAAGGATCATTGTTCTTATCTGACTAGGAAACATCCCTCATTGGTTCTTAGGGTGAATTGAATTTTGTTTGTTATTCCTTGAGTTTGCTAGATTCGCAATTTTAGTACTCATGAGCAACGTTTAAGGAGCTTGGTAGGAGTTTTCAGTTTGCAGTGTTTACATAGCGTTTTGCTGCCTGAGGCTTGCTCTGTGGCAAAGAACACTGTTTGTCTTGTTAGAGCTTCAGTTTTTTACCTTTGATTCTTGGTACACTAAGTTCAAAATATCTGAAGCAACTATATCAAAGAGCAACAACAGAAAAACCTTTAGGAAACGGTTTCTTAAGGTTTGATTAATGTATTGTTCTGGTGCCCATTTGGATAATGTCACTGTTCAGGTACCTCCAGGCTGGATAGTACCAATGGGTAGAATAGAGCTTGAAGCTAATCCTTGTGTTAAAGTGCCTACTATTCATCCATTTGAAGCAATCAGTGGAAATTGATCTGATCAGAGGCAACTAAATGGAAATTAAAAACTTGTTTCCACTTCTGTCTTCATAGCAGTTTCCTGACAGTAGCAAATTCCGGAAGCCATATGATTCCAGTAAAATCATAATATAAATATCTTCTCTGTTAGGAAGGAATTGTTCAGAAAATAAGGTAGGTGAGTAAACATTGTGATTACAATACCAGCTACAGTGTTGGTTTTGTCTGTAGTATTTCAACAGCATCCTTTTTTTTTTTTGTGCTAGAGCAATTGAGATAATCTGAAAATTGTTGTAGAGAAGGCATTTTGTTACCCAACAGTTTGTCATTTTACTGGAACTGAAACATGTATGTATACAAATACACATGCTACTTCCATTGTTTTCTTTATATAGTTAATTCAGCTGTCACACTATGAAGTGATCACAGAAAGCAAACATGTTAGGATTACCATTTCTCTCTTTATCAGCTGTAGTATTCTAATGCTGACTTTAGACAAATTCATGTTAGCTATTGTTAGTAATTTCACTCTTTCTGACTGGACAACCGTAGTATTTATGGAGCATCCTAACAATATTATGTTTAATATTTTTAGTAATGTTTTTTTAAAGACTTCTTGAGTTTATTTTTTTACAAATCTTTTTTGCCTCGGAGTCGCTGCTTAAATCTCTGAAGTAAATTAAGCATTTTATAGCCTCATTCATCAGTGCATAAGTGCAGTGTCATTAGCAGACTTTCCTAGAAGAGTCCTGCCTCCAGTGGAGCTACTTCATGCATTTATTATTTTTGGATTGAGCTGTCACAGTACACTGAGACCTGATTCTATAACCTGTGTAGCCATGTCCCTTTACCTATGGAAAGTGTTTCTGAAATAAATGAAGCTTCATGCAGGCTTAAGCTGCACCTTAGCATCTATTGACACTGCTTGTAAACCTTGATAGTAAATAGTGGAGTCACTAATCATCCCAAAAATCTGCGTTTTGTCCTCATTGACCTTGTGTAAAATTTACTGTGTGTTATATACTACCGAAGTAGATACAAGTGATAAAATAAGACATAATAGAATGACAGGAAGGTGATTATACTGTAAATATTTGTCCTCATTGCTGATTATGACTGGACACAAACTCAAGATCAAAACATATTTTTCTAATAATTTAAAACTGACTATAATGGCAGGCTAGACTTGTCAATCTGAATGTGCTATGGGCTTTTCTTCATTGTGTATTTTAAGTAACACTTTCATAGAAAAAAAAATAGTATACCTGCAAAAATAGTATACATGCAAACTAGGTAGAACAGAGATGATGGTGATTAGTCAACATTTCTCCTCCTGAAGCCTCTCTGCAAGTGGAATTTTCTTTTATTAGGTACACTGCTGTATTCAGAAACCAGTCCTAAGAACAGTATCTGTATGCTACAGGTGGATTGTGATAATGCAAGAATCCTGGTTTAGTTCCAGGGTCAAGGTATTGAAATCAGCCCAGGTTATGGTTTTATCTGACTTCAGTAAACACAACTGGTATGTGACCATAACTCAGATTTATGGATTGAAAAAGTCTTTTCTTTGAGATTAAGGACATGATAGAACAAGAGGAAGTGGCCTCAAGTTGCGCCAGAGGAGGTTCAGGCTGGATATTAGGAAAAATTTCTTTACTGAGAGAGTGGTCAAGTGTTGGAACAGGCTGCCCAGGGAGGTGGTGGAGTCACCGTCACTAGAGGTGTTAAAAAAAAAATAAATGTGGCACTTCGGGACATGGTTTAGTGGGCATGGTGGTGTTGGGTCAATGGTTGGACTTGATGATCTTAAAGATCTTTTCCAACCTTAATGATTCTGTGACACTGGCAATTGGACCAGATACAGATCTTTTAAAAAAAATTTCACTCCTGTCCACCTTTTCTGTGTAGACAACTAGAATAATAGTATAAAAAGGGGATATTTATAGTATTAGAATGTATGACTGTTTTATTCAGTTCGTATACACATTGTTTTTAGCTTCGCTCAGATATGAGTTTGAATGTGACTATGTAAGTAATCCAGGTAACAATGAAGAGAACGTATGTTGAGAAATGATTTGTCAGTTGCAAAGTGGTTGAAAAATCAGTTTGTTTAAAATGCTGACATTTCTCAATGAACCAAGGTCAGAGGGTATTTAATTTTTATACATCTCGATGGCAAAATGTCTGTTGGTCCAGAAAAGGTCTTGCTTAATAAACCTGCAAGGTTACTTCTTCTAGTGCGCTAAATTTGAGCTAAAACTGCCTTCAGTTACCACAGTCCCGTGATATTGCAATATCATCCTCCTTTCTAATGAAGAAAAAAAGTAATCTTTTATGTACTTTTTGATATTTTTAATATTCTTTTGGGGACATAGGTATCTAGACTTTGAAAGTGGTCACTGCAGCTGCCTGGGCAAATAAATTTGAGTAGTTCATGTTCCCCTGAGGAACAGATCTGCTCTGTGCCAGTGGGCAGCAGTTGCCTGTAACTCGATGGCAGTGTTAATAAAGGAATAGACAGTCTTTGCAGCCTTGCAGGTGTAAAAGCAGATGAAAAATTTCCTCTGAACCGAATGGATGAGAAAAAAACTAATAATAATGAGTTATGTAGCTCCTTTTAAAACAACTGTAACAACTGTTTGTAGTCACGATGTCATCTGAAGGGCTACCGGATGTCTTCTAAAACTTTTATCAGCAACTTCTGTAGGTTTTCCTGGTAAATAAATGATAGTATTAGTAGCAGAAAGATGAATTAGGACAGTTTCTTGAGGAAAAGAAAAAACATTAGGGAAGTAACTGGCTATCAATGATTATTTTTTTTTAAAAAAACAGCGTTCAACAAAACAGAGTGTAGTCTGACTGGAACGTGTTAGGCAATGTGAGCCACAAAGTCTGGGGACGTCCAGGTAAGCATTGGACCGGGAGGTGTTGTAACCTGGAGTATTATGCTAAGATAATCCATTATAAATTACTTCATGAAGGAATGAGCAATACCTGCTCTGAAAGAGCCTGTCAGCAAGGGAAAAAGGAGTCACTGGCATGGCATGGGAAATAATCAAACTGTTTAGCAATTTGGAAAAAATACCTATTTTAGGTTTATTAATGCAGCCAGAAGTTGAATAATCTCTGGCCAAACAGTAGCCATTATGGCTATTTATGCCTTGTAACAGCCTAATAGAAATGTTTGTGGCTTCCTAAAACCAGTTTTGATCAATTTTTAGCCTGTGCTTTGACCACTGTGGTCCGAACAAGCAATTTATGTGATAGGTATTACTTGGTACAGAGGCCATGACTTTTTCAGTAGCCTCTTCATTACCTTACTGAAACCTGAGATATGCTGGTATTTGGAGATTAGCTAGTGTAAGTAAAACATATTATTTGACCAAGATTTATAATTGTACTTTGGGCAGACATGCAGACATCTTAAGAATTTGACTCTGTTTAAAGTGTAGAGGCTGTTTGGAAATAAAGTTATTCGGTTATTCATCACTTTACAAAGGTCTCTTCATCAGTTATGCTCCTTGTGTAGCGAGACATGGAGAAAAATGCCATGGGTTTTTTTGTTTTTTTTGTTTTTTTTTTAAAATCGTTCCACCTCTGGCTGTCAAGCGTGGTGCAGAACTGAGGCAGCAGTGGTGAAATCTGCAACAGAAAATATCACTCTGTGGTGGTGTGTAGAGTTTTTGGCAGATAAAAGGAACTGAAGAAAATCCATCTGGATTATGCTAGTTCATAATAAAAAGGTGATAACAGTTGGTAGGAGGAAATGTGGAGGATTTAGCAAGGGCTGTAACTCAGCTGTCTCTGAAGTAGGTGAATTCAAACTTTTGAGTTCCCATTTAGAGACCAGAAATCCCTCTCTTCCTCTTCAGACTCTCAGACAAGTAGCATTGTTGATTTATATGTAGACTGTACTGTGTATTCATATCCTTAGTGTATTTAGGTTTAATGTTTGTAGTGTGGTACTACACCTGGTTTCTCCTCTGAAGCTAGTTTTGCAGAATCTTTCATTGAGGGAAGCCCAAGAGCAAAACAGCTTCTCTTGTCTTTTGGGTTGTGTGAAAGTATAATAGTGCATCTTAGTATCAAAAACATCTTTAATCCTAATCCCAAAGGAGCTGAGGATGGGACCTCTGCTAGAGGGTGAGACTGCATAAATTACGTTAAAAAGCAAAGCTGTGGAGCACCTTGGATAGCTTGAGTGGGAAGTTAGGTGCTCTTTTTTTTTCCCCCTTTTTAAATCCATGTGTAAAATCATAAGCATACTTTCCTTTTTCTTCTTCCTTCCTCAAAACCATTGAACAATCTGGTTGTTTTGATACTGACAATTTTCAACTGCTTTTTTAGAACCTCCATTTCGTTTATGGAAAAGTGAATTGTTAATAAAGATGCTTATAAGGCTTCAGCTGATTGGTTTCAGAAGCAATGAAGTCCTCTTTCCTTTTCTCTCTCTCCTCTGTCTTTATTTATCCAAGTTGTATCTGAAAAGCTTTTAAGATATTTGGTAGCCATCCTTTCTACATTTGTGGGAAGTAGTATATTCCCATACACACAAAAAAGTATTAATCTAAACCTTGAGTGCCTAGTAGATGAGAGTTTTCGGCAGCCTTTAGAACAGGAAGCTTTGAGTCACTGCCACGAATAACACCCTAGGTAAATCTTAAGTTGCTGTTTTGGAGATGATTAAACAGAAATGGGAAATGTGTAACTATGGTACATGTCTACATGGCTGCTTCTGTTGTAGCTGAATCCTTGGTTCCATGTGACAGGCACAAGATCAGTTTGGTTTAGGCAAGTTGGCTTTTAACAGTTGTGCTTTTCTAAGATAACTAAGAAAGAAATCGTTGATTTTTGTGGGACCGTATTGGACTAAGCATATTTCATCAGATAGGACAATCTGCTTGCACAAACATGATCAAAGAATCAGTCCTCTGTTTTCTTCATGTGATTTTTTGGTAAGCAGGGGGTGTGGGGTTTGTGTGTTGTTGGTTGCGTTTGGGCTTTGTTTTGGGGTTGGGGTTTTTTGTGGAATTTTTTTTTGTTTTTGTTTTTTCCTAAATTGTGAACTCTTGCTGTGTTCTTCTGGCAGCTATGGGAAAAACTTGATTTAAGCAGACTAAAGGGAACTGTTTCAATTCCTCAGGCTTTAAAACACCACTAAACAATAGTGGTATTAATTCTGAATATGCATGTTGCAAAACAATTTTTAAAAATAAAAATGTTGATTTAAAGCAAGGGCCAAGGTGCTCTGAGGCCATTGTCCTCACTCTACTGTGTTTGTTCAGTGGAAAGCTAAATTTTTGATAGTTGTAACCATCTAACACCTCAGATAGTATAATTGCACCAAAAACTGTGCCAGACTGGTTGTTTACAAAATGTTCTTTTGCCTTGAAAAGTGTCATTTTGGAAGATTTTAATGGTGTGTCTTTGATCCCATAAAAATGAGCAAGTGAAAGTTCACATCAAATCCTCCTCCACATCCCCCTTGTACCTAGCTGGTACTTGGAGAACTCTTTCTAAGACTAAGAACAATTAAGTATCAGGTTGGTGTATGTAGCACTGCTCAGTGAGGGAGAATATTTTTGGTGTATCATTTCAAAGTTTCCATAGCTTTTCTGCCTTATGCATTAACTTGTTCTGCTGTATTGGCTGTTGAGCTCTCTTTTAGCAACTTTAGTGTTAACATCTTTAAAGTCACTCATTAGGATGCAGACTTCAGTATTTACTTGTCATCTAAGACATGATGGCTTGGATGCCTGTCAGATATCTGGCATCCTTAGTGAGTATGTAGCAAGGCAGGCTGACAAGTCAGCCTTGGCAATGCTGCAAGCAGGCTTTTTTTATAATGTTACTATAGTAAGAAGGACCTTTGTCGTGGTATTTCCATGTCCTTCTTCCTAAAGACTTGGGGCTGACACACTAAAGCCTTTTAGGGGGAGAGGAAGACTCAGGTAACTTCACAATCAGTTGATTTGTTTCCGTGGCTCTCTTTCTGATGAACTTTGTTATATGTGTAACAGCCTCGTTAGTTTTAACAGTCTGCAACCATCCTTCACCCCATAGTTCTGTACTTGCAGAGACAAACTAGATTAATAAAGGCTAAGATATTGCATATTATTTTGAACTTCCAAAGCTGTCCTCCTCTCTTAAGAGGGCTACAGCAGGCATTTCTTCAGTTAACACAGCATGTACAATGTTCTGTATGGTCATGCCTTAAAAAACAAACTAGTTGTCCCCACAGAACGTCAGTGCGTACCGGATGTAATAGGATGTGGGCTGCACTGGTTCTAATAGCCAAGATTACAGCTTTCTCAGGGTAATGCTTTGCTTTGACTTGTATTTATGTGCTTTACCCATTGTATTCTTTTTCCACACTGTATATAGTACCAAGTAGTTTTTCCCATTTTGCTGTCCATTTGCCTCCCACAAAGTCAGTAGCGTGGAGCTGGGGAGAACTGTGTGTTTTCAAGCCTTGCTGTTGCAGCACAGCGTAATGACTGTGCAGAAGACCACACGTGAACATTTTCCACTGCAGTGCTAAGCTGTATTAGTAATGCTGAAAGGGGCTGTTAGTGGTCCCCTGGGCTGCATTTTGATTAACCACTTGACTACTACTTGAATTCTCCTAACACTGCATTGATTTCAGTACCGTTAATGGAACACAGCAGCACAGCTGGTGTGAGGATGGACTAGCAGTAGAAAAGTTAATTTTCTTTAAATCATACCAATGCTTTGCTACTGAAGTTTCTAAAATGTTAGTAGAAAGCATTTTGTGCTCTGCATTTAAAATCTTGAAACCTTTAGCTCATTTCATTGAATATGTTGATAGTGCTTTCAGCTCACACTGCAAATTCTCTCTTTAAAGAAATCTTACCAGCTGGAGATGAAAAATGTGAATAAATTGAGAATGTGTTAATTAGCGGGAGAGGGGAAAGGAGACCTTACACAAACTAAACCAGCCTTAACTACAGTGTTGTGTCTAACCGTAGATACCAGATTTCAGAACTGAAATAGAAACAAGAGAAGGGTTCTATGAATTAAAGTAAGAATTGTATTTTTATTTAATGATCAAAACCAGAAAGAGAACAAATAGACATAAAATTGGTGAATAGACTTGATCGGATATGATTACTCTGTCCTTTTAATACTAAGGAGGTTCCTGATTTTACAAGATCTGCTGATGTGAAATACTTTGAGTTGAGCTATTATCTGTGCTATATGTCATCAAAAGATATTCTGCTATGCTTTTTTGGACTAGTCTAAAAATCTGGGGTTTAGCCTTAAGGTTCCAAAGTATATAAACGTTTGTGTCATGTTAAATTCTTAAGATATTTCCATTCTCTGAAGAATGAAGAGTAGGTCCTTAGCAGACTAGATAGGCTGCTGGTGTCACAGTTTGCAATTTCAACAGTATTGTGGCTTTTTTGTTTGCTTTTTTTCATTTGTTGTTTTAAAACTTTTATGACAAATAGCATACCTATCAACAAACAATCACTACTGAGTAACTAATTATAACTGGTTTTCAGCTTACTGTCTTAGTGGATTATTTCTAGACTTCCTCACTGTCTGATGGAGAAAAATTGAAGCAGAATTTTTTAGCTTCTTACAAAGCACATTCTTTGAAGGATGGTGCAATACAGGAAAGGGACAAAATATGTATGTAGCACTCATTATTACTTATTTTTGTTAAAGAGTAACTAGGAAGCAAACAAAAAATCAATTCCTATCACAGATTGTGCTTTTAACCACATAATTCTCTCTTGGGTATTGTAGACCTTCATTAAATCTTTGGCCATGGCGTTTAATTGTAAAAGAGGATGAAGACCTGTACCTGTGAACGGGTGTTTAAAGAGGGCAGTGTCAAAGGCATGGGATTTCAGCCAGTATAGTTGCTCATATAGAGCAACAAGGGGGAAGTATCTTTTCCAGTACAAGGTTAGGTGGCTTAGCTTAAATCTGCCAAGTCATTCAGGCTAACGTGCCAGACTTTGCAATGGAATAACTGATGATTGTTCACAAGTTCAGTTTCACCTGCTGTGCACTAACGATCTCTGATGCAGAGCTGTGTATCTTTAAACAGCCAGAGACATTTGCAAAGTGAACATATGGCTCCTTTCTAAACATGGGGATGGAGGTTTGGTTAGTTATATATTGCATATCCCAGGACCTCACAAACAGAGCACTGTATTTAAAGAGTTTTTTAAAATCTAGAGTTGGTTTGTGTTTTATCAATATTTTCCATTTTTTCCAGGATAAATCTGTAACAACTGTGTGCTCTTAAGTTTATAATATGTACACGTTAATATTTTCAATTTGTCAATGCATTGACCTTTAATATAACATCATATGAGATAAATGTTTAATAATTATGTCTTTGCATAACAGCACTCAAGAAGAAATAAGCTGTGCATGACTTCAAAAACATTTAGGTGTCTGTAGAATAGAAATTAATGTCATGGCTCACACAAAGCTTAAGAGAAAAAAGTGTGTCTATTATCTACTGTTGCTTTGTACTGACATGACAGTGGCTGTATTTCTAACTTTTTTGGCTGTAAGTTCTAAGTTTTGGCTGCGAAAAGAGATCTCAGAACTTGCATTTCAAATTACATAAATCCTAATTAAGGATAAAAACCCTTGTGGTGTCTCAAATACTATTTTCCAACAAAAGTAACTTTAATGTCTGGCCTAATCATGTATTTTTCCCTTTCAGGAAGGAACTATCCGACATGAATTTGGTAACAGCATAATACTTCTATTCTGACCTTTTTAACAAGAATCTTCATAAGTTTGGGTTTGGGGTTTTTTTTGTCATCTCCAAACGATGAAGAAGCCCTAAACTCTTGACTTGTATTTTAGGACTTGCTTTTCATGGTTTGTAGATCAGCATCCCCAGGGTTCCACTTGCTTCATCTCCCCTATCTTTGTGATCCATTCAAAAGTGTAAATTGCTGGTATCTGGTTGGGGTTGGTCCCAACTGTCCATGGGACACACACGATTTGTTCGCCTCTGGATTCCTGTTTACAACCAGCTAGCTCCTAGTTAGTGTGGATGATCAAAGCCTGTGAAGGAAAAAGGGAGTGAGCGGATTTGGCAGTACGGGTTCACACTGAGCTGAAGACACGCTAGGGAATACTGTCCAGCCCTTGCTTCTTTTGCTGATTCAGCTGTGGAGCATGGTTTGATGAGGGCAAGCTGGACTGTTAATTTGTATCTATGTATTTAAAGAGGCTGGCCACAGCTTCCTTGACTTTGGATATTTTACAAGGATGTTTCCTATGTTTCTAACTATAGCTCAGAACAGCTAGTTTAGTAAGGATGGGGAAAGGAGCCTTTTTGTTGCCCACAGACTACTAGCTGTTACCAACAGGTTCCAGCACACCCTCCATGCATAGTTAGTATGGAGGAGCTGAGGAGCTGAAATTTAATTCTTCATACAGGTTCTGATCATTAAGGAAAAAAAAGTTGGAAAGGATGTTTCTCAACTCAGAACTTGCACTATGGCCAAGAAGAAAGGGTACTGCTTCAGTGCAAGTAGTAGTTGACTGAAACCATCAAAATTATTCACAAGTGAATTCAGACTTCTGCGTTTTTAATTCTCAGGCTTATGCATGGAAACCAGTATGTTCAGGACTTGCCCATTTCTGCAGGCAGTGTGTTGCTTTGGGCAACTTTTCTTGATGTAGATGTGTTTCCAGTCTGATTACATCAGCTAGCTTCCTGTTTGCAGGCATGAAGGAAAGATTGCTTGTCTAGGGAGTGCTCAGATGGAAGAGAGTTGCTTTTCTCTGTTGCTTCTCCTGTTTTTTCATGTTCATTTCCTCTTGGATGCACATATTGCTATATTTTGTTCTGCTTTAGATAATACTTTATGTAAATTGTTTCATGGGACAGTTTATATTTAAGAGTTACAGAATTCCCTTCACTATGGTATTACCTGATTAGTAGCTGTGAATGAAGCAAGTGGAAGTTGCTACAGCTGTTTGGGATAGATCCACGGTAAGGCTGAGTGGGAAGATGGAGTGGGAAGATGGTGGGCATGTGAAGCATCTTCAGAATCTGTAATGGTGGAAAAAAGGTGTTAACATTTTTGAGGAAGGTGAATCCTAGGAGCGTTTACTGCTGCTGGCCAGGAGGGGGAAAGATGTCAGGTACTCTTGGAAATGCTACTAGAGACATTAATATTTTACAAGCATTCCAACATGGTTAGAGGTGATAAAGGTGGGTGTTAGCGTTCTGCGTTCCCTATACATATATATTATCCTGGGGAGATCAGTATGCTGCTTGTATGTAAATCATGCCAGTGGAAGAGCAAGAGTAGGACTGCTCTGGAAAAGCCCTAGTGCAGCTGGCCACAGGGGAGACCAGAAGCCTGAGAAAATCTGTAGCTTGTGCTGACATAAATGTCTGGCTCTTGCTTTTTACTTCCTGGAATGGGCAGGAACAGAGAGAGCTGGGAGAGTTGGCTTTCTGCTTGGAAAGTATCTCTATGTATACTGCCACAGCTGATCTGAACTGTTGAAGTGTATGGCTGTGACTGTTGGAAGAAGGCAATTTTTATTCTTTCAAGTAGATCCTGCAAATGCAGGGATCCTGTAAAACCTTGTGAACAATGAACAGTAGCAAAGATCACTGCCCACCTACAAAAACACACTCGCATGCAGAAAATGTGTTTACACATGACAAAAGCAAACAGATATTCAGACTACAGTTGTGTCTCTACCAAACATGAGGCCATTGTATTTTGTGTTTTTTCTCCATCCTTCCTTTTTTTGGCAGGTCACAAGATATGCATTAAAATGCAATATGGTATAAGTGATAGACTTGGCACACTAGGTATTTATGCTGTAAAGTAAAGAATTATAGCTTGTGCTTATGTATTACCCTGTACTTAAAGGGACTTCAGAAAAAGAGGGTTTGCTTGATAACCCTCTGAAGTGGAAAGCAGTCATAGGATAGCACAGCTTTGAAATAGAAGACATTGTTTAATTAATTTTTTTTTATGTTAATGGACAAGTTCATGGATCCTTCCTGTTGGCAAGCTATACCTTCCAATCAACAGAAAGGGCAGAAGAGCAGCTTTTGAGTACTTGCCTACTTTTGACAGACAGGGAACTGAAGGAGTAACATCAGGTCTAAGGAGGAATGACCGTCTTGCAGAGAAGGATCATTTAGCCCAGAGCAAGCAGTGCAAAGGCTGTATGTTACGCTTTCTTGAGTGGCTTTGCTAGGCTGTGCCAGTGGCACCTCCTGCAGCTGCAGCCCCTGGGGGACTGTCATTTCCAGCTCTGCTTTGCTGCTTCTGTAGGGCCAATCAAAAAATTGTTTCTGGTTTCAGGTAATACTTTTGGGCAAGAACTGTTTTTAACTGATACCATATCAGTGATCCAATCAAGAGTCAAGTGAATGGTAGTGCTGGTATGGTGAGGGGTGGGTAGTGGCTGAGAAAGGATACCCCTTAAGAAAGCACTGTTGCAGAGGAAAAAGTGTGTGGAAATGCATACTGAATACCATTAATAATACCTTCTCTTTAAGGCTTTAGTAATTGTCTCCTACCTTTCTGAAAATTGCTAATTACAGTTGGTTGATTCTATATATAGTAGCTATGGGGGGAAGCAAAAAAACCTTTGAGCATGACAAGTGTAACTTGTCCAAATGCAACTGAAATTTATAGGAAGACTTGTTTGATTGAATAGAATTGCCCAGTCATTCAGAATTTTCAACCCTAAGTTCAGCATGATGCTGAAAGTTGAACTGCATCTCTGATATTCTATCATAGATTTAAGATGTCTTTTATGTTTTAGGAAGATCTGAATTTGACATGCCTTATGGAAAGCTCTGTACTTATTTTGTATCCAGGCTAATGAGTTTGTTTTAAAAAAAAGAAAAAGAAAAAAAAAGGCCACAGTTTAGCTTATAATACTCTTCAAATGGCATTATATTGATTACTGAAAATTGCCATAATTTTAACCATGCCTCTTTTCGATTTAAGGTAGGTTTGTTACTGTTTGATCGCAAGCACTGATTTCAGTGTGATTCAAGTGGAAAGTCTGATTCCTGAACCAGACTAAAAAGCCCCATTGTTATCTAGCTGTACTGACTGAATTTAGAACATACTTTTAAATTGTTAATATCTGCATGCATGCTCTGTATGTTCTTACTTGGAGCAGAAATCAGAGCTGTAGATGTTAGTGGTCTAGTCTGCAAGAATCTTATAAGGATAAGAAGATAAGGGAGAACATTTTCAAAGTGCTTATTGATTTAAAATTAAAAAGTCATCTTAAAAACTACTTTATCTCAGTGTTACTGTCATTGGCAGTACAGCTCAGTTTGTCAAATTACTGCTGCTGCAGAGACTGTCAAATAAGTGTCGTCTTCCTGGCGTGATTCTTTTTTCCCATCCGCTCCATTTTGCAATGCTTCACTCACATTTCAAGTTTTATCTTTAAAAGAAACTATTCGCAAAAAAATTGGAATATATTCAGATAAATCAGGAGGTATTTTTTGTATATAATACAATGTTCTAACTTATATCCACTGATCTTGTCCCTGCTGTATTCTAATGCTGCAGCCTTTTTTTCTCCGAGATCTCTAATTAGCATATTCTGGGTGAAGTTGTGCAGTATAACTGCTATAGCATAAAGTCTTCCTAGGTTGATGGATGGCTGGCTTTAATGATCTTGATTCTTGCCCGTGGGAAAAGCTAGAAATGATGCAGGTATAATTTAGATAACTCTGGGATGAACTACCTAAATTGAAACCTTATCCTCCACTGCCTTTGGCAAGAATCTCTCCACCACGTTAATCATTTTTCTTGCCTTAAAGGCCTGTGTTAGAGGGTTCTTCTAAGTTTTTAGAAGAAAGTCACATCCTGGAGTTGATGTGGTAATGTCCTTTAAAACTGCTTCTTTTTCCTTGGCTCATGGGCTAGAAGTGTTGCTCTGTATTACACTCTTTAATGTGTTGCAAAAACCTGGAATGATAAAATATTAAAATAAGCAAAAAAGACCATAGGAAATTTTTCTATGAGATGTGATGTAGTGCTACTCAGTTGTAAATTTAGATCATATTGCAACATTTATTAATTGGGTCATATATCTGATGCCAAGTTGCAGATCATGGGTATTTGATAAAGTGATAGCAGAACTTGAAAATCTAGTTTTTATGTTTAAGAGCAATATACATCTTACAAATGTTTGACAATTGGAAACAAATTGTTGCAGTTTTGTAGTTTTAAGCACACTTTGATTAGGCAGATATTTTGCTTTTTATTATTTTCAGTATGGATTAGCTTAATTTTTAAGTCTTCATAGACCAGTTTCTGTAATCCAGCACTTTTACTGCAAGTCAGAGTTGAAATCTATGCAACCATTTTCTTCTATAGTCAAAAAAGAGCACACTGAGTTTTAATGTTACAACAAATTTTACACAGTAGGTCTCTTCAGTCAGTCTGGATTGTGGATTCATGAGAACAAAAGGAAGGATTCATTAGGCTATCTGTCAGAACTGTAAAAAGAAATTCAGTTACGGTCTATGTTTCTCTTTAGATCTCATAAATGGAGCCCAAGAACAGTGTGAATTGCCTCCTATGGATGGTTTTCCTCACTGTGAAGGGAAAATAAAGGTAACTGAACTGTTTTTAATCTTATTATGTGTGTTCTGTTAAAAACTGTGCATATGTTGCAAGAGGTCACTACTCAGACCATGGCATAAAACAAGAACAACTGGGTCAAAAAAGAAAAGAGGATATTTAGGAGTGTCGGTCACTGCAGCACTGCTCACCTCAAGCCTTTAATGCTACTGCTGCAGAGAAATAAAGTGGCATCCTATTAAGACAGGCATAAAATGCTATATTTAATAAAATGCTTTATTATTTGAATGCTGTCTTGTTATTCAGAAACTTTCTTCTCCTTTTTGAAAAGCCCTGTTTTCTTCCCCATTATGAGTCATTTGGCATTCCCCTACCCCAGGACCGCGATTATGTCTGTACCTCATTCTAGTCCTGTCTCTGTTTCAGCAAGACATTTGTTGACACTTCTTTCCTCTCTTCGCCAACAACTCCGTCCAGTTCCTCCCTTCCCCTTTCCTGTTAAAAGCATTCTGCTGCTTCTGCTCACAAGCTAGGCACTGCACTAAGTGTGCAACCAGAACTCTGGGGTTCACAGTTGATTCTGTGTAAATCCTGTGTTTTACTAATAATGCAGTTGGAAAGGCCAAATATTGAAAGCCATCAGACTTCTGTTGGAAAGGAAAAAAACAAACAAACAAAAAGTTGCAGAGATGGATGGTTTTGGTTCCCCCCCCCCCCCCCCCCAAGATACATTTCAAATGTAAGGATACTGTTTTAGCAGTGGGGGACAAAAGTAAAATTGCTGGACATTTAAATATCATTATCAAGTATTATAATTTATTTCTGAAAGAGAAAACAAGTAACTACCAAAGTACATGTGAAATTATGTTGCCTTTTACTCTAAATAAGATTCTTTAGACAATAGTATTTAAAACAAACCCCACAACTGTGTTAAATCTCTGGTCTGTGTTTTGATTTGTTTTGACAAACTGGCTGCATAGTGGCTATGTAATACATTATTTGAATATTAAAGTATGAATTTAAATCAATTGTTTCTGAGGAAATGGCAGATTCTTGGCATAATCAGGCAGATTTCAATCTTGGTAGCTGAAATGATCTGTTAAATTCCAGAGCAAGTGTAACAAGGGGGGGCAATGCAGTCAACTCCAGCCACACCCATACGTCTGGATCCCGATTGTATTTTTCCTTTTGATATTGGTCTCTCCTTGCCTGGCTACCAGTTTGTATAAACTGTGCTCACATCTGGTGTGTAGTTACTTCCCCAATGTAGCTGAATGCAGAGATGCATTATGCTGCAAAATATCCATGAAATTACTTTTTTGTTATTTGTGATTTTATCTGGTTGGATATAGTTGCTTGCAGCTTTCCTCTGTTATTCCTGAGTTCAGTGTGAAACAGTATGGAGTTATTACGTAGTACTTAAACCTAACAGACTGTGTTTTTGTTCTGTTACAGTGGATGAAAGATATGTGGCGATCGGATCCCTGTTACGCAAGTTACGGTGTAGATGGGTCCACATGCTCCTTTTTTATTTACCTCAGTGAGGTCAGTAATCTTTTAATCTGCAGAAGGGGAGCATCATAGTGCCTCAGTATTTTTGGTAACTGTTGGCAAACCTTTCTCAAAAGAAATCATAACTTCAGAAAAATTCTGTTTTACTAGCTTTTTCTTCTTTATAGAATTATTATGAAGTGTGTTGCTATTATTCATAAGTCCTCCAGGTGTTTCTAGCCCAGAGAATTCTAATGTTTATAACTGAAATGATGTAAACAGCGACTGTCCAGGGCATCTACACTAGGTATCCTGTTTAACCGAAGTATGAATTCAGTCATGGATCCTTGCCTCTGAACACTTTTTCTGTTGCTTTCTATGTAGCTCCTGAGGTAGTAATAGGGAGGCTTTTGGGATGTAAAATTTGGAAAGTGGAGCTAGATGTTACATCCTCCTAAGAAACATGGCCACTTCCTTCTTGGATACAGTCATGAATTGCAGAGTCTGTTAACAGAAAACAAAAAAAACCCTGAAAGCCATGTTTTTGAATGTAGTTGCAGATATATTGCCACTTGACCTCTTCTTTCTTATTAGTAAAATTTTGATAACGTACAGCAACTGATCTTGGAAGTAGTATTGATACCTAGTGACTTACTGCTTGTAAAGAGTTGCGAGAGCCAATGTGGTTGCAGAATTGCAAACTTGTATTAATTGTGTAGTCTCTGCAGGATTTGAGGGGAGGGGCTGGGTATTTAAATTATATGTCTGAGATTAAAACAGTAAGTATTATGTAAGTAACTTGGTTGTAATGAAAACATTTTCTGTTAATTTACTCAGCTGACGATCATTGAACTTTTGGGGGCGTTGCTTGAAACAGCAGTAATAGTTAACAGTAATAGTTAAATACATATCCAAAACACGTATCTGAAGAAATAAAAGAGGCTGGATTGAATCATAAATTTGACTCATGCCATTGCTAGTACTAAGTGTTGATTTATTTATTGGCTATAAAGCTGGGGAAGGAAAAGAATACAGGATGACTATATTATTTATCCTGTTATTTATCATAGCAGATAGAGATGTGGTTTCATAATCATCTGAAGTTGATCTAAGTTTCTACTAAAAGGTTATGTTTTAGCATCAGCGGAATTACATTTGCGCAGTAGTATCCTGTCAGCCAGCAGGTGCTTTGTGTTTTTTAATGCTGATCTATCTTAAAAATGAAGATACATGTCAATTGAATGTGAGAATTTAATATTCTTAAATGACATTTATTATTTTGTATTTCTGTAAAAACACAGTATTTTCTGTGGCAATCTTTTCTGATCATCAGGTTTGAAAACTCAGTTGAGGCTGTTACTTTTTTCATAATTGGCCTTTCAGCTCATCCTCACAGTAAAATGCAAGCAGATTTACAGAGGCCAAATGGTTGTTTTTTCAAGGTTCTAGGGAATTTAATTTTTTCTTTAAGCAGCAATATTGAATTTGGGCTGCTTCTCATTTCATGATGGAACAACAGTACAATTAGTCTATGTGTATATTTGGTAACTTCAAACAAAGGTCTTGTGCTTTTTGTTTTTTTAAAGCATTTTCCCATGACAGAATGTAAAACTAATATTGGGTGAGCATGTTAGTAACCTTGAGTTTAAATTTGGCATTCTTAATCCTATGATTAATTCCATGATTAATGCCCAGCAACAGAGGTTGAAAGCTTAAATGTTTGCGAATGCATGCATGAAATGAAATTCTAATAACACTACAATGATGTAGATTTATGAGGTGTGTTGGCTGCTAAGGATAACTTGGAAATGCTGTTGCAAGAGTAATTTGTCAAAGTGGACAGTGATGAAGAGTTGACAGTTTATAGTATGGTTGCACAGCTGAATGATAAATGTGTCCACAGAGCTCTCAAGTCAAAACTGCTGATTTAAAGTATTAAAATGCATTAGGGTACTGGAAGGATATTACTGTCAAGATTTTTCTGTTTTACTTTAAGATTACAGTATAGGAGTAAGATGGTTGTGTACACATGCTCTGTTTGAAAAGGCAATATATGCATCAAATTATGCACAACCTCAGTTTGAAAAGACAGAATATGCATCAAATTGTGCATATGTCTACTTTTGCTATTAAAATGGCCTCTACAATCTAGTGTGACAAGCACCTGTGCTCTTTCATACTCTTTTGGGATCTACTTTTTTCTTCTGAAGCAGTTCAGTTAGGGTATTATGTTACACTCATCTAGCACTCTTTGTAATACAATTTTAAACTTGTAAACAAAGGAGCCCATAATATTACATTTCGGTGTGTAACATGGGGTCAGAACCACAGAGAGACAAAGTAACTTTCCCACAGTTTATGCAAAGGTTTAGAAACAAAGCTTGCAATAAACCCCAGTCTTTGGGTATCTGTCATGTGCCCTCATTGCACTGTCACCATGTGCGTCTGCAAATTAGAAACAACACAGTCAAAATCCAGGCTGTCCCAAGTCGTCTCTTCTGAACAGCCTGCACGAGTGCAAGTGTTAGCAGTTCTGCCTCCATTGGTTTGCTTTGGATGACGTTCCTGCGGGAACATAAGAACAGCTAGCTGAACAGCTCTTCTCCACTTTCCTTCTTGCGTATTGGCTCCTTGAGCAGAATGGGATGCAAGCATGACAGCAGAAGGAAAGCAAGAAGCAATCCAACACATTCAGGCTTGTGTTTTTTATTTAAAGTTGTGTCCTGTACAGACTTGCAGGTAAAGCTTCAAGGGCTTTGTCCTTCCATCTTGCTGTTTAGCTGCAGGCGCCGGATCACTCCTGGTGGATGATATGCAACTGTGCGGTCCTCGTAACACTAATTGTGCTGGAGCCTTTGAAAGACTGGAGGAGACACAAATGGCCTGAATAGCAAAACCAGACTTACAGTCTCCTGAATAACAGAGCAAGGCAGGGATTAGAAGTAGCAAAAATTGAAAAGCAAGTTAAGCCATCTCTAAGGTTTCTGGATAGTTGGGACTTGTTTCCTTTTAACCATGATACAAACTTCTTCATTGAGAAGAGTTATTTCCTTTTTAAACTTACCATTTAGTTATGAAAAAGCTAGTTATTTAACACTGTAATGTCACTGGCACAGTTATAATTTTCACGGATGGTATTGCCTCTGGGGAGAAATGTGAAAAAATGAATTTCTAGACAGTACAAAAATATATTTCACTGCAAAATGTCAGTTTGCAGCTGAAGAATGAAGCATTTAAAAATATCTTCTAGAAAATGAATTTTGCACACAGTTTCCCAGCTTAACAAAAAAAAAAAAAGTGGAGGGGTCTTATCGCTCCTTTTCTTCATCTAGATATGTGCTTTCTCTGAAAGAACTGCCTTCTGCAGAGGAGTGGGACTGCTGCTGTGCCTGCTGGTCAGTCGGTAGCTGTGATGCAAGTTACCACTGCCCAGGGGTCATTACATTAACACTTACCTGCTGGAGCTGGGCAGATCTCATCAAAATCTCAGGTTTGGATCTCCAGCTCACCTTTCAGGTGCAAGCGTAATGTTTGGTACCCATCTTGGAAGTGGATCCAACACTTTAAAGACTAAAACTGTTTCAAAGACCAGTCTTTGAGACTGTGGCCTGTTTGCTAGTATACCACTGGAGAGAATTCTTGTTTTCAGTTCTTCAGACTTGATGGAAACAGAATGCATGATTTGGTTGCAGTAGTATTTTTCTTTACGCTGTTACTTTTACTTTGAGAGATGGAGCAGAAAAATACAAACTGAAGGTGATTTTGAATGTGGGTTTGTTTCCAGAATACAAGCTGTAGTCTGAGGCACATTTTAGTGAAAACACCTGGGAATCGTAATTATGCAGGTTCCCCAAATCCTTGTGGTTTTCCTGGTTACTGCGGTTGGCTAGTGTCTGTGTGGAAGTCCCCCTTTCCACAACTTCCGCTGCATGTGTAAGCTAATTTCTGACATTGATGTGAGTTAATCATTTGCATTTCTTCATTGTAATTTAAAATCAAACCAACTTCTTTGAGTTCTAAACGATTACTCAGAAAATTGAGTAAGACAGTGTTGTTTTCTGAAATGTAAAGCAGCAAAAGCTTGAGCTTCTTTAGTCATTTTACATGTGTCCCTAAGAAATTGAAATGCCAATGATCGTCAGTACTTTGTCCCCAAATCATCCAGTAGCGTAGCAGCCTGGATTTGAGCGATTGGGGGTCAGTTGTCTTTTCTACCTTAGCCATTTGAAACTGGGATTAGTATTTTTCTGTCTTCTTGGAAAAGGCGTAGATAAGAGAGGAATCAAATCTAGTGCACATTACTGAAGTTAGATAAGAGACCATTTGTTGATTTGATGATCGTGTGTAAAATTCCATGTTGCAGCGTCACTGGGACTGCAGGTACCTAACACCCAATGTTTGGGATTGCCTTTGGAAACAACCAAATCCAACGTTACCTGTACACTCCTCCATTTCACTGAACAGGCAGGCAGTCATCTTGCACACTGCAGATTTTGTAGCATCTTCAAAATGACTACCTATCACTGAGGAAATGCTAAACAAAAGATTCGTATTACAGCTTTTAGAGGAGTTGAGAAAGTCACCTTCCCAATGGGAGCAGTTCTTTCGTATCAAATTCTCAAATGGATTTTCTAAGTAAACATTATGAGTTCTCTTCTCTGCCTGCCTTCATACTGCCTAATGAATTTAAAGATGCACGTTCTTTCACCAGCTACTGCAGCACTGGTTTGGTTTGTTTTTTTTATTTCCCACTCTGGGACTGACATAAGATACTTAATAGCAGCACTTCACTGTGGATAGAATTACACTGAGCAATAACGCTGTTCACCTGATGTGCAAATAAAGTTGCTTTAGTTTCCCTGTAGATGGGCTGCACCTGTCCTTTGGAAGAGTCCAAAATGAAGATGATCCCAGGTGTTTAGAGAGAGTACCCTTCAGCTTCTGCTTTATTAAACTCCCACTATGGCTCTTTCAAAGCATAAAGGACTTCCATAAATTTTGGATGTGGATTGCTGCTGGCAGAGTATACTTTCTTTCAGTTTGGAAGAGGCTCAGACTACCCCAGTGCTACAGACGTTTGCCAGGTTCATATAACTGTGCCTGAAGTCCTTGCTCCGCAATATAGCCAAGTGCTGCAATCTTGACTTCCCTTCAGTTTTAGTGTGTTTCTGAGGAAAAGGTATTGGAACCAGGTACCTGCAAAACTTCTGTAAAACATACTCTTCTAATTTCTCTTGTTTGGGGTGGGGTTTTTTTGGTGTTCAGTCAGTTACCCGTAAGCTACGTAAAGATAAGGTCACTGTGAGAGTGGATTGTGTATGATAAGGGATTAGAGAAACTCTTGAGTTCAGTTTAAGCAAAATCTGGGCATTCACACCCCAAAGCAGTTCAGAACATCAACTTCTCACTAGTATCTGGAATTATGTAGCACACAAATTTTGGACTTCTAAAGTACCATGCAACCTGACATTATGGAGCTAGTTACATATGCTTCAGACAGTGCTGTGTCTGCTGCAATTCAAAACCAGGTGGGACCATTTGACTTCTCAGGTGGGCCTAGTTTCTTGAGCATGATCAAAGACTACCTAATGCATTTGACTGGCATTGAATTCAACACTAGTTCAAGAGGCACAGCTGGTCTTAGTCAAAAATGTGACAGGACAAAGATAAATATAGTTTGTTCTGAATAATATATTAGCATTTATATCACTCATCCAAAAAATGGTCAGTCTTCAACTCTGCAGTTGCTGCTTCCCAACAATCTTCTTTAACTGCTAATCTGTAGTCTGGTACCGCATCCTTCCTATTAAATCATGTGCATGACAGTGTAACAGTTGGTTGCTATGGAGAGAGTAAGCTAGAGAAAGAACTGATGCTAACGCAGTGAGAGGAAGATTGTCATGGAAAGGAGGGGAGAGGAGTCCTTGTTCCTTCTTTGGAGACAAATTCTGTGTTTTGTCTTTAATGATCAAATAAAATGCATTAGCAAGTTGAAGAGCAGGATGCAAATGAACACTGCTGCCCTCCTTCCCCTTGCTCAAACTTAGGGCTTGTTGCATGTGGGTATTCTGTACCTAAACAAATACAAAGCTCAAGTATTTCTATGTTTCTGATGGAGATTTCATCTAGACACACTTCAGTGATACCATAATCCTTTCTGTCACCATTGCCAATGACAGAGAAAAGGTGCATATGAATGGAACAATACCTCGTTTGTAACTGCCTTAGCACATGCTATATTATCTTTTGGTTTATAATCATAAGCATGCGCATCTATATACACATATTTGTATATGCACACACACGCACTTTTTTTCCATTGTACATGTTATTTAACCACAAATATTCCTGGCCCAGGACAAGGTACACTTTAATGCTGTTGCATTTTCTGCAGACTTTTGTTATGAGTTAGGTGGTACCATACTAGTCCACCAACGTAGATTTTTTTTTTTTTTTCTTCCCACCTTCACCCTGTTCTGTATTAGGAGCTTCCAGAAAATGGGATGCAAAACAAAGTCCCTAATTCTTCCCCTTACATTCCGTGCCCTATCGCTGTCTCATCCCTAGATGTTTAAATGAAAACTGATAGGCTTTCTGTAGGCAAATTGGGAGCAAGGGGAGAAAAGTAAGTTCCAGGCATCAGGTGTTTTCACAGAGCTTGCATCACTGTTGGTGCTTATTTGTCACACAAGACAAGGGAGATTGAAGGCCTCCACTTGAGCAGATCTGAGCAGTTTTAGACATTCCTTACCTTTCCTTTTCCCACATCTATAGCTGGAAGTTAGTACTCACTGAAGCAAAACCTGACTTGTACTTATCTTATAACAATAAGTCTGAGAAAAATGGATTAAGTTTTCACTTGTATTTGCTGGGAAAAAGATAATTTCATGAGCATCCTCCTGCATTTTTCAATAACTATAGCACCCACCTTTGTTTTCAAAGAAGTTCCTGTGGCAGTTGTTAATAGTCTGAATCTGAGAAAAACAGCTGCAGGACTTGTTCAGAGATGATGAGTACAACTAGAGTTACTGTTGTGGGCCGTTTTTGGGTCATACAAGGCAACCAGAAAAATGACATAACCACGTAGGTTTCATACTTAGTTATAAGCATCCTTGTGGTGTTCTGTATGAGAAACCCTGAAGCGATTGGCGAAAGTGGCAATACTTGGTTCTTTAAAAGACAAATAAATTAAAAAAAAAGCCCACCCACTTTCTAGATCATCTGAAGTTCTCATGAAACTGTAGGTCCTGCCAAGAGCTGTAATTAGATATAGTTCCTAGGCTCAAAGGTTAGAAATTGCATGTTCTGGACAGGAGATGCTTAAGTGCTCCGTTTGAATTGAATACTGGCACACTGGGCAAGAGAGAAAGGCCAAGTAATGAAAGAGCAGAAAGTGGTTGTCTTGAAAAAGGCCAACAGTATGGTTATCTAGATTATTTTTACACATCTTTCAGAAACAATGCAACAGAAGTAGTATGTATTCTGCTCTGTGGATCATTACATGGGGCAAAATAGAGAGGAACACAAAGTTCATTCTGCTATTCATCTGGGTTAGTGCAAACTCTTGCCTTTGATTCTGACACAAAGTACTGAGAACTATTTCTTTATAGGATTTTTAAGCAGTCTTTAGTCAGGCTTTGTACCGCTGTAGACCTTAATTTTACATAGTGCAAAGCAAAACCACAGTTACCTGGAAGCTTTTTACTTGAAATTCATACTAAAATGCAATTGCTCTGCTTTTTGAGGAAAGCAGCAATAAAACTTAGCAGCCTGCTAAGTATCTTGTATAAGTATCATCGAATCAGCAGTCTTTTTAATTCTGTAGTAAAAGCCTGTCAGTGCTATATTTTCCTTTTCCAATAGTTCTGCAAAGGCTGTCTCTGAAGTCTTGGATACCGTGTGTAGTTGCACAGGTTGAAAACCCTCTTCCTTTTACCAAAGCGTATATACACTGTTGATCATCTGTAGTTTTCACTGAACAGGGAAGCAAGAACTGGAGATGGAGAGAAATATCTCTGTTCCCTCTGAAAAACTTGTTTTTGTTGGAAGTGTGATGTTTCTTGAGTACTAGGCACCTCTAAATACAGATGTTGTGAATTGTGTAGACTTCCCTGCTGTAGCTTTTCACTTCTGCTTTCTGCACCCTGTATCTACTTGATAATACCTACCATGATCTAGAACTGACTTCTGGTGTATGAGCTTCAGTGTTGAGTGTTTGGGTGTTCTGCCTGTTGCCATCACTGTGGTTGTATTCTGATTTTCCTCCCGGTTTCTCTTGGAACCATGAGTTAATTCCAGTTGATTCTTTAATTATCTGCAAAATTAACTCATGTTCTGAACAACAGAATTTATATTAGCATTTTGGCTGGTTTTGCTATCATAATGTTTCCATCTTAGGGGCATGTATACCCCTGATCTTTTTTGCCCAAGAATACCTGAAATTCACTATCAAAGTAATCCTAGTTTGGCTGGTTTGTCAGGCGGTACTTTGTCTCTCTATCTCCACTTTCCCTTCAGTCAATATGTTAAATTAATAAGGTGTTTCCTTCTTTCCCTTTCCCGTGGTATGTCAGATTTGTTTGCTTCATCTTTGCTTTCTTGGTGCTCTTGTTAATTATTATCCCCCATCTAACAACTCTTTATGAGCTATTGGCTCATAAAAATGAGCAGAATTCTTTCCTTTTTCTATAAGAGAATGCTTTTCTATAAGAGAATTCTTCCCAGTGCACTTATCGGTCCTGAAAATAATAAAACAACTGGCATACTTTGAAAAGTATGCGTTCAGAAATCCTCCGGTGAGTTAAGTGGATCTTTCCAATGAAAAGAGGAATTGACTGAATATCAATGAGGACAAACTAATGCTAGACCAACTGCATACACTGATAGTACTTTGAATCTAATCCTGAAGTGTTTATTTGTGATTAGAATTGCTGTAATTTAATTTAGAGTAGAGGAAATGTTTCTAAAACCACAAAAAGAACTGTTTTCGTGTTTCAGTCAGTGAGGCATGCTGCTAACTGTCCTTGGCAGCTCTGAAAAATCTTCAATTCCTTTAGGATGCCTGATGGTGTGATGTGAAATATGTGAAGCCAGAAAAGGGGCATGTACAGTAGTCCTTGAAATGTCATATCTTAATATAGATCAGTTTTAATGCTAGGAATAATTCAAAATTATTTGTATTATTTTTAAAAAAAAAAAAGGCAATTGGGACTGTGCATGATTTGTAATATAGAGCTTGCAACTCTCTTCTACCAGTGATTCCACAACTTATGTTAGTAAAAGTTAGGATTGTTAATTGCTACAATTTCTAGTATGTTTGCAGAGTTGGAGACCACTGAAGAATCAAATGTTTTCAAATGAGGTTGATCAAGTCACTGCTTTCAAATGTTGTATTAAATACGTTGAGTGGATTAAGTCATAGCGTTCAAATTAATGCTTCCACGTAATTTGTCTGAGGAACCTAAGCTTGATACATTTCTTCTCTTTTAATGAGGTTTTGATGTCTATTAATTTATTTTCATGTGATTGGTCTTCTAGGCAATCATTTGGTATGATCGTAAGCTTTTAATCTCTAATGCTTCAGGCTTACTGCAGCATGATTAAGCTAAAATTGTGTTTTGACAGGTCTATGACTGGAGGAACCGTAAGAGCAACTCTGACTTCTAATTCTCTGGGAGTTGTGAACTTAATCAGTAGTGATGGGGTATCTTAGCTGGCCTATAAATTTTTGCATTTCTCCCTTTTCACAGTACAGTTATGTTTCTGTTTTCATGGGTTTGCCTCCAACAGTGAGATTTCTTCTTCCCCGAAGTGAATGGGCTAATTTCTTAAGGCACGCGAATAATAAAGATCCTACAAAACAGGCAAGGTCCCCAGGGGGGAGAGCACATGAGCTTTCAGTGATTTGCATCCATTTACTGTTTCTTCCCTAACTACTAGCTGTTGTACTTTTCTTTTTTTCTAGTAGACAATAGTAGAAATAGTGCATTTGCACTGATTGTTTCTCTAAGAATTACAGCTATTAGTACTTGTGGATATTGTTACTTATGCTATAATTTTGTTACTTATACCCTTCAAATAGGGTGGGTTTGGTTTTATTCTTTTTGTCTCGATTGCTACAGGGTAGAACTTTGATCCTTGGTTTTTGTCAGGCTTTGCCTTTTTATAAAGATATTTGAGGGAGATGGGAAATGTTCCCAAATACATATTTTTTAAGGTCTAGAAACATAAAAAACTTAGTCCTTTTCAAAAACATTTAGGAACTGCTCAGAGAAACCATATTTAGAGCATTTAACAGCTAACCTCTGTCTTGGAAGGGTTTTATATCCTGTACTCATTGTCATGAATGAATATCTAAATGCAACTTTTGGTTGCAGATTTGCAAGATTAAAATGGTACTGAATAGCAAAAAGTCTTCTTAAGCTTTTCTTGCAAACAGCAATTTTACCTTGCAGTGACTTACTAATCAGCTGATGCCTTATTTAAGCCGTAGAAAGGTGTAATATAAAGGCAGTGAGACACTTTGGTAGACTCCAGCTGAAAGTAGAATAGAATGATTTATTTTCATGTGATTGTTTTACAGGTTGAAAATTGGTGTCCTCGTTTACCTTGGAGAGCAAAAAATCCTAACGAAGAAACTGATCAAAAAACAGTGGTAAGAACAATGTTAAAACATGAGAAGTAATTCAGTAATTGTGATTCATGCAAAAGATCCTGGAATCCTGTGCCACATAAATGCTAATAAGACCAGAATTTACCATTTTTCTTCCTCAGCTCCTCAAAACTGAAGGGAAACATCCTTGACTTGATCCTTGATATGTAACTCATCATGTATTTTCTCCAATCACTGTATCACACTGTAGTCTTGGTGGTAGATTTCCATTAAAAACATTGTTGTGTTTAAATTTATGAAATACTGTATGCAGATACTGAGAAAAATTACAAATCCATAGAGTGTTCACCAGTGTTAAGTGACCATATGTGAAACTGTCCATATTTATTGTCCCATAAATCTTTTATATATATATAAAAAAAAAAAAAATGCCTTAATGGAAGAGGCTTATGTACATTTCAGTTTTGTAGTAACATTTTGATTACTCCTAATTTTTTTCCTTTAAAACCTACAGCATGCAGAGTTGTTTCTAAACTGTTATAGCCTAATTATGTAGCACTTAGGTATCTTAAGATAATTGCTGGGCTGTATGTGAACATTGTTTATATAATTTAGATATAGGCTATCTCATTTTGTAAAGCCAATTGTTCTTAGATCAGTCTAGCTTTAAAATGAATATTTCCTTTAAAATTTATACTCTAGTAATGTTTCTTCCTTCATGGTATAATAGAAGACTTCAATGTATTTGGAAGATTCATGATATATATGAATCTTCAGCATACTGTTCTGATTTTCTATTGTGTTTTAGGGATACTTTAACCTCATTTTGAAGCACATGAACAAACCCAAATCTTATACTGCAGAAATAAATGCATTGTGAAACATTGCAAACATACTCTGGGGCTACCAAATACTATTGATAAAAATAACAGTAATTTATGTGGCTTAGAAACATCTGTTTAAAGCTATCTTCAATATTTGAACTAAAATCTCAACTTGACTTTAGCATTAGGAGTGAGGGTTTTCGGGGTTTGTTTTGTTTTTTTTTTTAAATGAGGAATGTAAAACACAGTTCACACTTGAGAAGTTTTTTCACTTCTGGAAAGTACATTATTTGAAGAATAACTAATGTTTTGGGGTCTATTTAATGCTTTAATTGAAGGCTGAAATTCGTATCAACTTTGATAATCTCTACAAAATGATGTCAAGACATGAGGAATTCAGGTGGATGATGTTACGCATCAGACGAATGGCTGATACCTGGATTGAAGCAATTAAATCACTTGCAGAAAAACAAAATTTGGAGAAGAGAAAACGAAAAAAGGTAAATAAAAACAGTTTTCATTCCTGCCACTTGCAGTCATAGAGGCTCTTTTAAGCTTCTTGTTCCAGAAGTAACTTCAGAGTGGAAATGCCAAATATGTCTATAAGGCACGTATTTATACTTGTGCCTCTTTTCAAGTATTTCACTGTTTGAAATTACTGTTACAATGGGTATTTGCTTTACAAATAGTTTTACATACTTTCCATGAGTCAATCTTTGAGTAAGTTTTATAACCTCTTTAATTTTGGATAAAATAGAGACTATGTAGAAGTTTCTAAAGGGAGAAACTGCATTTACTGCAAGCTGATGACACTGGAGTGTGTAGTCATAGAAAACAACAGTTGTATATCATCTTTGTCCAAAACTGAGACTTTACATTTAAAACTTTGTTTTCTATTTGAGTAGACTTGAAGTTGACAACAACTTTGGATTTGATCAGTTTAGACCTCCTGTAAGGAGTTCAATTTAAAAACTGTGAGATTCTTGAAGTCGTGAAAAGTTCTATTTTATTTGATTTAATTTCTTTTTTTTTAATTGCTTGAACTAGTTAAGATAAACCCGAAAGTTGTAAACACAACAACGGTTTCCCTTCCTGCCTTGTTCTTACTGGAGCCAGTCCTGATTGACAGCAGGCCGTGCACAGTCATGTTTCTGTCCTCTCTCTTAAGCCTGGCTGGCTGCAGCTCAGCTCCTTGCTTGGGATTCTCAGTCCTCGCATGAGGTGTAGGTTCCATGTTGCGGCTGTAATGTTTGTTACATACTACAGCCCTTGAGTAGGCTCACCCTCTTGCCAAGGAGCAACTCCTCTTTCAAGCAGCCCTCCAACCCGGTTTATTAAAGAGGTATAACATCTGAGAATACATAAACTCAAAAATGAACAGAAGCAGTGCTGTCCTGCGCAGGCAGTTTTGATGGGATGCTCTAGTGCTTATTCTTTGCTTTTAAAAGTCCTCTGAGGTTACTCTTCAAAACATACGGTGATTTCATTTTAATATGTCCAGTTCAGTTCTGGGAGCTGTAAGAGATGAAAACAAAATGTTTATTTGAATGTTGCTTCTTTTTGAAGAGTGACGAAAAGGTTTCTGGGTGTCTGGGAGTTTTTATGCTTGGCAGTGTATGTACCCACGCTGAAATAACAGTCCAGGTATGTAGTGAAGTGTTTGGAACTCAACTTCTGTGTTCCATAAGAAATCTTCATAAGAAGATTGCAAGGAGCTACAGAGAAAACTCCTCCAGTGGCAACGGAAAGGAGAGGTTGTGAAAGCGTTCTGTTACTCTTATGCGGTCTTTACAAGTTCTTAATGGCTTGTTCACAACAGCATACCCTTCCTTAATTACACTGTCTTGCATAAGCAAGTAATGTCCTACTTGACAATATATGTGGTTATTCAATTAAAGTAAGTTAATGTGAGCCGCAACTTTCTGTGCAGAATTACAGATTATTTTGTGAATAATACCAATTTTGGAGTTTTGTTTAATTACTGGTCTAGTGGCAGATAATAGTGCAAAACAATGTGGTAACATTCTTAAAATGTTCTAGAGATCCATTACAAAATTAAATTATTGGATATTTTTTTTGGCCATAGTTGGAATTTAATAGAAAGAAAAAATGCTGTGGGGTATACTAGTTCCATGTTTAATGCTGATAACTCTAACATATGACTTTCCTTTCCAGATTCTTGTTCATCTGGGGCTTTTGACAAAAGAATCTGGATTCAAGATTGCAGAAAATGCGTTTAGCGGTGGCCCACTTGGTGAATTAGTCCAGTGGAGTGATTTAATTACATCTCTCTACTTACTGGGCCATGACATCAGGATTTCAGCTTCACTGGCAGAGCTCAAGGAGTAAGGAGATTACTTTCACTTTTGAAACTGGAATAAAAAAAAATGAATTGTAAACTCTTGAAGCTTCTATTAACAGTATGTAATTTCTTGAAGCGTAAAATGAAAGTGATAATTCCCTAAACAGACAATAAGATTATTTTCATGAGCTAAGTATATGTGCTATGAAAAGGATAATGTGTTTTCATTGTAGCTTTAGGCTCCTGAGACTTTATAAATGAATGTTGTTAAATTCAACCTAAGCAGCTTATTCTTTAACATTCCAGGTGCTTTAACCAACTGCAATAGAAAATATTACAGACTAGCCTAATTCTGTGTCCTGTTGTTCAGTTTCTGCTATTCTTCACTCAGTATCTGATTTTAAAATAAAGGTTTAAATCTTTTAAACACATTACTTTTGATGTAGTTAATTGCTTATGTTAGGTCAAATTGCTACCTCACTCATCTTTGTCTTGCTTTGCATATTAGTTCAGCATTAGGCATAAAATATCTGTTTTAAGCTTGAGCATGTACACTTTCTCTGTAGCTATCATTTTTTTTTATAGCAAACGTGACGTTATCATTTTATAGAGAGCTCTTATAGTATAAAGCTGTCAATAGAAGTCAGAAATTATTTCAAATAATTTCAAAGCTCACTATTTTTAAACGTTCCAACCACATTACTCTCTTGTTTAAACTAGATGAGGTTTTTAGTGGAAATTAGTGCTTTACTGATGTATAAACCGTTCTTCAATAAATGCTGAGCATCTTTAGCATTTGAATGTTCTTACATGGTTCCTGATTTGGAAAAGGCTTTTTTGGAAAGGGGAATTATTGGTAAAAATGGTATTACAGCTTCTATTCAAGGTATTTGGAAAGTAATACTTTTCCATATTCATTCTTTCTTTGTTTAGGATTATGAAGAAGGTTGTAGGTAACAGATCTGGCTGCCCTACCCAGGGGGATAAAGTTGTAGAACTCATTTACATTGATATTGTGGGACTCACTCAGTTTAAGAAAACCCTTGGTCCATCATGGGTACATTACCAGTAAGTATAACACTTATTTGACCTCTTCACTGCTTTGTTAAAGAGCTTTTTTTGAGTAACACCTCAAAATACATCCATATGAATTTGAATTTATTTAAAAGTAAAAATGTAGTTCTCTGTTGTCTTTCACTGTTAGGAATAAAGGGACTATTACCTGTTTGTTGCATACTGTCTTTATCCTGCCCAGCAAGTTTGGGATTCTTGGATTCAAGCATTTTTAATCTTAATGAATTATATTATCTTGTTGAGTCATCATCTTTGCCTCTCTTTCCCTCCCTTCTTTACATGCCCCCCACCATTGTTCTGTAAATTAGTAGATGAGCTGAGAGATTATTGGATTTTGTTGTTTAGCTGCAACACCAAAGGCATTTGGTTTTTCCTGCCAGTGGGTGTAACCATACTGGATTGATGATTGTGGATATTTATTTATTCTAATTGTATTGCCCAACAACAGCAATGGAATTTTTTCTGTTCCATCCCTTAAGATGCTGGGCAGAAAGTTGTCTTCAGGGGTAGGTCTAAAGAATAAACCTGCTGGTAACTGCGGTTGTTGTTGCTTCTGTATTCTATAAACATCTTGCCATTAGAAATGGAAGATCGTGGTCAGAAGAAATTATTTGTCCAGCCTTCTTAATGTCTACAGTTTTAGAACCACATTTCTTTTTATCAATAACTTTAAATCAGAAAGCATCCCAGGTGTTGTATGAATACATATCAGCATGAAATAAAACCAAATCTAATTTACTGACTTTGATTTTTCTGTACCTAATAGATTTAGCTGTGTTTCATGACCCATAAAGTCCAGTAAACCCTGCTTGAAGGAAGGTATTGAAAGGTGTTCGCTGCAGGCAGAAAAATTGTTTTCTCCCTATCTCAGGATTTTCTAGAGACTTGGATCTTTTCAGCATAATTTTAAATTAAAGTACTGTGATCAATGTTGCAGATTAGATTACTCTTAATATCTTATTTGAAGCAGAGGAGTAAATGGATATTCTGGTTTTTAGGAGCCTGCTAATAAAGATAATCCCATTTTCCACTGAGCTACAGTTAGTTGTCTGTCTGCCAGATGTAATTGTCACTAGGCGATCACATACAGTATTGTTCTCAGGATATAAAACCATACTTAAAAATGTAAAATGTTTCTTCCCTTTTGCTTTCAGTTTCCCATTTGGTATATTCTGTAACGAAGATGTGGAAATACACCGTGACATTGAGATTATTAGATTAGCTCTTCAATTTTTCTAGCTTATTTCATGAATCATTAAATCTTAAGTTGTCAATCTGTTTTTCATTGAATCCTAATTTGTGGTAATGACTGACCTTTTCTGGTTTAGGAGAGTAGAATTAAATTTAACTCTAAATAAATACCTTAGGGTAGTATAGGAGTTTTTGTTAGGCTTTTGAAGAAAAAAAAAAAAAATTACTTAATGCCCCTCTTCTACAACATAGGATTTCATGGGATGGAAGGAGACCTCATCTAGTTCATACCCTTACTGAAAAGTAGATCAGATGTATTTGTCCTTCTTGAGACATTTTTGCCTAATCTTTTACTGAAGAGTCCAAAAGATGCCCCAGCCATTGTTTTATATTGTTAAGGTCATCTTTAAAGTGTTTTTCTTGGGCTGATTTCTTGCAAACTGCTCATTACTGCTTATTCTAATATGGTTCTGAGGAATAAATTACTTCCTTCCCCTCTCTGCCAGCCTCTAGAACATCTCATATACTGCTTTTCCTTCGATTTGCTTTTCTTCAACATAAATTTAGGGGGTTTGATCACTACTTATAATTCAGGTTTTGTAGACCTTTCATCAAACTTGTTGAATTTGCTGGGAATCTCTCTAATTACTTGATACTGTTCCTCAAGTTCAGTGTACAAAATGGGGTCCGGAGTCTAGCAGAGACTACCAGAATTGACTAGAGCAGAGGAATTAAATCATAGCTTCATGCAAGCTATCTCCTATTTGAGGATCTTCTTGCAATCATTTTTTTTTCTATCAGCATCATGAGTTACCTTATAAATATTCTCATCAAAATATTTTTATGTTTAAGCTAGTAAGTTCAGTGTAAGAGCATAATTATATGTCTTCATTCAATTCATTCCAGTAAAATAAACATTACCACAAATAAAGCTGCCTTATAGCCCTTGTTCTTTACAAACTTCGCTTTCTCACTCAGTTATATCTAATGTCAGTAGGAATAATTCTTTGTCTTGAAAGAAGTGTTTTGCTTTATGCCATAGTTTGTGCCAGTTTTTCAGCAGACATGCTGGTCAGCCTGGTCTGGTTTATGCGGACCAGACTCAAATACAAATAAAAACTTGTTTATTCACTTCAGATTGGAATAGAGTGGTAGAATACACCTATGCCTTCAGAACAGTCTCTTAAGGAGTGCCATTTATAATCTTTCTGAGTGAACTTGAGCCCTGAGGAAATTTTTGGTAATTGCAAATCAGGTTTCTAGAACTGCTAGCTCAAAAGAATGACACTGCTGCTCTGAGAGGTGAGTATTTCTGAACAACTGAAGTACTGCTTTGTACGTGTGAGATCTGTAGCACCGATGACTCTTGGTAGTACATACTTTATCTGTGGTATAATTGGTGCTGTAAATTGCATGAATATAGCAAAACAGATCTCATTTTTGGGTGCACCTTATTTTCAAGCAGAAGAATGCCTGGACATGCTGTATTTTTCAGTTCTGAAGTCTCTATATTTGAATGCAGTTTATGTGCAATGAAGCAACATAAAAATTAGTAGCTTAATATAGTTTGAGGAGTGCAGCTCATTGCCTTTCTTAGCACCCGCATCCTCCCTACAGCACATAAGAATCTGGTACTGTTTCATTTTTCTACAGTCTCTCCAGCAATGACTCATTCCCATATGCCAAAAATCCAACTGGCTTTATTCTTGAAATAAATTAACATGACAGCTATCCTGAAAAATGAGCAACATTCCTGCTTCTTACATGTTCTCTAGAACACATCTGCTTTAGCAGTGTTATTTTTTGACTAAGTTTTTACATTTTAAATGCAAGTACTGAGTGGTCTGAAAGTTAACGTGTATGTCTGCAAGGATTTCTATAGGCAGGTATGAGCTGCTCATGATCTGAGCTGGCTGGACATAAGCCAAAAGAGTCTGGAGTCTGTGTATCTGGGCTGGCATCTTGCTGTGCCTGAGCTCAAGCACCAATGCTTCCAAACCAGAACTGGCTGGATTTTGACCAGCTTGCTCCCAGGAAGATGTCTGCAGCCATATATGTATAGGTACCCTTTATTTAACAGTTTATGCTGGCATAGGCACTAGTTGCTGACAGTGATGGGTGCTGCTGGACAGCATTGCTCCCGTAGACAAAGATGAAGTATATGTAAGTAGAGTAAAATTGTAACCTCAGGTGGGAGAAGGATATGAATAAATGTGTATAAATACTTCCACTAGGACAGCCCAGTTAAGATTGTGCTTATGCCCAATATTTAAGGAAGAACAGTCACTTCAAAAATGGTCATAATCCTGGGTTACTTTTGTCTAAATTTTTTTTATAAGCCCAAAAATTGTCACTTCTAATGTCTTAGAAGAAGACTTTAATATGGATACTTCTATAAGCAGTTTGTTACCCACCAATCCTCTTTTTAATTAGTTATTGAATAGACTAATCAGCCTGACACCAGTTCCAAGGCGTGCTGTAATTCTCTGCAACTTTCTGCAAAAGCTAGGTGACACTTTAGGAAGGAGGGGGCAACTGAGTGGAAAACTAAAGTTAAAATTACACTAAATCAACATTTTTATTTCAAATATATCCCTGCTTTAAAAGAATATTGGTTTGCCATTTTCAAAATTAATTATTTCACTTTAGAAATCCTAAAACATATGTAAAATCAACATTTTGTTTAAATATAGTTCAATTGAAAGAGATTTAAACCACTGAGTGAAACAAATGGAGAATATAGTACTTGGTCAGACAATTGAGGCGCTCCTACCTGTGTTAAAATATCAGTTCAGCATAACTGGCATTATTTACACTAATTTCTAAATTTTAAATCTTTACTTTAATTGTTCTTTTCTGCTGCGTTTCAGGGATTAGGTTCACCAATTGAACTTTTGAGGTCTCATACCATTTCTGCACACACTTGTACTTTCTTTTGTGGTCTTTTTCTCTTGTCATTCTGACTTTCTTTATGCCTGAATCATATAAATATATTTTGGTTTCCCTCCTTCCTGCTTTAGCTTCATTTCCATTGTATCACATATCCTGTCCTGCTTCAGAGACCCTGTATGTATTGGACATAGTTACACATATCTCTGTGAAGAATTAGTGCTAAATATCTTACATCTGAGTACAGGACAAAGAGAGGAAACAAAGCATTTTGAGATGATCATATGCGATGTAGTGCTCCTTACATATATAATTTGACAAACTCCAGTAATGTTGCAGTTTTTCAGTAGCTTTCACCCATTTTTCATTCCCCTGTACTCAAGTACCTGGCCAAAAGCTGTATATTTCATAAGTTTGTTTTAAGGCCTGCCAAGATATAACAGGGCTTTTATTACTGAATGATTCATCAGTGCAGAAGTTGTTTTTGTCCTGCTGGAGTATTTTGTATGATGCAGAGATAATTACCACTGTTGTAAAATATTTTCATTGAGAACAGTTGACATAAAACACTGCACAGAAACTGATCTGTCAGCTTTGTTGTTTGGTGAATCATAATGTGTTGTATATTTTTACTTTCTTTTTGCTTGAAAGATCTCTGTGAAGATTAAAAAATATTAAATTTGCTCTATTTGTACTTTGAAATACAAAGGTGGCATTTCATGTGGGAGTTTAAAAGTTGCTGTTGTTTTTTTCTATTTCCCAATTCAATGGATACTTTAAAGAAAGGAGCAACATATAAGAAATATGTAAATGTATTTTTGGGACTAAATGCTTTCATCTTTTAAAGCTGAAAAATGGTTGGAGCTGTTCTTTCACCTTTTGGGGGCTAAGTTCTTTCACATTTTACAGCCAAAATCCCGATGTTTTATTGAACAGAATGTATATGGAATTGGGGCACAGGAAATACTGAAGACTGAGAAATATAGCCATTTTTAATAGTAACTTTTACAGCTACCTCCTTTCTCTGCCACCTGTGAAGTTGTGTCTCCTCCTTATCTCGCACAAGCCCAGTGATGCAATGTACAGTGGTAAGGGTCTTTATAACACAGTGTCACATGATGTAGGAACACATCCTATATAAGTTTTTTCCAAAAATTTTGTTTGTTGGCTGAAGAATGGTAGAGTCGGCAGCTTTGGAGCCATATAATCCAATTCATTTGCAGTGGAGCTAATGGTCAGTAAGATGGCCATAAAGTTCCTGTGCAAGCTGTATCAAAGGTTTGGCAGGCTGCATTTTGGAAACATAACTTCTGGAATCTGTATGCTAGAATGTGTGCCCTCTTCGTACTGAGGCTTTTTCTGCTTTTCATGTACTATGGGCTCTTTTTTGAAAGGAGACACTCGTAAATGAAGTGCTTCCCCCCCGCCCCCCGCCAAGGAATTAATAGGATTCTAAATAAAGGACTGACTGTGAATCATTCATCCCAGACCCTTTGTAATCCAATGCCAAGGTTTCTCTGAGTTGTAGACCAGTTGTTGCAGATATTTGACTTCTATATTGTTTCTTCAAAAGTCTGTGATAAAATGTTTCATAAATAAATGTCCTGTCTGACTGTAAACGTTCAGCAAATTAAACTGTCTTCAGTGCTTCTCCAGTAGGTCTAATTGACCCGAAAGTCAGACCTTGGAGACTAAATACAATTGTCTAAAGACAAAGTACTATTCTGCTCTGATCTTCTTGGCATGTGGCCCTTGGCTGTTGTAGTAACGGGTGAGAACATTAGAAAACAGATGAAGAATCCTCTCTTCTTCTGCCTAAATTCTACTTCGGAGCCCCAGGAATGTAGGTGACCACAGTAGCTGTCCCATAAGCTCTACTTGGATGTTAAAGCATAACTTCATTCTGTAAGAACAAAGAAACCCAAAATAAGCTCCAGGGTTGCTATTTGAATGTCTGATATCTCCTTGAATTTGCTGACCGTAATGTCTTTGTGAATGTAATATGAACAGAAATGTTTGAAATGAAAATGTACTTTCAGTTTATTAAATCATCCACAGTTGCAAGCAAAAACAAAACACATCATCTTAATTATCATAACTATGTATATATACACACATGCTTATATATACATATGCATGTGTACCTACAGTAATATTTTTTTTTTTTTTTTTTTTCTTTTAGGTGTATGCTAAGAGTTCTGGATTCCTTTGGAACTGAACCAGAGTTTAACCATGCCCATTATGCCCAGTCTAAAGGCCACAAGACACCATGGGGAAAGTGGAACCTCAATCCACAGCAGTTTTATACAATGTTCCGTAAGTATCCCTGTGTTTATAAATAATCTGTAGCTTTAAAAAGGAATGCTGTCATTGAGAATAATTCTTGTATTATGAAAGACAAGTTCACGGTTTAATAAAATGCAGCTCCTAAATGGACAGAATCATGTATCAGTAAGTGTCTGTAGACTATGCAAAAGCTCTACCGTGTTTCCATCCAGTGATCAGAAAATAATAATATCAGCGTAATATAAATACAGGTAGGGAACTTTATTCTCAGGGTACCTGTGGAAAGTGGTGATTGGCTTTTCCTTGAAGTGTCAGTGAGTTTGGTTTTGTTAGTTTTGCCTTCTCAAATCCTGCTAAGGGGTGATAGGTTTTTGAGGAACTTGCTAGATTGCGTTTTTATGAACTGCACTTTTGCATTTCATCATGCAAAACTGACGTTTGTAACTATGTTGTTTTATTTCTGCTTTTTTCCCCTCAATAACTCAGCAGCACGATTTCTTCACTATTTCTTTGCGTTCAAGATTAATAAACCAGCACTCAGCAAAAATATTTTTTTGTCTCTACTTTTTTGTGGATTGCTAAAAATTTTCACCTAGCTTGTTTTCATGTTGTGAGCGTTCATCCTGAGGTGAACTGATTCATATTTTTTGCCAGCAGTGTACAAAGCTATTGAAAAACAAGTAGTAGATTTCAGCATTATTGTAGATCTTTGAAGCATTGTTAAATATCTTATGAAAAAACAACCCTAAAAAGAAACAGAGCACACACAAAAAAAAAAATCTATATAAATTGGGTCAGTTTAAATGATTACAGTGACCTGCTCCAGCCCTAGTCTTTGACTTTATGACACCAGCTTCTAGAAACTAAGAATCTTTCTCTCTGGCATGTTGTAGTAGTGGTTCAAGTTTGTTATCTCTGAAAGGTGCAGAAAGATTCACCACTGCCAGCTAGCTTGAGGGTAAGTGAGGCTTAGGAAAGAGGAAAGCACATGCTGTTGTGTGCAGTAACTTCTCAGCCCAAGTCTTTAAAGAAATACTTGCTAATGACCAGCCTGACCTCCAAAGTTTGGTGGTGGTCCCTGTCTGAGACTAAGGCCAGGGCATGCACTGCTCTCTCTCACCAGACTTCAGAGTCAAGTCAAACTTTTCTGCTTTTCATAGCAGAATTATACATGCTGCTGTCTGGTTGACATGGTTCTGATTCCAGTTGCCCTGTAAAATTCTTGAGAGGCATATTTTGTCTGTCAACATTTGCTGTGCAAGTTTTTCCAGAGAAATATAAGCGAAGGTTGTTCAAAAGATAAAAGACTGCATTCACAGTTGTTTCGAAGCAAGTAACAAAACGTGTGGTGCGGAAATGTGGTTTGGAAGTGGTTGCAGAGTTTGTGCCTGGACATTAGTAAGCAGAGCTTGTTCTATATCCGCATGATTTGCTAATATTTATTGGTTTATGTCCTAAATGTAAAAGGAGCCGAAAGGTCAATCATGCTGTATTTAAGTAGTCCAGCTGTTGGGAAATTTGTGTGTGAGGTCCTGTTCAAGATAGCACCAAGGGTAATGACGCACTTGAGGAAAATAGTTGCGTGAATACTTGTGGTACAGCTGTGTGTGTGCACTCCTCAGTCCCACTCCATGAAACGCAGAAGTAAATCTCTATAGAGATGATCTCTGTTGTGGCAGCGTAGACTACTGTTAACAGTCTCTTTTTCGGAGCAAATCACTTCATAAAGAATTTTCAGAAGAGTGTGAGTGTATTGGAATTTCAATAAATAACCATTTCCAATTTTTGCTACTGAAAGTGACTGCTGGTTTTCCTTTGCAGGAAAAGTGGTTAAGAGATTGCAGGCAAACTCATTCTGAAGCATGAGTGATTCCAGTGCTATAGATTATTCAAGGATTTTGCTTCTTTTTGTACAGAAGAGTCAGTGTTCTGCAATATTTAAAGTTTATTTTTGTTTTTAGTTCTCTGCTACAGAGATAGCACCATCTTTATGGGGTTCTGATTAAAAGTGCATGTTATGCCTCAGTAAAGATTTTATGACAGATTGGAACCCTGGACAGCTTCCCAAGATCTCCACACTCTATTATGTTTTGAGAACTCTGATTATAAGGGCAGAAAATTATTACTGAGCAACAAGCAAGTCATATTAAAACCTGTGGCATATTACCAAATGCTTGACTGTTCTCTGAGCTTTACAGAAGCATGAGAGGTTTTTTCCCCTTTTTACGTTTTTTATTTAAAATCTTTTATGCAAAATAACAGTACCGGTACTTTTAAAACTGAATGATCTTGCTTAAAAATCGATCTGAGTGCTTCCTGTCAGTGATGTTTGAGGCACTGAATTCCACCAGTTCTAAATGCTAACTTTAACAAAGGTTTATTTTTCTTTTTAATGTGTACTGCTTTGCCTCTCCTTTGAATGCAATCTCTCATCCAAAAATATGAAAGGATGGAAAAATGCCCTTTTTCAGGCATATTTGCAATGTGCCATTTGCTATGCTAAATTCTAAAAAGTCCTTGGGTCTAAGTGAGTGCCGAGCTGTTGCTGAGGCATTTTTTGTGAAAAAGAGTAATTGTCATTTGAAAGACTAAATGTAATGGCAGAGGGAAGTGTACACTGTGTATGGATTCTCTGTTCTACTGCATTATCCAGTTGGCTGATCTTCAGGAATCAAAAAGCAAAACCTCATAATTGCAATAGTTTTTTTTTTTTTTTTTTTTTTTTTTTTTTTTTCTTTTAGAACTCTGACTGTAGGTTTAGTATTGCATGTGTCGTAAGTGTTTGGGGAGTTGTCTTTGGAGCTTTTTCTTGCTTTGGGCTTTTTTAACTTTGCAAAGTGTGCTTAGTGAGAAGTTGTCAGCTTCTGTGCCAGAATTTAAAAGGGAGGCTTACAGAGGAGATCCTAGTATTTATTGCAGCCTATTTCTATGTAAACTTGTGAGGCTATGACACTTCTTAGAGAGGCACAAAAATCCCACATGTTGGAGTAATTTTTATATAGTAGGGATGGATTTTTCCCTGAAGCCTTGAATGTTGGAGTTCATCCCTGGAATTAAACACCCTGTCTGCAAAAAGGAAAAAATACCAAAAAACCTTAGTTTTAATGAGCCTATAGGTCTGTGTCTTTGTAGGAGGAGAACAGTGGCTAGTATTGCTGGATGTCACTGCTGGAAAAAGACCAACAGAGACTAAAAATAATATAGAAAACTAAGAGTAAATTGTATATCCTTTGCATGCACTTTTTTTGTCTGAGTGCTGGATTAACAACAATTTTGCCAACTTCAGTTGTCACCTTTCAATATTTTATGATAGATATTATCTGAGTGAATTAGGCAGTGAAATTTGTATTCTGATTTGCATTGTGTGACTTTGTATGCTAGTAATTAGCATGGATACATAATATGCAGTAAGTTGGATGGTTGGTGTTAGCTCTTCCAATATAGGAGGCGAACCCAAGAAATTTACTAAAATTTATTTATGACATTGAGCAACATACAGCTTTGCTAACAAGCATAAATCCAGGGTTTTTTGAAATTGTTGGTATTGCATCTCTGAGATTAAGCTGGATTTCTTCTGGTTCTCTTATCTCCAATAATAAAATAAAGCTCAGCACACAAAAAATCATTATCATTGGCCTCAGTCCAGCTACAGAATTTTTATTGTCAGAAATGAGCCAGCAAATAACTGCTTATTTCAGTAGACATATGCAGCAGGATTTAAAATTAATAAGAACTACTCTCGATAATAAAGCAAGCAAATGTATCTCTCAGTATGAATGTGAAGCAAGTGATCTGTTAAGTAATATATTCCTTATACCTACTTTTCTGACAACATTCATGCTTTTGTAACATTAACTGATTCTTTAAAAGGTTTTGAATACGCTCCGTTTCTTACAGCTCACACTCCGGATAACAGCTTCCTTGGATTTGTGGTAGAGCAGCATCTGAATTCCAGTGACATTAAACACATTAATGACATCAAAAGGCAGAATCAATCTCTTGTTTATGGCAAAGTAGATAATTTCTGGAAGGTGAGTTTTCTATACTCATATACTTGAGCAAATTTATTTTCATCAATATAATAAAGCATAACTCTTAAATTTAAAAGTACCCCTTCTCTCTATATCTATTAAGTTCATTTTCTGAAAATAAACATATTTAAATAATTAAATTGAACACTTTGAAGTCTTTCTGATGAGGAAACTTCTGATTAGATTGCTGTGGATCCTTTGCTATTTATGTACACCTTTCTGATAGAATAAAAAAGTTTTATCTTGATATCACAATTTTGGAAAATACAGAAGCTGTTAAAAGTAATGGGAAATTGAAGGTGTCAAAGGCTTTGTAAACTTTAATCAGTCATAAGCAAATGTGTCTTTCAATTAATTCTTTTCTTATATCTACAACCAAAAATGTGCTGCCTTTTGAACTGGAAATTGTGTTTCACTAAAGACCCTGGAAGTTTTCAATCTCATTTTATCTCCCTTCAATAATATCAGAGTTTTGTTTCTTAAATATTGCAATTACTGCATTGTCTCCCATCTGCAGACAAGAGCTGCAGAATAACACCACCGAGGTTTGGTCATATTTTCACCAAGTTAAAGGATATTGTGTTGTTTAAGCTCACAGTGGTCTCTGCTTTTTGTCCACTGTCCTTTTCTGGAGCTCCTTCCAGGCTGCCACACCTGGGAGTGTGTGTCTCATGCAGTTTTCAAAGAAAAGTGATTGCTTAAAAATAACTGGATTTCTTCCGAGTTACCTCTAGCTCTGTGTGCCCATATACTCTTTATTATGCCTTCCCTCCTGCCTAAAAAGGCCTTATTTCAAGCTTCTTGTCAATTGAAAAAGGAACTGATCAGCACATGCTGTGCCGTATATAGGACCAAATGATACAACAGTGTGAGAGCACCCATGTCTCACATTTTCTTTCCTTTTCTCTTCATTGGCATGAAAATATTGGTCTTGCACAGTTTTCTGAACCACAGAGGCAACATTTAGTCTGATAACTCTGATTACACAGAGTAAATTCTTGAAAAATTACAGCTACAAGTAAATGGTCCATCTGTGAGACAAAACAAAACAAAAACTGAAGAGAAATGGGAAAATGTTGCCAATGGCAGCAAGAAGGTACAGCTGAGAAAAATATGTATATTAGCTGTGTGTGCTCAATTGTGATATCTCAGATTTATATTTGGGCTTATTGCACTAAGCCATGTAATCTGTGTCTTAAAAGGAAATTTCGCTTTGCATTGTAGTAAATACTGTGACAGTTATTCTATATGGGTCATGGTATAGAACAACTTAGTATGCCCCTGTCTGCAGTCTCCTCTTCTGCCTGCAGAATGCTGGAGCAGAGCTGGGATCCTTTCATTCGAGTCTCTTCTAGCTCAAGCTCTTGTACTTTTAGTTCCTGATCTCATTATCAGTCTCCCAGGAATAGTTGCATGTAATAATCATCTATACTTCCTGACCTGATTTGTAGTGCATATCAGCAGAACAACCTGTTGAATACTAGTTGGATTCAAGGAACAAGATAGTTGCTTAGTCACCAGGGTTTTTTTTTCACTGACGTATATATATCTTTCTCAGTTTTTTCAGTCTGCATGAATTCAAAAATACGTATTAATAGCTTATATGCCCAGAGGGAAGATTTGTGATCACCTAGTCTGAGATTCTATATGACACACAGGGTATTCATGGGCTGATTAAGACAAAAACAGGGCTTTTTAGAAAAGAACATCCAATCTTGATTTTTAAATAGCACACGATGGGAACCTCACTACTTCTTCTGGTAAAATTCTCAAGTAATTGCCTTCTCGCTTTAGACTTTGTGTTATTTCTGGTACAGATATCCAAGTGCTAATTTCCAGTCTTAGCAGCAGTTATAGACTTTGTCTACTGAACTATTGATGTTTCTGTTCTGTTTCCCTGTAGCAATGTATAGGATGAGGTCAAAGTAACCCACAGTCGTCTCCTGAAAAGCCTCTATATGCTGAACCACTGAGAGCTTTGTGCTTTCTAATCCTTTAGTGTTCTCACGTGTCTGTTTTCTCTGCACCTTTTCAAAGATTATTCACATTCCTCTTGAAATGTGAATGTTAGCAAAGGGCACATGGGCTGTATCACCACCAAATCAAAAAGAAATACTATATGCATTGTTAGGCATATCCCCTTTTCACCATTAGGAACTCCTGTTTGGACAACTTCTCAGCCAAGACCCTTGTATCATTTTTTTAGAACTGCTGCTTTTCAAGTCACTGCTCCATTTCTATAAGTATTGCCTGTCTTCTTTCTTCCAAGACGTATGACTTAATACCTGGCCGTATTAAAATGCTTACTGTACGCTTGTAACATCAAGCACATTAAAACTGTAACTTGCAGACTGTAACTACAGTCATGCCTATATGCACTGGTACATAAAGTGCCATCACTGCAGATAGGCTTTGAATTGGTGACAGTGTGGGATGTCTTATCTGGAGTGATAAAATCCAATTCTTGTGATCAACAGAAAGCCTGAACTAATCTTGTGTCTGTGTAATTTGCTTATTTCATGTTTCCTTCATTTTCCCTGTTCAGTGCTCTTTTCATCTGCCACCATGGCTTGTACGGAACCAGACTAATCTATTTATCCTGCTACTTTTCTTTTATTGAACATGGCCAATTAACAAAAGCGTAATCTCCACAGAATACATGTGTCACTGCTGGGTCTGATGAGTCATTGGAGAAGCACAGAGTGGAGGGGAGAGCGTTCCAGTCCCCAGACTGAGGTGCTTTTGGGGAATAGCAGTTGCAAATAAATTGTTTAATTTTAAACCAAGCAGGTTGAAATGGAACTGAGGTATGTACAGGACCTTTTTTTCCCTGGAGGTGGGACTAGAATAGCTAACTGCCATCATGTTTTTATATAGCTGTGGACGTGGATCCTCTTCTGCATCTGGCTAGGCCTGTAAAAAAACCAAAAAGATGGTAAATTACTTGTAATTTCATCTTTGTAGAAATCCCCATATTCCAGCTCTGCTGCATGGCTGGGCAGAGTTGGTGAGGCTAGCTCAGACCACCTACTTAAACTGCACACACTAACCAGGTTATTGTAGCTGGAGAATTTTGGATTGCTTATAGACAATGTTCTGTCTTCCCACATCATTCCATGGGGCTAAACTCTGATGTGAACATGATGAGAAACAGGGGGAGGAATACAGTGATGACTTCTGTCAGGTCTGCTGGATACAGAAAAAAATGTCAGCCCATGGCCTGAAACCAGTGGCATTCATCCCATATTACAGTGGGTAAGTCTGGGTACATCTTGCTGGAGGTCAGGAAGGATGTAAGCTGCAGAGACTGTAAGATATATCTTGTTTACTTCCCTCTGATAACTAAATCAGTCTTAAGTGGGTTGACGATTACAAATAGGAGGCTCTAAAGAATTTCGCCATGTTTCTAAATTTACCTCCTTAGAGGTAAGCTATCAAGAGCAACATTTGCCAAGGTTTGGATGTGTTTGTTGTAACCAAAGGTTTGGGTTTTTGTCTGGGATTTCTGGTGGTAATAAGTAAAGAGAGTTCTATCTCTGCTGAAGTGAAAAAGAAAGAATGAATAAAATGTGAATGAAACCCATAATGCTTTCCATTATCAAAATTGGCTTTAATTACAGAACATTTTGTTTAAAAGGGAGTATTTGAAGCCTTTCATGTCGTCTTAGCTCCTGTTTTGTTCTAAGTCCTTTTCTTTGTTGTTCTTCCTGCAACTTCCTGTCATACTATTCTAGTACTTCTACCCTTAATCCTAGAAAGAAAAAAGAGTCAAGATTCATTTTATACTATTTGCTATTTCTTTCTTTGTGGGGTGCTGTGAAAGAAGTCAGAATTTTGCTTGTATCAGAAAACAGCCGTCAATGCATAACATATAATTGTATGATGATGGCTTTAGTAGATTTTATTACAGTGTATTTGAGTTGCCTTAAAATATTTACATATTTAAAGGCAAAATAATGTGTGAGTTTGTTACTAATGCCACTTGGCAAGATGGGCATTCTTCTTAAGTGTATACTGTCTGCATAAAAAGCTTTGAAGAATCAGAGATGGGAAATGGTTACATTTTAGCTTGTTCTCTATGGGAAAGTACATAACCAAGGCTGTTCTTACTAACTTCTCCCGTTTGTAGCTCCATGTGACATATGTAATTTCCCCATCGTATGCCCTCTTTTGTGGAGTGAGAGGAAGAAAATGAGAAGTCAGAGAGGAAAAAAATTATACTTCAAGGAATAGTTCTGTTACGTGCAGAGATCAGTGTCTCGCTGCTGGCAGCGTTGCCTTTTCCTTTCCTTTTCATTGTTTTTTGTGCTTTGTATTTAGCAACATACTTTGGCTGAACATTTCATTTCATTTTTTAACCTAGAAGAAACATAAGGGAAGGAAGAAAAGATCCTTCTCACCTTTTCTCTCCCACGTGGTCAGTGCACTCACAAACTTGTCTTGTGGTGTTCTTTTGTCTTCCTCCAAATTTGCAGCAGCACTGTGGGCTTATCTATGGATCAAAACTTACCCTAGTTGCTGTCACCAGGCACCAGAAGCACTGTCCTGCTTTATGCCACATAACAAATTGAAATGAGCCAGACACTTCAGTTCAGCAACATTTCTGAAATTCACCATTTGCTTCTGAAAGAAGTATGGATCAAAAAGCCAAGTAAATCAAAGCAAATGAGTAGCTGTAGGTGCAGTAAACAAGTATACATATATGTATGCTTTTGAAGGCTTATTCTTCAACTTTTATTATGAAAATTAGAATTTCATTTATCATGAAGAAAGAAAGAAAAAAATGTTTTCCGTGAATATTTACTTTTCAGACAGGTCAGTGATCAGCATATCTTTTTGCAGAATTCTGCAGCTGCAAAATGAATTAGTGAGGTCTGACAATACCGATTAACATAATCCTCTACTAGTATTTGATTATCACAAAACCAACACAACCTTTTCTTTCTGTGGTCTCACTTCCTATTTTCTTCTGTACCCCTGCAATTTTCAGCTTCAGCACTGACAGTGCACAAGTACGTCTTATTGGTAGTTCTGGAAATTTCCATTCAAAGGACAGGAAATGCCTGGTTAGGCATTAGTGTGCATTACATGACAGTGAAATTGTCAAATCTTTCAAACCTCAGTATAAAAAAAAAAGGGGAGAAAACTTTATGGATGAAGAACGGCAAGAAATGATGAATGAAATAGATAAAGATGAGGATAGGGAACTGAATAAGCAGGATTTCTGGCAGATCTTGAAGAACCCAAGTCTTTACTCAGAGGTTTTATTCATTCTTTGTGCAAAGATTATATATGTGCAAATAAATATATACATAAATTATATATATTTATATGTATGCGTGTGTGCTGGTGTGTATTTTATGCAGGTATATGTGGTAGGTGCCTAGCAAAGAGGCCATAAATGGACATTCAGGGAAGAGCAAAAGCATGGCAAGGTTACATAATACTTCCTTTGCATATTCTATTTCCAGCTTTTTTCAGCTCAGGGAATTTTCTGAATCTGTTTGTCTATTGATAAACTAACTGTCTGTTGACAGATTTTTGAGATCCCAGTAAAAGCTGTCTTCAAAGCACTTGTCTGATCATGAACCTTTGCAAACCTTCTTGCATCCATAACATTCTCTGTCATGGAGTCCCTCAAATCTCTGACCTGTTGCAGGAGGAGCCATTAACTTTTGGATTTTTCTAAACCTGCCTCCTGCTATCTTTGTTTGGCTTCCTTTGGATCAGGACATTATGAATAGTCAGTCACTATCCATGTTCTTCATGCCAATTATAGTTTTGTAAACCTCTCTCGTATTCTGCCAAGTTGTCTTTTCCAAGCTGAAGAATTGTTAATGAATTCACGATAGATTTCTGTATGTAACGATGGAAACCATTCTGTAGCTTGGGTCCTTCTTAACCCTCTCAGAACCACATCCAGTGTTCTTCGCTTCTCTTTTGAGGAAAGGGACCAGAACCGCAACAGTGTTCAAGGAGGGAGAGAACGGTGTTTTTATAGAATGGTTCAATTATATTCGCTTTGTTTCTCTATTTGTTTCCAAATAATTTCTGTCATTTCCTTGGTGGGTGGACTGAGTGCTACTGAACATTGGACTGATTTTTTTCATTGACCGTAATTATATTTTATCATAATGCAAAGTCTTCATTCTTGAGTGACTCTGGTTAGCTCAGGTCCATTATTCCTATGTGAAGCTAAGACTGGTTTTCAACAGATGAATCACTTTATTTATCTTGAATTTATCGGTCATTCTATTTCTTAGTCATTTGGTCCCTTAGATTACTGTGGGGCCTTTTTCAAAAGCTTTATAACCCAAAGTGTTCAGTATTGTGATGTTTTTCTGCAACATTTTGAAGTTAGTTTCAGTTTTGCTACTCTGAATAGTATGTATTGACTGCACATTTTGTCACTCCTCTATTCGCTTTCGCATGATGACTATTCATTCACAAGGGTGATTCCCTTCTATCCAAAGAGACTTGGTTCCTTTAAGAACTTCTAAAAACTTTTAAAGAGTTTCTACATGCTGATTTGCTTTTTCAGTGAACACTGCCAATTTGGTGAGAGAGGATTTCCTTCTACAGAAAACATTGACTATTGTCACTTTGTCGGGTTTATATGGTCATATAGTTAACACTTTATTTAAGGTTCAGATAATTTGTTCAGTGTAGAATTCGTACTTGCTAGTCATGAATCACTGAATCCTCTCCAGATCCATCTATAAATTCAATACTCTGCATTAAGTACTCCGTGGCTAGCAGTTTGAAAGTTTCATATTTGAGCTCCAAGAGACATCATCTACTCTTTGTGTTTTACCACTGTAAAACTGTTACAGTTAAACACTGTATCTGTTTAACTCTCTTAATATTGTTGAACATTGAATTCTCCAGCATTTGTGTTCTCTTCTAGTTCCCCAGTGGACAGGATTTTCATTATTCAAAGATGCCTTGAAAAGTCTTTGAGAGTGTGACAGCTCTCGAAAGAGAGATTTTCCAGTCTTATGTTTGTGTCACAGTCTCAATTGTCATACATTGCATATACACTGGATTTTGGCTTATCTTGGACTTGACACTTTGGCAAATAAGCACCCAGATGTTAGGACTTCTAGAGTTAATGGTATGCATTTAGGATATACACAAAGATCTATCCCAGTACTTACTTTTCTGAGTTACGTTTGTCAAGCTTTATAAAACCATTGTCTTCTGGCTTTTTCAGTTAAAGACAGGGAGACTGGGTATATGGGCTGTTTTACATACATTTTGCAGTTTGAACTTTCAACCCACAAGCCAGTTTACGGAAGAGCCTGGTTCAGAGTCCTGATTCAGTTGGCCTGTATTTCTGCATGTGTGGTGCTTAGTTGCATTCAGTGCTGAATTTCTGGTCTTCTGTGAGGATACCTCAATGGTCTAAAATTGCAAAATACTGTGAGAACCTCAGACTGACAAACTGATGGTAAAGCAGAGTTGTTAATTACCACTGTCTACCACATCAAGAAAACTAAAAGCAGAGTTTAGCTCTTAATGCATTGTGTTTCTACCACATTTTTGTAGCTTTTATACTTAAATTTTTCACCCACCAAACTTAAAATTTCAGCCCTTCAGACTATGTCTTCTTGTCAACATGGTTCTAGGGAAAGACTTCATCAGACAGTTGTCATTTGATGTCTTTGATGAGAAAGGCCTTATCATGATGCTTTTAAAAGTGGGTGAAATAACTGATGAACAGTAATAACAGTTCTGCAGTCAATGATCAACAAAAAATATTTTCCTGAATGGCATGTTTATTTTAGCTCCTGAAAAATTGTTTCAGAAAGCGTTTGTATGAATGTTACTCACCGTTATTCTTCCATTTTTGATTCTGAGGAGAAATAATTTGCCTTTTTTTTTAATGTGGTTATCTTTCATGCTCTAGATTTGCAGTCTAGATTTCAAGTCTAGATTTGCACTATGGACAGCAGACATGGGTGAATAGTGCAGTCTGATACAAACTCTGCAGAGATTGTTGATTTTGCATTAACAGCCAGCAGCCCATGATCTTTTCTCTTTGAATTCATTTTGGAGGAAGTAAAAATCTGGAGTTTGCTGTCAAATGATTTAAGATAAAAGAATATTTAAGAATACTTATATCTGTACCCAAGCAAGCAAACTCAGGAGGTGGATTAACAGTTGAAGGAACGTTGATATTTTGTTTGCAAATCACACTTCTTGATTTATTCACTTGCAGCCTTTTTATTTATAAATGCCACATTTACACTCTCTCATTTTCCAATTCAGTGTTTTTAATGTTTAGAATTGAATTATGTGCCCTGGTTATTTTTGTGAAGTGGCTTATTACAATATATACTGTTATGATCCAAAATAACACTTTTCTACAAGGAATGTGGAAATTCAGGACTACTTAAATGCAAAAGGAGACAAATGTTAGTGAGATTTCTGTAAGGTATAAGGTGCTAATGGTATTTTTATGGTACTTTATAGATGATTTTGCAAGCAGTAGCTTTTGACTCAAAGTGAATAAGGGAATAAAGGAGTGAATGTTTTGTGTGTTGTGCTTTCTGAGTTTTCAGTTGGGCTTTTTTGGGTTTGTTTCCTTCAGAAAGAAAGACTTTTGGAAAAAATAAGAACAAGTGTTTTACGTACAGGGAACAAAGGGAAGATGCTGCTCTCTGTTCCAGCTGTTCTTTAAAAATTTCATTTGATTAAAAGAAAGAGGGTTGCCCTTTGGGGGATGAAAGATTTTTCCCAGCTTGTGTGTGTTGGTTTTTCATGTTTTTACTGTTGTGATTTGAAAACGAATTCATAAAATTTTTACCTATTGATCCCTTTACTTATGCCTATCTGTCTATAAGATTCCTTTGTGAGGAAAATTCATTTCTATGGACTCTACAGTGCGGTCTACAGTAGTTACCCTATCTTGTGGAAGTGGAAACCCAGCGACACCATTTAGAAGTCCATTATTTTTCTAAATATTATGGATGGAAGAACTGATGCGGTTTGGGATACTAGATGTTTTATCTGTGCTTTTAGACTCTGAGTCAGGAAAGCAGTCAGTCATATGGTTAAGTAATGTTCCCAATTAAGGTTATGGGTAGTTAATTTAGAGTTGTGTTTGCACTTGCAGAGATGCTTAAACATGCTGATTTTATCACTGCTTTTGCATTGTCTTCCTAAATTGTATTGATAGGTTATATATTAATTTTAAATATAATTTGTATGTCTGCTCAGTTAATTTGAATTTGTTAGTAATATTTTATTACATGGTTTTGTAACTTTAAGGGTTTAAGTAAAACCCCTCCCTCTGCCCCCAAAAAACAGTACTGTAAATACAGTATGGAAGCCTGTTCGTTTCATCCTATCTTAGTATGCTCTTTTTTTTTCCTGTATTCCCTGTTTTGTAGTCATCAAGTGCTGGTATTTGTACAGATGACAGCACATGGATATAGTAGGAAGATTCACTTTGTTATTAACAAGATGATTTGGGGAATACTTTGGGCTAAATTCAAGGTCCATTGTATGTATCAGAGTGTTTCCAGCAGAATTCAAGCAATGAACTTCACAGATGCTTCTCAGAATCCCACTAGGTTTTTATTGGCATCACATATAAACAGGAGACATGTGAAAATGTTACATTTCTTTTGGTCCATTTTACATTCATCGTTGAAAATGAGCTAGTAATAAGATGGCAGCAAGGCCAGTTCAAATCAAAGATTTATCTAGTCCAGTATTCTGACTCCAAAAATAGCTAAAACTTGATGTGTAAGGAAAAATGTGAAATCAGGCGTGTTTCACAGCCACCAGAGACAAGTGGTTCATGGACGACTTTGGGCAAAAATTGTGTCTCTCTGTTCAATAATGATTCATGGATTTTTCTTCCATAATGGCTTTTTGAACCTCTATAAAATCTTCTACAGTCCTACAGTCAATAATGCAGTTCCTCAGGAACCATTAGAAAGATTGTAAAGACTAAATAATTTTAATGTCAAATATTTTATTTTAGAGCAGCTAAATGTTCTGTAAGAGGTTTGTAAAATTGTTGCTGAAATAGTTAAAATAAGTAAGTGCAATTTTAGGTAATCCTGGTTTTGTTCTTTCTAGCTGCTTGCTTCTCATATTTTTCTTGAGATAGAATGTATTCATGTCATCAGTTTGTATGATATGGGCCAATAAAATCTGAGGCATGTGCGTTAGTGTTCTTACTGTAGGCAGATCATGTCAGTAGTACCTGTGTTTCATTGCCTTCTCTTCCCATTCAGAACACTAAACCATAACTCACAGGCTCTGTTCGTACTAAAAGCCAGGCAGGCAGAATTAAGGTGTGCCTCTAGCAACAGACCACTGATGCATTCTGGAAACAAGACCAGGTTACTCCACTTATATTTCTCCTGGACATTTGCAAAGAAAAAGTTCTCCAATGGCTTTTCTCTGAACAAAGTATATGAGCTTCTCAACAGTTTCTAATTATGCTACTTCACTTTGAAAGACATGTTCCTCCCATTATTTGTAGACTAATTAAAATTTGAAGTAACAAGAAAAATAAAAACAGAGCAAGCTTTTAGTTTTTTAAATGATTTGTGTTAATTAACAATAACAGCAACAACATCAAACAAGAAAGCACATTCATCTCCATTTGTTGGCTTTTATATAATAGTTAGCCCAGGACATTGCCTGATTAGTGCAACCTTGGCATCGCTACCAGAACAGGACGATTTGATAATGAGGCAGGCAATCTACTTCATCACAAACAGTATCACCAGTAGAGCAAGCTAAAGCTAGAATCCAGTTGTTATGTGACAGTAAATACCCTGCGTATTTGGATGTATACCAACAAATAATTTAGCAGGGAAGTTTTAAGAAGTGATAGTGTTCATTCACCTAGGCCTGACACTTTATTGCTCCTTCAAGATTTGAAAAGACAGGATTTTCACCAGTCTACTTGCCCTTTGAATGAACTTCAGTAAAACTGTTGGCCAGCTTTCACACAGGGCTGTGGAGGAACGGTGGACAGAATTTACATGACAAAAAGAGTGAGTGAAAGTAGAATTCTTAAAAATTCTCTTGCTGCCAAGAAGTACAGAAACTTGTTGCCTGATTTTAGAACTATTACTAAGACTATGTGCAAATATTGAGGGAAAGTCTCTCTGATCTGTGCTGCATACTGGCTGTAAATACAGGCTACAGCTAATTGCTTTTGGAATGCTAGTAGTCTTTAAAACTCAAAAAACATATGGCATTGAACATTAAAGTAATTCTTGTTTGCAAACTAGGATGGTGTACTATTTTTATTTTTTTTTTAATGCAACACTAAAGCCATTATTCTTCTCTGGGTCTTTTCCAAAATGCCTTTAAAACTTTAGATAAGTGGAATATTTGTAGGTATCTCACGGGACTGAGATACTAGGTATTTAGATAAAGATGTGTATTCAGTTGGCAAGACTGCATCTTACTAAGGTGAGATTCACCCTTTTCTTTACAAAGAAGATAAACAATAGCTAATTATTTTCATCTCTGACAAAAACAGAGTGAAAATTTGGTATTTCAAAATGAGTTTCTTAGGATTTTTAGGCCAAGTATTGTTTAGGCATGCTGAGATTATAGCTATCTGATGGTGACCTGTTTTTTTGTCCAATTAGAAATTAATAGGACCTTGGTAATGATTTATTTATACCTATACTATGAATAAAAAAGCTGCAGTTTTCTTCCAATCTAGTAGAAAACAAAATTAATAATGTAATGAAATATCAAATATTATAGAAATCATGTAAGAATGAGTGAAATTCTTCTCGTTCTGGCTTTTGTGGTACAGGAGATAAAAACTACCTCTAATTGAACAGTACTGCTTGAAATGTGTGAAGACTGAAAGTATTTTATTGTTGCTATTACAGGATAAGAAGGCTTATCTGGACATCATCCACACCTATATGGAAGTCCATGGAACTGTTCACGGAACAAGCACTATTTATATTCCTGGCTACGTAAAAAACCATGGTATACTCAGTGGGCGGGATTTGCAGTTTCTACTGAGAGAAACCAAAGTAAGTTTGTCAAGAGGGGGAGTAGTGGCAAAAATAGCTACAGATAGACAGTATCTGAAGTGCATGTATTTCACCTCCTACGATTGAGCTCCTGATTTAAAAGCATTGGAAAAATAAATGACCAAATGTAAAGGAGCTTAAGTTGTCTTCTCTGTGCTAAGAATACCTTTTTCATCACGTCCATGTTTTGTGGATTGACAGCTAATATTAGAAAATTGGGACGACAACCTACAGTCACAGACGCATTTTACAACCAGCTTCAGAAACATAGATAAATACATTTTTAATTTTCTTAAATGTGATATTCAGCTGAAGGAGATTATCAGCTAAGAATATGCTTTGTTTTACATCCCTGATGTGAAAGTTAGGTAATAGCTGAAAGCTGTACAGTAGGCATGCTTGCTCTGCCCTACCAATGACTTTAACCTAGAGCGACCCAACTCTGGGGGAGAAAAGAAGAAATGCAAGCACTTCATTCGCCATTCAGTTCCTTCCTCTGCTTCAGTTGTGCAGAGAGAGCAAGCAAAAGAGCGTGCTTTTTGTGGTGTGCTTTGCCTGTGGCCCCATAGCGAAGGGAACTCAAGATAAGGGACAGTATATACATTGAAAGAAATAAACTTTTGTCCCCATAGTTAGAATGCCTTGTGGGGTTTTCTGTGCCATTCCCATAATCTTTGTGGCACTTTACAACATTAAAACACTTTAGTAGATTACATTTAAATAGGATGTTTAACTTTCAGTTGGTGAAAGAAGTGGTTTTTGTGTTTAAATTTAGCAAAATGTGTGGAACTGCACCACTTACTCCCTGTTGTTGATAGTTTCTTGCTGTGCACTTCTACAGAATAATCTATTAAAAAAAAAGAAAAGAAAAAAGCAAGCACCTCCCAGGCTTCCCACACAACTGCAGAGATCTCCTTTTTGAAATATTTGGGAAAATGATGGTAATTTGACATCTCTGTGTGACAGCTGTTGGCAAATTATGACTTTTTAAAGGCAACCACTGTGTGTATGTGCTTGATGCATACAGATACACATAATGTTGCAGATTAGAAAGTCAACATTTACTTCCATCATAGATAATACTGAGATTACACAGCTTTTGCCCGTGTGGAGTATGAAATCACTGTGTTAATCATAGTACTAACGTGGGAAGAATATTGACATTGTAATAACCCCAAGCACAAACAGTGACTTCTTTCTGGGGGGAAAAAAAAAGTGTTCTATTCACTGGAATAGTAAAATAAGCTAATGGACTTCCTTTAGAATTACTGAAGTCCTTATAATTTACAAAGTACATTCATAATAATAATGTTTGAGTAAGTCTTCCTCTGATTCTTTATCAGCCAACTTACACGTATTACACTAAAAAGCTTGAGTTTCAATATTAAGTAGATAGCTTATCTCGCTATTGGTTATATTTGATGTGCTCTAAGATGCAATGTAAGGACACATTCGATTTAGGACAAATTCAAGTTGATACATACATATTATGCAGCTCAGCACAGTGCAGTTATATGGGTTTTGCGACACAGGAAGTAGCCAGACTGGTTTCACTCAGTTTTTGACTAGTAGTCGCAATATCAGATGGAAGATACTATCTTGTGTTTGTGAAGTGCTCCTGAGACCAGTAAGTTGCTTATTTTTCACAGATGGTATTCTTGTGAAAAACATGGATCTACACCGCACTGTTTTCAGAGTCCTACAAGCATTTTGGATTTTAATGATTTTTCTATACTATTGTTGTGCATTGGTGTTCTTTTGTTGTTCTTTTCTTCCAAATGTTGGGGAAAATCCTTTGAGAATTTGCAGCATTTCTTAGTAGAAGGCACTGAGAAACACATCAATGTGTTTAAGAACCCTGTATCGGGAAGCCAGTGTTTTATCACGTTTTGATTTAGATACAATCTTTCTTAAACTAATTTTTTTTTTTTTAACATCTGCAAACAATATTTTCATATGGCTTTTCTGAACTTTTGTTAGCAGATTTGGAAATGACAAAAGCTGTTTTCCTTGTAAGGAAATTATTTATGATGCAGCCAGGCTTACAAAACTTTGACCTGCTGATAAGCAGTTAAGAGTCCATCTGCTTCTCCTAATACTTACATTTCACTCCCATTTGCCTGACAGTAGTATTTCTGATGTTGCAACAAAATGAAATGAAATCTAGCTTACTGCATCATGAATTTCCGTTATTATTCCTGTTTAATACTTACTTGTTCCAATATATCTAGCTTAACAGAAAAAGTAAACCAGCAGCATCCTGAAATTGAAAGTGGAAACTGAGTTTCACCATGTAATTTGTGTGGACTTTTTCAGTTGGAGGTGGATCGGGGGGTTGGTTTTTGTGTTGGGGTTTTTTGCTAGATGATATTTAGTATCTCATAGGTACACTGGCTGTTCTGCTTTAGCATATGGTTGCCTCTCAGTGTTGATCAACAGACATACTTGCTCTAAGTCATCTTGTTGCCTGTGCATTCAGTTTCAGGTTTTGATATCTCTTAAGAGACAATACTTTAACATAGCTTAGCATAAACCACCACTCACCTGTCTCTTCTGGCCATCTGCTGCATGTATGGATCAATTGTGTTTATATCAAATGGATCATGGCTTGAATTGCTAAAATAAGTGCTGGTTTTCCATCAAAATCAAGCTGACCTGAATGGGAGCTTTGTACCATGAGGAGTCATGTATGCATGCACATGCATCCAGTGATGTTCAAGGACACTTTTTAATCGTAATCACTTTAATCACTAGGCAACGTGACCAGAGCCCCATAATGAATTTAGATACGGGGTTTTGTCACTAGACAATCAGTGTGCTGAAAGTATGTGAATAATCGGAGCTGTAACTCAGGCATGGTAACATCTGTCGGTACAATGCTCACTTGAACCATCTAGGCCTGCTGTTTGCTGTCTCCAAGCAACAAACTTTGTCTTTAAGCTTCCAGAAACTTTCAGATTTTTCTGTTTCTAAACATACGTTTTCAGACCCAAGGGCAAGGATTGTCTTTCATTGCTTGTGATTTCAACATTGTGGTAGCAAGTTTTTGTTAGGTCAGCTTTCTTTTCAGAAAGTCAGAGCTAAATAGTATTTTAACAAATCACACAGTCCAGTGTACTTAGAAGTGTCAGTTTATGATGCACTGCTTCGTTTTGCCCTTAGACAGCAAAATACCAATAGGTGACGGCTCAGTCATGGTTCTTGATGAGAGCTTTGCATTCCCAAAATGTATTTGGTCTCTGCAGTAGTTGGTATAGGACACAGTCGTTCTCAAAAGCATGCAGCTGCCATTTCATTCTGGTGTATATTATAAAGCAACGCGTTTCAGAATAAGTGCATTTTCCAAGCAGGAGGGGGCTGTTTGAGATTCATCATGGCTAGTTCAGCTGTGTAGTGCACGACAAAAACGAGACATGTCAACAGCTCCTAATGAGAAGATGTAAAGCCATTCATCACATCAGAGGAAAATAGGGTAGGCGAGCTGGCAGCCTTCCTGCCAACTTACGTGGCTCCTTGCCAAGTGGGCAGCTGGAGGAGTTGGACCAGACTGTCTTGGAAGAACCAGTACTGAATTCTTGAAAAATATTCCTCCTTTAGAGAAAGTTTCAGATGCAACTTTTTACTTGGAGTCGCTGTGAATTTTTGAGGGAATCTAAATGCTTTTAGTAAGTGGAATTTACAGTTTCTGAATGGTGATTAATAAGTAGGAGCAACACCCTGTTCAGACAGTTTGGGAAAAATCCTATTGCAATGTTGCATAAGCAGAACTAGGAAAACAAACTTCTTTTTTTTCATATTGCCTCTTATGAAATAATATATTTTTTACTTCCACATATTTCACAAAATCAGCTGAAAATACATTTAACTAGTGATTCTATTCTAAAGTTGTTTCAATCACGAAAGGATTGACTTTTCCAGAAAGTATTTTATATTCATGAGAAAAATATAACAAGATAGTTAACAACAGCCTTTGCTACACTTCTTTTTCTGTAGTTCAGAAGAGAATATATAAGTTTGGTAAGGAGGCATACAAAAGTGGTGATAAACCTACCAACCCAACAGAATAAATTAGATAAAGTGCAGTAATGTTAGAAAGGGAAGAGGAGAAGATAAACACTCCTGTTTATGGAACTATAGCATTTATTCTCTGGAATATGACATTTTTCTCTTAAATAGTCAGCTAGACAGAATTACAGTCAGTGAAGTAAAACATTCACTCCTCATTTTATACTCTTGGCTATAATTTAGAAAGACTGTTTGTTCAAGTACTCATTTTAATCATAGTCCGATCTGGTGCTGTAAACTCCACAAATAAATTGCTTAGTGTCAACTGAAAATATGGTTTCCAAAAAATAAAACAAAACCACACTGTTTTTTCATGGGAGTGGTTGTGAAGCACTTTTCATCTCAGAAGAGTTTCCACTTAGCTACTACGCCATGAAAGGACTGCTTACATTATAATCAGAAAAGAATGGTATCTTGGCTGGTCAGATGCTGGGTGGCCAACTCAAAAGCCTGAAATTCCAAACCAGGGGTTCAGTTCACTGCAAAGGCAGAGAAGGTTCCCGAGGAGCCTTTCTTACGAAAACCAAAGTATTCCTGCTTAAGGGTTTCAACACCTGCTTTACTCAAGTTGGGCAAGTGAGATTGCAGATACGAATTCCCTTTTTTGATTCATGCAGACCTACAGCCACAGACACACCTGGGTAGCAGACCTTGCAAACAAGGAAATGTGTTTTAAAAAAACCCACACCGCTATTATCGTGATCATTTTACATCTGTGTTTATTTGCTGTTATCTCCCTTAGATAGACTTTTACACTGTAAACTCCTCCTGGCAATCATCTCGTTATATGGGGTGTTAGCATACAGAACCTACTGTGGCGTGTGCCCACTTAAAGCACTATATGAAAAATAATGGTTCTGGCTTTCAAAAATGTTTGAAAGGTGAGAAGATGAAATGGTTTCAAGCACTAATCAACCAGTAAGGCATAAAGCAATTCTACTCTGCATAGCAATTCTGCTGCAGCTAACAAAGCAAGATCAGGGGTAGCATTTTTGAACCATATGTACCCACAGTTACGTTACCAACTTTGTGAAATGTAGAGTTTTGCATTACAGATCTTCAGCCATAGGGTGAAGGTGCCTTTCCAGGGTGGACTGTATTACTAGACATAGCGTCCGGTCTGAGAGAGCGCCCTAAAAGCCATAGTCAGTACCTTACGTGGTGGAGGCAACAGTGTATATTTACATCACAAAATAGTGTTCTAAGTCTTTACTGTTTTGTGTGAGAGAGCCTCTTCTTCCACACAGCTTTAACTGTACTGAGGATGGATGCTTGCTTCAGTGGTACCTGAAAATTATTGTCTGTTATTTCTACTTTTTTTTTTCCCCTCCTCCTTGTTCAATTAGTGACTTGCAGCATTTGTTATGTACTTTCAGGAATTACCTTGACAGATTGTTTTAGCCTTTCTGGAAGTAACAAGCTGCATGTAATTCAAAGGATTAGCAAATTAGAGCCTCATAAGAGTGAGTTACAGAAGTGACCTGTGTTCTCTAATACTTGCTTTTTGAATCATAATGAATGTGACCTTCTTGAGGCAATTATAATATTCCTCAGTTTTACTCTTTATCCTATACAAAAATACTAGCTCCCTTACCAAGGAACTTTAGTAAAGGGCAATTATCAGGAGCAGGATCTAAATTCAGTTTGGGCATTTCAGCTGATCTGATCAAGATAATGTGACAGAGAGTAACAGAAAATTTTTGGAGGGTTGAGAGAAGGAGCTGGGGGGGCTGTGGGCAGCCAGGAGCCAGGCTGCAACCGCAGGCCAACAGGCAGCACACACACATGCACTGTTCTAGCAATCAGACACATCTTTCTTTCTTCAAAGGTATGGTGCTGCTGAGAGGTAAGGTTGGAAAATGAATGCGAAACAGGTGGTAAGCTATTTATTATAGATTAAGTGTTGACAGCATGCTCTGTGCTGTCAAAACATAAACCCATGTTTCTTTTCCCATGGAGCTTCCTCCTAAATAAACGGACCAGTCAGACGCAGAACTGTTCAGCAGTGCACAGCAGCAGTTTATTAAAAAAGTGAAAAACGAAGCAAACCACCATTCCCTACATAACAGACAAACAGGATCATAGGAGAATTGATACTTCAGATGGTTTTAATTGCTGGTTCTCAGCTGGTTTTCTGCCTGAACTAAGGAGTAGTTTAAATAAATAACATTATGTGTGCAGATTGCATGAAATGGTTTCATGTCCGTAATTCATTATTTTCAACAGATTACCTGTTTTTAAATTAAGATGCTTTTGAGATGAAATTTAGTATTTATTTTTTCTGACTGAATGGTAAGGTGTCTTATACCATATATAAACCACAAATTTAGATACTCTAGCTTTCGTGGAGTTAGTCTTACAGATCCTTTTTTTTATCAGCCACTGGAGAGTTTTCTGTAAGATTTAAACCTTCAAGAAAGCTGAGAAACTTTTCGCAAGTAGGCGACTTTTTTAACCTGAAAATTGAAAACTGAAATAACAGTATTCAGCTCCATGCAGTGAAAATTTTATGTCCTCAACTATGCTGAGAAGTGTTAACTTTCTTTTTAAAATGAGCCAACTCAGAATTTATACTGTTGTTGCCATGGGTCGGAGAAGATTGATGCTGCAATGCCTGTGCATGACAATACTGACTACAGGTTTATGCATCAATGTTAAGATCAGCTCTCCATTAAACCCCCTGAATTAAATATAGGATTCAAATAAAGATGAAGAATCCTATATTTAATTCAGGGGGTTTAATTATTTTGGGCCAGGAAAGGGGTCACGATCCAAGTAAAAGCCAGACAATGCTGAAAAAATACTAAATTTCTTTACATTGGAGAAAAGCACTGCCTTTTCTAGAGCACCTGTAATCTCAGCTGATGTAAGAATAGCTTTGTGATGCATTTTTCCTCCTTTGATTTACCTTGGAGGCATTGAACCCTCTTAATCCTATGCAAGCCCTCGCTGCCTAGGTACAGTGTCTTCAGCTGATGTTTGCTGCCATCTACCGTTTTAATTAGAAGACTTAATCAGTTTGGCAGGAGCGTGCTCATACTGGAAAACCCAGCAGGTTAGCTGATGTGGGGGAGAGGGGGAAAACAGTAGTGTAGCTGTTCTGTGAGGCTGCTGCAGTAAAACCTGGATCTGCAAGGGAGCCCTAGCAGTTTCATTTCAACACCAGTCAAACCACCAAATGACTTTTTTTCCAAAAAAAAAACCTGAAAGGGTCCGTTGTTGCCTCAGCTCCCTGAAGAAACACCTCAGCTCATTACAGAAGGTTATTGTCAAATGTGTTTTACAGGACATTCCGTTACTGCTTGGGTAGGACCGGGTGAGCTGCTGAATTTCTCCCATTTTCTTCTTAACATGACTTTTTTTTAGGCTGGTACATTTGGAATGCATTATTGTTTAAGTTAGCTCTTAGCTTTCAGTTTTTGTAAAGAACAAGAATTAAGATAGTCCTTGTTTTCTATTTTTCAGCTGTTCGTTGGTCTCGGATTTCCATATGAAGGGCCGGCTCCTTTAGAGGCTATTGCCAATGGATGTGCTTTTCTAAATTTAAGATTTAACCCACCAAAAAGTAGCAAAAACACGGAATTTTTCAAAGGCAAACCTACACTCCGAGAGGTAAGCTTTATCAATCCTGGTGATTTCTTTGTTGAAAATTATTGTGAATTTCTTTTTAGTAACACAATATAGGAAAAATTGCATATGTGTTCACAGTTTATTGCAAAGGGTGTGCAACTGTTGTTTTCTTTAGCCATTGACAGGATTATCAGTCCTTATTTTTATAGGATGATCAAAATTTTTCATTAATGTACTGTTAAGCTTTACCTCTAGATTTGCCTATAAGTACATTTTGCTAATTCTTATTGATAGATCATAAACTGAAGTTTCACTTGAAAACCTGATGTTCTACCAGGAACAGATCATGTCATCTGATACATGATGTGTCATTTGAAAGCGGTTTTATTTTGTTGAAGAAACAGACATTACTGTGTACTGTGCAGGAAGTAAATAGGTGTTTAAGTAAATTATAAAAACGGCATTTGTGGGTGGTTGTGTGTGTTTTGGGCTTTTTTTTTTTTTTCTCTGGAAAAGACCTGCTCAAGGCACTGTTGAGCTAAGGTATTAATGGTCACAGCCCACTGTGTTTGTGGTTAAACATTGAAGGCATTTGGAGAACTGACTCTTTAAGAGAACAGGAAAACCAAACCTCAAGCTTTTGAAACAGCCAGTGTGTTTAGACTCTAGTAAGAGAAAAAGGAGGCTAAGTAAACTAGCCTCTCATCCTGCCGCTGACTTTGGAATATTTTTCTTCTTCGGTGTAGGTAAAATTCAGCCTATACCACTTGCAAGCATTTAATGGCATATACATTACGGCATCTACATCAACGGCATGTAGCCGTTTCTAACATTAGCATTTTTCCTGTGACCATGGCTTGTTCATAGGTGTATATACATCTGTATTTTCTCTGCATACTTATCTGAAGGGAAAGCTCTCTGGTAACACTTAGATGATGGTAACTTTGCACAGCCATGTTTCCCAATTCAAGTTACGCTTGGGCTATATAAATTGTGTACTGAGCAGCGCCAGCTAGTTGATAAGCGAAAGACAGTTTCCCATTTTAGACCAGGAACATAAATTCCTTATGATTTTATGATTCAGGACTGTAATTGCCTTTCAGCTTGTTACACATTCAGCTTGTACAGAGCATGAGTTCAAACTTGCCTCTTCTCACAGCTTGCATTGCTGACAAAGGAGATAGTAATAAGGGAAAAAATGTCAGTTTAAACTTTCTTCTTGGGCTTGGTACCTTTCAAAACTTTTCTTCTGTGGGTCGCTCAACTGTTTGTCTCGTTTCCAGTTGTTCTGTGCCCAGACACTGTAACTGGTCAGGCTCAGTAAATAATCTGGACCCACTTAACTCTTTAGTAGGAATTTTAGTGCTTGGAATGCTATGCTAAATCCTGCTGGCATGTGTCAGCACTAAAAGAAATGCTGTGCACCTGACTTGCACAGGAAAATAATCCCTGTTGACTGCTTTAGTACAAAATAATGTAATGAACATTCATCATGGATATTGCTGCATTCACGTGCTCTGCTGACCTATGCTAAGAGTAACCTTTTCTCTAACTGGTTTTCACAACTGCATTTAGATCCGATTGCCAGTAATCTGTGTGCTGGTTCTTTGGGATTAAGGAAGTCCTTAAATCCTTCTCTCAGTTTTTTCAAGTGTTAAAGGAGAACAAGAAAATCTTGTATAGTTCTGCAAACTGATTGTCCATAGACCAGTTTGAAGATAAAGTCTGTGTTTAGTATTTTTGTACAGTAACCATTGCAAGTCTCTATTTCTCTCTTGTTCTAGGTAGCATTTATTGGTGGGGGGAGTTAACTGTTTCCACTCTACCCCCAGGATGGTGTCCTGTAGTGAAGGCTCTGTACAAAAACTGGAAATGACAATTTTCATTTTAGAGCAGCAGTTGTTTTGTCTTGGGACATGATTTCGCTGGGGGAAAGAGCCAGGGGAGAAAAAAGAAAAAATCACCTTCAAGCAGCTTGTTTTGTACCAGTATTTGTACCAATATTTCTTCTCCATTCTGTGCCACCACCGCCATCACCCCTCACGCCCCCACCCCTGGAAAGAAAACATTGTATGCTAAATCTAATTGAAATGTGTACTTGGTGGGTGTGGTTTCTTTCATTTTCTGCTTTTAGGAAGGAAAAAAAAAAGACCTGGAATTAGAAATTAATTCCAAATGTATTTATAAGACTTCTTACAGATTTTAATTATAGACAGAGAGAGTATCTCCTGAATATCTAAAACATTAAGCCTTGGCTAATTAAAGCATTTCAGTATTAGGAAATAATATTTTTTGAGAGTATAGATGTAGAATAACTGGTGCAATAAAATTATGATGCTAGTTACTCTTAATACTTAAAACAGCTACTAGTCTGAGAAGTGTAGTTGTTTGTCTATCAGATCAGATCTGGCTTCAATGTTGCCATTTGTCCGTCTGGTCTGAGATGGTAGAGAAAGAGTGGTCTGAGGCATAATTTCTAAAGCTTTGTGGAATTTAAAACACTGTTTTATGTTCATATGTTTAAAGGTGCCATAGAGGTTTTGTGTTGTTCCTGAAAGCAATAGGAATGTAGCTTCTGCCATCTAAAGTCCAGACATAGGTGCCCTGGGAACTCAATCTTGGTAACCCAAATTTTTAAGTAAATACGGGTTTAGCAGCAGTAGAAATACTATTGAAAAAAGGTTAGAATACATCAGTCTTTGAGAAGGATTGGACTTTTTGGAGGAATTTAAAATATGCCGATGGAAGCACAGTGCAGTGGGCTGCGAGTGAATGTAGGCAGCTGCGGAAGCTGTCTGTGTGCAGAAGCATCCTGAGTTACCGGCCCAGCAGCTGCAGTCTTCCAGCCCGCCCGTGAGCCCCACCACCACGCTGCCCGGCAGCCCAAGGTGGGAGCCTGCACAGAGTGCCCTGGAGCATTGGTCTCGGAGCACAGATTGATGCTAGCTGATCCTGTATAGACTGGCTTCTCTTGTCCACAAGCAAAATGCAATAGGCAAAAAAATTTTTAAGTAGTTTCTTGCATTCACTTGAAGAGAGCAACTACGGTATCTGCCCAGTGCAGGAGAAGGTTCTTTCTAACAGATGCTGTTTCCTACTTCAGGTCTCTTGCACTGACTAGATTTTTCTTTGTATCATGTGTAAAGAGGCAGCTGTATAAAAATTGTCTATGAATAATCTATCCTGTAGGGTTTTTTTTTTTATTTAAAAAGCAATTGTCTTCTGAGGCCAGCGTGAAACACTCCCCTCTCTTCTGCAGCTTTTGCTTCTTCTCAGTGTGTTCATTTGCATGTTATTCTCACTCCTGTGCAACCTGTCACAAAAATTACTTTTACTGCCATCCTGCTAGTTCTGAAAGTAATCTCTAATAATAACTTTTCTTAGTTACCTGCTTGGGTATTTATTGCATTTGTTTTCTGACAAAGTGGTGAGCAAAATACCAGTTAACACTCTTCCTGAGGTCAAATCACTCTTATACTATCAGCAGCGAGAGTCAGAATTCATCTAAGTGATAGAAATGATTCTTTATTAGCTACGACTCACAGAAGCTTGGAAACGTTTGAAATTTGAAGGAGAGGCAGAGCCAGGATGTTGTCTGAAGGTGAGACAGGGCAAGGATGACATCTCTTGAAGCCAGTCACGCGGGTCTAACCAGGACTGGTAGCAATTATGGGTTGTGAAAACACAGGGCTGCTCTGTGAATGAGCTGTGGGGAAGCAGGGTCACGTTGTAAAAGTAATTTCAGTAAGCATCGAGTCTTCTGTGATGTAGGTCATCATGAAGATCAAAGCCACAAATGAGAGGTGCACAAATGTTACTTGTGATCTGCATTAGTATCTGATTTTCAGTTTCCCAACTAAATTCAGTGTAAATTTAAACACGGAAAATCTGAAAGATAACTTGGAAGGAATGACGCTGACTGCTAGATTCTAGCTGAATTCTTGCATTATCCTAGTGCATTTCATCCAAAAAGTCTGATGAAGAGGGGGTGAGGGAAGGATATCTTGACACATTAATTTTTACCAATATAATTTCTTCCTTTCAGTTGACATCTCAGCATCCCTACGCTGAAGTTTACATTGGGAAGCCCCATGTCTGGACTGTAGACATCAGTGATCTTTCTGAAGTTGAGAAGGCTGTGAAATCAATTTTGAATCAAAAGGTGAGAAACGTATCCTCAATTTGTCATCAGCTCTTGAGGATGTATTGTATACTGCGTGTAGAGTGCTTCCTAATGTTAGTCTAATTAAAGCAGAGTGCTGCACTTTGGTAGGATATTGGGAAAAAAAATTGTTGTTACATCTCTGTGGTATCTGGTTATCATGTTTTAGTACTGGATATGTCAGGTTTTTACCTGAAAAAAGTGAGTGTGAGTGAATTTGTGTAGAAATCTGAATTTCCTATGTGAATTATACAGCAGTCTGTATTTCCTGTGCATTCAGTGAGGAAGTTTCCTTGTTGATTCTTGGAGCATTGCGGGCTGTCCAAATATATGCTCAACTCTTTTGACTGATTTTGTAGCCTTGACATAACCACCACTGAAGCGCTTTTGCACTTACAGCATGGAATTGTAATGAGGGCACTTCAAGCGGGGGGGGCGGGAAGCTTGAAGTAATTTTCAAAGGTATCACATTCTTTTTTGTCATAATGTTTTCTTTTTCACTTCAAATCCAGAACTTAAACTTAGTTAAAACAGGAGCTCTGGAATCCCTTAGGGGCTCAGGCTGGCTTTATATCTATTACTTTGCAGTATACCCTGAGTTTCCTTAAAGATAATTACTGAGCAACTTCTATTGCCGTTACAAAGTAGCAAAAATCAGCTTAAACTGCTGATGGTTTTGTGAAATTGTGATTTGTTAATGAGTTTATTTGCATTTATTGTTGCTACTTAAGCTATTATGTAGTATTTGGAATGCAAGTTGCTACCACACAGCGCACCACAAAGTTCATTTAAACAAAAAACCTTCTAACCTTAACGCACTGTGTTTCCACAGATTGACCCTTACTTGCCCTATGAATTTACATGTGAGGGAATGCTTCAGAGAATGAATGCGTTTATTGAAAGACAGGTATGAACTTTTATTGTGGTTGACGCTTTTTGTTTTGTGTTGGAAAGGGAGGACTCTCCATTTTAAAGCTTCTCAGTGTTGTTGCTGTTTAAATAGAAATAGTAGCTGTGCAGTCCTTGGTGTTATATCAAAGCAGAAAGGCAAAGTAATTTTTCAGTGTATGTGTGACTTCTTTAACTGCATACACACAAAAAACCTTTGGATCGTGAAGTATCATGTAAATATAGAGATACATTTGTGGTAGAATTGCACTTAGGCTAAAGCCTCTGGGTGGATTTTTCAAGTATTTAGTTTCAATCGATAAAGCTTTAAATGGTTTGGAAACCAGCTACTTAAAGGGCTTTTGGTCCCCATGCATTTTTGCCAGCGGAGAGCAGCAGAAGGTATTGAGTTGGAGTAATAAACTGCAGAGATTTACTTGGGATCCTGATTTCTAGAAACCATATGTTTGCTTGGACTTCTGCCCAAGGCCGGATCTGTTGCAATGGCCAGCTCTGCCTTTTGTTTCTGGCTGCTGCAGAAGAGAGATAGGAATAACCTGTGTCTCTGTTATGCCAATTAACTTCCAGGATTTCTTTCAAAAGCACTGCACGTGCTCCTGTATCTGTATTTCTGAAAGAGGACAGTATTACAGAAAGTAGTAAAGCTTCAGATCAGAAGTGTAGTTAACATAACATAGCTATTTCCAGTTTCCTGCCAATAAACACTTTAAGCTTTTTGCTGCTGTATTGGTGACATAGCCTGTAAAAGTATCTCTGCTTCTTTTGATTCTTCTACCCGAGTTAGCTGTAATTGAGAGGTTTTGTCAATACAGGAAGAAATGGAGCTCAGTCTATGGGGGAAAAAGAGACAATCTAGAGATAGCATCTGTGGGGCAAAACTGTCTCTCCCCTCTGGACCTCCCCAAAGGGCTAAGCCCTGGCCTCTACTGCGTGCTTCTCGAAAATAAATAGAGCATTGTAGTTTTGTTCATTGCTTTGACTAATTGTCAAAAGCCATTATTGTTTCACAGCCCCCAGGATGCTCAAGCATCATTATTAGCTGCATGTGCTTACCACGGTGCTTGATTAACATGTCAGATGAAGCAAAAATAGAGGTTGAGACCTTATTTTGAAGAGTGGGCTGAAGGTCTTTAGGGTCGGAAGTAAGAGAACTACTGTGAGCTGTGGTTTCATGTTTAGCAGTGCCACTTCCAGCTGGATTAAACGAGCTTTCACGCCAAGCTACTCCTTCCTGCCAGTGCGCTGCCCCTGCCAGCGGCCCAGCGTGGCTGTTAGGTGCCTCTGTGCCATCTGCTGAATCCATCCCTTGAGCCTGGTTGCTTTGTGGCTGCACAAACAGTTGTGTCAGCTCTGCGAAGTGGCAGCGTAGGGTGGGAACCAAAGGGTGGGACTGCTTAAATTGGCACTGCCATCAAAGGAGCAGCCAGGTAACTGCAGCTGAAGCAGCTGCGGGATTCCCTGTTGCAAACTTGGGAGCTGTTGGATGAGGCATGCTGGGCTGATGGAACAGACGTGTTGACTTTGAAAGATGTGGTCAAGCGGAGTACTTGGTAACCCAGCAGAAAATGTTTCTGGCAGGGCTCTACTAGGTTAGCAAACTGACTTGGCTCAGCAGAGGGTCAGCTGAGCACCGGAGCTTGACAAAGGGAGTGGGGTGAGAACATTCAGCCAAGAGCAGGAAAAGCTGGAGGGAGGAGGACACCTCCTTTGACAGCAGGGCTAAGCCTCTCTCACCTTGAAATTGTTGTTATAGGTAAAACAAACATAAACGCAGTCTCTGGTGAAGCTTAACCCTCTGTTTTACATAACATCTTTTCTTTATTTTACCCTTATGCATGTAGGGTTGTGGGGCAAGATAGGCTGGGGTGAACGTACCAAATTTAGGTTGCTTTTAATGGTTGGTAGGGAAACTAGCCCGAGAGCAAACTGAAGCACAGCCCTGTGTGCTGGTACCTGTGAAGGTGATGTACTTCAAGGTGGCATAAGCTGAGGAAGGCTTCCCACCAAGCTATGGACCAGAGACGGGAGGCTGTGCCCAGTTTTGGGGAAAAATTTTCAACTAAGAGATGTTAAGAGCTGAAGCCCCCAGCAAATGATGAAGCCTCACAAGTGATTTGAAAAACTTTGTCTTCTGCCTGCACTAGCTGTGAATCCAATCCAGTATTACAGTATTATATTGTATATGCTGCATTTGTATATCTTACAGTATTTTACAGTATATATTACAGTATATATTACAGTATTGGATTGAATTTTGAACCTATATAGATTTCTTCCTGCATCTAGTATTTTAAATATTGATTTCTAAAAGGACAGAATAAGCAGGGCACTTAAGTCCAAATAGCAAAATGACCTTTTTGAAACAACCTCATTAAAAAGTACCTCCAACCATCTATTTTTAACCTGATTTTTAGATGCTCTTAAAATTATTCTGCCATAAATATGCTCTAAAATTATTTGGTTTTTTTGAATAGAGCATGAGGGAATGGCTTAGAGCTGCATCAGGGGAAGTTCAGAATGGATATTGGGAAAAAGCTCTTCACTGAGAGGGTGGTCAAGCACTGGAATAAGCTCCACAGGGAAGTGGTCATGGCCTCAAGTCTGTCCGTGTTCAAGAAGCGTTTGGACAACGCTCTTAGATACATGGTTTAGCTTTTGGGTTGCCCTGTGTGGAGTCAGGAGTTGGACTCTATGATCTTCGTGGCTCCCTTCCAACTCAGGATATTCTGTGATTCATTACTGTATAATATTAAATATGGTTAGACCTGGGAGTATGAAAATGTCCTCCTTCAGCAGAGGAAATCTAAACAGGAAAAACCCACCAAACTGATACTGAGAACTGATAAATGATTTAGGGTCTTAGCTTCATTACAATTTCCAGCAGTTCAGCCTTTTTAAGTTTTGGGTCACGGTGTGGGACCTGTTCATACAAGTACTAGTTTTGTCACGAGAAAGCAAACCATGATGGACTGGGCCCAGATTTTTTTATCACCTTTTGATGAGAGTTCTCAAATGGAATTGAGAATGAATCATGGAATGTTATATAAAACCAGTGATTAAAATTTTCTCTTTGCTTTTTCACATTTTAAATGTCAAGATGTTAAGAACTTGTCTTTGAATAGTTTTTGCTACCAGGTGTGGTTAGATACCGTTTCTTCTTCTTCCTTCCCTGTTTCCGCTGTGGTGACACTTGACTGCATGCATTATTTATAGCCAACTTTTTTGAGTGTTGGGAGAGCACTTTTACTAGCAGATCAACCAAGAAGAGCAAACAAACTCTTTGAATCCTGGTTGCTTTATAGAAATCTTCAGTCTTTTATGAGTTCAGCTCACTCCATAGTGCTGTGAGTCCCCTGATCCTTTCCAGATGGCTCTCCATGTGGGCCACTTGAGACATTTCTCACCTACAGGGCCACTTGAGACATTTCTCACTAGAACTTCCTCCCGATATTTGTGCTGTTAACGCAAATAGTTCTGCTAGCACCGAGTTAGTGAAACAGGAGTCACTGAGAAAAGGGGGTTGGATGTATGGCAGTAAAGAGACTAGCTAGAGTTGCTTATGATAAATTAAAAAAGGTAAAGGTAGGGAAGACGCTTCTTTGGTAAGAATGATACTACCACATTTCAAGTAGCAATCAAAGGTGATAATTCCCTCACGCTAAAAAAAAAATAAATATTCTTTTCAAATATGATTAAATTACTGTTTTTAATACAACCAGAATGAGCTGCAAAATGAGTGTTTGGGTCATAATAACCACTTATTTTACTAATGGAGAAAATTGCTGTCAAGGGACTGGATGCATCATAATAAAATATGATCTGTCACTGCAGGATTTCTGTCACGGGCAGGTGATGTGGCCCCCATTAAGTGCCCTTCAAGTAAAAATTGCTGAACCTGGAAAATCCTGTAAACAAGTTTGCCAGGAAAGCCAGCTCATCTGTGAGCCTTCCTTCTTCCAGCATCTTAACAAGGACAAAGCTCTGCTTAGGTAAGTACTTAAAAGCACAAACATATTATTTGGTCTCTTTTTGTTGCACTGTCTTTTGCCACACGTGAAGATTAGTGTACGAATTCCGTGAGAAGGGAAGGTGGGGAGAGAAGTACTGTCTGTTTGGCAGCAGCAAGCGGTGAGGTTAGCTGTCAGTCCTTTGTAGCAGTGGATGGTAGAAGTTGCTGCTGTGTTGAGAGTACCATTCCACGTAGCATGTGGTTTTGCAGTGAGGAGTACAGGAAGCCAAAAACTTACACCTCTTCCTTCCCCCCTCCATCTCCTATGTGCATGCACCATACAGTGCCCTTTGTTGGGTTGCTTGCACTGAGCAAAGGCGCTTGTGCTTCAGGGATCGCGGATGCCAGAACTGTAATCGTGTTTGGATGGACCCTTTGCAGCCTTGGCTGAGCAGGTGCCCTATTCCATAGTTTTTGCCATATCCTTCTGAGAGTTAGTGAACTTGCACGACTCTTAACGCTAATCCTGACTGTGCTCAGTCAGCTGGGTCAGAAACGAAATGCATTTTGTTGCAGGAAAGAGAACTCTGTATGCATTGTGTGACTTCTATCAGTTGTTCAGATGATTTTAAATACAGCACTTAGAGTGTTGCTTTTATTTATTGAGCTCCCTCTTTGGTCACGATTAACATCCATATTGAAACATCTCTATTCATTGGCAGTTAGCAATTACTCTTTCTGCAAACCTGTTGTCGTACTGTCCTAGGTAAAGAATTGTAAACCCTTGTACATTAGAGTTATTAGTACCAATTTGTAAAGCTTACTAGCTATGCATTAAGGAAGTTAATGTTGCTTTCAGGTGCTGTCTCTTTGGCAGTATGTCTGTGTTCCTTTCAGAATGAAAACAAAGCACTCAAAGCTGGGCTCCAACAAATGGCTGCTAGGGAATCTGCTTCCTAGGTTTTCTATCCCCGCTTTTTGCTAAATTAAATTGTGGAAGGTTTTTATTTTTGTATTTTGTTTGAAAAGTTGTAATTTCCAGTGGAGTTCAGAAGCAGCTCATGTAAAAACTTTGTCAGGCTTCTTTTCTAGCTGTCTAGACAAAATTATAATTCGGGGGGGGGATATCAAATCTGTTAAATGCTGAAAGCTACCAATGTTTCCAGAATAAGTGAAAAACAAGCCTCTGCTGGAATTGCTACCCTCATGCTTAAGCTTTGTGGTCAGAAAATGGCAACTCGAATTTTTCTTTTTTCAGCTAGCTAGCGCTAGCTGGTTCCTCGGAGCAGTGCGTCCTGCTCTGACCAACTTCTGCTGTAACACAGCAGCATCACCTCATCCTCACGGTTTGGCTGACCCCACCTTCAGCTACGCAGGGCTGCCTGCCACGGCGTGGCTTGCCTGGGGGAGATCCCTGCTGAAATCAATGAGAATATATCCTGATTTCAGATTCATTGGTTTTGTCTTACTAGAAATCCATGGTGTATTTAAATACTACACTTTGGGAAACAGTCAAAAGCATTTTCTTCTTTTTTAACTTCTTTCATTAATCTTTACGAAACCGAGTAAAGCTGAAAAGGCTGTACTGCCCTCTGCAGAGAGAATCTGCGCAGGCGAAAAGAAATGAGAGTCGTGTTCTGGAAATCTGCAATTCTAAATGTACTTGATTTAGGATGCAATACAGCATTTAATTTATTTTTAGTGAGGAAGGATGAAAACTGTACCAAACTCCCGTGAACTCCACTGTGATTTAGATCGTGTGCTTTGCTTTTTAGGCATAATATCGAATGTCTCACCATGGAGTCTGCAAATGATATTCTGGTCCCCTCTTTTGATGGAAGAAGGAAGCACTGTGTTTTCCAAGGTGACCTCTTATTGTTCAGCTGTGCTGGATCCCACCCAACCCACAGAAGAATCTGCCCCTGCAGAGACTATATTAAGGGGCAGGTTGCGCTTTGTAAAGACTGCCTATAGCAGCAGCAGAACTTCTTTTGAGTTGAGGACAAAATGTAAGTAGTTTTGAGAGGAGCTACTTATTACTTCCTGCACTTTTGTCCAGGTTTTTCGCTGCAGGCAGAGCTATCATAGCTGGGCAGAATTATCTACTAAGAGAGGAGGGGTTCATAATAAACAGCTAACTGATCTTTTTTTCCTGTAAGAACATTTGCAGTGTAACTCTTCAGATTCCTTCATCTGTTTGTGAAGAGAAATGAGTTTCATGTTCTACAATGATTTGAAGATGACTGCACAGAATAGTTTGTAGAAAATTCCCAGACCCATCAAACTTCTTTTTTTGTTGTTTGGGTGAAGTGTTTTCTATTTTTTTAATGAGTTAGAACATCCCCCATCATGGTTAGCTAAAGGATCTCAACTTCATTCCAGTAGGAAATTGAAAAAAGTGTGCTTGAGGGAGGGGGGTGCAGGGGAGGGACTAACATTTTATTCTAGGTGCACTGTTTTGGGTACTGCTTTAGCTTGAATGCCTATAAAGTGGTTTACTTCACAAGAACTCGGAATCACAAGATAGCTCTGTACCCTGTTATTGGGTTATCTGGGCCCAGTTCTTTTTTCCTTTTTTTTTTTTTTTTTTTTTTTTAAATCTTAGTATACAACAAGGTATTGTCTGCATCACGGCTGCTGCAGAAGGCAGTCTAAACAGAGAGTATCGTGAATGAGCAAATAGGCAGTTGCCAGTGTGTGACATATCATCCTGGTGACTCGACAGCTGATTAGGGTTGTGGCATTCTTCAGTGTGGAAAAGCTACAAAAACATACTGCCATTTTTGGAATGGACTTGTCACAGTTTACTGGTCCCATTTAGAGAGTAACCCTTGGAATTTGCCCATGCTTCTGTTGTAGTCTGTCTACTAGAAATACTGTGTGAAGCAAAAAGTATTCAGCATCATTGGAGCAATATTATCGTTAGAGCCTCAGTTTGCTACGGCTTCCAGTAGTTAAAGTGTTGCTGAATGACATAGAAAGGTTAAACTAAGCTAACTATAATTATTGTATGGTAGAAATGTAAAATGTCTTCATAACTAGCTAGGTTTTTAAACAGAAATTTTTTCTGAAGAACACGTAAAAGGAGACAAACAATGGCGAAGAAAAGCATTGATCAATCTCATGGGTTCTTTGATTTTTCTGGTTTGGGGCAGGTTGTTTGGTTTTTGTTGGGGTTTTGTTTTGTTTTTAGCAGGCACACCAGGTACAAATTCAAAAGAAAAATAATTCAAGAGTTTGGAAACCAAATCAAACTTCAATTTTTTTAGAGCAGCAAGTTAAATCTTCTAAACTGCCCTCTTTTTATAGAGGTAATTTTTTTTGTTATTTTCAGCAGAAGGTGGCATGCTTGACAGCACCATTTGTAGTCAGGAAATGATATGCTAAGATTAGTAAGAAACAAATCCACAGTGTATTTTGAAAGAAATCATACTTATTTTGAAAGAAGTCATAGTCTGCAGGGTTACAAGTCAGACGTGCTCTGATCATACTGGAAAAAACCTCAAATCAACATGAAGGTTTTTTCATAAAGATTAACAAACACTACCAGGTAATAGTGAAAAGTGTAGGTATTTTACATTTTCCTTTCTTGGATATATCTGGTTGGTTCAGATTTTTCTTGTAACCAGCATTCATTATCTGTGTGTGAATATTGATGTATCTCTTGACCTACCAAAGACCAAGCAAGGGAAATGCTATTTAATCTGGGATAAATTCTCAAGACCAGAGAACAGAACAGTAAACATTGAAAGTTTCAGTTTAAAAGCAATGAATTAGCTTTTTCAAGTTTTTTTGTTTCCTGCCTCAGCACTCCTGATGGTGTTATCCTGTAACACTCCATAACGTTGCTGTGGACTACACAGGAACTTAAACCTGAGAGGCTGTTGAGTATCCAAAAAGGACACGTGGGAGCTGCTGAACAGCAGGGTCACCAGTAACTGGGTTGGGATGATGATAAAATCTGCTGTATTTTAGAGTAATTTTCCAGAAACAGAACAGCTGGCTTCTATAACGGGAGGCAAACTTTTTGTATGAAAAGAAAACAAACACAAACTAGTATGAAAATCCTTACTCTGACCAAGCTCAGCATTTGCTTCAGTCAGCACAAATGTAGTTTGCAATAGTTTTAATACCCTGGAAAAGCTGGGGGAGGAGGATTGGAAATGGGTCTGAGCAGGCACAGCAATTCATTTTGTATTTATATAAAATATTCCCCGCATACCCGTGCATACTTGTGCAACTGGAAAATCCTGCGTATTAAAGTATATATACTTCTACCTGGTTCTGAAAGTAAAGGCAACAGTGGAACTTGTCTTTACCAGTTCAGCCTGAGGTTCTTCAGGCAGGACTTTAATTTGGAATGAAATATCACAGAATTATGTCAGAAACAGATTTGTATGTGTGCACTTAAAGAATGCAAAAGACATAGTTCTTGCTGTAATGTAATTCTTTGCTGTAAATACATATTTGCTTGCTTCCCCCAACTGTATGGTCCACATAGCATACTGCATTTTATTTTGCCTCTAAACCTTTAAAGGTGGGAGGGGTTTGGTATTTGTTATTGTAAGATTTTCTGGTCTAGTGCTTTGCTCAATGCTAAGTTTGCCTTTACCACAGCAGGGAGAGTCTATTATAAGCTCTGGTTTTTTTCATGCTGTAGCACTGTTTCTAGTCCACTGAACTGAATTACTGCATACTGGCAAAAATGAAACAGCAAATACTAATGCCGCTTGCATTTCATCCAGGGACAGAACATCTAAATTGGGTTCAGAATCAGTTGGGTCTGATCCTATTTCCACTGAAATCTACAGAGAAGACTCATTGATCTTAAAGAAAAAAGAATCAAGACCTATAATTTGATAGGCCTCTATTATTAATTTTAAACTCTCTTTTCAGAAGAAATATTACTTTTATGAAATACAGCTTCAGTCTAAATTTCTGTAAAAGGAGACTGTCATATGAGAACTGTAAGTGCACAAACTTTGTAAACGTTACTAAGCCTGATACAGCACTCCCCCATCACACAGCAGTGTGTGTTTGTGCATTGGTAAATAAGTGAATCCTTCCGCAGATAAGCATTCAGGCGAATCCATGTGGAACTATTTAAAAGTTGAATGATTTTCTAAAACATACAATATGTATCCACATTTCAGGACAGAGGGCAGCCTTCTGTCCAAGTTCCATAACTGTTTTCCTTCCTAATTAAAGAACAAAGGTGTAGTCCAACTATTGCACTTAAACAAGGATATTAGAGATGGGACTGTGCTACTGTTTTTCGGTCTGGCAGTAAAGCTTGCAGCTTCCTTTACTCAGAAATCAGGTTTTTGCATGACTTGCATTTGAATATATTGATCAGCGACTGATGGGAAAAAATGTCAAAAGTTGAATATGAAAATGTTTTACAAGCTTTTAAACATATCTCTCATATCAAGACATTCTTTGTTTTAAAATTTTGTATTTTTGTATGTGACCTAGTTTTTTTCAAAAATCTTGTTCCTACGAGATTAGAAAACTTGAGAGAAGCATTTACATATTTATTAAAATTAACATAAAAGGCTTGCCTTTGAAAGGTAAAGTTGGTAAATACACACTGTTTAAAAATGCCAATAAAAACCTCATTTATTTCATATATGCAAGTTGATTTGCACATGTATAAATAGAGTTGCTTTTTGCATTTTTTTGCTTAGTTTCTATGTTTCTTTTTGTAATTTATAGTTGCAGCTGTGTGTTTGCTTGTTTATATCAGATTATGTTTCTCCTACAAATATTTAATGTTTATGTGCCTTTTTTTACTTTCTTTGGGGTTTGGATGGGTGTTTGGAATATGGACACTGTCTGAACAAGTATAATGGAACACTAATTACAGGTAAAAATAGTGCTTGATGACTATACAGCTTAGCGGTATGAATTTTGGATGTTTTTAAGTAGTGGGGAAATCTGTTCTAAAACTAGAAGGTAAGGGTTAAAAAGATAAAACTGTAACTCTAGTAATTCTTGCAAAAAAAAGCTTCTGCAAGCAAAATACCCTTTACTGAATATCTGTAATTTGACGTCAGAGCTCCTGCTGGGATGGGATGTCTGTTTAATGGCCAGAGAGCAAGCTAAAGCCGTTAGGGGACAACACTGACAGAAGACCTCTAGAAACAGCCATATCTGATCTGATCAGCAGGAAAATTGAAGATCCATATTAAAGTTTGTGAGGTGTTGGTTTTCCAGATAAAGATGTCTGTACATGGAAGTGCACAGGATGATTCCTGGTGCCACCAGGAAAATACAGTCCTTTTATGATACCTGAATTTACGATTCTCAGTGGGGGGGGAACTCTGGATATTCAGCTTATTGCAGATGTTTTCCTTTTTAATGCTACTACTTTTCTGCAAGAAGAGTATTTTGCAAAATAGCTGCTGATCAGGTTTCAGTTGGAGATCGCAGAACGGGGTTGCAGACAGAGTCAGGACTCTGCGTCTTCCCCACTCAGCTCTGCTCCCAACTACTTGTGCCGGCTTTTGCAGCTTGCTTAATGAGAAGCATCCAGACTTGCTGAAAGTTTCTGTGATATCAGCCGTGAATCAGGTTGTTAGCCGATGTCTTCTCTTCTCACTTAATCGTGTTGTACTACTATCTTTTAATATCTTAGCCGATGTCCTTGGTTTATCCTTGATATGAAAGACATGCCCTCCCCTCTCAAAAATGAGTGGCCTGTCTAAATTACAAAGATGATTTACGAGTTTGCAGCACTTTTCACATAAACAAAATCCAAATTGCTTTCTCAGGTATGTATTTTGCTCATAGTGCATTTCAGGACCAGATTTTGCTAGTAAAATAAATTAAATGGGATGAATCAGGCTGGATACTATCTCATCCAAGTCTAATTAACTTCATGACTCCCACTGGCTTCAGTGATAGCAGAACTCCTCCAATAATTTTTCTGCAAATTAAAAAAGCAGCTCTCCCTTTTTAATAAATATAAAGCACTGTATCTTACAAGATAAAGACCAAACGCTTGCAGGTTATATTTTACACATACCAGCAACCAGTTTTGCTTGCTGTTACAGCATATATTATCTCTGACTAAGCTGATGTTACTTATTATCACAGTATCAGTTGAAAACTTGGTTAAATAGCTGTTCAGCCTACAGTTTGGAATTGGAGGGGTGGGGTGTTTGGGTTTTTTAAGAGACTATTAGTTTCCAATTTCACAGGGGTGCTAACATTTTGGCATGGCTCTTTCTTTGTGATGTTTGCCGTACAGCTCCAATGCCTTCAACCTTTGACTTGCGATCTCTTTCCATTTGTAGTTCTTCTTTGGCCCCATCATTTTAGGGACCACTGTAGAGTTGAGGAGAATAAGGCACCAAGAGATGTATGCTTTTGTTCAGGCTAAAAAGGCCAGGGACAGATACGGTTTCATTGAGATATGCTTTAATAATATTGCTGTAAATGTAACATCAAAACATTGTTTATGGGCAGTGACTTAAATCTTGTCTTCATATTTTTAAGCAGCTCTATAGGTTTTTTTAAATTAGTTTGTAATTTCCAAATATTATATTTAAGTGGAATGTGTAAACAGCAAACTCTCTGTATCAAGTGTAAAATGTTTACTGTAGGAATGTGTTGAAAATACCAGAGGCTGAACCCCAGAACGCCTCAGATGTGAGGCATCGTTCATGTTCTTTCTCCCAGGTAAAAATAACAAAGTGCAACTGTTGCCAATGTGTTTTGTTTTTATAGGTGTAATCCTTTACATATTCATATAATTAAAACCAATAGTATGTTTTAATTCAACAGACCTCTCTCAACAGCACTAAGCCACTTGTTTATTAAATGGGTAAATAAAATCAGGTGCTCAAAGTTTTGATAAATGAGTAATAACTCCACCTTCCACACACAGAAACTGCTTTAAAAACACTCAGTTGTAATCAGTGAATAATAGCCTTCTCTCTGCTGGGAAGACTGGTGCAGGGGCCATTTGACTAAGGTGGGAACAGAATTTGTCCCCTTGTGTAAGGGCTTGCAGATCTGAAGCGTTGTGGATGCCGCTGTCCTCGCATTTCACAGCAATGATAACACACGGCTGCTTCTCTGTACAGGAAAGTACGCCTGTATTGCACTGCACTGTCGTACTTGCAAATACTAGCCCTAGGTGAGTGCTGCTCCACGCCTGGCTGGTCACACAGTAGAGGCTCGGTCCTGCAGGAGCCAGCAAAGTCCTTGGCTTTACCGAGAGCATGTAAATAACGCTATGGCATTTACTGGAGCCATCCAGGCACTTGGCAAAGCGCTTGCAACACGTCCTGGCTCAGATTCCAGCAGCTGCAAAGTAGTTTGAAGTATCAAATAGGTACATGATAAATCAAGTTAAATTGCTGTCTGAAGGCAGTTAATTTTAATAGGGTTATACCCAGAACTAATTTGTTACATTCATTAGCAGGTCTGTTGCAGTACAGTGACAGTGAAAACCATTTTGAAGAAGTCATGGTTTTATTTGGTTCTCGCAAAGGAATACAGCAGAGGAGGAGGAAATGGCAGTTTTTACCTAAATTTTATACGAAAAGTTACCCTGAAGATTCTAAGAGAGCTAAAAGAAAAATATAAGGGAATATTTACAAAGCTAATGTGAGCTTGGAGGAGTTGATCTCCCTGAGCTTGCTAGGTTGAACATTTCAGGGAGGTCCTCCAGAGGGCAATTTGGGGCAGCTGTTTGGTTACTGGTCCGAATCATTCCCTGGAGGAGTCTCTCTCACCACGGGTGAAGGAGGTCAAAGTCTGAATAATCCCTGTAGCACTGTAGATTGAAAAAAAACCCCTACTGAAATCTGTAAAAAGATTGCTGCTTTTTGCAGATAATAATTTTGAGTCAATCAGAGTTTTTATATGTACATGAGAACTTCAGGGTTGGGCGGGTACTATGTGGGTTTGGCTTGAATTCTCTCCTAAAAGGTTGATCCTTTGTTTTATTTAAATGGTTGTGTTCCACTATATTACGTTCAAGCAGTTTGATTCAGAAAGAACAGAACACAGTGGTTCAGATACTGTGAAGTTACTGGGGTTCGATAGGATGGGATTTTTTTAATTATTTTTTTTTCAGAAAATTAAATGTCTGTACTTTAATGGCATAGAAAAATGCTTTGTTTTCACTGTTGTAGAAGAAAACTAGGGAGAACTTTATTTTTCAATAAACCTTTTTCTTGTGTGATTTGGATTTATGATTGCTTTGTGCTTAAATGGAAGACTGTGAGCTGCCTTTTATCCAAAATTGTGTTTGTGTGGCTTATCCTCGCAATTCTGCAGCTGGACATTTCTGTGCTGGCCCACCTCTTCAGAGATGAGCATGAACAGTCCCATTTACCCTCATCTTGGCTGTAAGAACAACAGGCAAGCAATTATCTTTTTACGATGTTTTGGTTTAAGTGCAAGTTGGATAAAATCAAGGTACATCTTAGGAAGGCAGTTTTGCCACAGCAGTGGTTAGGAATTCTTGGTTTCCTAGCAATTTCCAGCACACAAGGAAGACTGTGGAATTGCACATTAGCACACGGATATATAAGACTTGCTGGCGCAATACACGATGGAGTTCAAAAACAAAAGCTACATTGTGGTAAAATAACAGCTTTAGAGAGTCTTGTCTTTCAAGATCCAAGTTTAAATGCAAAGAGCTTGGATGGCTTATGAAATACATACAGAACACGAGATCAAGCGTGAAACTTTGGACTACGTGCCTGCATTGCTTCAGTCAGCATCGCTGCCACAGTGGGTTGAGGTTTCAGCAGCTGACAGGGGCTGGTGCTGCAGGAGCCACCACCTGAGAGGTGCCCTGGAAAGCCTCTCTGCCAAAGTCATCTGAGAGATGGTAACTTGTGTCCTAGGGGGAGTGGAGTGTGCATTCAGAGCACTTGATGGGTGCCACATTAAATCACCTTGGAGGCTGTAAACACATCTATCAAAAAAGACGTGTGGTATAAATGTCCACGGAGTTCATTTCAGTTGCACCCATTCTGCTGAGAGGCTCTTTCCGCCCACCTCAATTTTTGTTAGCCCAGCTGAGGCTGAGGGAAGGGTCCTCTGTTGTCAGCTTCTGCTAGGAATTTTGAGAGGTGGAGGTGGACACCGAAGTGGAGGTGTCCAAGAGTAATAGAACAATTAATAAACAATAGAACAAAAAGAGTAATAGAACAAAGGACAGTATGTGGTAGTAAAATGAATAGTAAAAAAACCCAACCAAAAAAAAAAAACCCAAACCCAACAAAATTAAGACCAGTTCTTTTTTATCTGTTCAAAAAATGTCCATTTGTAGCATAGTTGCTATGTACTTTTTAAAACTACACTGGAGAGAAGCAACTGCTCGCTTTCGTACAACGATACCTTTTTCCAAGTTTATTGTATGTTGGGTTTTTTTACACGTGGCCACACATGACTGAGTAATGTAAAATCAGAATAGTATAGAAGTCAGTAACTATCAACTTGGGATCCTTTTTATTTTCCCTATCCCAATTAATGACACACAACACTCGTAAGCAATAGCATAAATAAAAATGTCAAACTGAAGTGGGAAGGTGAAATGCCTGCAGGTTGGGAGAGGGCTTGTGACTTGGGTTTGGATATCCAGTTGCACAATCTGTTCACTAGCCAGGATTAGGGAGTTTAGTGCATCGTGGCTACACATTATGGTTTTCTGCTGTGTGTTGCTGGCATTGCTTCTGCAAGAGCCTTTTATTGCTGTTTCAGTGAGGTGAAGTATGTGAATATCCTTCACCCCTTTTTATGGGTATTTCCTTGGCATATTTCACCTCCGATTAAAATGGGTGAAAATTTTGTTGTTTCTGTGTTGCTGTTCAATATACCACAATTCCCAAATGTTTCCTAACATAAAAATGAGTTAGTGGAGGACACTGCTCATTCAGTCCCTTGTTCTGGTTGGTTTTGGAAATGTTTTCCTTCCTGTTTCATTCCCCTCATTATTATTCAGCTTTGACATTATAAGGAGACATCTGTAAAATGGTGAGCAGCTAGAGTCAGATGTGGGCTGTGTTGCAGTCACATAATGGAAAAAAAATGTATGAAAGTTGGAACTTGGAATAAAAAATACAGAGGCCATGCAGCTGTATTGGAAAGATCATTGGGTGAGCTTAAATACTAAATACTTCAACTCTCACACACTGAGACTGGTTTCAGTCAAACTCCATCTGGTAAAGAGGCCACAGATGGAAATGTTTTGCTGGAACTTTGTGCTGCTCTCAAAAGCCTCACCTCGTACTGACACTTCCTATTCGGTGCGCGAGAGACAGAGCATCCCAGTTTACTGCCTTACAACACCCCGTATTTATGTTTATGCTTGTCAGGGCTTGTCAGGACTTGCACATTTTTATTATTCTACTGATTATGGAGGTTGCATTTAACTAAAATCCTGGTAGTAAATCTTTGTTTTGATTGAATTGTTATTTGCACCGAACAGACTCGGGTTGTTAAGTTCCACTGTATGTCCTACTTTGCTTGTGGACCCTTGGCTGCAAGGTCTTTCCTCCCAGGAGACTTGCTGCAGGACCTCGGAGGAGCGCTGGCTGGCTGACGGCATCTGCCTCGTGCACATATGTGACCACACTTGTGAGCAGGAAAACTTTAAAGCACAAAGTGCTGGACAAAAGTGCTGTGAAACAGTAACACCACCTCTAAAGAAAACGTACCAAGGTATGAGCCTCTGGGGTTTTCAGCAAGTAACAACTGGTGCTTGCAGTGTAAGTAACGGGTACAATGGATCTTTGAAGTGGAAACAGCTACATCACTGGAGACCCCTCTTCGCTTCCATTTCCTCCCCGCTTTCATAGGAGGGGGGGATCAATGTGATTTGCCCAAGGCCACACTGAAGGGTCAGCCCCAGTAAAAGGAGGTTGGTATTTCTTGTCACTTGGCCATTTTAGAATAGGTGTCACCTTTACTCCACTACTTGTTCTGTGGTGAGGTGACAGGTGACAATCCTGTAAGGCCTGTGTTATAAAGAGGTGAGTTCAGAAGAATACCAGGGTTGGTGGCAACAGTGTTAGCTGACAAAATGGGATGTTTCCTAGTTACTTGCCCAACTACCTTAGAAGAGAGTAGCCCTACTGTGCAGGCTTTGGATAAAATGTACTTTCAGCCTCCGGCATCCAGGTGTTTTTGTTGGTGCCTGTGTCAGTCCCTGCTGGACCTGCACGCTGAGGTTCTGATCTCCTGCTTGCGCATGCTCCCAGTGAGCGGGCTGGAGCCTGCCAGGGGAGCAGCTGTGCCGACCGGAGTGAGTAGCACCAAACAGGTAAAAGTCAAGAACCATTCAGTGCTGCCCCAAATACTGATCTTGCAGCTGAAAGGAAAACATTAGCTCCCAAACGTGGGAGGAACAGGAGAGGGAAATATCCCTGGGTTGACTGCTATTTGATTTAATTATGCTCTCCGATTGCATAACCTGGACCCACATGCCAGGCCGCAGGAATGTGTTTTTGTGTGCTACTCCTGCTTAGTTACTGGTCCTCGATAAACACAGCCACAGGCTCGGAGATGTGCTTTGTCACAGCACCACTTTGTGGCAGCGGACCTAAAACAGACTAGCAGCAGACTTTGGGAGCAGTGGCAAGCAATTACAGGTGCTGTGAGCACGACAAAACACTTTCCTACTTGAAGGCTCTGGGTGGGACATTTACACAAGTCCATGCGTTCCAGGGATAATCTCTGGTCAAGTAGCTTCAGCGTTTCCTTCTCTCTGGTGCTGCAGAAGCAGCTTGCTGCTATCAGGGCCTCCTGTTCAATACTCCATCCTCAGAGGCTTCAAAAGAAAATGGGTAGTAAAGACATTTCTTGAGTATAAATTTGACTGGGAAAAATGCATTCAAACATTCCTGCTTTGTGTATTATTAAGGTTTAATACTTGTCTAGTGACCTAGCATCTCCATGAGCTGGCCCACATAAAGGGATGCCAGAAATGCCTACACTTTTTCCCAGGCAGCTGGGACTGCAGCAATGCAAATGGTAGTATTAGAGTGAGGAACTCTGGGGTACATTCCCAGATGCAGGTATACCTACAGCTGAATTTGCCCATGTCTGAGAAGCTTCTTGTCTGGGGTCTTTGCTTCAGGTCCATTCCTGGAGCATCATTTTCAGCCAGGAGCTGCTTCTGAGGCTCTGTTTTTCCACCATCATTGGATCATGTTTATGGCTTACCTACTATTGCTAGGAGTGAAGTGGGACTAAATGAGCAAGGGGTGTTAGTCTGTCATCAAGAAATCACTCTAATGGGTTCAAAAACTCTGGCTTTTAGCTAGAAATAGAACATTATTATTATCCATTATTAAAATAGACTTCATAGCTACCTGGTGTATGCGGAGCATGGCTTGGGATTCAAGACTGCAGCTGGTGTAGTCCTTACTGTGAGAGGTTTTGGTAGCTTCCTTCTCTGCTGAACAATATGGCCAAATTCAAAGTATCTGCTCAGATCCGTAGTCATTTTCGGGGATTAATTTGTAATTCTGAGTTTGGCCAGACTTTAGTAAGTGTCAGTTTGCAGTCGCTGTACTGGCCAGTGCTGTTCCTTGTGTCCTATGCACAACAAAGAGCATTTGGCAGTGCTGTCACGCTTCTGCAGCCTGTGAGCACCAAGCAAAATACTACATTGGCCAGTGCCGAGTTTCATGGGATTAGTCCAAGTGCTTTTGAGCTTTTTCAGCTTCTGAAAAGTCCACCTTCGCTTACTTAGCTTAGTTGCTATCTCATAGTTAAAAAAGAAAAAAATCAACTGGCACAGACATTTAATGAAGAAAACAAATACAGAAAGTTACCTTTGAGGGTGGCTGGCTAGAGCAGAGTGTCTCAGTAAATTGGATGAGCAGTTATTTTCTCTTCTATTGTCACGTACCATACAAAGTCTCCCTGATGCTAGCTGGCTTCATCAGCATGTATTTGCTTTCACTTCTCAGTATCATTATTTCCTGGTCTTTTTCCTTTTAAGTATCACAAGTATTTCAGTTATTTTCTTGTATTTACCTGCTAATATCAGAAATACTTTGAAGCACCTGTGGCAACTGAAAAATTTCTGCAATTGGTTTGGATTAATCTGATAAGAACAAGTATGATTAACTTGTTTAACCACATCTCCTTTTCAAAGGCTACGCAGCTGGAGTCTGTACTTACAAACATCCTCCAAGAGCATTCTGGAGTTCCAGAAAGATGTCTGAAACTTCACTTAGCGTTTAGCTTTGCTTCATGCATGAACATATCTGGGTAGTCCTGTGCTCCTATATACACTCAGCGTTTTAACAGAATTATGTAATGTTTGAGCTGGGTGTTGGTTTGAACGTCCTACATACTGTCAATGGTCTAGGACTTCTGCAGTGCAAAGGTTACATCAGCAGTTAAGTATCTTGCCACAACCAATTACACCTTCTCACTTGCCTTCAGAAGCAGTTGGCACTGGCCAAACAAACAGGCTGCTGGAGCGCACGGCCCTGGGGGGCAGCACTTTTAGTAGTTCCCAAGTGTCATTCTAACAACTAGCAATGGGACTGGAGAAGTAATAAAGCCCCTGGAGAGGTGGAAGAGGGTAAACAGTAGTAATGAAAGTAACAAACCCATGAAATGTCTAATATAGCCATGTTCAGGCTCTGGTTCTATGATTCTGAGGCTGAAGATGCTTGACAAAAAAGCTAGTTAATCAGTGGGGAAATACCTGTTCCACAGCTCACTTCATGGAACTATTCATTAGAGAAGAAGCATAATGGGAAAATACCAGGATTAAGCAAAAACATAACAAATGAGGAACTCGTGTAGGAAGAAAGGGTCTTGGGGTGGTATTTGATATTTAAAAATCCACCTGTGATGAGTACAGTGACGACTCCTGGACTTCACAGTCTTTCTGGAGTCCTTGCTGAATGCATTTATGATGTAGCTCCTTTGTTTTGTCAAGCATTGTACTTTCATCTTACTGCTGAGTGACATGATGATCTCTAACATCATCCTGTGACAGCATGGCACAAACAGCATCAGCACTGATAGCAACAATATTATAAAGTTTGCACACAAATATTTATACAAACTTAATTGATCCAAAATATGCATAAACCAACTACAGCAGCAGAACAAAATTCATTTTGCCATAAAGAATTTTCTGTTTCAAGCGGAACTGAGTGTCATCTTTCCAATGTTGTGTACCTCATATAGGCACTGTCAGGTCAGGGAAACCTTCGGGTGGTCTCTTCTTACACAGGTCATTTGGAGTTGGCTTTCACTAAAGATCCTTAACTTGCTAAGTGACATATCATGTGAAATACAGTTTTAGCATCACAAGGCACCAGTAAAAAAATCCATGTCCCCACTGTACATCAATCACTGAACAGTAATTGTACATAACAGTACGCTACTTCTACATCTACTCTAGTTCACGTAGTCTATTGTTGTGTAGCTAGAAATGGGCATTTCCAGCTACTTGGCTACTTACTTACCATGCTCCTATTTCAAACTCGACGGTGGACTGTCTATATTTTTTATCCACCTGTGATAAACAGAAGCAACAATACTGGTTCTGTGTTGTGAAAACCAACCTGGAATATATAAAATAAAGAGAAAATGGATATAGCCAGAGAATCCAGTTTAATAGGCTGCTATACAGGAAGACTTTGTTCTATGATACATTCTGGAAATCGTTTTCAAATGTTACTTACAGATACTGTATAAAATAGATACCAGTTTTATTGATTATACATCAAGATTCTTTGATAATTTAACCTGCTATTAAGTAATATATAAGATGTGTGATGGAAGGTGAGCAACACTTTACAGAACAATCTAAATCTAATAAATAGATCTGTATCTCACCACCAGATTGAGCCACTGCTGTGCCATCGTCAGACTACAGAGCAACCACAAAGTCACACACGCTGGTACATCTGCATATAGTATAATAGAAGATGAGAATCCCATTCCCCAAGCAGGTCCTCTTCCTTGCATGACTGTTTGGCTTTGGTCTGTACAGTAATACTCTGTGTGCTTGTTTGGTCCATGCAAAGCTATGAACAGTGTCTCGTTAAGAAAAAATAGAGTTTAAATTGAAGAGGTATAGTTTCAGTTAATGTGGGATGAAACTTAAGTATCTCTCTGGTCACAGAAAGGTTCGTACCTGCTCTTTCTGTGCATCTATTTGAAGGGGGGGAGGAAGTAGCTACTTAAGTGTTTTAAGCAACGCAGCTCTTGGTGTCCAGACTCTACATGGGATACTCTGTTAGCCACAGAGGTTAGCAAGGATTGTACTTCTGTTACAGCATGTGTTTGGGAAAATACAGGCCAGGAGAAAAGAAAACGAGATCGGAAACTGGTACTTCTTTACCCACAGGCTTATCACATCATTAAGAACACTTTCACTCTGGAATATACAACACGGCTGCTGGGTTAAAACTGCAAACTGCATGTTTTCTATTGTCACAGGAATCAATAGCATACTTGAAAAAAAAAAAATGCTGCTGTTTTGCTGAATTGCAAGCAGTGTGCACATATGCCAGTTTTACAGAGAGATTTCCCATTAAAACAAACTTCAACAAAAACAGACCACGGGAAACAAACTGCATATTTAGTAAAATACCATTGGCACCACTTGCCAAAATGTACGATGCTGTAGTTTTACAGTCCTTACGGAGGAGAGGGTGTGATCTTCACTCAAACATTTCATAATGGCGCGTTTGCCTCACACGGGGTATCATATCGATAAGCAACCTGCAGAGGAAAGCACAGGAGTGTTGATGCCGAGACACAGGAAAGCCCTGGAACTAGGGTATTCTCTTTACTTATAAATACTGATTTATTTTATAAATAAAAATGAACTCACATGTAGCAACAGCCTTATCTTGCTTTCTCCTGATCAGAATTAATTCCACCCCACAAGGGTTGGAATTCTGCCCAAAAGGGAGTGTAAAACAAACTGTGGAGAGGGGCTCTCCTTTAGGAAGCTTGTGTGCAGGGCTGCACCAAGAAATTGGAATGCACAGCAGCAGCCACTTTTGGCTGGAGAAGCCATGCAGGGATTAGTGGAAAAGGGACTGTGACAGCATCCTGTTTCACACAAGGCTCCTGGAAGAAGGTATCTAACAGTAGAGGAGGATTACAGTAGTTTCACAAACTCTAAAAACCACGTAGCTGCCAGAACAGAATTTAGTCCTTCATTATCCTCCAGTGTGTTTTGGTGACACAATGGCTGAGCGCACTGTCGAGCAGACTGATGGCATGTACGTAGCATGAGTTTCAGTAGCTATACAAAATGCTTCTGATGCTGTTTGGTATGTTTAAATAAATACTTTTATATGGATTTGCCTCTACAGTTTTCCAGAATGGCTAGTTTTACAATGGAAATAGTGATTGTAGTGATTTTTCCAAGAATGGTATTTCGCATTAAAATGTTAATTTAATTTTCCGAGATAAAAATAAACGACACAGCTTCCAGATGACAGCTTACTGCAGCCTGGCCAAGGTCTGCTTCTCAACAGGCATGATTCCAATTAACTAAGATGCTACATCTCCCCCTTACTTTTATGGTAGAAAGTGGAATAAAACACAAAACTCTAAGATTCCATGCAGCCAAGGGAAATTGTGGCAGCAACAAAGCGCATGGCAGACCGTCATTTGATTTTATTCTATTTCTGGTGTCGTGAATCAAGAAAGCATCTTAAAATTCAATAGAAACAGCATTTGAAACACGACTGGCTAGCCTTCAGTTCAGCAGTTGCTATAGGGTAGGGCTAGGATGGCAATCACTATCAAGGTCATTCTTTAAACAACTTGGGCACCTTACCTTTAACCTAGGCTTTCTTTGGAAAAATCAGTGCTTAGAAATGTGCCATAAAAGCAACAGAGACTGATTTTATTCAGGATTTGTGGTTATTTTTCAAATATTTCAAACCTTGTATTTCCAAGGTATACAAAAGTCTTAAAGAAATTGGAATAATTTTAGAAGCCCTGTCTTCTTTCCAACTGATGTGAGACGCACAATCTTTTATCCCTTTCCACACACTCTGCTTCAGTATTGGCAGCTAGTCTAATAAATTCCAGTGACTGATTTTACTGGAGTTATATAAGCCTTTAAGAGCTATGGCTTATTACATTAAACAGACAGCCGAACCGCAGTACATACTGAAATACCTGCTAGCAGGAGATACTCACTTGATTCCATAGGCAAATATTGTAAGTCCAATTAACACTCCTATACTGCCATCCAGATACCAGACAGAAGAATTGTGTTTAAAAACTTCTGCGCTAAGAAGGATGGAAAATCCCATTATTCCACCTACAAGAGAGTTGAAACCTAAAATGGGAAAAAAAATAATGAAAGGAAGAACCAAATCTCAAGGAATTTGCTTTAACCATCTCGCCTAAGAGGTACTCTGTAGGGAGACAAGGCATTATTATACCAGGGCCACCAGAGAGGAGCACAGACCCTTCGGAGAGGTTACACAGTTGCACCTATGCACTCTTGCACTGCATTAAGGAGGAAGCGATGCAATTCGTTCACATGAGGTTAGCCGGCGGTCTTTGCCATGCTTCATTTCAACAAATCAAACATGGAATAGTTGGTGTCTGACCAGTGTTTAAGAACTCTGTCACTTGTCCTGGCTGCTATAAGTAACTTTACATTAATTTCCCTGTACTGTGTGTCTTGATTTGGCCACTCCCGATTTTTTCACTCTCTGTTTAGTTCCAAATCCCAATTCTAGCTGCTGTTTGTTTCATAGAGCTTTCACCTCTTGATGCTAATTTTCCAAACAGCAATATTCCTTCAAAATACTGGACCTGCTCCATGTTGACTCTGACAGTCAAGCACTTTTCCCTCTTGTAGCTTATTATCATGAACAAAGTACCTTTGAGCTGTAAAATAGTGGCTGGCTGGCTGGCTGTAGCCCGGGGTGTGACTGCTATAGCCCAGTTATTTTCCAAAGAACCTCTTCCTAATACATGTACCATTGCTGCAGGTGCAAATATCCCCGGTTAGAACTTCAAAGGCCACTTTGTAAGGTACCCAAAGGCTCCCACTTTCTCTGAAAAGTAGCAAACTGGAGTCCAGCATACCCAAGGAGCTCACGAAAAGGAAAATGGTTTTGCACAGTAATGTTGCAAAGACCTTCTCTTGAAGCTTTTTACCCCATTCCATATATTTACTTACCTGTATTTGGCACTATAGCTTAGAGCTGCATACACTGCTGAATGCATTAGGGAAGACATACAGGATAATTCTAGGAATATTTTCCGTTTATGCCTTAGACATATCATAGGAGCTTCCTATGTATTATTCACAATTTTTATGAACATCCTTTTAGATTCCTCTTTCTTTTTTAAAACCTTTCTCTTTGTCTCCAAGATTGTCCCTTCAAAATTCTCCCAGAGGTTTTGGAATAAGTAATGCCATTTTTCTTTCAATTCTTGTATGACTAGTTATTGTTTTGGGTTTTGTTTTTTTTTTTTAAGTCATTCCTTGTGTTCATTTTTTTTTCCCCAAATCCCCTTTTTCCAATTTTTTTTCTCAATAACCCAAATAACATCACTGTTGTTCTTAAAAAAAAAAAAGTCACCGATAATGCATTTATTTGGTAGTTAACAAATGAAAAATCAGACTTGAAATATTCTATATTGCTTGGTGAGTCAACTCTAGTCAGCAGCTGCTTATAGTACTTAGCCAGGTTTTTTCCCAATTCCCTATGACTGCCAACAACCACATACATGACACTTACTCCTGAATGTCTCCTTTGATCCAGACTTCTCAGAGCCAGTCCTTATCTAAATCACATTAAGTCTTTCTGAAATATGTAGGTAAAAAAATTGACCTTTCCTAGGTATCCCTACAGCTGAAATACTTGTATAAACCATCGGTATTTTGATTAAGATGCACCAGATCCCTGTCAGTAGGCACTTAAATGCAAAAGAAACCCTGGCACGGAAAAGCACGTGTTACTTAGCAAGTCTGTAGCAGAACAGGGCATACAAAGGTTTCAGGCCTCCAGCCCTGCAAAGCACAGGGCGTTGAGGTTTTTTTGGACTGTGGCAGTGCGTTCTACGATTGGTATCACAGGCATTGCATGTAAATGCCTGATTATTGGATTAATTAAACCAGTATAGTTAAACCAATATAGACACAATTAACTCTGTCAACACTCTAGAAGAATACTGATCCTTTTTTATTCCCAGGCAGTGTAACTTATACTGCTAATACATGTTGATGAAATACATTGTGTGTATGTATATAAAAAGGATATATAAAGAATATTAAGTGTAAATTAACTACAAATTTAAACCAGTGTTACTTCCCTTGCTCCAGCTTAAGTCAGAATCCATCAGCATGACATGCAAAAGGCAGGAATAACACATTTTCTTGCCATTATTGGCTGATGGTTCCAAATGATCTCAAAGCTACTTACAAAGGAAATTGTTTTCTCTTCCTGATTGTCAGTCAGTCAAACCTTTCTTTGCTGGTGTGGCAGGAAATCATGTAATGGCTGCAGGTATTAATCCAGACACTGTGTTCTGTGCATAAGGCTAGCACAGGAAAAAAAAGGTGGCTACAAATCTGGGAAGGAAACAGGTATCTAAAACCTACAGGAAAGCTGGCTGACATCACCTAACTGTCACATATCTGCATTCGTCCTCCGAGATGTTACAAAATTCAAGATAGGAAATGGCTGTTTTTATTATCCAAAAGGCCATGAGCTTTTGCTATAAACAAATTGTACAGATAACATTTTGCCTTATTAGGAATCATACATTTAGGCGTTAAAGAGATATTATTGTCAAGCCCTACTCTAAACCAAAATTATTCTTTAAAAAATTGTTAATAGAGGTTGACGTGTATGAGACAGTTTGCTGTTTTGAAAATAAACCTATTTTTCAGGAAGAAAAATATATGCTCTTGTTACTCAAAACAGTTCGTTGGTCTACAGCCAGTGATCACAGGAGGTAAATTAGCAGGAAACAGAAAACACTAAAAAAAGATATGCAAGGGAGTGCTAAATCTGTCTCAGCTGCTGAATCACATTGTCTCCTCCTGATTGTTAATAAACCAAGTGTATACATAAATATATCTTGTGAAAGAAGATATTTAACTACACATGGTAAGATCAGCCTCCTACATTTTCTACAGTAGTTCTGAAGGAGAGAAAAGAGAGATAAAAACCAGACCGAGGTAATTGTATACTTTATTCCCTAATTTTTTTAATCAAAGAATGAGCAGTCTTCAGCTCAGAAGCACTATAATTAGCATGATGATGTAATTATGCGGGAAGAGATTTCTGTGTCATACAGGAGACCGATTCAGAGCTAGAGTTATTCAGGAATTTTTCAGCTAATATTTTATCTGAAAATAAATGCTGTGTTTCAAAAACAAGCTACATTTTTTTAAAGGGAGCATTAATCCTTTGCCTGCCTAGACACAGTTCCGAAAAGGTTGACATGTCCCACTTACGCTCTGACAGCAAAGGGAGTCAGACCACTGGTCTGCAGTTCCCAGGATCCTTTCCAGAATCCTTTTTGCAGGTTGGAGATCTTTTTGTTTCAAAATGCCTAGGGTGGCAGAGTCTGTAGTAAAGAACAAGATCACTGAACAGCGTGGTCTGTTGGGAGAGAATCACAAATGCAGGGAGGCAGTAGCTTAGTCGTAGCCCCTGCACTGCTGTTTTGATTCCTTTTTTGCTTATTTTGTATTTAAGATGTAAATACTTCATGAGTATTTATAAGTGGGACAATAGAAAATACAAATACTTGTAACGTGTTATCACACATCAGCAAAAAATTTTGAGTATGTTTAAATCCTTAAAATAAAGCAATTGTATGTATCCCTAGAGTAAGCTGAAAATTGAATTTCCTTAAAGTGAAATCTTTAGCGGAGTAAAATAATTTATGTATCACAATCCATGAATCATTAACACCCTATTGTGTATGTTTACAGAGCATTTCAACCTGTCCTGTGCTTGCAGATAAAATCTGGTAGAGATCTGTGGGGTGCTGTGAAATCTCCACCATCACTGTGACCTCACTTGTTTGCAGAGTAGATCCCTGTGGCTTTCTGAAGATTTACAAGCTTGAGCCTTGTCAGTAAGAGGCGTATCTGAACCTACCTTTAAAACATGCCTTTAAAACCAGCGACAGTCAGGTGCTACGCACCTGAGCCAACAGAGTAGTGGCAGTGAGGTCTTCTAAGGATACAGCGGATGAGATTCACCTTGTGACAAACTCTGGCAGGGCCACAGGAGCGTGGGGCAGGAGGCAGGCAAAGGCTTTGTGTTACACATGCGATGCTCCACCAGCTCTACTGAGTGGCAGGAAAAGCACTACGGTGGCAAATTACAGCTACAGGGGGTATGTATGAATGATGGTTGTGATTCCTGCTCAAGGAGGGTGGCGTTTTCTGCAACACACTTGCTTCGTTTTAACTGTAGGGATGAAATTGTTTACCAGGCATAGGCAGTGAGGACAGATGTGACTCAACCAAAGCTATATAAATTGGTGTCATATTCCCCCTCTGTAGTCTAACCTCTGACTAATACACACCTAATTTATTATATGCTCTACCTCTCTCTATTATTGCTTACTATCCACATATTAACTGACTTCCACCAGACATACCCACTTCAGCTGAGGTATCTATGTAAGAGGCTAGTGGTTCCACAGACTATTCTGCGGTTTTGGGGTTTTTTTCCGTTTCCCAGTGGCCTTCCTATTTCAATGCTCTTTCACAGTTGCCCTCATGCAGGGGTCACTCGTATCCTCTGTGTCTACAACATTCCCTGGAAGCGTCTATAAATGCAGCACAATCAACTTCACACTCACCATCAGTTATCAGCGCTCTGCTTGTAAGGACCTTTCCCAGCATGAATTTGATTACTGCCAAGACAGTGCAAAGGATTCCACTTAAAACGGAGACACTATACAGAAAATCATCCTGAAAGAAAAGATGTCAGACATTAGTATGTCCTCTGGTTGTGCCCCATATATTAAATGACAGTACTAGTTATTGTGCAATTATTTGTGCCACTGAAGTATGCAACCTGAGAAAAAGATTTCCCGAGTTATGACTTCCACAACAGCTGGTGCTTATTTTGCTTATATTGCCATCTGTAATTGCTTTTGCAAACATAATTAATGATGGTTCCAAGCAAAAAATTTTGAATTGACCCAAACTCCTCGGAATCAGGAGGTTACATACCTGCAGGGCTGACTGCAAACTGCCTAGTAATATCTAGTGCCTAATGCAATCCGTAATGAAGTCCCCATATGCAGGATAAAGGCTTGAGAGTAGGATCCCACTTACCAGACCTATGTCGATTTTTGGTGGTAGAAATAACCATTTAATATTGTTCCTGATTCTGTGATTGTTTTGGTTTTGTTTGGTTTCCTTCTTCTAGGGTAGAGTATGGTCCAAGCTACATCTGTAAGACTTTTGACAGTGATGTGCAAAGTCAGGTTTAGCTCTTTCTTAGAGAACAGATTTTCCATGGACTTCCAATTCACAGCTACAGAAATATCCACATTGCTTAATTTGAACGTATACCATGGGCTCCCTAGGCTCCCTCAACAGAAAGCTGTGTCTACGTAGGGCAAATAAGAGTAACTAATTGTTTAACATACATACGGTTCTCTAAAAGGTCATCTGGAGGGACCTACCTCTTTCTCCTGACCATTTTGTGTTTGGTTGGGGTGGGAGGAAACACTCCTGGGTGCTGAAACACCAGCATTGCAATAAGGTGCCTAAAGGGAGTCCTGTGCCTTCTACCTCCGGACTTACATCAGCCCACGGGCTATGCAGAGAAACCCAAGCAAGCTCTTAGCATGCTTGCCTGCCATCTAACCACAGAGCTTTGAAATAGATTATTCTTAATAGAAGCTCTAATTTAAGCTGTTGCAACACCAGTACAAATAAAGGAAACAATAGCAAGAATATTTTTTTTTTTATCTGCAGGTCTAAAAGTGGGCCAGTGCCATTGGGACCCTGTTACTGATTAAAACACTCCGGCAAAAATCCCCGTTGATAGTAAACATTGTCATGATGATTCATCATCAGCTCCATCCATTGTTGTTATTTTAGCAGCAATTCAAAACCCAAAGAAATCAAACAATGGTTTTAAAAGCTGCTTAGCAAGATACTGGGAATTCGATTACTGGTATAATGTACTCATGTCATATATTTTTACACATTTTTTTAATGTCAAATAATTTTCAAAGTCTGCTTCATTCACTCTCAGTCATGAGCTCATTCTCTCTAGTCCTGATACAGTATTGAATATTAAGATAAAGCGCACTGAGGGAAAGAGAGTAAAATAGCAGCAGTGACAACACAAAACTCAAGCACTGGGTAAAGGTAGGATAAAAAGCATTTGTAAAATTATTCTAACAAAATGACTGGAAAATACCCAGGCAATTTTGGAGTGCTGGGAAGGACTAAAAGGAAGGACTGGGAATATTTGCTTGCTGTCAGCCTAGCAAGGAAAGCTGGGAGCTTTCAGAAGATCTGAAATGACAAAAAAGCTCCAAAAGTCTAGACAAGCTTTGCTAAAAGCACTTGAAATTTGAGGTCCTTGTCAAATTCATGCCTCTAAATTTTGTGCATCTTTCTCAAAAATGTATATTCACCATGCCCAAAGACTTAACTTTGATAGCCTGACAAATTCTGATTGATCTTGAGCTTCCCATAGATGCATGGGTTTGGTTTTCACTTTAATCATTTGTAACAGTAAGTGTGGCAAGCAAACCTGCTTGTGATGCTCTTGAGAGCGTAAAGGCCCTCACAGGCCAATGGCTAGTCCCAGCTTTCCACAGGCAACGTGTGCTGGGTGACTACTCAATGGAGTAATTGACAGTTCAACAGTGTGTCTTCTCTTGCATCTCACTTGCCGATGCTCAATGACTACATGAGATCTCTTATTTCATCATCACCCCACAGACTCTCCAAGAACTTACTGATGGCTCCTAGGCATCCGTACCTCTTGTCTTCATCTTCCTCCTCAGCAAAGCACAAGCTTTGTCATTAGCACAGAACTGAACGTTGTAGACCCAGTGGAGGTGACAGCATAAATTACTCTGCTATCAAAAGTTATGTTACTGTCAGCCTTGGGCTGACAAAATGCAGTTTTCCTACGCCTGTGAAATTCTTGGGGATGGACCTGCAAACAATTACAGATTCACATAGTCTGGGAAAAACTACAAAACCCAATACAAGATATTTTGAAAATTATTGATACAGATGTTAGAAAGTCCAATTATCAATTCAGAATCTTGAAAATGTTACACCTTATTCCCTGTGTTATAGTGCAAGGTTTCATCCTCTGTGTGGTACGTTATTTTGAGCCGGTTTGGTTTTTTCTTGTCATGGCATGCACCATAGATTTTTGGGGTGAATTCAGGTTTTTTTCCTGCATGTGTCACTAAACTCACAGTACATGGAAATGCATCTTGCCATTTGTTCCAACTATATGGTTGTGATCAAAATTAGTCTAGCTGCTTTACTGGAGGCCAAGAACGACTTAAATGTGATACAGATTTCTGAATCAACTCACAGTGAATTAATGAACAGGCTTTTATAGAGGATTCAGGAACTAGAAATTCTTCATAAGTTTGGTGGGTTTTTTCATTGAATCATAGAAGACAAGCTCATTTTATTGCTAATACTAATCCAATAACCACTGATGATGCAGAAGACATGACAAATTGGAGCTCCTTTGTTATCACAGTGGACGTAGAAAGGGAAGAAATTAAAACACCCTGCTCTTATGCAAACGCCTCAGCAGTTTCTTGCTTTAGACTAGCAAACAGATTTTCAGATGATATTCCTTTTTTTAGCTCTAAACCCCTAAATCTAAATAATATCTAAAATCACTATCTCGAGTTCCATGCAGCTTTTTGCAACAGCCACAGGGAGGCGGCAGATACTTCAGTAACTGAGCAAACGATGCATGAAAACAAAACCGCAAGAAAAAATCTTTTAAATTCACTTTCCTCAGTACTTTGCTATGCTTTCTGGGTGTCCAGACTCCCAAGAGCTGGAAGAAGAAGAGTGAGGCTACTTGCTACTAACAAGAAGGTTTTGCAGATGTAAGAGGTCGGCCCAAAAATACATGGCGAAGCCCAGCGGCATAGGCAGCCCCTGCGGCACGTTGTCTGAGCAGGTGAGGCGGTAACAGGAGAGAAACAGCTCAAAACACTGCCTTGGCACTATTTTGCTGCAATGATCAGAAGCTGGAACCGGTTTAGGACAGCAGCCGGCTGCATTGGTATGCTACGAGTCGGGACGTCATGGTAGGAAGCGCCGGCTAAGAGGGATTCAACAAATTACCTGAGGGAGGGCTGCTGTGGGCTAAGCACCTGGGCTGGAGCTGGGGCCTCGCAGAGGCGGCCGGCCGACGGACACACGACTGACACATGCATTTTGCTGAAGTGCTATGGGCTCCAAAGAGTTAAACACCTCATACTGTGGCTGTGAAACGATTCCCATTAAACTAACTCATCCTTTGGAGAAATGAAGAAAAGAGAAGCCATAATGGAGGTCTGAATTAATAAAATAAGCCTGGCCATCTGGCACCATCTCCCTCCGGATCCTCCCGCAGTCCTGCCCTCTCTGTACCCCTTGCCTTCCCATCTGACAGTCATTAAGAGCACGAAGCACATCTAGCCAGACTCACTGTACACATCCTTGGTGTTATTTTAATTAAAGCAGGAGCAAATTGTGACAGATGATAAAAATTTAAATTCTGATCATTTCCATATGATAAAGGCTTCTGAGCGTAGTAAATAAAGCTCTTTGCTTTTCCCTTTCTTTTCATCATATTCCCTCATTACTACTACACTGTACATGAGACCTTAATTAAAGGACACATATCTTATTGGAAAGCTTCATGTATAAAACAGCTCTCTACGTAAAGCGAGGTGCCCATCCTGGACTGCCATCTCATTACACAGCACTCTGATAGCTGCAATGTCCCTATTTAAGATTTATTTTATGCAAGATTTTATGCTGTGACAGTTTCCCAAAAGAAACCTTTCCTAGGATGCTCTTTTTTCGGTCTTAGGAAAGGAGTAACGGAAGTCAGCAGGCAGCTTTTCTGTACTTCATCCAAACGCATTGTCCCCACCGGTGCAGCTGAGAAGAGGGGTCTTCAAAAATGTGACAACAGTTCTGTCCCCGCTTTCAAGGATTTTACCAAAAGCAGCAGTAATCTTATGGCTTAAGGAAAATTTGTTGATGATGACGTTGTGACTTTGATCTCTTTCTGAATCTATTGTAGAAACTAAAAAAAAGCCCCAGGGAATACTTCAGTGCTTGTCTTATTAGGTGGAGATATTTTAACCCAATTCGCAGCCTCATAACTAAATTTCAGCCAATCTGTGCTCCTCATCTTTTCCTAGAATGCATCTCACTAATTCTGACCCTAAAACTTTGCCCTGATTTCATTTATTGTTTCTACCAATTTCCCCTCCATGCCCTCTCCTTTAATTACAGCCCTTTCATTCTACTTTTGGGATGTAAAAATGTTCTCATTTTAACTGAAGTGTACAGTGTTGATTAAAAAAGTATTCATCGGTATGGGAGGAAGAAGACACCTTCAGTGTTCCTCCCCACATACAATACTATGATTAAAATCTGTGTACGACCCTCCTCTCTGGCCCTCCTTGGTAGCTTATTCTAGTGCGACCCCAAAACAAGCTGCTTCTCCTGCCCCCCAAAAGCTGCAGGTTTCATTCCACTCTTCTACCCTTTCCTTAGCTTCCTCTGTGAACTGGCCAAAGGCTGAACCACATCCCCACTCCCACAGGAGCTGGGAATTACTGGTACCACCTTTTTCACGCTACTTTTCTCTTTCCTAGAGAAGCCGGTGTCTCATGGTGTTGCACCTCTTCTCTGCTGAGCCTTGCTCATCTTGGCTGAGGAGGTAGGGACGCGTTTCTGGAACGCTACAGGTGCTGTTGGCAGGAGCGATGTCATGGCTAGCCCAAACTGAGCTGAGTTTGTGTTGTTAAATATTAATTTTGCCCATCTCTGCAACTCACCATCTGCCTCACAGGTCCTGACAATGACCCTTCTTCAGTCCAGGTGACTGGTCACCGTCCTCCCCAGCACCCATCGTGTCCTGCTACCACCACGTTCCCCATCCCCACATGCTTTCTGCTGCCTCCTGCTCCTCCAGGTCCCTCAGCAGCTCTCACGTCATCTGGGCCCACTGGCTGTCGGATCATGAAAAGCCACTCTGCAGCACATTACTTAACCAAAAGGGACTGGCTTCCCACCCCCACCTGCTCCCCCTGAAGGATTCTGTTTATATAGATAGTAAGAGAGATGTTTCTAATACAAACATTCAAAAAACAAACAAAAAAAAAGTCCAAATCTCTATCACACTTTCTCCCAAGTAATGAATAGTTTATGTAATCAGTCTAAAAGAAGCTTCTGGGAAGCCAGAGGGTCTCTCTCACCAGCTAACTTCAAAAGGGACAAGAGTTTTAATTGCACTTCACTGTCAGAAAACAAACCGACAGCCCAGTGTCTGACTCAAATAGCAGACAGTCTCTTCACATTGAGATATAAAGATCTATTATTAGTACAAAAAAAAAAAAAATCTTATGAAGATTCAAACCTGTATCTTTGGTGCTGAAGTGCTGTGACAAAGCAATTCCACAGCACAGAACACTTCTTCAAGAAGAAGGTAACAAAGGCGGGGTGTGCGAATGCTGCAGCAGGGGCAGCGGGGCTGGGAACCGAGGGGCTGGGAACTGCAGAGGACTATCTTAGGTGACCTCAGGATGCCTACAAAGGGTCTGCTTGAAACTCTAAGATCACTCGTGCTTCCCATTTTCCCAGAATTCATCTACACTGTTTTAGCATCAAACAGCTATAAAACATAATTAAAAATGGTATTTGTCCACTCTCGGAAGTGTCTCTCTAGTGAGACTGCCATTTCTCCAGTTAGTAAGGGATTGAGAACAGCAATACATTTCACATAACCTACGAAGTGGCTAGCAGTTGCCAACTGTTATTTCTTATCACCGGGTGGCAAAGTCTGAAAACAAGACTTTTCACCAACCACTTGAACAAAGAGCAAAGCATAGCTGACATGTTTTTCCGAACCCTGGCTTACTAGCTAGTTCAAGTACCCACAATATTCTCACCAACCTGTAAGAAGCACATGTATTTTAGGGTTAAATTAATTGCTTAAGGCCAAACACCAAACCATATATAATAGGTGACAATTATGAACCAGGATTCTAATGTATAATTAATGTATATGGTACTTCGATTTGAAATGGTAAGCAGTAAATTTTATATATATATATATATATATATATGAGAGACTAGAAATGTATAGGGAAGTATGTATAAGGACATATATTATGTGTATGCAATCACAAGTATTATTTGCTATATTGCTATTGACCTATAATTCAACTGTTGACATTGTTAAATATATTTATAATGTATTTATTATAACCTGTTAAATTAGTAAATAAATTAGAACTTATAAAGCTACACTATGCCACCCCTAGCTTCCCATTTCAACTGTAATCAATAGTATATGATAGAATTAAAGGCAGCCTAATCTTTCAAGCTATTTCATTTATACAAGCGTTGGAGGCGCCACATCAGATGTGCTGCACGTCTATTGTACACAAACTGATTACATTTTTCCTTTTTTGTTCTGCAGGAAATGTCAGAAATATGGCATGATGCTTGCTTACTCTTGCAAAAAAGTGTCCTTTGCCACACTAATGAGGACAAATGCCAAACTGCATTGACATTACATGTGTTATACTATTACCTAGGGAAATGCAAGCAGTAACTGAATAGTAAATGGATATTGATTTACAACCCCAGGTGAAATTAAAACAGTCATTCTCAGTGTGGCTGGGATGGGCTTTTTTAGCCTTCTGTAATAAACAAGAAAAGGTCTGCAAATTCTTTCTGGCAACAGTCAAAACAAAATATACCATTTACACTTAAATTATATTTATACTATCCAAGAATATATAATAATTGACGTGAAGAAGGTAAAGCGGCAAATGAAAAAGGATTTTTATCAGGGAGATGGCAAGCATTAACACTAGCGAATGCAAATGCAAAACAATGCTCGAAACCTATGATTAATTTGAGTTTTCAACTTCTTTCTCAATATATTAACAAAACATCAAAAAAATCACTAAAATTTACACAGAAATCCAAGCATGATGTCACCAACAATATGTAACATCACTGTTCTTCCTTATTTGTAATGAAATGTGTGTGTACCAAATCATCAGGGCCAGTACTCGCTGTAGATATAGTTGTCTGAAATGTCAATGAAGGAATGGTAATTCCTTTTCCTAGTGGCAATTATCTTATTATGGCTAACACAGGTTGGAGAACAAATGCTGAGTGTAACAATAAGCAATAAGGGAAATATTCTGAATCTGATAGCTAGGGGAAAAAAACCATACTAAATAATTTCCAAGCCAACAAGAAGTTATTCTATTTTAGGCTCAACACTCAACATTGTAGAAAAAAACCCTTAAATTACATGATCTGAGAAATATTCATTTAAAATTAAGTGGAAGGGTAAACAGAATGAAGGTTTTATATTCCAAATGTCAAATACTGATTGGCTTTGTAAGTCAGGTGTATTGAACAACAGCTAAAATTATCAGAAATCTTAATTCCAAACACCCCAGGAAGAAGAGCAGCTGGCCTACTTCTTCTAACTCTTCCAGCAAGTTTATTAGGAACAAAGAAAAGGGCAGGGGGGGGGATGTAGGGGGGAGAGAAAGAGAAAGATCTGATCAGTGAAAAATATTTCTTTAGGGGTCAATGATATGAAACTGAAATAATAACTGCAGCATGTCACGCTGAAGCAGACCCTCAAAGAATAAAGATTCACAGCTATATAAGAAATTCACAGCTATATAAAAAATAGGAGAACACAGAAAGAAGTGGAATTTGTAGCTGTAAGGTTCCCACACATTAATGGCACATCTCTCTTTCCTGTAAAAAAAACCTGTTTTCTTTGGATTTTGTGATCTTTCCATATTTTTTCCAAGTTTTCCAGGTGTACAATAGCATGTTCACAGCGACTTCTCACTGCAAACATATGCATAGTGTTTGGGCAGATCCACTGTACAGCACATGCATAGAAAGTCTAAGACAGTGTCACTTAAAAATTCTGGGAAAGGCTGGGGGCACTGTATGGGCTTTATATAGCACATGTACACCTACTTTTTATAGAAAATCTTTCCCAAATATCTAAGCATCCTAGCTATATGATAAGGAGAGAAACAGTAAGATTTCCTTCAAAACCAACATGTTCCAAGACAAGTGGAAAATGTCATCGCATCTCTAAATTCATAAAATAAGAAAGCTTTAATTAAAATTATTTTCAGGCAAATGAGAATGGAGGTCACAGCTTGATAAAGAGACTTGTGCGTATGTGTTGATGTGTGCAGAAACTGCGTCTACATACACACCCCCACACAAATTTGCCTCCAAAGGAAAATGAAGCATCTCTGCAAATTCAAGGTAGGGTTACATGACAGACAGATCCTCTCTGGAAGGGACGTGAAACCTTTATTCTCATCATTTACTCCTCTGGCCAAAAATCAGAGACCCATACTATGTTTTCTGATGCTCACTAAAAGTAATGTCCAAAGCTTCAAAAATGTGGGAGAAAAAAATCTGTTATACTTCTCACTGCATATATTCAATATTGGCAGTTTCCAGACTTTTTCAACAAATAGATCCCTTCAATTGCAATATTTCTCCTACATCTACCTTATCAACAATGTAATTAATGACTTCATTAATTAATTAATTTAAAAACGCAATATGCAACACAATTCTATGGATCAGTTTTTGGAAAACACTGCTCTACATCACAAATATTGAAAATACTAGCACAAGGTATTGTATTTTGAACCCTGAGGATTAATATATATCTCAATCACTTGAAAATAAACTTTTCCCCATCATAATAAGAGGTGTATAATTAATACAAATACAGAATTATATAGTAAGTGTATAATTAATTCACTGGCCAACTCTCTGGACACAGAATGTCATTTTTCAGGGCAGGCTTCTTTCTAATTATAATATAAATACAAAGTACTATGCACAGGGAAAACCCTGAATTTACCTAATAGTGACAATTTCTGAACTTGCTGTTAACTGCAGGAGATGGAATCTACAGTTCTGTAAAAATATTGATTCAGTGCTCCATAGTAATTTGCAAAAATGAACATATTGTATAAATCCCTGGTGATCCCTATACCTTTAATCCTATGGGCTCTTCAGGCTTCCTCATCTAAAAATGGAGATAAAACTAAAAAGGAAGGTACGAAGAAAGTCAGTGATGACCAAAGGTGGACCTTTAGCCCGACCCAGTATGGCCATGGTTACTGTGGCATATAGCAAACACACACACTACCAGGAGTCAAAATTCCAGACAAACACTTATATTAAACTTACCCATATTTTAAAACAATTAGTCTACCTAGTCATTCATATCCTGCCTTATAGGCTATTTCAAAGTTAACTACAGTCCTTGGCATATCAAGCAAGGGAACCAAAAGGAGAAATACACCGTTTCTGTGTTTCCCAAGGTTTTGAAGCATTCGAAAGAATTACAAAAAATATTGTCTGGGCTGAAAGCATGTGTACTGACATACACTACCTATTATTTATTTTTACTTAACACAGAGACAGGTAAACCAAACAAAAAGCAAAAAAGAAAGGCAGAAGCAGTATTAAGAAACGCAGAAAGTCAGGAGCTCTAATTGTCCTCTCTTTTATGCCAGTGCAGATCAGGAGTGCTGTCATTCACACTGTTTCGACAAAATTACATTTGTCATGGAGTAAAAGAAAATTCAAATAGGTGACTGAAAAATGCCTGACTGAGCTAAACCTGCACTCCTGCCCTGTAAATTAAGTAGCTCCTCTCTGCAGTCTAACAAGAAACTGTGGACATTTAAGCCCCTTACAGGATGCGGTAGTCGAGCTGGAAATACCATTAACATGCAAACCTGTCACTCTCCTTCTGGTTCTCCGAATCCTGGTGAGGATCGTCAGACCTGCAGCTGAAATTACCATATGAAATGACAACAATACTGAAGTCTCCTGTTTCTAAATGTCCACATAAGTAAAAGAAAATCTGCATTCAAAACATTTGAAAAAGCATTTCAAATTATTTCTTAGTCATGTGAATTTTATATCCTTTCCTATTAGTAGTATTTTCATGAAAGCAACTCTTCTGAGATCCACCTCCAGGACAAGAGAATCTCTACATTAAAGATCTCATAAATTCTTTTCAAGGAAATATCTTTCTTGCTACATGCATATTAAGAACTGACAGATATGTAACCAATGTATCTTCTATGCAACAAGAAATACAATGAACTTTGTATAATTGATCCAGAATTATTCAGAAGTGACTGACTATGCTTTCAGGCTTTTAATCACAACACCTTACAATTAGCAAGCAGATGCTTAATTCCTTAATCTGTTTAATTTCTTAAATTAAACTTGTCCATATCATACTATTTTCTCCAAAACCATGCAAATTAAAATGAACTCAGAGAAATTATAACTGCTCCCAATTTTCAACTCTGACAGTCAAAGTCACTGAAGTTTACCACAAATTAAGATGTAAAAAGAGACTTTATAGTTCTGAGAATGATGCAGTCAGTCATGTTGCTCTGCATTAACATTACGTTAATCTTGAAGCCCCCATGAACAGTAGAGCAATGCATTCCAAACCATTTCTGTCTTCGAGACTGACAATACTAGCTTTGTGTTCAGCATCTGAACACCAAGTGTAGCATTTTCCAGTTGGGTTTTAGCCACATTTTCTCCCCTAAAATTGAAGTCACACATCTAAAATTTCGTAAGACGCTTTGAAAAGTACCCGCATCTTCAATGACCTTTGCTTCAAGAAAGACTAATAAAGATGTCAACTGTACAAAAAAACCCCACCTCATGCGACTATGACTCACATGTGAAACTTATGTTGAAGCATACGTCCTCTTAATCTAGTGCAGAGCTCTTCACCCTAGTTTTATACCAGTTTGGGACACCAGTGGAGTTACACTACCTCTGCTTGGTCTTAATGTTCTGTTCTTGCTCACACCACAAGGATAATTCCCTGGTATGAGAGTAGCACGTTAATATGAAATCCCAGTAATACAGGAATTGCCATCAGAAAATATTTCAGGTCACTATTTTGATGCAGAACAGGTTACTTCACTGCTATGCAAAAAGCCATTAGCAGCAAACACTGTTCTATTATTCTTCCATATACGTCTATACATTATAGCTAAATTACATGATAAAATATTACAGAAATTAGTATCATTAGCAATTAGTTCATTGGTGGTCCAAGAAGTAGAAGACAGCACCCTAGATAAAAGAGCAGAAGCAGAAACTTCCCCCCCTTACTGATTTAATTTGAGCAGATTTCCACTCAGCTAAGATGCTAATGATATCGCCTGGGCAACTGCAGATTAGCTGAGAACATACTCAATCAGCAAAGACCCAAACAACTGGGAAGAATGACTATTTCAGACAAGACACAGAGCTGCTAAGGGAGCATTACACAAACAGAAAATCAGCATCAGATTGATTCAGGCACAGCTAGAGCAACTAAAAAGGTTTCTACTAAACAACATCCTTTTCCCCCAACTATTTTTAATGTAGCAACTCTTAGGCATAATACCTCACTGGCCATGACTTGCAGCAGTAATGCTGTTCTCTCGGTCTCCCCATTTTTCAGTGTTATTCTTAGTTTACACAGAGATATTTCACCTGTCATGCAACCCTTACTGAATCAGCTTCCCACAGTGAGATGTACTGAAAGACTTTGAAATGAAAGTCCTTGCCGTGTCATTTAAGAGACAATGAACAGAAGTACCATCTTTTTTCATCCCTTGTTCTAACCTATTTTCCAGGCAGAATTGCAAGGTATGAAAATCCTTTATGTGTGTGCATGTGGCTTTTACCCTGACACTAGTCAGCCACAGTCTGTGCCCTGCCAGATACATCTTTCAAACTGTTGATAGTACTTGAGTGCCTAAATGAGCGAGAACAGTGAGCCCGATGTCACAGGAACAAAATCATCTGTTTATCCTGATACTGTGTCAAATGTAAGCAGTATCCACCCTAACTTTTACCTACTTGACACAGTTGTAGCGCACTGAAGTCTGAATCCAAGGCAGTCTGTGGCAAAAGGGATCTGTACAAATTATTCCTACAGGACATTTGAAATGTAATGGGATCTTCTCATCGGGGATACCTTTCTGTAGCTCTGATTTCATATTTTGTTCCTGCTGTAAATGCATTTCAAAAATTAAAAATTAGAAGTACAACATGTCTGCAAGTCATAAATAACTTTGATGCTGCAAATAGGAGACATTTCTCCCCACATAAGAAACAGAGCCCTCACCTGTAGACAGTACCTGTAGTGATAGAAGAGTGAGATATAGATGACACACCTTTTAAACTTTTGTTCCTACTGCTGGAATTATTAGGGCATTTGCCCACAATGAATCAGACTGAGACATCGAAATTAATCTGATCTACACTACCATAAATTCACCAAATGGGTGTTTTAATTATTATCGCAGCCTCCCTTCTTACTTTACTTCTACTTCACAGAGTCAAGACTATATAGGAGTCAAACTGCAGCCAGATGCACTGTTTGGGTACAGCCAAGTTAAGAGGTTGTCCTTTAGCTGGCCATCACTGCAGGGTCTCGCCTCATCCTTATCAGGATCTCCTTCAGCCTTACTGGCACAATGGCATCCATGCTCACTCCCTAACCCAGTTCTGTCAAAATGTTTTGGTTGAGTTTAAGAACTGACTATTAAAAGTGTTTAAGCTAACCTAGATCATTTTGACAGAACCAGGCTGGTGAACAACTACATGTGCTGTTATGCTGGCAGAGCTGAGGAGGCAGTAAATTATGAAGAATGGAAAAGAGGAAAAGTAAAATGCGAAGGGAACATGAATCACGTGCAGTCAGACAATGCACCTGGCTGCAATTTAGTAATGCATTAGTTCATGGGCTGTTGCTACACCACTCATCTTTGCCTGAATTTCGCTAAACTACTGAAAATAAGTTTCTGTAGTTGCCCAGCTTCTTGGAAGTTTCCATGAGAGCACAGGACCCAGTAGGCCATCTGCACTGCTAACCGTGGCTAACAAGTTGAAATTCCATTTTGGCTTTTTTTTCCAGCTCTGCCTCCATCTCCTGGTTGAAAGTGAGGAGTTTAGGTGTCTCTCTAGTGATGTGTTGATAATGGTACTTGGCAGCGTGAAGCCCCAATGCGAAAGTCTGCATGCACTTACAAATAGACCAAACTTCATGAAGGCTGAATACAAAAGGTCCAAGTCAGGCTGTATATACGATAACTGAACTGAAGCCTCATTTTGTTTGAGCACATTAGGAAGAATCTTCTGGGAGTGGAACCATTGCCAAATGGTTCTCCCAGTGAGTAGCTGGTTTGGATGAGTAGAGCTCAGGGAAATTAATACCCACTACTGAAAGGAAGCAAGCAGGACAGGACAGAGCAGAGCTGAGAGAAAGGCCGCTGGGGAGAGCTGCTCTACAGGCCAAGTCAGGGCTGGCTTTCATAACCAAAAGAAAGCAGAGAGCAAGAGAAGAGCCCTTTGTGATGCTCCATGGTGAGCCAGTTGAAAAGCCAGCTCTTTCACCCAGCATGCTCCCCTCACCTGTTTCATTCCTGCTACTCGTACATGGCTCTGGAATTGGAGGCAAGAGCTGGAAAACAAAAAAATACAATCCAAAAATACATTTTTTCCATATTAAAAATAAAACACTGAAGCCATTGGAGTAGTAAACTGTGGAAACATTCTCCTCATAAAATTCTACCGCTTTCATTAAGCCCAGAGAGCCCTCCTCTCTGTAAGTGAACCCTTACAGTCCTGTATAAAAGCTTGAAGTGATCATGCTGAGCAAGATTTGGCCCATAAGGTAACCATGGAGAAGAAAAGATAGGGTCAAGCCTATAAAAACCCATAAAGACTAGACTCTATCACATAAGGAAAAAAAATACTGCTAGAAGACTAGGACCAGTATGTGCAGCCAGGCAGGATATGCACCTGCTACAGCTTTGCCCAGTTCAACGGGGCTTGTTGAAAGGAGACACTGGCCTTTCTCAGTCTCACTGGCAGTGTAGGGAATAAAGAAAACACTTTAAAGAACATGAATCACCTTACCACTTCTGGAAGCACCTTCTTCGCCAGATCGTGGATGGCTTTGATGACAATACATATAGATGACAGGAGGAATATGACACCCAAGATAACACAAGCTCTGGGAAAAAAAGAGAAAAATAAAAAGAACTGTTAAAAATGTATTTGGAGCTGTCAACTCTCCCACTGCTGAAGGGTAACACACAACAGAATATTAATAATAGAAAAATCTGAAGGAGCTAAAGATAGAGACTGGAATTAAAGAAGAGAATGAAAAGAAATGTCCAGTTCCTCTCCAGTTCTTAAAACCTGGATTATATGTGAGAAGACAGGGCAGACCAGATGATGTTTCAGAGTCAGAGAGAAAGATACGTCTCTTCTGCTCCTGATGATTTATCATAGAGCCCTTTAGAGGTCTGTTTCTTTCTTTGTTTTGCTAGGATCTCACAATAGAAATAATCAAGGGAACTTCATTCTCTTTACTAAACCAGGACAGATGTTTGGTAAATCTGGTCAGTAGTACAACAGAACCTGAAACATCTTTTTTCTTGGAGATTTGGGGAGGAAACAGATTTTTAAGTGCAGATATTTAAAAAAAAATCAGCAGGTTAGGTGCATCACTTCGTAGGCTGCCCAAGGGTCTCTCAATACCTAACAAAGGATCAGAGTCTCATCAGATTAGGTGCTGTGCAGAATTAGACTCTATTCCTGCTCTGCAGAGCTTACAACCCAGTCTTATAAAAAGCAAACAAATGGGTTAATGAAGAGAATATAAAGTAACAGAGAATAATTAAGTTTTGTATAGGACACAGGCACAATGAGGCTTACAAAGCACATAATGCATTCCCAGAACTTCACAGTAAAAAAGGAAAACCTTGCTTTTGTTCAAACATACAGACTGATACTACTCTGAAATGGAGTTCCTCTTGCCGTGAAATACTACAGGATATAAGGCTTTGATTTCCTCTACACAAACAATAATAGCCAGTCTGTTACGGTATTGATATATCCATATATCCGTAACTCCATTTTACTAATAGCTCTTAATATAAAATTCTACTACTATAGATTGAAATTGCTCTTACTGTGTATCTATGTTTAAAGCATGAAATAGTTAAGAGGTGATATCTATATGTACATTTTTTTCTTCAAAAGTTGTATTTCTTTTGTTTGTTATTCATCATTTGGTACCTATCTGTTAGCTCAGTTTACAGATGCTATAATTATTCCAGTAGCATGCTACTATTTTCAATAACTCAGACATCAGACCATCTGGTGGTTGGCAGCATATGTAATGTTCACATCAAGCTTGATCTAGACTGCAGTTGAACTGGCATTGCTCTGCCTAGGTCAGAAGACGCAGCTGCAGCAGTGGCGCAGGTGAGTCATTTTATTCCCCAACACAAGCAACACTAAACCATGCTGTGGACAACCCACATAATCCTACAGACAAGTCTTCAGTAAAGGGGCTGCCATTCTACAGAGGAATACAGACAACGTAGAGGCTAGAATCCCTCCTAGCAACGGAGTGGTATGCTAGATGAAGTACCCATCTTCGGTAGGCAAAACTCTGCAACATCTATTTTAAGACAGATGTTTTACTCCTTTGTAGTAAATTGCAACGGAGACCTTATTTTTGTTAAGCATAACCTGTTGTAAAATGTAGGCAGAAAAGGCTCGAGACAGTCTGATTACCCAAGAGTCCTTCCCCTAGACTCAAACACAAGAACAAAAACCTGGCCCATAATCTGTGATAGAGGAAGAAACTCACAGGATGGATTTTCTGCAATACTGCAGCGAGAGGTGATCATTAAATGGTAATACTGATGGGAGGAAAGTTAATCTCCCCCAAAAGAATGAGTGAAATTGAAAATTAGAGGACTTTCCATTTTCCATTGCATATTTCCAAGCAGGTCCCTGTTCTGCAATAGATTCTTTTCAGAGATTTGCAGTTTCACTCTATCTGAATGGATCACTGTACAGAGATCTGTCCGGAGCCTCTTGACCTACTTTTGTCAAACTCAAAACTTTTCAGTACCACCTTTATGTATTACTCCTGTAATATTCAGCACTGCCATAACCCAAGAAGCTTAAATTACACAATCCTTCACAATAGATTCTGTTGTAACGATTATTTTATTTTTTGGATGAGGTACAGAAACCTATACTAAAAGTTCTGCTCATTTACCTGGGACAAATGCAGGTGTTAGGTAACTTGAACACAAAACTGGTCCACAAAAGTTGCCTGAGGCCATTTGCTGAGCCAGGGACAGGTTGACATGAGATACATACACTTCAGCATATCATCTGAAAGCAACACTTAAAGGAAAGCTTTTCTATCATTCCCAGAAGGCTTAAACCAACATAGCCACAAATCTGTGAGTTGGAAACAACAGATTAAACTTCCTTGTGCCAATACATATTGTTGAATGCCAAGAGTATGGAAAAGAGAAGACAGCGAAGCATGATCACCTTCCCTTAGCATCCCTTCTATCACCTGCACACATCTTCTGAGTAAGACAGGCAAACGTTCCCTAAGGGCTTGACAGGAGTCTTGCTGGCACAAGTCTAACGTGTCCAGGGAACCAGCATTTGCCCTGACCACTGTCTGGATGCGGTTCTCACGTATGTTGTGGAGTTTGGGGCTATCTCTGTAAAGCCTCCAATCACCCAAGCCTAATAGCAAATATTTTGCGTCTTTGCCTAAGCCAGCAGATAAGTAATGACTTCAGCAATCTTGAGCTGCTTCTCTTATTCCCCAGATCAGTTTTACTGTGTCAAAAGAATTCCCATACACCTACTTAACCAGAAACAGCTAAAAGTAGAAAGAAAAAAGGATGTTAATAGCAGCGACAACGGTATAAACAGCCAACAGAAATGCAGTCTGAGGTCTGAATCAGCATTCAGTCATCATATATAGCAAGCCTAACTTCTCCTTTATATGCTGGCTTTTGGAATCCATAGCCATGCAAAATCCATGCACTTTAAGTGCAAAAATACATGTTTCTTGTCTTCTTGAATGTATCAATTTATCTGCAAAACCACTAGAACAAAATGCTACATAGTGTCTTTTTCAATTTCATTTGCCAGAAGAATAATTTCTATCTAGACTGCAAATCGTGCAAAATTCAGCTAAAATAGAAAATAAGAAACCTCCAAAAATTAATCTGAAATTTTAACTGTAGTACATAATAAACAAATTGTAACTGGTTACTGTAAGTTTGCTTTATTTTCAAGCCATTAGACAACGAAAACTTTAATACAAGCCTGCTAACTTCCATCTGCTAACAATTATTCAACTGCTTTGTAACTAGTGATTCCAACTGCACATGAAGGGTGTTAGTGCCAAGGTTGTTGGCAAATGGAATTTCATTAATAACATTCAATTAAATTAGATGAGCCAACTGCCATTTCTAAACAAGTTCAAGTCAACTCAGAAGTTCCCATAAAAATTAATGAAAGAGGAGTGATACAGAAGTGAGGTTTGACTGAAAACCTAGTGAAGATGTTACAGATACCCCTGGCTTGGAATCACCCTAGTGTAATAAATGCTCCTCAATCTCCAGGTCCCCCATGATCACTGTCAGCAATTCAGACACTCTGGAGCCACTGGTGGTCCACCTAATGGCCTCATATTCCAGAACATTGGTATCTTCTTGCTAAGGCATGAGGGTACTCTCTGTCCAGCGACACCCATGATGAACAGATCTCCACGTATCATATGCCACCACTACCACTTAATTACACCTCCAGCACCTATTGAAGATCATGTACGTATTTTACAGCCATTTCTACGTGAGTTAGTGTAAGAGCTTCCCACTGAATATCTACTACATCGTTAGACATATAATTGATCTGTAACAGGTTTGACAGGCAACAGAAAAGATCTAATGAAGAATGCAGGAATCTGAAATCTCCCTCAGTTCCACGTAATATATTGCTTCTAAAAAGAAAAAGGAACAGAGACAATTTAGTCAAAACATTTTAAAACATAATGGAAAATCAGTATTTGATTTTCAGAAATAATAACCTTTCTGGAATCTTTCAGAATGCAGTATAGTTTAAAGAATAATAGACTAATTCAGAAAGGACAAGGTGAGGGCATCTCTCTGATATCCAGGCAATAATCAACTTTTAGGTCAACTAAAGCTCAAACTTCCAAAGGTTTTTTTCTTAGACCAATGGCACTGGGAATGAAAGAGTAATCAAAACTATTTCATTAAGTTGTTGGTAAAGAGAATTTAATATTATGATTTTAACAGTGAAACCATCAAGTCTTCTTTAGTTTGCTGTAGGTCTTGGTAGCAGATCATGATCTGCCAAAGATACTTCTTCATGTATTTTTTGATGCAGTATTTCTATATGAAAATCCAGAAGATAGTATGAAGTATAATTCGTTGTATTAAAAAAGGAACTCATCAATTTTGTCAACTTTTCAATGTAACTTTGTCACAGATGAAACATACATGCAGCCTCAGGCATTGAGAATGAAATTATTTGGACTTCCAAAACTGCCAAAGACTTTATACAGATTTCAAGCTCCAGTTACTGCTAATTCACTTCTAATGGAATTCAGAAACATGATTATGTCTAAATCCTAAATACATGTCTCCAATCTAAAGCTTGGTTCTGGGTGTGCTGCAATTTGACAATTTACAAAAGACTTTCTTCTGAAAGCAGTACTACAACCCATACACAACCCATTTATATTTATACAACCCTATAAATATTCATTTTGTATTACACCAGTCTTGGTTATTTGCACTCACACCCATCAAAATAAAATCAGTGTAACTGTATTACATGACATACAGCTGCCACCTCATCTTTTCCCTAACACATTCCCTGTACAGAGCTCTAATAGACACAATTCTTCATTTTGATGACAAATTCTTACAACTCATAAGGAAAACAGAAAAAGAAATCTATCATTGTAAGCACCTGATAGTCTTCCCCATAATCAAAAATTTGTTACTTTGCGTAAGTTAATGGCTTTTAAGCAAGTAGCTATGGGAAGTACTGAGATTCAGGGGGTTCCGTCTCCACAAACTATCAATTTTAAAGCTGCTATTAGTAAGTTAACATTTTTTTTCCTCTTTTTATCACAAAATTAATTTCCTAAGGAGATAAAGTCCAACTATTCAATTCATTTGCATCTAGCAGACACAGAAAAACAGCCTTCTAATTCATGGATTTATCCTTAATTCTGTCTTATATTTGTAATTATTTGTTACGATTCCCTACAGGTAGTGATAAGACTGAAATTCTGTAATATTTCCATCACAGAACTAAAGACTAATCTCACTCAGATCTCTAGGGTGATTAATCTTCAATGTAATAAAGCCATTTTACCTTTAGCATGGCTTTTGCCACACTGAATACTCTACATGAGTTGACCTATTCCAGCCAAAGGGACGGCTCTTCCATGTAAACAGCGGTCAGCCTGAAGTAAGACTGCAGATTCAGACTCCCAGCGACTTGTTTTGTAATATTTTGTAAAAAATAAATAGATAATAAAGTTACAAATACACCCCCAGTGACAAGCGCTGCTATATACTACCTCAAAAGAGATCTGGGGTAAGCTACACAAGGGTGACTGCTAACAGAGTTTTCCTCATATCAATTGACTGCTATAAAATAGCCAGTGCTATCCCTTCTTCCCTTCTTATCATCCTGCTATCTTTCTGGCAAATGGAATACAGTAACACAGTACCAATAAGGATTTGTAATGAAGCTCTTGGTAATTACTCCTCTCAAGTCAATCTGCTCTCATGTGCAGTGAAGGTGGTGCAACAGAATTAAGGATTCAGAAAAAATTAGTGATGCATACAAATACAATCTGCAAAAATGTATTAACTGCCTCTTAGCAGCTCACAGAGACAGTTGTTTTGCGCCAGCGGAGAGAGAAAGGGGTCTCACGTACTTGGTAGTATGTCTGTTACATCCTGGAACCTATTTTACAACCACAGTTCAAGTTCATTAAAATAGTCCCTGAAATGTGATGACACCATGTGGAATAAAACAAGACTGTCAGTAGCAGTCTAATTACTTCCCAGTTTTGTTAACATATGATACAACTAAAATGCAATATTAAAAACTGAACTTTCTTGTCAAATACTGCGCTATTCTCCCACCTTTTTAACTCATTTCTGTACCTCAGATTACTTGATCTTTTTTGATTACCTGGGTTATTTGGTTTTTTATTACTTTTACCACCATAAAGAACCTTACAGAACCATAGAACAGCCCAGGTTGGAGGGGACCTCAAAAAAATCATCTGGTTCAACCTTTCATGGGAACAGGAGCCTAGATGAGATTACGTAGCACCCTGTCCAATCGCATCGTGAAAACCTCCCGCAATGAGGACCACATCCCTGGGGAGGTTGTTGCAGTGATTGATTGTTCTCACTGTAAAAGATTTCTTTCTTGTATCAAGATTACTTACCTTATTCACTGAAAACATCGCTCGCCTTATTCATGGAAAACATTTTAATAATTTCAGTAGAGCTACAGAGATAAACATGACAAAGAGAACTGTGAGGGAAGTCATTATAAACCACCAGCATTTGTATTAATATTCTTGTGGTAGAAACTATATTCGCACTTTTGCAAAGCTGCCATCAAAACAAGCTTCAGTTCCTCATCCAATTCTCTGGCAGCTATGATACTATAAATAAAAGATAATACTCCTAATTTCTGCATATAATCCTGTTACCTGCCAAGGCCGGTTTACTCTAGTTTATTTTAATTGTATATTTCCTTGATTGTTAAGAATCTTACCGTGATATATTTTTCTAAGAGAAATGAGTTTTCCACCATGGAAATAGTGGAACAGTTTGCCCAGAGAGGTTTCGGAGTCTCCATCCTCCGAAGTTTTCAAGACCTGACTGGATAAAGTTCTGAGCAACCTATTCTGATCTCACAGCTGACTCTGCTTTGAGCAGGAGCCTGGGCTACAGACCTCCTGAGGCCCCTTCCAACCTGAATTATCCTATGAATTTTTATCCACAAAATCTTTATCTCTGCAGGCTCTGTCAAGATCTTTCAGCACTAATAGCTCCTAATAGCCCACAGAAAAGGAAATGCTAAAATCTCTACAGGCTGTTTTCACCGCTGGAGTGAAAAGGTAGTGTTAAAACTATTACTTTTCAAGGAACTGTAACTTAGCATTAAAATGACCTGCAGGCCAGTAACTGCAATATGAGCTCTAAGCCCAGGAGTAATGTGAGTTTTTCCAGCAAAGCTGAGCGAATCAGTTTTATGATGGATACAGGATTTAATCTCCAAATAAACCCACTAATGAAACATCTGGAATTTAAGAAAAAAATTAAATTATAAAAGTAATTAATTTAATAAAAACTATACCTGTGCTAATTCCTGTTTCCCTATGATTTGAAAGAATTTTAGTATTAGTGGGTGACAGAATGAATATCATGTATGGAATCATTCAGGGGAAGTCATATGGCACAACATGCAAGGCAACTGCCCAAGAGGTTTTTGCTATGTCAGTAGTTAGGAAAATATTTTTGAGCATACAGTATTCATTCACTTTCTAATTCTGTATCTCTCTACACATTTTTCTCAATTGTCTTCTGTGTATAGCCACATGACAGGAACCCTTTTGTATCTCTTACTTTGCTGATACTCTTGTTTTCATTCCTTCTTTCCACAACCAAATACAAATTACATTCTGTGAATGCTCCTTCATTAGTAACTTGGAGCTTGCAATAATCTGCACCACATTTCTTCTAAATGAGAGGCAGTCAGCCTGTTTAAACAAAGCTAGGCCTACATTCATGTAATATGTGCATTATGGCAGCTCTTACAGTCTGAATACAGTAGCCAAATATAAAATTCCAGTCACAGCCAGCCCAAGATTTCTCAAGCATAGGCAAAACTGAATGCTGATACTCAAAGAGTGAGAAGTCAGGAGGGAAAAGCTCAATTTTTGGTCACCAACAAATGATTTTCTGGTGGCAGACTAGCGGGTTCTGGCCAACGGGGATGAAGTGAAGCAGGACAGAGAAAATGGAAGAGGGCTCAGAACTAAGTCAGTGGACAAAGAATATGGAACAGGAAAAAGTCAGACGATGTTTCGGAGATAAGGGGATAAAAGTGTTTGTTCTGGTTTGCAGTCATTTGGAGGGCCAAGGGATGGCTGGGGATGTTGCAGATGTGGGCATCTCTTTGCTTTCTCTTCCCTTGATCTCAACAGCAAGTCATGTCCTTCCAAGACCCACAACTTTTCTTTTCCTCATAGCTACCTTCTCCACAGCAGTCTCTGTTTGCTATCTACACATCCTAATCTGCTGTCACACAAGTGAGGAACAGGAGGAACTGAGCAAGGGGAGAGGCCTAAGCAGCTGTGCTAGGAATGTCTGCCTGCACAGCAATAGCCACCCCTGCACACACCCCAGACACAGCAGGGGCAGGTGATGGCAAAATCTCTACGGCTGGGTACCATACCTCTAAGGCAAGAAAGGGCCTGCTCAGTCTACTACACATGGTGCCACAAGCACAGGTCTGCTGCCCATTATTTTAAAAAGAAGCGTTAAAATTAGAGTGGAGCTGTTCACTAACATTTGTTCCTTGCTACCCATTCTGCAATATTGCTGGCATAACTCTAGCCACAATTTTCATTAGGGTGACATCCAGAACTGTGAAGACTGTAAAATCTGCCTCTTAAACCCATTGAAGGGCTTATTCTAAAAAGAACAATTACTAGCCACTGTGGCATATTACTGCAATACATAGGCAAAAGATGCAATATCAGACTCAGTCTTGAGATTCCTGCTTCTTTGTCATGCTCTACTGCTAATCTTAAGCTTCTTTGTGTCCAATTAGACAGTTATAGTGCTTGTTTATGTTTGTGGTGTAGCTTATCTTTTATCAGGTTTAGTTACTGAGGAGGGCTTGGACACCAAACTGTACAGAATCACAGCTGTTCAGAGTATTTACACCTGCCTGTTGCTGGGTGAAGAGGGAATAGAGTCACTTTAAGATGCACTTTAAAAGGAACGAAGTGGGCTTGCTGTTCATCACACATGTTCCATAATCCACCTCCAAATGCCAGAATCCAGATCACCATCGTTACAGCTACTCCTTTTTCTCACCAAAAAACCCCAAACAAACCAGATTACAAAATAAAGAGAATTCAAGTAATAGTCCAAAGTATCACTGAAAGTAAATTTCTCAATTATTATATCAAAAAATATACTGTGTTATCACATGGTCTCTCCTCTTCTTAAAGAGCATTGAGGGGAAATGCTGTTTATATCTGAGACTCAGATTAGCTATGTTAGGGATCCATTTCACGTTGAAAAATGTTATAGATCTTCTAAAACTTTTATTATCCTCAGGAGTTCAACTACTCACTGCAGAACAGGGTATTTACATCCTTTAAAATCACGCAGCTGAAATAGGGCAAGAGTTCCATAAATAATTTGATTCTCCCGGTATTAAATATCTGCCTATAAAAGCTAACAGCCATTTCTACAAGTCAGAGATTTTGAAAACTCTTAAGACCTATTTTCTAGTACCTGGTCTGCACAGACCGTACAGTTGCACTTATGGTACACCTGCCTTATGACCACCCTCCCAGATTGTGAAGAGCTGATCACTGCTCCTAGCCTTGGATCAGGTGATCGGAGATTCTGTCATTCCCCTGAAGCTGGAAATTAAAGCCTTTTGAGAATTTCTGCAATATTCATTTTTATGGTGATTATCAAATTCCAGTACAGAACAACACCATATCCCTGATTTTTTTTATATATATATATATAGCTGTGTAATATACTACATATTACGCAATATACACAAATACTGCCTAATCAACTACCAGTGAAGTAAAAGGAAAGGCTTTCATAAATTAAATAGATTTTGGATCTAGCTCCAGTAAAATCATTGCCAAGTCTACAGATGCCACACTTTTAGAAACAGATTTTAGAATGTATAAATATATACATTTGCTATTTCATATTTAATATATGGGCGAGGATTTTATGTGTGTGTATACATAAATGTATGCATACATGCATTTCTGCCTGGATAAGAGCAAAGTTTATGATTGCTTCACTTTTGCCTGAATACAGGATAATGGATTTGTGGAGAAATTATGCAGTTTAGTAAGTCAGCCTAATGAAGCACCTCTAAAACTTGTATCTAGCACTGTACCTGGATGTAGTACTTCGGCTAAATATTTCAGAAGAAAGAATGGTTTAGAAATATTCTGTGTGGTTAAAAAGAAACTATATTTCTCCTCCTATAAAGCAGATATCCAAGCACAGGTGAACACTTGTTTTGCAAACTCTGCACTGTGCTCCACTGGGTAGGAGAGACATGCACGTGCCATGTGAGGACCAACTCATGGTAGCTGAGAACTAAACAAGAGCTGCAGAGGTAGGTTCTTAGCTATTTGCAGTTTGTAGGTTATCTCCACACATTTGACATTTTTCCAGATCACTTAGGTATTCCATTCACTCATCACAAAAGAGTTTTTCCTCCAGCAACAGAGGTTTGCCCTGAACTGTGGGTAGGTGTCGATTTTGCCATCTGCTTCAAGTCTCTTCCGTATGTATGGTATGGAAAAAATTATCCACAGTTTTTTCAATGTGACTGATATGTTGGGTCTGAATTGAGAGGATTATTTTCATTCAACATTACCTAAATAGACAGTGCTCATTTAGTCAGGCTAACCAGTACAGCAGAGCCAATCCGCACATGAAAATTTCAATATAGTACTAATACTGAAAATTAGTGTTTTTTAATTCTGTGAACCAAGAGAGAATATACCCTGCAAACATATAGATCAGTATGCTCTCTTATTTGAATCAGAGGAAAAGAAAGAAGAGCCAGACCTAACCTGGCAGTATGACAGCCATATCCTCCAATAAAAGGTGTTTTCTAATTCCTTTAATCTTTGGGTGCAAGAGTAGGATACATCACAATCCCCATATTGCATGCCTAAAAGCAATACACATATATTCAATATAACTTCCGTAAGGCTCCCCATGACCAAACCCTGGGGTAAATATACTCAAGTGGTGTCATCTGAACATAAGCAAGAGAGAAAAAAGGGTTACAATTACTTTGGAAGGAGAGGCTCACTCCGTCTTAGGGTCTTACGTGTCATTACATTTTCTCAGTAAGAAAGAAGTCTTTACACAAACTTACCAGCCACTAAATCCCCACATTTGCCCAGCAGCCACAGACGCACCCACTTCCTTTACCAGCAGACATGGCTCTGCAGGAGGCAGCGATGGTGATGGCTCTTTACAGAATCTGCACAGGTCAGTAATAAAGTAATAAAGGGCAATTCCAATGAGCATCCTCAAAGCAAAAATCACTGGCAGGATGAAAGCCTCTAGAGTGCCCTGGACTAGACCATAAGCAAATGGACAAGAGACTATAGAGCAAAAGTAGATTTGCAATTCAAAGAGATAATGTAGTGCAAAGCAGTGAGTTATCATTTCATGAAGCTATACAGCACATTTCCTTAGCAACTGAAGAAGGATACCATGTACATATCTGATTAGCCCTGTCTTCCAAAAATGAACTGCAGAAAGTAAAGAGCAGGAGAACAAGGTGTCAAAGGAATACTTATCCATAAGATACCCACATTGACGAAGGGAAGACCACAGCAAAGGACAGTTCCTTTGGGTATATTCAATTCAGAGTGGGCGTCTACTTACCATACACAGAGTTGTACAGATGATTTTATTATTGCTGTTTACTTAAGTCTAAATTCCAGAAAGAAGGTAACTAAGCAACTGGTAAGGGTTTCTAATCACTTGACTAGGCTTCTCCAAAGGTCACATGCCTAAGAGGATGTAAGGTTATAAAAGAAAAACTGTTCAAAGGTGTATCTTTTTACTTGATAAACATCCCCCGATTCGTGGCATTATTTGAAACACTAATAAGCCTGCTTGCGGCACTGCCCCATTTACCTGAAGAGGCTACTTACAAGCAAAAACTGAACACAAGGCATACTCTGTAAAAAGATAACTGATAGAGAGTACGTACCCAGGAGGCTATCAAGCAACCAAAGAAAGGGATTGGTACACAGGTAATGCGTAGTCATTGGATATTATAAAAAGGCTGTTGATATCATTAATATGCTTCATAAAATGTTTTTAAATATCCTAATTCCCACGTCATACTGTTACATAGCTGTAAGTTTCACCCCTAGTGCATGAAGCCCTAGGAAAGGGTCAGAATATCCTTGTTTCCTTCCTTCTTTCCTCTCTTCATTACATATCTGTATGTAATAGATAATCCATATCTCTCTCTCTCTCTCTCTCTCTCTCCACATAGTGGATTCCTAGAGTTGTCTGACAACTGAAAATCCCATTGAACCACCACCAGGTGGTTCTTTCATCAGACAGAAAAAAGGCACAACAATGCTGAGCACTTATAAACTGAAGCTATATATATACACACACAGATTAGAAATAAGATGTGCATCTTTATTATTAAGCTTAATTAAACATAGCAGTAGGGTAGCGAAGGATGTAAGAGATTTTCTAATTGTTGCATCCAGCATGCTAATTAAGAGTCAGGTTTCCCATTTACTCCATCCCTGAGGACTAGTAAAATATCTTTCTTAGAGAGTGCTTTCAGCGCAAACCAAGTTAGAAATTCTTGAATTAAGCTCTTACAGTTGTATTCTTCCAGATGTCAAAATAGATGAGAATACTGGTTCCTTCTGCCCATAATTTAAGAATCTATTAAGAAACAAATCCTCAGGGCAGGCATTTTTCACTTGGCCAATGGGTTCAGCATTCTGACAGTATCAAATCCAGCTGCCACAGCTGAGGTATAATGTATGGAGATGAAAGTTAAGTTACAAACACATAGCAAAGTTTTTAGATAATGTCTAATTGCAAAGCAGCAAAAACCACAAGCCTTCTGTATTGGGCTTGTGTGGCAAGGTTTTGGTAGCAGGGGGGCTACAGGGGTGGATTCTGTAAGAAGCTGCTAGAAGCTTCCCCCATGTCCGATAGAGCCAATGCCAGCCGGCTCCAGGATGGACCTGCCGCTGGCCAAGGCCAAGCCCATCAGTGACAGTGGTAGTGCCTCTGGGATAACATATTTAAGAAGGGGGGAAAAAACCTGCACAACAGCAACTGCAGCTGGAGAGAGGAGTGAGAATATGTGAGAGCAAGAACCCTGCAGACACCCGGGTCAGTGAAGAAGGAGGGGGAGGAGGTGCTCCAGGTGCCGGAGCAGAGATTCCCCAGCAGCCCATGATGAAGACCATGGTGAGGCAGGCTGTGCCCCTGCAGCCCATGGAGGTCCACGGTGGAGCAGATACCCACCTGCAGCCCATGGAGGACCCCACGCCGGAGCAGGTGGATGCCCGAAGGAGGCTGTGACCCCATGGGAAGCCCACGCTGGAGCAGGCTCCTGGCAGGACCTGTGGACCCGTAGAGAGAGGAGCCCACGCTGGAGCAGGTTTGCTGGCAGGACTTGTGACCCTGTGGAGGACCCACGCTGGAGCAGTCTGTTCCTGAAGGACGGCACCCCGTGGAAGGGACCCACGCTGGAGCAGTTCGTGAAGATCTGCAGCCCATGGGAAGGACCCATGCTGGAGAAGTTCACGGAGAACTGTCTCCCGTGGGAGGGACCCCACGCTGGAGCAGGGGAAGCGTGTGAGGAGGAAGGTGTGGCAGAAACAACGTGTGATGAACTGACGGCAACCCTCATTCCCCAACCCCCTGCACTGCTCAGGGGGAGGAGGTAGAGAAATTGGGAATGAAGTTGAGCCTGGGAAGAAGGGAGGGGTGGGGGGAAGGTGTTTTAAGATTTGGTTTTATTTCTCATTATCATACTCTGACTTGATTGGTAATAAACGAAACTAAGTTGAGTCTGTTTTGCCCGTGACAGTAATTGGTGAGTGACCTCCCTGTCTTCATCTCAACCCACGAGCCTCTCATTTTCTCTCCCCCGTCCCACTGAGGAAGGGAGTGACAGAGTGGCTTTGGTGGGCATCTGGTGTCCACTCAGGGTCAATCCACCACACCTTCCCAATTCTTGATCCATTGTTTTTAAATCTAGCATAAGGTGAGAAAAGATATGCAAAATAAATACATGAGCAGAGATAACTGAAGCCACCAGTTCCAGGTAAAGCGTCATCTTACCTACAAAGAAAGAGCACTCCAGAATCATACACTGCCCCACCGAGGAAAGGAATGACAATCTTCTCCTGGCAAAAAGCTTTCTCAGCAACAGGTGGAGGTATCACAGATATCTGCACCCTTGTCTGCCACACAATAGACTCTATCTAATTCTTCTTATTTTAATATTACTGCCAATGTTTTGGATGACAGCTTCACCAATATAAAAAAAAAACCAAACCAAAACATATCTGCATTCATTATGTATTATGTCATGGCAACATAGAGCACCACGAGTTCATTAGAAATTATTTGCCCATAATACAATTTCATTTTCTTATTACAGTAATAAAGGAAAGAATAGCTGGAGTCTGACAGATGCAATAAAATAAAAATAAAAAAAAACACCAAAAACCCCCCAAAAAAGTGAAAGAAATGTGAGCTTTCTGCTCTTGGCATAATCCAGATTGCTCATTATGAGTAAGGTTTCCTATTTACTCTGGCACTGGGTTAAGAAAGATGTTGACAGACTGATTCTTGGGAAACACAGAATTTAACTTGGTACCATCACAAAATAATATATAATAAACACCAGCTGCAACTGTCAAGAATCACTATGTTAAATATGCTATACAGAGTTAGTTTTTGCAATACTGAACATACAAGCTTAAACAAAACCCAGTAGCCAAAAAAATCCTAGGAGGAATGGTTCCTATGGGCAGAAGCAGATACTCAGTCCTGCGCTGCATTGTGCAGAAATGCAAGATTGTAGCTCTGTAATGTAACAATAGGGATATTGCTTCAGAGCCTAAGAAGTAGCACTATTCCATTTACTCCATTTGACCTGAGCAGGCTGCCAACTAACTCTATTAACTTACCATGAGCAAATTCCTGTTTTCCTGAGCAGAGGGAATCAAACAAGAGATGTTTCTTTTGTTCACAGTTTTGAGAGCTTTTCATCCAACTGTACATAAAAAACTCCATCTTTTACAGCTTTTTCACATGGCTGTGTGCCTAAAGTTTGTTACTCTGTTTTCTCGATCTTTCCTTTTTTAGTGGTATTTCTCACTTTCTCCCAACACAGTTCCAGCACTCCAATCCAAGTGCTTCATTCCTGAATTTAATGGATCAAAGAGCTGCTCTTTGGCTGTATAGCTAGTTACTAGTTCAACCTCTCATGAGATGTTTTTCCGGGTTCCTAATGCTTCAGTCTTCTATTAAGAAATTAATTCTACTGCTATTTTCTGGGATTATTTATGCACATGAAAAACAACTGTTACCACATCAATTTCAATAAATTTGTTCCTTCAGCAGAATTTAGATTTTGCTTCAGCAGCCCAATAAGCTATTATGTTGCTAAAGATGTATTGAAGGGCAGAATATTCAAGAATATTTGTACACTGGTTATGGAGAGCAGGAAGGGGGACCATTCAGATTTCTCTGCGCATCTTGAATGGCTCAGTGATCATTCAATGTCCAAATCGCAAAACAGAAGATTGGATTCAGACCTTTATCCTGACAACCTGCTCTAATCGATCTTGCTTAGAGCAGGGGGTTGGACTGATGACCTCCAGAGGTGCCTGCCAACCCCAGCCATTCTACAGCACAGCACGGCACAAAACTCTTAGTATGAAGTAATAAGCTGTACCTGGCCCTACTGTATTTTTACATTCTCTGGTTTATCATCTACATCAGACTATACTCCTCCCTCTCAGCTTCTCCTCTTATGAAGAAAAATAGGGAATTGTAAGTATTTTATTGTGGTTGTAAATTTTCGTCTTTTGTTGATACTCAAAATTATTTCTCAAATTATTTCAGCACTCTTCTTTCTTGGATTTCTTGGTCATTGCTTTGTTGATGATTTGTTCAGCACCTCTAAGTTTCCTGCATAACTTGCAACCCAGCAGATCATGCTGAGCAAATCAAGCACTCATGAACTATGTACTCTGACTCTCTTTCCATATATCTGTAGTCCTTCCCAATTTTTGCATTTCCTCAAGACCTACAATTCTTTCAACCACTCTTCTAAAATACATGAAAACGTAGTAGCCTGTTTCTACCCTCTTTTATTTGACTGCCAAAACAGAAAGATGGTGAAGTGCAAAACTATTCAAAAAGTACCAGTAACAAACACATCAAATATTCATCCCACTCCTACACACTCTTTCATTAATAAGCCAGCTAGGCAGAATCAAGCAGTGTCTCATATGGCCTACATTCTTACAGTGATTTATACCTGATCTTGGTGAATATTAATTATATTTTCAAAGCCACTTGGTATATCTAAAAATAAAGCATAAAAATTTCATCATAATTTCATCATAATTCAAGACATACTTTAAACATAATCAGATATATTTCTTCACAACGAATTAAGAAAAATTCTCATCAATAGAAGACTTGAAAAGCCTGCCAACTTTAGCTTCTCAGGCCATCAATGTCAAAGAATTTTCAAGAAAGGCAAATTGCAAAGGTAAGTTAAAATATATTTTGCAGGTACTACATGTGAACCACCATGAGAATCAACAAAGATGTACATTGTATAACTTCAGTCATATGTACACTTAAAAAGTAAGTTCTCATCTTGCCCCAGAAAATGAGAGAAACCAAACAAACTAGTAAAAATGAAACTCATTAAACTGACTTAAACTCAGCAGGACAAATTTTCATGATAGTTTCAGCACTACAATTCCCCTGAAGTCAAATGGAAATGCATCGGTTCAGCTTAGCAGAACTTGGCACAGCAAGCAGTTTTGTACTGTTCGTTCTGAGTACCAGCCCATGAAATGTTGCATCTCTAACTTCCATATGGCTACATCTTAAGTAAGACTACGCAGTTCTTTTACATCTTAGCATTTTATTCTAAGTATTTAATTCATCGCACATCATGAGTCAGGCTGTATTCTCTGTGTCTTTTTCTGGGGTTTTGTTTTTTGTTCTATCTTTATGTTCTCTCTCAATGACATCCAACAGTTAGGATTGGATGTAACATTGCCCTTCCATGAGAGGCTTTCCACTGATTTGAACAGATTTTGGATCAATCTCTTGCTGTCAAGTTTATCAAACAGGAAGTTTTATAAATTTGCAATACACAATTAATCGGCAATTTCACTTGGCTTTTGTCAGGGAGCTCAGGTTATTTTCAGATATGTTAAGATACACAGACAAATGTAATATTTAAATCAACAAAAGACAGACCTATAAATAAAGAACTAAACTGAAGTCACTCTGGCATGCCTTACTCTGGTAAACTCTTACAGAAACCCAGAGTTTTGCACAGGCTCCTGCACTAAGGCTAGGCACACAGAAACAGCACAGCGTGACCTAAGCATCTACATGAAGTTGCATCGAACTCTCCAGGAGTCTGAGAGAAGACTTCCCCACTGAGGCATTGGCACACAGAAAACAAGGACTATAAAAGTCCAGGTGTAGTTATAGGCACATATGATACAAAGATTATTTACAAGGTAAGCAAGCAGCCAGGAAGAGTCATACAACATTTTCCCAGTGCAGAAGAAAAATAATTACATGCAGTCTTTCAAGCAAGAGATTGATTAAACACAACAGGAAATTAGAAATGTGCCTTCCTCAGAAATCTGACACAGTAAGAATTGCCTTAGGAGACACAGCCATCTCTTCGCTTGCCGGGACTATGATGATCCTCCTATCAGTTCTAGAAATGGTGGGATAACCAGACTGCCTATCCAGTGATTCATATTCCCAGCATATGGTAACATTCTTTCACTCAGTGCTGATCTCATCATGTAACCTTAGCTGTCTTCAACTAGAGGGCATGGCAAGTAATTCATTGACTTAATTTCACCTTATGTAAAGCACAGGGATTATATGAAAGCAAATTAAAAATGAGCATAAAAAGCAGGAAAATATGTTTTGCTGCTTTGCTTGTTCACTTTACTGGCTTAGCCATAGGGATATGTTGATTCTTCTTTTGTATTGGGATTTATTTGCTCTATAAAGTACTTTACAAGGTTCACTTGAAAAAGCTCAACAGAAGGAGATTTCAAAAATATGTTAATTGAATGTTGACAGGAATCTCTGTGGACGCCCACAAAAGCAAGATACTCAGGAAATGTCTGTTAAGATCTCCAAATTTGTGCAGGAAGACTAATTTTAATCACATATTTCTGGATTTATTTTTATGAATCAATGCCTCATCAATCTTCTGTGGCCTTTTATTCCAAACTGTTATGTATGGAGCCCTGCCAGAAAGGAACTCACAGCGCTGGCAAGCTGTTGCATGAGCCTGAGTTAATGCATGTAAAAATACTGCTTACTGCTTCCTTAGTTTTTAGGAAAGGACTAGGAAGACAAGTTATAGTTCTCTCTGTGTGGCTTGTTTTTTTCTTTTCACTTGATCCTACCAGTTATGTAAAAGCTCGGTTTCATCAGGCTTCCCTTCTTGTAGAAGGGACTTCATTAGAGGTGTTTCAGAACAAAAACTACCTTATTCCCCTTTATGTAAAATTGTAGTCCATTCCAGGGGATAGTTGAACTATCTTCAAACAAGCCAGATACGATACTGCTAGCAATGTCAGCACAGAAAAAAACCAAAGCCAATAAATATACTGCAATTCTCCACCTAGCTGTACCCAAAATTTGAGTAGGAGGTTAAAGTCTTCTTTATGCACTAGCTGGAACAATTCTTGAGCCAATCTCCACCTGATCTTCTCAGCTACCACATACATTGCCAATAGAAATGCTGCACAATGATGCAGAATATAATTTGCACTGTGATTAATACTGCACTGCAAATTAAAGCCTTTTTTTTCCATAGGACCTATATAGCAAGCATTAAATATGCTCACTTTGCAAGCATATACTTTCTTCCATAAAGAGGACGTGCAAGTATTTATATACTCTTACTTACCAAAACAGCGATAGTTCTGTAATAAAAAGGGTGTATGTCTCTCTCCCTATGTACAGCAGTTACAATAAACTGTGTCACCCTACTATCACATCACTAATACAGGCTCAATCTTATCAGGTGTTCCGTAATCTCAACTTCTAATAATATCACTAGCAGTTGAAGTGATTTACATTCAAAGAGAAGGAGTTCATATTCCAATCTTGTTAAGGGAAGCACAAATATAATACCAGCATCAATTTTAAAAACATACTCTAGTAAGAACAATGGAGTAAGATGCAAAATATAAGATTTACAAATCCATTATAGATTGCAAATACAGTTCATTTGATACAGATGCTGCAAGGAAAAAAAAAAGAAAAAAAAAATCACAAAGCCCTAACAATTACTATCTTGGCTAAAAAGAAACTGAAAATCACAATCACAGGGATGTTTGCCTAAGGAAAGGCTGCATGTTTGGGACCAAACAGTAGGTTGGCAGAAGGAAAGAATACTTGCTGACATGACAAAATGTTTGTTGTCAAAGCTCTGGAATCTGTAGCATCACAGCTTGACAGCAAAAGCTCTGTAGGCCTCTACCAAAGCCAAAAGTAATTAAGTGTACTTACATGTACTCCCTGTGTGCAGAATGCACAGCAGCTGCATTGCTGTAACGCCACAAAACTATCGCTGATGACAAAACATCCAGGGTAGCATCAAACTGAAAGAGATACAGAGTCAATTGTTTTGCAGGCCATTAGATGTGCCCTGTACTAACAGTAATGCATTCACTATCCTGGTGCACAGGCACAAAGCAACTTCAAATAAATCATTCCAATGAAAGCAGGATTTACAGTTATTAAATTGATCTTCACATTTTTGCCATGTATTATTGCACACTGATACACTTTAGAGCTCAGGAAGTCAATCAAGGGATTAAAAACTTTTTATTTGTAATGCATCACCTGCAGAGAAGTTAAGAAAAAAAAACCACCACAATCTGCCACTGTGACACCACAAGAGTTAAAATACTAATATGATTCTTACACAAAGACTCTCAAAAAAAAAAAAAAAGTGTTTGAAAATGCCTGTCAAGCATTCCTTTTTTCTGCAAGTCACTAATTTGCTGCATTAGAAGGTTTTGTATCAAAGCAAGCAAATATTAACTGTTTTTCAAAATCCCATTGTATTCAGATTTCATATTATTCTGTATCATCAGCAAAATTGCCATGTTTGTATTTCTAGTAAATGAAGACATGATGTCAGGTAACATCGAAAACCAGGCTTGTCCCACTTAAAGGACTTTCATCCTCAAGTCAAACTTTCTATGGAGTCAATCTAACCTTCAAATTTGAAAGCAAAAGACAAATTACTCTAAAAGAGTCACTTTGCTTTTCATTAGGAATTTTTTGTTCTGCCACTAATCAGGAAAGTCATGGCAACTACTAGAGAGGAAAGCTATCATCCCAAAGTCAATAGGAGTTTTCCCATAGACTTCAACAGGAAAAGGATCACGCAAAGTTCAGAAGGGAACTTCAGAATTTGGCTCAAGTTCAACAACAGAACTGATTAAGCTGAGAGATTTTGTAGAAGAAAACCATATCTGGTGGATAATATCTATCAGTGATGAGATATAAGTATTGATATTAACTCTAGTATAAGACTTAGTAGTCAGAAACTGAAAAACTATAATGAAAATATCTTTACTATCCTTTCCAAGGCATGACTTCAACAATATTTTTTCTAATCCATCATTGACTTTGCACACCTTGCCATGAACTTACAATAAGTAAAATTACAGTATTTCATGTTCAGAAAAAGCCCATTCAAAAAATGGTACAAAATATTTAAATTGTATCTCTACTTACAGCAAATCCAAATGATGATGCACTGTATCTCATTATGGAGACAGCTAAAGGAAAGAAAATATTATTTAGAATCACTTTAAATCTTTTTTGTATCCTTTCTTCTTCTCTTGTCCGAGAGCTACAAAACTAGTTTTAACACATGGGCTTAGTTTCACCCAGTTCCCACTAGAACAACCTGACCAACACTCAAAAAAGGTCTACAAGAAAGGTCTTGCACTGCAGGAAATGCTTAGGTCACTCGTGGGTGCTTTTCTTTCTTCCAAAACAGTAATGGGGCAGACCTTAGTGTAGCATTCAGAAACGGTCTATGAAACATGCTGCATTTCAGATGCAGTTTTGAGTAAAAATATGGTGAAAACACAATTTCAAAGTCTCAGAAAACTTTACATGTCTCACAGTGCTCCTTGCTCCAGCTAGGCACAAAAGTCCACCTGAACTGGCTGACAGAAAACTATGCAGGCCCATCCAGACTTCTTGACTGTCATCTTTTTGACAAACAGCCTAAGGGTAATTCACACAGGCCCAAGAAATGCTTCAAAATCCATCAGATCAGTGATTTCCAATGGAAAAAGCATTAGCAGTAAAAATTTTTTACCAGCTCTGATTTTGACTGCATACTGCCTCTAAAAAATAAACAAGACTTTAAAAATAGTCTAACACCTAGAAAAAACTCTAATTTTTATAATTTTACTCTATCTATCTTAATTCTATCATCTCACAGATCCCAATTCTAGGAGATACTGTGCAAGGAAAAATACCTTTCAGCAGCTCAGAGGAATACCAGGGAGGAAGCTGGCAGCAACAGAAGAGGCCATCACCTGGAGACAGCACTTCATCAAACGGCAGCTCTCACAGGGTAACAGCAACACTACGGCTATGTCAAGCTCTGGAGCATCGAGCAGCTCTAGCCTTCTTGCTGCGTTTTGTAGACTGTTCAGTGAGAACAGGACTAACCGAACCTGTGCTCCCTGAATAAAATGCACAGCACTCTAGTTCCAATATTAAGAGGGCTTGGAATAAGGCCTAAAAGGATTAATTTTACTACTCTTTTATGAACAGGTATCAGCTAACTTACTAAGAAAAATACATTTTTGTAAAAATAAAAATACCTGAACAAAAAAAAAAATCCCAGACTCATCGATGACTTTGTCAGTCTTGGGCTAAGAAACGCAGTATCTGATTTTCAGTATTCCAGTATTCATTAGAACAGCTTGGAAGAACAGAGCCACTATAGTTTGACTGTTCTTTTCAGTAACAGCAAGCTGCAGTTCTGTGGCACTTATCTGGATAAACAGAAATTAAAATCTTGGAAAAAATAACCTTTTTATTGATCTAAGACGTAGCTGTGGCCAGGAGCATGCCAGATATAACAAATATTTGGACTTTATCATTACAGTTGGCCAAAACACAAAGAAACATCATCAAATTCATTTCCAGATTCCCTTTTTCTCCAAGTTGAAGAGTATTGAAACAGTATGGATTTACATCTCCCTCTCATTGTTAAATCATGATTTCCCACACTTCATCTCCTAGGTGACAATAACAGCCATATTTCTTGGTCAGGCTTGCCAGCCAAGAGCTACACTTGACAAGCTGACACTAGCTTGCAGTGATCCAGCTGCAACTTTGAACACTTCACTGCTTAATAATGTATTACCTATCAAATTTTCATTGCATGCCTCCTCAGAGGCATACACTTCCAAAAACTGCAGAAGTTGCATTAAAAAAAAAAAAGGGGGGGCATTTACAGGTACACATAAGCTTGCAATGTTCCTGTCATTACTGCTTTCATATGATGCAGTTCAAGTTCCTACTTCTATTTCTAGCCTGCTCCTGTAGTGGAAAGCCTCAGCTTTCACTAAATTGCCAGCTTTTTTCCTCGCTCTAATCCAGACTTAAACTAACTCTATGGTTCCCTTAAAAATTAATACATAATTTCTACAAGTGATGAAGTGCATACAGATAGCTACACCTTAAGAATGCTTTAGGTGGCATATTTGGTGTATTTAAAGCATAAGGTCTTCAGCATGAGAACTGTCTTTATTTTTATGTATTCTACCACAGTGACTATCCACAGCACTAACACACAATCTGTTTGGCCTGAGCTATCTGAAACAGTAATTAAAAACAAGTATTAACTAACAGTGTCACAAGTCTGCTTAAACTTTTTTGCTAGCTAGTGAATATGACTGGAGGAAAGACTTTCCAAGGACTGGTACCCTACAATACTAACTTGTAGTGGTAAAAGGCCATAGTAAAAGTAGTAACGACCATTTAAGCACTGGAAAGATATATTTTTATATTATTTACTTACGTACTGGTTTTCTAATGGGAATAACAACCCATTTGTCTTTCTTTCAGAGTTAAATAACAATGTTAAAGCACCTTCAGCCCTGACTTAAGAACATTAATATCTCCAGCTGACAAGTACAGTCATACACCTCACCAGTAAATCACCCCAGCTTGAATGGGATGTTTGTCCATGAGTCTAGGCTCTATGGTAGAGAAAGTGACTGTAATATTAGCATACAGGGTATCAACCAATACAGGTTGCCACAGACTGACCACATCCCCTAAAGACGACTGGCTCTCATTCTAGGCACTGAAGCTGAAAGGACTTTTAGGGAAGTACTTCTTAGCATCCAAGCGCTTGAGACCCCTGGGCAAAGGAATAACCAGTGGTCCTTTTGCCTCCAGTATCACTGCTGTGCTCCAGGAGCAATGTACGGCACTGCAGGAATGGATCATAGAGCTTTTGCTGAACCCTCACCTTCCTTCTTCTCGATACACATTTTCAGTTACTCCTAGATGAGCCTCTGATGTAAAAAATCCCAGAGACTCCTAATCTCCCTATTGAATCAGTACAATAGTGAGAAACAAGCAATGAGGGAAGAACAGAGCAGGTAGCTCATAAATCCTGTGGAGCCACTGCCTACATTTAGCAGCTACACTGCCATGACAGTGGGAGCCTGCTTCTAGCTATTTTATTGGTGAAATCAGACAGCATTTTATTACCTCTACAATAAAGCAGATAATCCTAATGCATTTTCCTGACATTTATAAACGGAAGTTGCAAGCAGTCAGAAACTAAAAATAGAGCCAGCACAGTAAGCCACAAATCTACCACTGCCTTCACCTGCACAGCGACATCAATTTGTGAAGTCTGCTAACCTATAGGTCAGATTTTGCCGTAATTCCTTCACCCCTTCCAAAGTGATTCCAAATAAAGAAAAATACCCCATTTCCCACACATTCTACCCTCAACAAAATAAGGGTTTTATTCATTTCCATGTCCCTCAGAAAAATTGTATGACTAGGGCCCTAACCCTACAAAATCATTCCCATTTAACTCTTCAGCCAGCTAGTCTTCCTCCAGCCTTTGCCAGGTTTAATCCATCTAAAACGTGCTCCTGGAAAGCCAGGACCCCACAGTGACCCTGGGCCTCTCATTTCCTTCTCTGCATTGAGAGAGCACCCTGGTACCTTTTTACACAAACATAGGAGGCAAGAAATAGGACAGGAAATTAACTCTGCCTCCAGTTCTCCCAAATAGAAATCTTCAGGATGACTTTGGCTACAAATAAGAGATGGTACATACAAACAGCTCCTCCATCTGTCACAAAAATCTCCTCTTACCTATTCAGAGAGGGGAAAACTATTTTTAGGAGGGTCCTCTTGATGGGACATATCATTGCATCATGTTTGCTTTTAAATTAGTCTTTTTGAAAGACACACCTGGATGTCAGCACATAAAATATCATGGCTTCAAAGCACATGACCTGCACTTTGCAGAAATCAGGTAGGCAATCTGAACACCACTGAAAGTGTTTGGTTTATTTCTATATATATTATCATGCATATCTTGCACATTGTACAGAGTCGCCAGCAAGAGAAACTGGAAGTTGTGCTGAATCAGAAGTGAAACTGAAATACAGTCTGTATTCATTGCCCAGTGTTGGTTAAACATCAAAACCTAATGTTACAATAAATGTTTCAAAATAAATCCATTCCAAGCAGAGAAAACCAAATGAGTAATACTTTCTAAAAATCCCTCACAACCACTGAAGGCAAAGAACAGACATGACTCTGATACCATTAATACTTGTAAAAAACGCTACTGACCAGGACCAACAGGTACCTTCTCCCCTCCCTGAAATTCTAGTACAGTAAAATTTAAGGATTTTTATGCACATGCCCCAAATTTCTGCAATCAGAACAGTAGCTACAAATGGCTGCTAAACATCCAATATCGGAGACACAAGTCTGCCAGACACATAATCTACATGGGCAGATCCAGTGCTATCCATCAGTGTCGTGTTCCTACACCCACATTTCTATCCCAAAGTCATTGGCAAAACTGTACCAACCCTATCTATACAAAACCTTCAGCTCATTTTCCCAGTTTGTAGTTGCATCAACATGGTAAAGACCCTTTTTTCTGGGCAATACCATTATACCATTACGTATCAAGCAGAAGCGTAAGTTTAATGTATATTAAACCTGGATCTTGATCTTATTAGAATTTATGACCGACTTGTAAAGAAGTCCCTAAGAGGGTTCATTTTTCCACCTGCATGAAAGGTATCATAGTGACTCTGTGCAGAATGAACTGCAGTAGACTACTAGGAGACTTCTGTCCTTGGGGAAGACTCAGCTGTGGGATGTGACTCAGTGAACAAGGCTCTAAAGGGGCCAGACGTCATGTCCTCAGCTCTGCTGCTGCCTGGGGCATGACTGTTAGGCCAAGAATTTCTGAATCTGTTTTCTGTACAAATTCTACACACTTCAGAGCAGTGACTGTATCTTCTAGTCTGTCTCTACTATAGCCAGGACTACAGGCAGAGATGGAACTTCTGGCTTCTAAATATATACAAAAGCAACAAAGCTAAGGAAACTAGGATTTATTACTCCCTTCCTTCAAAAAGAAAGGGCAATCCCACCAAAACTATTAATCAGCTTTACTTTTTCCTTCATTTTTTTAAAGGACTGAGATCCTTGACATAAATGAGTGACTCTATCTACTATTTAATAACAATTTACTTCTTCCGTAACCAAAAAAATCCTCACGGTATCCTAAAAATCTTTGCAGATTCAGTCTGGTAACAAATTCTGCTGTTGGTAGTGGTAAAGCTCTCCTGGAATATCTTTCTTTCCTTGTCTATTACTCAGTTAATATTTTTGTTTGTTTGTTTTCATCTATTGTGATGCTCAAGTCTTTAGCAGCTGCAAAACTCCGTAACTTCATTTACTTCAGTGAACTACAACAGTGTGTATCAGTTGAAGATTTTCCTCATTTCTTATTACAGAAACAGTAGAATTTCAGGGCTTTGTGCAAAAGTTTGCCTCTGAGTTTAATCCAAACAATTCTTTCCAGTTTGCTTACATGTTAGCAAAAAAAATAATTATCACCATCTCTGACTTCAGGATTTTCTATCTTAAATAATTCATTTTTCAATGTTTCAATTTCAGAATTTTTTGTGGTTCTTGCAAAGAATTAAACATCAGTTCTCCCTTAATTCCCTTTGTTTACATGTTTTGATTATATTTGTCTTGTGGATGCATCAGTGCCTCATGGCAAAAGATCAGAAGACTTTCATTTCAGGGGTTAAATATTCACAGGATTGGTTTTCACACCGGCAGCACAGATGTAGTTTTCCCGGACTGATTATTCATTATACTATGGTGCTCACCAACAGTAGCAATCTCAAAGAACAGCAAAGCAGTCCAGTTCTAAAGCTTACTTAGTCTCCTGATTCACTTCTCTTTAATTTGTTTTCGTCTTCCCATTTACTACCGAAAGAGCACCCATGCCTCCACTGGCATGTCCCACAAATGAACAGAACAGACTGGGCAACTGAGCAGGACTGCACAATCCTGAACTATGAAACAATCCTACTACAAAAAACAAGGTATAACTTATCGAATGATGAAAAAATTATCCATGTGGAGAAAACAGTGAACCAGCTTTCTCTACAATACACAGTAAACAGTCCCCAAGAGCATATCAGTAATATTAAAAAAAAAAAACCACCAGGCAAATACTGAATGATAGACACACACCCCCCCCAAGGGTAAATCTGTTGCTGATTTCAGATAAAATAATGCCTGGGCTCTCTTTTAACAGCTACTGAAATATCTTCTATATACAACAAGCCTCTACTGCCACCCTTCAGTGAGTATAACTCTAAAAAATGGTCAGCCAAATATACCAAAGCAGTCAGTTTTGTGCGTCACTCTTTCCAGCATAGCTAGAGATGCACACGAGAAACCATTTGCTTAGGGAAAGTTTTTTGGAAAACCAGAAAGCAGGCAACTCTAATAAAGCAGAGTTAACAGCAATTTCCAGGGTTGCTCAAAAGCCCATGCAGGGGTAGTATTCGAGTATGCACTGTGCAGAGCAGTGCACTGCAGTGCTGGTTCTGGGAGAAAGCAGGACCCCTCCTGTCCAGCACCCCACTGCTTCACACACTCCCGTGCTTCCTTTCTCAGGTGCCAACCTTCTGTTTTCAAACAAGATCATGTCAAAAAAAGAATGCAAATAAATCGGAGAAAAGGAAAAGTGGTATTTTTGTTTAGTTTTGGCTCTCCAGGGGGCAGGAACTAAAAGAGGGCCCATATGTTATAGCTCCTGTTGAGCTTTATCGGGATACTAAATGTATACGTTTGCATTTAAGAATAGGAATAATAAAACTTGAAGGCCTATAAGAAACACACTAGTTTTCCTTCCAGGTACAGGGTGCAAACTCTCTGCAGTTGAATATACAGGTGCGTAGTTTAGTCTGTTATATTTCAGATGGGGTCACTTGAATCACTCAAAATAACTCAGTGCAATGACATCAAAGCACATTGTCTTTTATTGAAACTATGTATTACTGATGCCCCAACTCCAAATATAACAACTGAAATGGTCTAGAACCTTGCAAATGCCTGTAACTGCACATTTACCAGGGAAGTTTTTGCAGGTTATACCTACCACCCACAGGCTTTGTCATTTTGAGCCTGCAACTAGCTTCCAAAACCAAATGAAGCATTTTGGCCCTGGACAGGGACAAGGAACAAGTGGTACCTTGGCTAAAAAAAGCCACAAACAACCAGAAACATTGAGTGATACCAGACACACTCAACAACTGTTTCTAAAGCCCTGTGGCCAAGATTTGTAACTCCCTGTATCCAAATGAAGGTTATCTAGATTTAATGACCTAGGAGACTCTCCAAAGGCAAAATTTCTCCCATCTTTTGTGTTTTACTGACTGGAGGCAAAGCTAGCAGAGAAGTATTCAGGTTCTACACAGCCTAAAGAACTTATTCTTGGGAGTTTGGCCAGTTGCTTTAAAGCAGGTGTTACCTAAGTTAACAGAATAAGCCAGAAGATAGAGGTGAAGATTCGGAAATGCTTATCTGACTTAAATGGGTTTCTGGAAGCTTCATACAGCTCCAGTGAACTCATATTTTATACATGCATCCCCAAACCTGTAACAGCTCGGACATAGGCTAAATGTTTTTACTCGTCATTGAAGGTTTTGAATTGTTAATAAAAAAGCTGAAATAATGCCATTATTCTCAGGTTCCGGTAAGTTTCTGTCCTGTGTTCACATTAGAAAGATGGAGAGATCCTTTCAAAAACATAATTAAAGAATGATATCATATGCAAGCTACAGCTCAGATGCATCAACATGGAATTTACATGCAAGGATTCAGGCTAACTGCAGCGCAACAAACAATAAATATATGAATATTGTTGGTTGTGCTAGGTATTGGGCTATATATTGGTGTCTAAATGAAAAAAAATATTGTTAGTTAGCTTCTATTTAGAACATAAGCACATTTAAAAGACCATAACCAGTGAGAACTGCATCCCCCCACCCTGGACAAGGTTATTTGTCTCCATTACTGTAAAGAAGCCTAGTGGTTTACTTTTTAAAAGATGCTTAACTTGAAGTTTGCCAAATTTAGACTAAATGAAATATATCAGAAAACTCCAAATGCCAAACCTCCAGATTCAGCATATTTTTTATTTATTTCTTCCCTACTTTATGCTACCATTTCAAACTTGACTTGATTGTGAATTGTATTTTCAACAATTGTGGTATATCAGCCATCAAGAGCATGGAAAAAAAAAAATTGTGAACGCTGCTGTTAAAAAAAAAACAAACGAGTCCAGTTTGAAAGTACTTTTAAGAAATGTTAACTAATTGTCCAACATCGTAAAACCTAATTCTCAGCATGCTACAAAGGTTCAAACCACTGTTTGTATGCACCGTAAGGCCTGTATTTCATTGGTTGATACTTCAGGTTCAAAATCCTCACACCAGCAGACAAACATAACACAGCTTTAAATACCTGGAATCATACTACAGTATAACCTCTACTCCATATAAATTGGCTGACTGAAGTGCAACATGGAGGATTTAGATCAAGAGACGATTTAGTTAGCTTTGTCACATATCATATTTCTTTCTGGAAGTATTCCAACTATCCTGTACCTTAAATATAGTAGTTAAATAAGATAAGGGGGAAAAAAAAAAAATCTACCTGTGGTTTAAGTCTACTCAAGTTGGATTCTTCCTGGTGTTCCTTAAATTTAGAGAAAAGAAACTCATTTTAGCCTTTAAAACCTGTCCACAAAAGCACTGGCTGAATTCTCACTTTTCCACATTAACTCTAAGAATGTATTTGCTATCCACAATACAACACAGGTGAATTTTGTAGTTATAAACAAATACAGACCTGCCAGATAATAATATTTTCACTGGAATTACACGTGGACTTCAATATACGAATTTTTGATCAAAGATCTTTTGTTCCTAGAATTTTAGTAGAATTTTAAGCAGCTCAATAGATGCAGCAATGAATTGCAAAATTTTGTATTTTACCATAGAAAGTTTTCCAAATAAATTAGAATCTATTTTATTTGATGGATTTTTAACATTTTCATTCCTTATGTGTGTGGAGAGAATTATATTTTTTTAGGTCATTTTAGACATATAACTATATTTACAATTACCTCAAATAATAAATCAAACCAAACAATTACAGTAATCTCCCTATTTCACAGATAAGGAAACAGAACTGGATCAGAGATCGTAGGAGATATTTGAAGATCAGGGATCTAGAATAAGCTTAGTAGCCAGAACATCTGGACTCTGAAGAGAGAGTATAACTGTTTGAAAAGGCAGCTAGGTCTGGGTGGCTGGCACAGTCTCACACTTCATACTGTCTTATTAAGTAACTTTCAACAAAAGCCTTAAACAATCCCTTTTTTAGGATTCTTGTCTAAAAAATGGGACAAAAGTACTTCCACTTTTTATACTAGAAGTATTTCAACAGACTGCTGAAAATCAAGGCAGCCTTCTGTTTATACAGAAATACAGCAGTACTTCGGAAGCGTATCAACTGCAGAAGTGTCATTCATATTGAAAATAATTTTGTATTACCCTTTAACTTGCATTAGTATAATGTAATTATAATTATTGAAACTGATGTGATTAGTGCACCCCCATCAATGGGTTATGACAAGCTCATTTTTGTCCTGCTGAAACCTCTAGAACATCGATGCAGTGAGACCCACGAATGCAAAGGTGACTATTCTATGCATCCTTTGTTTTAGATACCTTTGAAAGGTTCCGAATTCGAAACACAGAAAATTAGTGCACACATAATTGTCAGTTGGACAGCCAATAATGAAGACACCCAAAATAATTATGAGAAAGAGCTATTAAAAACTATCTGTGTTCTACTTTTTTGCAAAAATCACACAAATGCAACAGGAAATCTGTCAGAGGGAATGAAGGTAAAATAAGATATTTGCTCATCACTTTCCTTGGTATTTTTGTCTGGTTCCTCTCTCAGCTAACAGGTGGTTATGTCCTGCAATTCTGTTCTTGAGGAGGATAAACAGAATTAGAATAAATTCTCTGCACATACACATTTGTGATTTAGAAATCTAAGACCCTGGCTGGAGCCCATCCGTGACTGACCCTGGTTCAACTTATCCTGGGACAAGGAATGGCCCGTCTAACCTGCAAGCCAGAGAAGATCCAGGGCACAAAGCATGATCCAACACAGATCTGCCCCACACAGTGGTACAGCAAGCTGCTCCTCTGGAACCAGCTGTTCTGTATACACGGACCGGTGCCTTCCCCAGCACTTCCTACACTAGCCAATGACTAATGGCACAACTGAGTCCCTCTATTGTCACTAGGAACAACACAAGACAGGAGGAATAATAATGCAAAGATTGACAGGTTTTCCTTATCATAATTAAAAAAAAAAAGAAAACTGGAGGCTTATATTCATTTCTCTAAACATTGCTTTCCTAAATACGCAAAGAATGGAACATGGTGTGTGAAGACAAGACCAGAAGAAATTCACACTCATGACATTTAGTCTCATATTAAATGTTTGTTCTCTGCGCATTTTAATGACCTTAGAAATATGAAAACCACGGAAGATTTGAACTGAAAAGCTTTGGTCATTGAAAAATAATTAGTTGTCTTCACAGCCTTTTTCATTAGCCCGATCAATTGCAGGGACAAGGCACATATCACGGTACCCCTCTTTTTAATTAGATGGTTAGTGAGCTGCTCCAGAACCAAAACAAGCTGCCAAATACAATTAAGCAGGCTGCCTGAATATAGCACGATATTACAGAGATTTTCTTTTTACAAAGTGAGAGTAAGAATGCAAACCATCCCAGACACCTCAGTGAATTAGTGGAGAAACTTTAAAACCTGGCTTTACATACACATTTAAAAAAACAGAATTCCAATTTAAAGTTGTTTTTTGATGTAGAAACTTTTAGATACCTCAGCTGACTGCGGGAGAGGACAACATCCCATCAGACTTCTCCAGCTGTAGACACACAGCCTGTTTTAGTATGTAGGAGCCTGAAGGCCTGTTCTCAGAGATGAATGTTAGGCACAGTGCACATCATGCTCCATGTACTACTAGACAGAAATAAGCTATTCCATACCCCATTAAATCCTTCCAGCTAATCTTCAGTTTTAACAAGTGAAGAGTTCAATTCCTGCCACTTTACATCTTAAACTTGTAAAACTCTCACAGGGGCATTCCCCTACTCTAAGAATCTGCAGTTTAAAAAAATGCAAAAATCACTTGCAGTCCCCTTACTGGTCTGTATGTTCAAGAATTCCTGTATGTGGCATATTTGACAAAGCACTAAAATTCGAACATAGAAGAATTATATTGGAATAAAGCAATATTTCTTTTGGAACTGAGAGTAAATTGGGAAAACTGTCACAATTTTACACAATAAATTTTACTGGTCAATTTTGCTAATAAACCTAAAAAATGCCCAAACAACTATGGTAATTCAGAATCAGTAAGTATTTTGATAATTTAGTTTTGTTTCAGTACTGTCCTATCAACATTTATTTACATTTACTGCATTGTTAGATAGTTTGTGGCAGTTTATCATCTAGATTCTTACACTATAAACTCATTTCTACAGTCAGATAACCAGAAAACAAGAGATGACTGTAAATGTTACCTTGTTGTTTATTCAGTTAGGCCAACTGGCAGATTTTATCACCTATTTCAATGTTTTGTACCATGGGTTCTGATCAACGTGACATTTAACTAACATTCCTATCTCTATTAAGGAAGATTATTTTATTTGCACAAAGTAGTTAAATAGTCCAGGTAACTGCAAGTAAAACGTATTGATAAAGAAGGAAGGAAATTGCAAGCTTATATATTGCTATTCACTGTGTATAAGCAAACTGATGAACATACTGACTTCTACCCAAGTCAACAGGGCTCTGAGGGACAAAAGAAATTTGCTCACAAAATAAAAGACGAAACTAGGATCTAATATGTATAAAGCCATTTATTTGAGTTCTCTAAGCACAGAGGGAATGACATTTGCTGATTTTTTCTTAATGAAGGCCATTTCACAAGCCCAAAAGAGAAGGTAGGAAACCATACAAGTATAAATGTTTAAGATAGGCACGCCCTACAGCTCTTATTCTACAAAAGCTATCCACTCTTAGTTATGGTTTAGCATTGTCTTCAATGGAAGGCATGTTGGTTCATTCTTGTATAATAATTTTACTCTTTTCTATTCCCAAATACACTTTGAAGTGTGAAGTGCAAAAGATCCTTTCTTTGCTGGACCTTCTTTGCCCGCACTTTTTTAACTAAAAGGTATTTTGTGTGTTTTTGCTAGCAGGATTTCAGCTCAACAACTAAAAGATAGCAGACTCTTGCTTTACTTCTCATATAGCTGCTGGAATGTAAAGAAACTTTGAAGTCTGAACTGGATTATTAATGCTCCTTTAATACAAATCACCAAGCAATGAAAATTCACCCTTCTTACACAAATTTAATGGAACATCCAAGTTCTGAACACAGACAATTCTGCTAAATAAATCAAAAGTCAGGAAGAAAAAAAAAAAAAAAGGAAATCCTCTGTGTTACCTTTTTTTATCTTTCTAGGCTGAAATATAAACAAACCTTCCAGGGAGAGAAGCAACTGACTGATAGCCCTCTGCCAAATTTAACTGTAAGAAGAAATTGCAAGCCCTTCTGACAAATCTCTTCCTCAGACAACATGCTAATCTTAACAATCTATTGCTAAGGGCCACAATAAAGAAGCCTGTCATCAGTCCTACTTCAGTGTTGTACTGTGGAGATGCTCTGCTAGCAAGGATGACACAGACACACTGTACACACAAAATAGCACTGCAGTCAGGCTTCGTATAGAACTAGAGAGTAAACCCAATATATTAAGTTAGCTGTGGGCTCCAAGTCATTAAGTAAAACTTACAATGAAATGCAAGTCTTAATAACAAATTTCCTTTGTTCTGTGGTTTTTGATTAAGCTTTATTAGTAGCTTTTTAATGCATTTGTTCTAAATAAACCTTCTTAGAAAATAAGCGTTACATGTTTCCAACAAAAAGATTTTTAAACTGTTACAATTTTCTTTCAGTTGCACAGTCTTGACAACAGGTACCAATAGGAAATCCTACTCAGCAATTCACAAGACTAGGAAGATTGTAACAGCTTCCCTGAAGGATGCAGAGTTGTAAAACGAAAAGAAAAAACAGTAAGTGATTGACATACCACACTACTTTGCATCTGTCCAATTTTAGAGTAATTGGCTTGACATGTCTACTGCTAATTCTGATCAAAGTAACAGAAAACTTGCAATCCTGTCTCTGTGAGATGAGCTTAATTTATTTGGACAAAAAATAGTCCAGGTAACATCAGAAAAAAAGTGATGATAAGACAGCAGGATATTACAAAGTTGTACATTGCTATTTACAACACATAATCATGTCAATAAAACTCAAACTACATCAATTATTTTTTTGTTTTCCATGCACAACTACTCCAAGAAGCAAGTTCTTGAAAAGTGTTAGAAACACGTTCCCAGGATAAAAACCTTTATGTCAAGCAGCATACACCTCTTCATTTAACATACAAAGGGCTTTTGCTGTTGCTCTTTTTGTTTTTTTCTGTAATACAGACTTCTTATTAGCAAGAAACACCATCAAAACTAAGAAGAAAATTTCTACATTTCAGTGTACAGGGAATGTTTAAAGCAGAGCTGACATGTACCTGACTTGCAATCAAAATGACTTTTTAGTGGAAGACCCTAAGCACCAACAATCCATGGAGTCATCTAAAATATCCTGACTTAATTTTTCTGAAATGATAAGCATAGTCTCTGAAAATCTAGTCTCAATTTTCTGCCAGTAGCACTTCTGAAAATGGAACTAACTTTAAAAGGGTTAACATGTCTTCTACAATCACGACACCAACAGTTCTAAAAATTTTTGTTGGCAATGATGTATTTTAAAAAAATTGCTTCATATTATTGAAAGTGAAAAAATACACACACACACACTTGTATCATTCTTAGATCCTCATCTGCTCTGCTTTTAGAGATCAGCCAGTATCTAGTCATTCTCTGGCTCCATACATAAAGTAATGATGCATTATTTTTTTCTTTTGTAAATCATGTTGAGAATACTTGCTTACTTATAAAAGGGGAAACATAGAATTACTAATACTAGAATGCTAGACTTGTATTTAAAAAACCCAGTGGTCTGAATTTGTAGCCACCAATCCTGATACTTGAGTCTGAGATTAAGTTACTAGAACTGGTAGGTTTTGCGATGGCCGAGAATTGTAACAGTATTGTACCATTTCATATTGGCCAAAGATGTCTTGCTTGCTATTCTCACTGTGCCAGTCTTTCTGCTTCCCTTCTTAGTGATGAAAGGCTTTCAACTTTCTTGGCCTGATGCACAAATACGGCTTCAGTCTGATTCCCTCAATGACGCAAACACCACTGCCCCACTGTGATTTCAGCTGTCTGCTGAAGAAAAGATGTTCCTTTTGCAAAGCCTTCCAAGACAAAATAGGTGTTTCATATTCAATTATAGCTCTAATTACGTTAACTTATTCACTGCTTTTGATGACCTCTCAGCCTCCCTCCCAGGTAAGACACCCTTTAAAGTTTACAAGTTATTGTATTGTTTTCCCTGCACCGCTCTTACTCATCTTTTCTTTCCAGCTGCCTAGTGGTCAGAGCCATACTACAATGTTAGGTATACTTCTCAGCAAACAGAAAAAAAAATGCAGCAAGTTCACTGAGTCACTTTAAGAGAAAATCAAGAACAAAATGAGCAATGTAAAGCTAATGTAAATGATCTGAAGTTAATGTGTACAAGCATAGAATTTAGATATCTTTGTAGCTGTGTTATAGAAGAGTCTAAGAAATATTTTCCCTCTACCCCCAAGGAGGTCAGCTCTCAAATCAGAAGATATTATTGCAACATTCAAACAATTAGACTATATTACTACATTCAATAATATCATATGAGAAAAGTCACTTACTTTGGAAAGTGGAAAGAGCAAGCTACTTTTTATTGACTGTGCAAAGAAAATTACTGTCAGTTCTGGAGTACTAGATTCACCTCGCAGTATATTTCATGGGAACTTAATTGCATACATAGAAGATAAGAGTCCAGAGTCTCAGACTGTGTAAATTTACATCATGTTCTTCAGATATGCCTTTTTATACTACTTGATTATCTAACCTTCATATAATTGACTGTAACAGCCTAAATTTACAAATTTCCCATTTTTAATAGAGTGTGGTAAAGAAGTCTAAAAATTTCCAGGGAAATTATTGAGATAACCTGATCAATGATACTGCTGAATAAAAGAATACTTACAATTGAAAACATTATTTTGCAAATATGTTTTTGAAATGCTGGAGAGACAATATGCTTTCTTCCAACGAGAATTTGTAACAGCTTCTCAAATATCTTAATAATGTAACTTCCTTTTGCATACTATCTTTTAAAAAATAGCCTGCCATACACTTCTTTCTACCAAAGAATAAAATAAAGAAAAGGTGTTTGAAGGAACGGCCAGGGAGAAAAGATTAATTCAGACAGAGCTAGAGCTGAGGCTCCTCTGGGTAGGACGCAGGAATGACACAGCTGCTTCAGATGGAAACCATGAGATTAGCCACAGTAAACACATACAATTTTGAAAGGGTTTTAGGACAATTCTGAAATTTCTTTTGCAGCAAGGAGTGTATCTTTGTACAAGAAAGGAGGTGATCATTCTGTACATATATAGTACAGACAGCCCTAATAATACTTGTAAAATGGATTTGCATTAAGTTAAGGCAAATAAAATCTCTTCTGTGCCAGAAAGCCCTTATGATACAGAAGCCAATCTTTATGCTATACGTATATTTATAGGCTTGTATTTTCAAAGAAAATCATTATTTATCTCTGGCCTCCTTAGCATCTTTTATAAATATATGACAGAAAAAGAAGAGTCATGGTTCAGGATCAGTCACCAGGCGGAATACAAAAGCCCACCTTCTTTGCTGTGGAACTTAGTACTACACCGTACACTGAGATATCAGCCACAAGACTGTACAAAAGATCCAAGAGGGATCTTGGGGTACAACTCTCCCAGCCCTGTTATCCAAAGGTCTGGCATACGAATTACCTCTTGGAATGACGGTACATTTCCTACAAACATTTCAAACTGATGTAATCAAAACCCTGTAAGCGATCCCAGTTGCAACAGGGAAAATTTGGAGGGAGGAAAGGATCAAAAGTCTAAATCATAAACTCTAAAGACTCCATTTATTTGCTGTTTTCATTTGTTTTCTTCACATGCATGGTCTTCCCAGGAATATATAACAAAAGCATCCACTCTTTTGTATACAAGACCTGTTTCGAATTTGCTTTCTTCATAAGCAATAAACAGAAACAAAATGACAGACTGCTATATAATAAAACCAATACTGATTTGTACTCGGTTTTGCTATAGGAGGTAAGCTTCAGTTTAAATAGATCAACACGTTTCAAACCTTACAATCTGAATTATGAGCAAACTTGCTCACCAGCATGGCTTTTAATATTCATCTCATTTCTAGACTAGAAGAAATACCTGTGTTCACTTGTTCTTGTACTTTTGACGCATCTTGACCATTAGCTTAAATACCTCATCCTCCCCATGACTATGGCTTGCATTCACGCTGACCAAGGTTAGCTCCTTGATGGTGGACGGGCCCACTCATGCTTGCCTATATCTCATCCCACAATGATACAGCACCAACCCACGACTGGGACCTCATAGGTTACTTCTGTACAGAGATCCGATAATGACTGAATCGCACGAACAGAACGTTTGCAGAATGTTTTCCTTCACATGAATTTAATTTAAAATATTTTCAAGATAAGAGTCTCAACAGATAATGACTTATTGGGGTATGAGTACTGGTAAACTAGGGTCCAAAATAAGCCGCTTCCTTAATAACTTGGTAATTACTTCTGACAAATTATTGGGTTTTTTGAAAATGAGGTGTTTTCTGAACAGCAAATACAATCAAGGAGTAAAAGGTGCTTATCAGGAGTTAGCAAGTTAACATGATGGCACGAACTTTAAATAAAATTGTGAATTAACTTTGTTAATGCTGTACATTACTCAATGGAAATTATTTTCTCAATTGTTTCTGCTATTATTCTATGTCATGGAACAACATGCAACAGTGATTATTTGATCCATATCTTTGATGTTCTTTAATAAATTCTGGATTAAAAGTTTGAAGCTTTATACTGATGCAAGAGGAATCAATGAATTGTTAAGTTCTACTGTGAAAGAAATTGTAGAAACAGGTGGTGGCCTTTAGGAACTGTAGTACTGAACACAAAGCAGGTGATTAATTTCATGACAGGTACCATAGAACGCAGTCCTACAGAGAAAAGTTCATTGAGACAGCTAGAAGAATATATGCATGAAACAAATCAAAACAATTTTATAAATACTCGGTAAAATTAGATATTTAAAATCAATTCAAATTGGCTGAACGTGCCAATCCAGTTTCCCTTTATAACTCAGGTTCCACCTATCTAAAATACACAGTCTTTATCCTTTATTGATACAATTAGTTTGTCAGATTTAGACAGGAGGCCGAATTAGCATTCAGCAATCCACAGATTCTGATTTTTACGCCTTATGAAAAGGTTAAATATTTACTGTAACTTTGATTATTTGCAATTTTGGATCTGACATTAGTCACACTTGAGCAGCTAGGCCTTTAACACTACGTGATGTTCAGATAAGCTGTCAGAAAAGCCATTCTACTGGCGTTAATTCTTTTTTACATTTCTGTCTTGCAGCTGACCTGAGGTGGATGTATGGCATCTGTTTCCTCTCAGCACCACTTTCAATTTATAGAGTTCCATTCCAAAAAATATACTTTCTACTGAAAAAATCTCTCTGTAAAAACACAGATGTAATCAAAGAACCCCAAATACTTAGTTACCTTTATATGACTGTTGGAAAGAAAAATTTTTATTCCTGTGTACAATGAGAGAAGCTGTTTGTTTTTTTGTTTGTGGGTTAAAATAAATACTACGCCATCACCTTTTCTAGGCCCTTTTCAAAGCAAACCCACTGACAATGACAGTGGCTAATCACACAGAGTGATTAGCCTCCCTCTTCTATACCATGGTATTTACAAAACCTTGGTGACTTGCAATGACTCACCACACTTCTATATAGTTCCTGTAGTTTGAGAAAGATTGACATAGCATTGCCATTGGATAAACAAGGAGAGAAATTAAAAACAATCACAAAATGTAAATGTAGTTATATACCCATTTATTCTAGTTCATTTTAATATAGAATTTGTCATTAAAATCAGGTCTTATCCAGTGCCCAGCAAAATCAATGGAATGACTTCAACTGATCTTAGTATACACTAGACCAGATCTACAATTCGTTTATAAATATTTAGTTGTTATTCATTTTCAATGTAAAAAGTACGCACACCTACATAAGTGGATTTTTAAACTTTTCTAAAAATGCATTAAAACCTACTAAAAGTGAATCAGTAGCCTAATTTACTCTTGAAGGTAGTTCACTACAAAGCTCTAGACTTAAAGGTCTTCAAAGAAAATGTCTTATTTTTGAAGATAATCTACTCTAACAAAATGAAAGCACTCAGGCTCTTTCAATGTTACTTAAGCCCTATGTCTGAATACCGATGTTTCAGTAATTTTTCCATAACAACTCGAGAACATGTTCAGTTCCTTATAAAATTAAAAAGGAATTCTGATCCATAGGCAAAAAAATGTCAAATTAAAGCATTTCAGTAAGTACTGGTTCATCCTTAAACTTAGAAAGAAATAAAGAATCCACCTAAAAGTTCATTATAACAAGGAGAATGAAAGTATCCTTTCCTTCTTAAAGAAACACTAATCTGCTTGAAGAACAATGTGTAACTACCTTTTATTTCACAACCAAAAATGTTGGCTGAATAAAAATATCTAGAAACAGAATCAAGGAAATTCCTGTATAATGTTATTACACAGATCTGTATAGATTATTAAAAATGTTATAAGACAAAGAAATGGCTGTATAGCAAGTCCTGCAGAGAAGATGATCTGATTTCCTAAAGAATTTGTGAATTTATTACATACCTTTTATGTTACTTTAAAGATGCAGGTCTTCTCTTTATTATAGATTTTAGTGTAATGTATTCTTGTGACACAGAACAACATTATTAAACATGAAACTTAAGCATGTATTCTTATTTTTCCTTTGCTTTTTGGAACTACTGCAGAACAAAGCTGCTCAAGTAATGAAAAACACAGTAAAAACAACTGGCCAAGACCAATCCCTCAGCCCCTCCATGTTACTAAGAATTCGAGAAGCTGCAATGAAGTACAACAAAGCATAATTCACATTGAACCATCAACACAAATGCAAAGTAGTCATTTGTACACATCTTCCAACTAAAGAAAAGGACAAGTTTAGCACAGCAAAGCGAAATATGCTTCCATGTGTTTCCATGTATATGTAAGCACAAATACGCACACATTGGGAGGAGGGAGAGCAAACCAAACCGAGCTGACAGATGTGGCAGTGTACTACCACATTTGTAGAAACACAGAATTGCGCTAATACTGAGCTAGTCTGGGGGATAAGCTGGAAGAAGTAGAGTTGGCCTAAACCATCAAAAGAGCAAGAAAGAATAGTCACACTTGTCAACATCCATCACCAGCAGATCCTTCCTCAAGTCCCAGCCTTGCGTCATCAGCAGAAAATGCTTCAAATGGGGGAAAGCAAAGGGAATTGTATACAGGCTTAAACAAAGTCTTCAAACTCAACCACCCAAAGCTAGCTACTCCTCTTCCTATCTATTACAATATATGCTGCCAAAGCAAAATGAGAGAAGCAACATTCAGCTGGTTAGGTTGCAGGTTCAAAACAATAGATGAGGTGCTGGCTTCAGCTTGGGCAAGCCTAAGACTTCTGCTTTGTCCATTTATGACACATCTTCAGCTGTTGCCATGACAACACTGACATCTCCCCCTGCTGTGCAGTGCTCTTAGTTTAAATATTGTATAAATGAACATAAATCTTTCATAAATCTCATGCAGTTATTGTTTGTGAAATGGGGGCAGTATTCCTCTTCTCAGTTTTATTAGAGGAAGAAATATTATACAAATCAGTCATATTGTTATTCACGGAACACTGAAAAATTTCAACAGCCCAACCCAGCATAATGTTAGTATTTTTTATGAAAAGCAGTATAGTAAGGCTCTCTGTAACTTGAGCACAGGAAAGGACAGTTTCAACAAATTTTCTGTCCAGAAAAATTCAGTTGTGCTGGAAAACAAGACCTCCACAACAACTTATTTTTCATGTAGAAACTTAAGCTAGCTCAAGTAAAGTAATTTTTTTAAATGTTTCAATATTCTAAGTGAACATTTTGCATAGATTTCCAATTAATAGTTTTTGATATTTTAATTCCTTTTGGATATTATTCATAAACATTGAAAATTTTCTTAGGATAACAACATTCCCATCTGTCTCTAGCTGAGTTTCAAAGCACAAACACGATTCCATGCTTTCTCTCAGGGCATTCTGAACTTGAGAATCAGTAAAAACCCTTAGAGACAGGGTACAGCTTTTACTATCACATCCATGTAAGCCTGAAACAGTAATTCCGTTATTTTCAATTCTACATTCATAATAGTATTTGAGATAAACCTAGAAATAAATTAGATCTACCTAGTTTTCTCTTTGATTAAAGACATTTTAGAATATACAAAGAGAAAAAAAGAACAGTCAGCCCTTTAAAAGAAAAAACAGTACTTTTCTGCTGCAAAGACCTACAAAGACATTCATGTAGGTATTATAACGTAAAACTGGCACCCAGTTCACATGCTGTTATCACTTTACATCACTGATTTTGATACTGATTGGTTGTTCTAATAGGGTCATCCTCTAGGGGGTGAACCTATGTCTTTGCAGACAGAGCTGATAATTTCTGTCCACATTAGTACAAAACACGGATGAGTTTATTTAGAACAGAACATAGCTCATAGGATTGGGAGTGTACATACTGCACCAGACACTGTTAACATTAGAAACAGGGTGTTTTAACTACTCTAATAAATCCACATCCTTCAGTTCCTTTGCCCACAATGGAAATCAACCCCTTGTGTCAGCTCTCTATCCTGTGCCCTTCTTTCCATACAGACAATATGGAGCTTCTACTAATGTCTCATAACATATATGTAAATTTTCTATTACTTATATACAGATATTCCAGAATAAGATGACACTGGGAAACAGGGTATTTTTGTTTGCAAATACACAGCAATGCTGTAATGACCTATAAGGAAATGCATGAGATAACATCAGACTCATCTTTAATCACTCCCTGTATTTTCTTTATAGACAGGCAGATAGATAGATCAATATTTCATCTTCTCATTTTTCTTTTAGGCTCACTTTTCGTGGCTGCTGTAGCATTTAAATAGAGTTAATCAGTTCCCTCCAGAGCAAAGGCGAGCACTATAAACAGAGCCGCATGGCTCAAGGGATGTTCAGCAAATGTGTTCAATCAACACTTGCTCCTTCTGGAATAAAGAGGATGTGCCTCTGCATCAGATTTAGCCCTTGCCTAGTGTTTGAATAGTGTGGCAGTCTCTGTCTAGGCCATAATATGATTTGGATCAAGGGGAAAAGGCCATAGGGTTATTCTAAAACTGTACTGCAACACCCAATTTTCATCTAATGAGGATTATCTAATTTACATCTGAAAACCTGTACCTACTGCAAACGTGCAAGTTACAAAAGAAGGCGTGTGCAGGGCTGGAGATGCTGGTGGGAAGGCAGATTCAAATTTACTCTGCTAGGACTCTTATTCTATATGAACATGTTAATTATTATCACTAGAATAAAGATTTTCTTAAGCAAATTAATAAAATCTTGAATCACAATACTATCCTTTTTTCTGATGAATGTACACACCTCAAAGTTAATTATGATTGAAAATAGCAAGCTTATGAGCATAGCATTTGCTGGCATATGAGATGGTGTGCTGCTTTAAAAGGTGATATTGATAGATAAGTCATTTAGTCATAATATGCATTAAAGAAAGGATCCTTATGAATGTCACCAATAAACAAATATCAAATAGTAGTCCTGAATCTGTAAACCCCCACAGAAATTGGCAATTTCAGCCATGTTTAATATCTCATTTAAACTGGCAAGATTACCCAAATTCTCATAAGTAACTCTCTCTCTCATTATTTTAGTAGATTATAGGTTAATTATGAGAAGATTTGGAGCCTTCCTGACCTATCACTTTACATCCCTGAAATCCATTAAGGAAAGATAACACAGGGCCATTGTTGCATGCAGACACATAGGTTCCTTTCATCTCTAGAGCCAAGTTGCATGACTCCAATTTCCCGTTAATTAGATAATCTTTCAGAGGATTATTTGCTAATTATCCTCAGTAGGATTTCAGCATATGAAAAAATACACAGAAAAAAAACACAGAGAGAGACTTCTCTAAGAAACTTGGCATGCTATATGGAGTGCAGTATGGGAACACCCCACAGATGCTTGGGGATCCTTCAACCATGACATTCCAGGTATAACAAGCTAGTTGTGTTAACTGCTCCTCTGCAACAGAATACCCAGGGTCTATTATACTTCAAAATCATCCAACACCAGGCAGGACTTTAAAATAAGATAATTTTACCAAAAAGCATGTTTAAGCAACTACTTGGCAGATTTGGAGACAGGCACAAAAAATAAGTGTGAAATCTAATAGCTATGTGTCATTTATTAGCTATGGGAATTTCCTTCTTTTTCATTCTGCTAGCAGAGCTGAAGACAGACACAGGAGGGATTTTTGCACTTGTAATGACCAAGGACCAATTCTTAGACAAAGCAAGGTTTCCAAGCAGTCTCTTCCCAAACAGAAACCCTTGCTTGGGTGGGAATCTTCCCTTGTAAACCTGCCTACTAAGAACTCCTTAATTTCTCAGTTTTTCCTGTAATGCTTAATTCTGATGGCAAATTCAATAAAGAAATATTTGCAACTTCCTTACTAATGAAATACTATTTGTGGCAGTCTTACTTTTAGCTATATGATGGTGCTTTTGAAATATGCAGCACTTTCCGCCAGACCTAAAAAGTATTAACATGTAGTTTATTAATAATATATTCATATGATGCAAACATGATTCATTCTGCCAGAACAGCTTAAGTCCTGGTACATAATATGTATTTTGAGAATCACTTCTCACTCAACAATGATAGTGACACTAAGAAGTGCACCTTACTGTTGCTTATGAACAAAACTATCTGTGACGGATTAATTCAAATCTGAAGATTCTGATATATTCGGGCAAGGTTACAACTTTATCACAATTTCCAGGATTTGGAGGGCATGAGTTACTATACACTCTTGCTGCCTGTATGCTTTTTGCAATACCACATAAATAAAGGTTTTAAGATGACTCAATATACTGGTCAAATGGGCTAAACAAGAAATGTTGAACTGCTGCTTCCATTAGAGCTGAACACATGGTAATAAACAAGCACTATCAGACAGTATGTGCTTGAAGAAACCTTTTTTTCAGCCATGCAATCATAACTATCCATGCTTTACAGACTTTATTTCACAGTCCTTCACTTTCCTTCACAAAGTTAAACCCACAGTTGCCTGATACTCATGTGACCAGCTGACATAAAAACTGTCTAGTTCTGGGCTTTGAGTTACTACATGTCCACCAAATGCTACAGATATTGCATCTATAACCAGTAAATCTCTCCCAAACTGCTACTCAGTTGACCATTTAGACATCTGTAAGCAGAAAGGATGAAACAGGAAGAGACAGCTGTCAGACTTATCCTAGCAGTTAGTGGAGTTTTATTCCTTCACCTCTTCCCAGCTAACCAAAATACGGCAGGGAGTTTTGGCTGCTGCTCTCCTTGGCTGTTCTGACTTGCTGCTGCCATATCCTCCTCCATTATTTCCAAGACATAGCAATGCCAGTTCTGTTCCAGGATCTCCTACTCCCAAAATCTGAGCAGCAATGTGCAGTCACATGACTTGATGCAACTGAGATAAGCAGAATGATACCTCAGCCAACTATGCAGCAATCAGAAAAACGACAGATCAGTACTGGCAGCTGCAGACCACAGTCTTGCCTGCTGCCGAGTCAAGCATTTGCAGCACATTTGACAGGAGCAGACACAGCCAAGTGTGTTTAAGTTCCAGCAGTGTGGAAGCATCCTGCCAGCAACTCTAGAGCCACAAAAATCCTAACAAAGACATCATCTATGTTCATTAGCTTCCAAGTACTTACTGGATGTGAACTTTGGTCACTGAAGTCAAGAGAGCCATTCAGAGAAAGTCAGCATTGTTTATACAGTTGTAGAACCTGGGTGCCTTGGGTATAGTCAAAAACTTGAAAAACCCAGAAATGTCATGTATATGTCTAGATGTGAGAAAGGCATCTACCTCTTCTAGTGATTTAAAGGAACGGTAAAAATCCTTACCTATAATGGATTCATAAAAACTTCTTATGCTACATTTCTGGTGTAATGTGCTAATGTCTTGAGTGACTGTAGAGTGAGTATACTCAAGAAGAGAAATATTACTGTCCTGTAGCACTTGAATATAGCATTCTCCTGCTGAGATAACAAGAATATTTTTTAGTTTGACAGAAAGGAAAGAAAAAAAAAAAATGTATTAACTGCTCAACAAGAGCTGATGGTTTACCAGTAAAGACTTTCTCAGAGCACTTTAGAAACATGTGGATGAAATGTGCACCTCACAGCGCTGCCTATACTTCCTTGATGGATTGCTTTTGTAAAGAAGTAAGGCACCTAAGTTTTGAAGTTAAAATAATGAAATAAAAGATACTCCAGTCTTATGTTCTTTTAATTATCAAGGAAGTAATGACTGTCAAAATGTGTTATATTTCAAAGTCTTGCTTTTAAAATTATCTACTATTTTCAAGCCCACCACCGAAGAGTGATGTATGTTATTCAGCAAGTCAACCCTTGTGATAACATTTAGAAATCTAAGGGATATTTTGTTATTGTTACAAACTTCATGGCTGTAAAGATACTGTAAATAGATTATGCTCACTATATCCCATTGAAGATTTCTGAGCACAGACACTCTTATTCGCATGCACCAAAGGGTAAGGAATTCAGTCTTCAAAAATGGAAAAATAACAGCCACCACATACATTTAATGCACGTCTGGTGGCCCAACTTCAAAAATTGGCAATTGCTCTTTCTTCAGTAAATGATTTTATATTTATCTAACCATGTTGTCATGCATATGATCTGAAACCAGGACACTAACACAATGTTACTTGTCCAACTCACCTAACAGCTTCCCAAGAAAGGCAAACACATTTTGTCCAGAAAAGGAGAAGATAAATTATCCTACAGAATATGAAATTGTTACAATGTCTGTGGCATATAAGTGATGAGTAAATGTGGTCGGTATTCTATGGATGTTACAGATGTGGTCAGCATACTGCCATATTCACAGAATTCCCAGAGCAAGCAAAGCAAACAGGGAAAGGGATATTCAAAACAAAGCCATCTGGACAATACATTTAAGCAAAACAATGTCCCACATTAATGAATGTGCAACTAAGGGTTCAGCTACTCTTCTCTGTTAGTACAGCTAAGGTTGAGGAGAACACATCGCTAATCCCTGCATTACCACTACGAGAATCATCTTTAATTTAAATTCTCTGGTATACGCATTTGCTTCCAAAATTGGGTCTCCTTATACTTGTTCACTGAGAGTACAAATGTAGTGATGCTTCAGACCCACTTCTGGACAGTCTAAAGGACTGCATCTAGTGCGTACCTATACATAATTATAACACTTCTATTGGCATCAAACTGCAACAAAATTTTGAGTTCCTTAGTTGTACCACAGAAAGACTGCTGGCATTAAAACTTAAAGAGCAGAAGCATTTGCATTTTTATTTTCTCCTTCCAATTGTCTGCAATGCAATCTAAAAGGCCTTGCATCAGATCCAATATGCATATTTAAAAAAAACTGGTTTATTTCTATTTCTAAAATAACTGGAATATGACAATGGGTACAAAGTTTCATAGGTATAATGAGCAGCCCTGGAACAGACTTCTTCATTTTCCCCAGCAAACTTCCTATTACAAATGCAGACCTTGAAACACAAATATTAGTGTCAACAACAAAAATAATTTCTATTTATGTCTATTTGTGGGCAAAACAGATGCACTTAATGACACCAATCATGCCACTGTAGTCTACCATAATAATATATTTTAGAAAATTATATAAATACTCACCTTATAAGTAGGGGTTTTTGTAAAGACTCAATACAATCTCCCCAATAAAGACTGGATGTTCTAGTGTTTTTAGAACCACTGTATTGTAGTCAGTCCTTTCCCAAAAACAAGACTTAAAACTGCAATATACGGTAAGAGGTTATAAAGAGTTTAGAATTAAATTCCACACTTACACGATGCCAGTTCTGTTTATCCAAGCAAAAAGAGCAACCACGTATGTTCAAACAGATCAGATTTTATTTTACATTAAAAAGAAAAAACACTCACAAAAAAAACAGAGTAAAATTTCCACATGGGTACAAAACTCATACTGCTCTGGTATAATGTAATACCAATTTTGCTGCTGAAAATACTTCTGCAAACACCAAGTTCCTACAAACTTACTTTTTTCAACTCTTATTGAGGAGTCACATGCAAACCTTTATACAATTAACAACTTGCAGTCTAAAGTCATCCTGGAGATGACTAACACAATTTGGCTGAAAATAAGAACAGATTTCAACCATGAATCAATTTCAATTCAGGCTCTAGCACATGCACTGAGGCAGTCCTGTTTATGTCAAATGGTATTCAAATTTAAACAAATTTAAATAAATAAATGTAAATAAATAATATATATAATATTGCTGCTTATTCTGAAACTTCCATTTCTCCCAATCCCTCCCCTTCCTCCCACCCTTCTGATATACTAAGAATATACTCCAGTAAATCTTGGATTTATCAATGAAGTAGCAAAAAAAAAAAAAAAAAAAAAAAATCCACAACCAAACCTGTTATGAATAAGGTTGCCTTTCTTTCCCCCATTATACCTAATTTTCATGATCACCATATGAATCTGATGAACTATATTTTTCTTTTCTCAGTTTTTATATATACCAGTTTTTATATATACCAGTTTTTTCTCAGTTTTTATATATACCAGACTGATGAATTACAGGACTGACAACTGTCATAATAAAGAACTATTACTAAGATGGGCCCTAAGTATTTTTGAACCCAATTTTATAGTAACCCAAAGCTGTCTGGTGTGGTTCAAAGTTCAGAATCTCCTATGTCTGATTTTCAGCTGCTGAAATTCTAAATTTGACAAGTGGTAGCTGTTGCATCTTATTCTACAGAATGGGGTGTTATACAGACATCAGCCTACAAAACCCCAGAACCTCAGAGTAAAACTGCCTCCTGGTGCTCACAGAATTAACACTTAGTTTTTACCATTACACGGGCAATCCATTAGTATTTAAATTCTTTAGTTAACTATTGCCATGGACAGTACAGTTAAACACAATCTATTAAACTATGTAACAAGCACAGGAAGTTGAATTTAACACAACAGCCATTTGCTACTCCTCTGCCAAAACAGAGCCTCAAAGGATTCCCAATATCAAAAATCTGAATAAGAGGTGAGAAAAAATAATTTACTTGGAACCATTAATCTTCAATGAGGGACCTTCACTGGTCAAGACTTACGGCAGCTGATGACAGCAGTAGGTATTGTACTACAAATTGAAGATGAAATCCTGGCTCCAAAGTCCATGCCAAATTCCAACAGAACTTTTGAGCAATTCTTAGCCTTTCTGACTCAGTTTTTGAACTGTCAGTTGAGTGGGAGGTGTGAATTGAGGAAATGTTTTCATGAGTTTCCTCATTTAGCCATTTTTCCATAACATACATTGGCAGAGCTCGGGGCGGGGGGGAACACTCTGCAGACTGTTCACTGTTTTCTGGGTGAATTACTCAGCTTTTTAGCTAAGCCAATGCTTACACCTCCCAGGGTTTCCAGAAATGCTGAAGGCTGCAATTCTTACTCCTCAACACAAAGAGCCAAAGCCCAGGAAGAATTCTCTTTCTATGGTCATATTTTTGCAGGTCCCTCATCATATAGATATCCCCATGAAACCTATTAAACTTCAAGCTGTTACGGAAAGGAAAAAAACCTGCTTGGAGACTTTAATGCAAAGAAGAAATATGTATGTATACATAATATCAATTATCATCATAACTTCAATACTTATCATAGCTTGAACTTCAGAAAAACTTAAGCAGGCTGGGATAGGTAGGAATTCCAGAGCAAGAAGGCAAAGGTGTCTCTGACTATCACTTAGGCCTGGAGTTGTCAGTCTGATCTCTGGGGTGCCATTCCCAGGTCTGCTACGGCCTGATTCTGTACACACTTCAGAGAGTATGATACAAAATGTAAAATGTAAAGATCACTGTAGGGTCCAACCAGCTCGGTAAGTTTCGGCCTGTCTTTATGAATTCATAACAGAGAGAATAAGAAACATCCATCTGTCTTTGAAACGCTTACTTGAACAGGGACGAACCTTCAGCATTCCTTGTCTGAGAGAACAAAATGTCAGGATTCAAGTCATCACTACAGGATCAGCTTGGTGAGAAGGTAGATAGAAGCAAAGGACAAAGCTGCTGGGTGAAGGCATATGGAATAGGTGCACAGGGATTCAATTTTGTTCAGCAAAAGCCTTTTAATGGGTGGGGACATAAAGGCATGGAGGAATCCATTACTAAATGTAAATAGAATCGTTTCTGTTCTGATGGTACGGCTTCTTTAGACACTGCAACTGTTTCTTGGGCTAGGTAGAATAAACAGGTGTTGGAGGAAAAGGAAAACTAGAATTTTCAACAGTAGGACTCTCTAGGCTTTAATTGACTCATAGTTTCAGGACCCCGAGTGTTTTAAGCATTTGCAGAGGTGCCTGCCAGGGCCACCCTTGGCAAAATGGCCTTAAAAACAGCGGTCAAGATGTGGGTACAAGTGTAAAAACGATGAGTGAAAACAACACGCAAAAAACTGCCTACAAAGTGTCTGCCCAAAACTGACTATGCTGAAGAAGAAAGGGAAGCTTGAAGAAACTTTTGAAACAAAACATTTGTAACAACAGCAGGGAAGCAGTGGTGGAAACAGCGGTAATCAAAACCAGGTCTGGCGCTACCAGAAGTCACCCCACCAGCATCGCAATCTCTGCCTAGGAGCTACACAGCAGCCTCCTTGTCAGACCCCATGAGGAGCCAGCGCTCTAAGCTGCGCGGCGACAGTATGGGGTACAACAGGTAGGGACCCTGCATGCGTATGACCTTGCAGGGTGCCCAAGGATGTGGGTTAGTGGACACATAAAGTAAGAACACGCACATCTCCAACTGGAGGGCTGTGTGACAGGCCCAGCACATGCCCAGAAAAGACGTGTTCTCATAACTCTTTCTTTCTGTAATGAGTGGATGAGGGTGCACATATATAACCTTGGGGGGACTAGGGTTATTTATAAAAGAATATTTAGAAATTTGTTGTTGCATATAAATATTTTCTAAGTGTCTAATATTGTGGTTTATCCATTGCATTGCTGATATTGATCCTTAATGTACAATTTACTGATTATCTGTTAATTACATGCCATTAATAAATCAATAAACAACTTTGATCCTTGTTTGATTTAATTTATGTTAACTGAACAGTTTGTCCCTGTAACTAGTATTCAAATTGAGTTCCACTGCAGGAAGAAACCCAGAAGTCACTATTGCCTAAATAATTACTGGGATATCCCCAAATAAAAAATTTCTTTGTGGGTCACAACACACATGGAGAGCTCCAGGGCAGACAGCAGTTCCAGTCAGAACAGCAGTGCTCTCCACATACACTATAGCTCCCTACACATGTAAATCCAGGCTACCATTGTATTGCTGTATGCCATTATGCATGCAAACTCTTGAAAGGCTTTTGCATTTCTGTGCTCTATTTATACTTTGCAACGGCTGGGAGAGAGCCCATACTCTGACAAATAAAAACGAAACTTTTTTGCAGTCACCATTGGGAAAAGTGCATTTTAAGTACAATGTACCACCAAGAATCTCTGGGATCTCCTCAGTTTGAGACAACATTGCTTTACATAGTAACAGCCATTACACGCAGAGTCTGCAGAAATGTATTTCAATGGATCTGTAAGCCTATTACAGTTGATTTTATTTAAAAGATAACAACAGTGAAATTAGCAGGGAGATAAAAAAAGTAGAAAAAAAATTTTCCAAATGCTTTTTAAACATAATCCTTTCCAATGGGTCAAATTACTTATCTTTTCCATGTCTACCATTCTGAGAGCGGTTTTCAGTTATGCTGGTTTACTAATTGCCAGTCTCCCCACAGAATGTTGACAAAACAAAACCAAAAATAACAAAGAGTCAAATACACAGCACTGGTTTCTCAAGGGACCCATATACGTGTTGATGCATGACTGCAACATGAATAATTCAGAATCTTCCTATCTGAAAATGGCTTTTACATAACTAAGGTCTAAAACCCCTTACATTCATTACGAAAGATTAATAGCAACAACTGAAAGTTCTGGAATTTCTTATTGTCATTAGACTTAATGGTTAGAGTGTGAGTTTTATACAGGCAAGGGACAATGATCTCTTGTTCGTACCCTTCATCTTCTGAATAAATCATTCAATAGTTTTTCCTTAAAATGCATTTTAATGATATTGATCACTCAGCTGTGTCACATTAAAAATGCACCATTTAAAATACTGTTAGGGTAAACAGCTAAATAAAAAGCTAAAAGGAAGCTTCTAATAAGCAATAGCATGAAGTCTGTCAACCAGACAATGATATGCCATTTTGTGTCATACCACTGATGAATCTGAGCAAATGAGGTATATACTACATGGTTCTCAGGGACTCACCCTGATGCAAAAGAAAATCCTTAGCAGGAGGGAGGAAAGGCAGTGGATCCTACAACAACCATCTTCTCTTCTGCTAGGAGAAGACATTCCAGTTCTCTGCTTTTTGGAGACATTAGTAGATGTTGTATGTTACCGAGCCCTGCAATGACTTTTATTTACGCCAGTGTACTCATAATTGTCGCAAGGATGCTGAACTTGGGATAGGGGTGGGGAGAGAAGCAAGAGAGAGAAAATGCTCTAGGCTACCATTTTTGCAGTGTCCTAAGTCCAGTTAACTGTTGCATGCAGTTCAAGTAGACACCAGCGAAGCCCTACAAAATTCTCTACTATATAGTCTGTCACTTGAGTGTTAGCAAAGGATGAAGTCCAATTATCAGTTAGCTTTAAACATTTTTTTAAAGCAGAAAATGTGTTTATGCTTCCAAAGAGCAGCCTCTTCCAAGAAAAACAGTCAAAGCACCAAACCATAAATGAAATGACATAGTTCAAACCCATAACCTTTTATAAGCAATCCCCCTAATATTAGATAAGGTTAAATGAGCCTCACTAAAATGATTCCACTGACGTATTTATGTTTTGTATTTGTGGCTTTTGTGTTCCTCTGCAGAGCCCACTAATGATAATAGGGCAATTCAATATACACGCATTACCCGTTACTATCCCATTAGCAAAAATATAAAGCACTGCTATCAAAAAATGTCTGATGGTTATGATCCTTAAACTGTATACCGACAATCTAAGGGCTACCTATGTAACTCCATCAGATTTTTAAGGATTTAAATGCATTAGAAGAGCAAATACTGAAAAGTACTCAGGTTCCTCATGCCACATTGATTGATATCAGACATCTAAGTCCATAGCCTAAGTTTTAGTTCATAACTACTTCAGAAATGGTGCACACACTCATCAGCAACTTACATGTGTTTCTTTCCTCAAAGCAGAACATTATCCTGTAAAGGACAAGAACTTCAGATATTGTCACTTACTAATTTCTGGGTTTTGCTGAAGATATGTCTGGAGAACCACTGTTGTCCTAACAGACCCTTGAGATTAAACTACAGTAAGACTCCTTAAAGATACACAAAACGAGTCAAACGTCTCTTTCTGTGCATGTATAGTGAGACCTGCATGAGCAAATACATGTCAAAGAGTTGAAAGGCATTTGCTCATAAACCTAAATAAAACGTGATCAACTCAACAGATCCACTGAGAAAGTTTCTTTTTCCAATGAAGCTTTGAACTTTCTCCTTTGCAGGTAAGGTGATCAGTTCAACTGCCGCGGCTTATACACAGCTACCCAGCTGAGAGAAGGGCTACTATTTCGATAAGGAGAGTGAATGGTGATCGTCCAAATGGACAAAATAAACAGGAAAACAGAGAACTGCTACAAGGTAGCTGAGCAGCAAGGAAGCACCACTTCCCACACCATTTGCTGTTCCGTTGCTCTCTTCAGTACTTTTGGTCCAGGTCTGCACAAAGTAAGCCCACAGGCCAAGTAATCTTGCAGCCACCAGTAAGACTATACTGTATTATGTTATAAATGATATTTCAAGAACACTGAATAATTTATATCAAGTATCACTTGTACTTCCAAATGCTAAGACATGAGAAGGCACTATTCCAGGATAGGAAATAATCACTGCATAAGTTGGAAGGAACTGTTCCCCTTAGGCAAAATATTAGCTACCAAAAATATAAGTGAGATTTTCAAGTTCCTCCAAATGTTTTCAACTTGCAAAATCAGAACCAGAAAAGCTCATGCTATGAAGTCACTAGTACGGCAAAGCACACAGTCCAACCATTCTCTTCAGGTACAAGTATTTAATTGGTCTTGGAAGACTATATATATAATCCTTGATACATGATAATAAAAAGTCAGTATTAGGAAACAAACATGAAAAACTTGGGCTAACAAAATTGTTCAGTAAAAACACTGCATCTGGGAGACAAAACAGATAGAATTCATTACAGAGGGAAACAGTCTCATACTGCAGCAAGGGAAATAGGGTCTATTCTTGGATATATAGATTTTATAATCTTGATACTGGTTGGATACTGTATAAAATATTCTTCAACGAGGAGGGCTTTCAGCCCTTGCACGTTAGATCCTTTAAGTCCAGTATGTCTCCAGGGAAGATGTTTCACACACTTTACCTGGTACGGAACTCCACAGTAGGATTTGATTTAGTTCAAAAAACATTTCCTCTCTAATGCAATGAGATGTTTTAAAAGAATGGAATTTTTAAATGAAATTTTCTAGCACAAAGTCCTATGCTAGACATTTGAACCACTGATGACAGCATGACAGTTTTAAGTTTCTCTATAATCCTCTCACGGAGTTTCATGTCATTTTGGAAATTTCCACACCATTTCTTTCAGTGGCCTTTTTTATTCTAGGTCCATGAACATCTTTTTGTTGATACACAAAATTTTAGGGATCAAGAAAGTACATAGTACCCCCAAAGAAGTCTCTATTTCTACATAAGCTCTTCACTTCCAACATTGCCTTAACCAAACCTTTTCACATGAATGGTTCATTTGTTGCATAATTACCATCTAATTATCAGATGAAATAGATCAGAGACCTCAAAGGCACTTCCTTTGATAGCCTTGCTGTTTTAAGTGCAATGCGTCCTACCCAGCTGACATGTGACGTGCGAAAGCTGATGGTGTAGAACTCCACAGTGGTAGCACCTTCAGGTTCTGACACAAACATAGCTTTAATCTATTCATTTATACAGCACACAGCTTGTTGAAATCGCTTGGTGTTTTGAGTTGGTATAAATTTAACTCATGGTGTAATTTTTTAAATTACAATTTCCCCCAGTAGATTGCTTCAAAGCAGAGCTGTAAATTTATAAGATTCCTTCTGAACCCTTGCACTAATAAAATAAATATTTCATTGGAAATAATTTTGCTATATCTTCCTCTTTTCAAAAATCAATGCACATTTAGAACTACTATTCAGTGAACTCAATTATATTTATTATTGGAAGTACCCATGAGGACTATTACCATCTTCTGCTTTCTTTCTGATAATTACAGTGTTGTTACACATGGAAAATCAACACATCCCCAAATCAGAGTGCAGGTCAGATGCTGACTATATATAAATATTTGTTAGTAATTCATTGATATACTTCTCAACTACACAACAAGCTTTTCATCTTTGATTCTAATGAAATGTGCTTCAACTAACATTTTGCGTTTCCCAGAGATATTTGTTGCAAAAACATGCCTCAAACAGTTACTAAACAATCTTTTCATCAATGCTCACAGGCTTCCTACTGAAATTCTGAATGCTTACTGAGCATTGACTCAAACTTCAAAACTTCATAAACTTCAAAACCTGACTTCATAAATTTCCTGTTAACAAATAGCACACCATGGCAAACACAATGTTAAACTTCACTGTTTTGAAATCCTGAGTTGCCAATCCCCAGCACATAATGGGTTAGATTTTGAAAACAAGAAACCTGATGGAAGACCAGTGTCCTGGCCTATGAGTCCTTTCGAATTAATAAACATAAATATGATTTTGAAAATATTAGAGACAAACTTCCCTTAAAATGAAGAAGGTATGGGAAAAAGCTGCAATACTTCTATAACAACTCATCTTAAACAGTTCAAGAAAAACACCATGTAATGCAAAACTATCCACTGGGAGAACATTCAAAGAGGTGATCCAAGATACTGAGATATATGATCCAATTCACAGACATTTAGTTGCTAGTGATAACTAATAAACCAAAACCATAAAATACTGCCACAGATTCAGGATCTGAATCTGTACTTTTGAGATACGATCAAGGCAAGAGCAGAGTTAGGTGCAGGGAAGCCACAGAAACAAAGACGACCTGGTTAAAATGCCCTTGAAACCATATGGCAAGTTATCAATGTTAAACTTATTTAAAGCCGGGTAACTGCCTAAGAACAGATACCTACCCCCAAAGTCAATAATCACTATATATATAACCTAGAGAGCAGACTTTCACCTAAGAATAATAAAAATGTAATAAAAAGTATAGTCTTCAGTGATCAGAATGGTTTAAAATGTGCTGTTTAAGCACATGAATAAAGCATAGTTTGAGATCCAAAACAAATGGGCACTTGAAGAAAAAAACCCACACAAAAAACAGGGACAGGGAAAAAAGGAAGGGGAGTGGAAGAGAAAGGTAATAAGTAGTTCCTTTAAGTTTTATAACTTCTAAAATAGTATCTTAAATTATTAAGCATGTAATTTAATTCTAATGGAATTTTAATTCTAAAGGCTATTCTTCAGAAGAGAAAGATTTTGCCCTATTTTTCAGAAGATTTATACCCACAGCAAAAAATAAATAAATAAATAAAAGAATAATGATCAGAAAGGACAAATTATCCATTGATTTGTATCCCAACAACCCACCATGTCCACCAGACCTGACTCTGAATTTGCATTTATCTTCCTTAAGAATAAGTAGTACCACAACAGAAAACTGAATTTGGACTGCAACTGTTTTCTTATTCTCCCCAGCTGGGAGAGAAGAGCAAAAGCACACTACTTGTTTACTCCTCCAGAGGTTGTAGTAGAGGCAAACACAATTCCTGTTTTTCTTAGGACTGTCACTCTCTCTCTCTCAACAAACAGCATTTAGGGTAACATTCTTTTCCAGAATAAGATTGCTTCTCCTTCTCCAACCTTTCTTTTTCAATTTTAAACCTCAATTACAAAACAATTGCTTTCTCAAGTACTTCTGGAAAACCTAATTTAATTTTTTAAGATGACAAGCTATTCAGTTGCTAGAATCTGAAAACCATTCAAACAAAAGTCAACTGCTTTGAAGTCCACTACTTACAAAGCTGACCTAACTCCAGCTAAAGGCAATTAACCGTATGAACTACATCAGCAAACCAGACTCATACCATGAAATATCAGAAATACCACATCATTACTTGTACAGAGAGCACAGAAGAGAGGAGGTTGCTTAATATTCTTAATCTGCTTGATAAATCATCTATCTTTCCATTTAAAAAAAAAAAGCTAAGAAACTTTTCTGATTTGAAAAGGGGTTTCAGCTGATAGAGGGCTGACTTCAGCCTGTTTAGAAGCCTGATGGACAGAGTCCCTTGGGAGGCACTCCTGGAAGGCAAAGGAGTCCAGGAAGGCTGGACACTCTCCAAGAAGGAAGTCTTAAAGGTGCAGGGGCAGGCCGTCCCCATGTCCCGGAAGACGAGCCGGCGGGGAAGACCACTGGCCTGGCTGAACAGAGAGCTTTGGGTGGAACTCAGGGAAAAAAAAAAAAAAGAGAGTTTATGACCTTTGGAAGAAGGGGCAGGCCACTCAGGAGGACTACAAGGATGTTGTGAGGTACTGCAGGGAGAAAATTAGAAGGGCCAAAGCCCAACTAGAACTTAACCTGGAGACTGCCGTAAAAGACAACCAAAAATGTTTCTATAAATACATTAACAACAAAAGGAGGGCCAAGGAGGATCTTCACCCTTTACTGGATGCGGAAAGAAACATAGTGACAAAGGATGAGGAAAAGGCTGAGGTACTTAACGCCTTCGTTGCCTCAGTCTTTAATAGTAAGACCAGTTGTTCTCTGGGTACCCAGCCCCCCGAGCTGGAAGACAGGGATGAGGAGCAGAATGAAGCCCCCACAATCCACGGGGAAATGGTTAGCGACCTGCTACACCACTTAGACACTCACAAGTCTATGGGGCTGGATGGGATCCACACAAGGGTACTGAGGGAGCTGGCAGAAGTGCTCACCAAGACACTTTCCATCATCTACCAGCAGCCCTGGCTAACTGGGGAGGTCCCAGCAGACTGGAGGTTGGCAAATGTGATGTCCATCTTCAAGAAGGGCCGGAAGGAGGATGCAGGGAACTACAGGCCTGTCAGCCTGACCTCGGTGCCAGGGAAGATTACGGAGCAGATCATCTTGAGTGCCATCACGTGGCACGTACAGGACAAGCAGGAGATCGGGCCCAGCCAGCATGGGTTTATGAAAGGCAGGGCCTGCCTGACTAACCTGAGCTCCTTCTATGACAAAGTGACCTGCTTAGTGGACAAGGGAAGGGCTGTGGATATAGTCTACCTAGACTTTAGTAAAGCTTTTGACACCATTTCCCACAGCATTCTCCTGGACAAACTGACTGCTCATGGCTTAGATGGGAGCACTGTTCGCTGGGTAAAAAACTGGCTGGATGGTCGGGCCCAAAGGGTTGTGGTGAATGGAGTTAAATCCAGTTGGCGTCTGAGTCACAAGTGGTGTTCCCCAGGGCTCAGTATTGGGGCCGGGCTTGTTTAATATCTTTATCTGGATGAGGGGATTGAGTGCACCCTCAGTAAGTTTGCAGATGACACCAAGATGGGCAGGTGTGTTGATCTGCTGGAGGGTCGGAAGGCTCTGCAGAGGGATCTGGACAGGCTGCACTGATGGGCCGAGGCCAATTGTGTGAGGTTCAACAAGGCCAAGTGCCGGGTCCTGCACTTCGGTCAAAACAACCCCATGCCACGCTACAGGCTTGGGGATGAGTGGCTGGAAAGCTCCCCCGCAGAAAAGGACCTGGGGGTGTTGATCGACACCCGGCTGAATGTGAGCCAGCAGTGTGCCCAGGTGGCCAAGAAGGCCAACGGCATCCTGGCCTGTATCAGAAACAGTGTGGTCAGCAGGAGTAGGGAGGGGATCGTGCCCCTGTACTCGGCGCTGGTGAGGCCGCATCTCGAATACTGTGTTCAGTTTTGGGCCCCTCACTACAAGAAGGACACTGAGGTGCTGGAGCGTGTCCAGAGAAGGGCGACGAAGCTGGTGAGGGGTCTGGAGCACAAGTCTGATGAGGAGTGGCTGAGGGAACTGGGGTTGTTCAGTCTGGAGAAGAGGGGGCTGAGGGGAGACCTTATCGCTCTTTACACCCCCTCCAAAAGGGGGTTGTAGTGAGGTGGGTGCTGGACTCTTCTCCCAAGTGACAAGCAATAGGACAAGAGGAAATGGCCACAAGTTGCACCAAGGGAGGTTTAGATTGGATATTAGGAAAAAATTCGTCACTGAAAGGGTTGTCAGACACTGGAACAGGCTGCCCAGGGAGGTGGCTGAGTCTTCATCCCTGGAGGTATTTAAAGGACATGTGGATGTGGCACTTAAGGACATGGTTTAGCGGTGGACTTAGCAGTGTTAGGTTAATGGTTGGACTTGATGATCTTAAAGGTCTTTTCCAACCTAAACAATTCTATGATTCTCTAAGAGTGGAAAGCATAAAGAATTCACGTCTCCAGGTTCTGTTGCTTTCACACCATCCCTTAAAGCTAAATTCTGCCTTTCTATAATCCAAGCAAATCAGGGGAAAAAGAAAAGAAATTGTCAATTAATTTTGGACTCGTAAACTTGACAGTTGTTCAAAGCAGCTACCCCTGCTATTTTTACTAATCTCAAAATTCAACATGCGCTATGTGTAGCATTATGAATCACTATGTTATTTTCTAAACCAGCTCAGATTTAATCATCATTTCACAAAACAGAAAAGTAGCACAATGTTCTGGATCCTTCACCAATATCTGTGGAAGTAGGCATGACACTAGAGGCAGATACTATGTATGAGCTTTTAAGTGTGATTCAGGATCGTAGCCTATGTGAAATAAAAGAGTACAGCAGGCCTTGCAAACAAGAAGGTGAACAAAAAGTTGAGAAGACTAATAACAGTCAATGACCAAACTTTGTTATTTTTCTATCCATCAAGTAGACAAAAGTTTGTCTCTGTATGGAGTAAGAAGGAAATCAGGCTTGCCACACCTCTGTATTGCTGTTAGCCACTGAAAACAGCATCCAGCAGTATTTCTAGGCTTAGATTTCCAAACAGCCTATGTAAATGGATCCAGGGAGCATAAAGCATACATCCAGTATACTCCTAAATACTGTAAATAAAACTGTGTACTAGTAAATGCTATAACCAAAACATTGCAATTTCCTTCACATGTGTATTTAAACTCATATAAAGATATTGTACTCTTAAGTAGCTATTTTCATATGGGAAATAGAATAAATAATACTAATATAAAAATGCCTATATCATGTCAGATTTTCTAATACCACAATACAATAATTAAAGCTTTGAAAGTTATTAATAAATACTGAAGACAAACAGACCTCATGTTTTTTAATTAGAATAATAAATATGATTAGTTTAATAAAAAGAAGTTAAATTCCAGAATGGCATACTTTTTCCAGGATGGAGACACCATTGAAAACACCAGCCTTAACTTTCATTTTTAGGAAAAGAAAATTAATTTAAGTTATAGGGAACGTTGTATACCACACACTAAGGCATACACAGCAAAACAGACCACCTGCTTAATTCTCAGCACAGCCCCCCCAGAACAAGCAGTCCTCCGAGAAAACAAACATTTCAGAGATGTCATCTGAACAGTAACTGCAGTCTAGGTTGTGCTAGTCTCTTCTTCCAGCATGTTATGTGCAGTGATCCACAACACCTTACACTATTTTAACAGCAATTTGCCTGAATGGTTGTAGTGATGGGGGCAGGAGCAAAGATAAAATGAGCTGTACAGCAATGTATCCTTCTCCCTTAGCCTGTGATCTGAAGCACTTTTCTTAGTGGGCAGTACTAATGGGGTTTAGTAAGTCACTCTTTTTGAAACAGAAATAAAACATTATTATTTCCATGTACTACTGGAAAAAAGCAAAGAGGGTGTAAAAACTTGGCCTAGAAAGCAGAGCATGACAGTGTACAACACAGAATTGAAACATGATGCTCCTTCCTATAGGTAAGAAAGTCACTCTTACTGTGTACAAAAAAGAAAAAGAGCCTGTTTTTATTATTCTCTATGTAAAAAAATTTAAAACTGAATAGCTACACTTTCAATAGTGGCTACTGCTTCTTCTCTGGTTCTCAATGAACACCATTATATATCAAAGACTATAAGCCTTTCAAAACAGACCTAAAATTGCACTTAAAAATCCCAGAACCTAAAACCAAAGGGTGTTTTTTTCACCATTTTCTCATCAGTCCCCACTGCCTCACAGGCAGCATTCCACTCTATCATTAGCACTCCCATGAAAAAGTAATATAAATTTAATTTTTAGACATGCCATAAAATCACAGCCCATTATAAACCACAGGAATTCACTGGAATTTCCAATTCTGAATTTATTTATTTTTTTCAGTTTTTTAAAACCCTTGCTTCCAGACACAATAACACAATAGAATTGCTCCTGTACTAATGTACAATCCTTCTTTGCTCTAACCTTTTGTCCTTCCAGAGAGCAAGAAGCAAAAAGAGCGATGTTTTTCTAAGTAGCCATTAGATTTCTCCTAAAATAAGAATGGGAACAGATGAGTCAACAGAGACATAAAGCACTGTTAAATATAATTGTGGGACATGAAGGGTTAGGTTTTGTTCTTCCACTTTGAGTTGAACACCACCACTGAATCTGAATACAGCAAGATTAACAAATTGTTCATGAACAGAAAATGACATTCAAGTTATAGATTTCATCGTAGCAACCAAAGGCAGAAAACTTTCCAAAAAGGCCATACAAGTCAAGTGGAATATTTTTAACAGGGAAAAACAAATACTCCTTGCAATTCTTTATACTGTTAGCAAATTACATTCTGGACCTACTGAAGAAAAAAGGAAAAATCCTACAAAAGCTTCCCTGGGGCCAGGGTTCTCATCCCTACCTCAAATTCTACAGTGTTATACCTATGGGTGATATGGCAGCATGAAGTTTTGATCCCATCCCACCCAACCTCAGTAGGAGGACTGAAGGTCATCTAAAAAGTCAGTATTAGAATTCTGAATGATCTTGATTTTTTTTTGTAATAGATGAAGCTAAAAGGAGGAAATTCAACAAAACCATGCACAACTACATTTAAACCTCCTTCAAGATCCTACGTAACTTCTTGTGTATTTCTGTGATTTCTATAACTATCCTAGCACTGTCGTTTTTACCTAAAACTGGTGGAATTCTACACTATATTCTATATTATATCAACACTTAGAAAAATATATTCTTTCCTGAAAATCTCAAAGCCTAAGACCATGATCTTACTAAGGCTTATGAATACGATGTGAATAACCTCAAGGAAAACAAAACGGACAATTACATCAGTCATTTAAAGTTCTAATGTCTATTTAATTTCTAATTCTTCATCTTAAATTAGAATGACTAGAATTGAGTGCAGCCCTCAAAATCCAAGTGCAATGTGGTGACAGAAAAATTAAGTGACTTACCAGCACTAGAAACTGAATTCAGATTTTCTAGAGCCTATCACTTGCCTAAACTAAAACAATTAACTTACATTAAAAAAAAAAATCTGGACTTTACAAGGTAATAAATGAAGCACAGGTAGTAAATGAAAACACTCTGTCCTGCTAACTCTGTTGTAGGGACAGTATCTAGAGACAAAGGGACAGAGGAGACATTTGAAGACAGTTTACTGATAACTTCGTAAACGACAGTAGCAAGATTTAGAGAGCTTGATTGCTTCAGCGAAAAATCCCACCTCTAAAGCATGAACAAGTGCTCACTGGAAGTATCTTCATAATGGCAATGTCTGTCTTTGAAGTAGACCGATTCTTAGGTTCATTAGTCTGCTGTTTCCAAACAGCTACAGTGCTGAGGGCACAGGGTTTGGTTTAGCCTGCATGCTTATTGGTTTCATTTTATTTTGTAGCACCTACGTAACAGTGAATTGGAAAACATAACCTAACTAGCTCTTTTATATACTTTTATTCTTTGCGTTTCATGCGCTTTTTTGCAAAGTCAGATCTTCCCAGCTATTGATCTCACCCTATGTCAAAGGATTTCTATTGATAGCAGTGAAGATAATGAATACCAAGTATCTCCCAAACAGAACCCCTTTATCAACATCTTCTGCTGACCCAGGATGTTGACCTTCCTTATCTTAATTTTTTCAGCATCACAAGACACATACCATAGCACATGAATGTAAAAATCAATTCTGATTAAAGTTACGCAAATGAAATCGAGGCAGATACGTTACTGTGAATAGGAGAGCTATGCATCATCATTAATGCGATACATTTTATTAATTTCCCTATATCTTACCTAACCTTCTAGTGAAATCATTGTATACACACACAAAAAGTTAGAATGTAGAAAAGAGATTGTAAATGTTTAGGCCTAAAAGGTGTTCCTGCACCACGTAGTAACTAATACTTTTTGCAGTTCCAGCTCACTGCGAATGTGAAGCCTAGGCTACCAGGAAAGGAAAAGCACACCATTTGCATTCATTCCTAATTGGACCCCAGAGATGGACAAATTCAAACTGAAGATTAAATCTGCTGCTTTTCAAAATAAAACTGCTGTGTAACTGCGAAACTGCCTGTAAAGCACAGGTAGCAATATCACTTCTTAAACTACAGTTAACTGTGAAATGTATCACTTGGATGATTGTTTAATAGATTCATTACAAGCAAAGGTCAGGTCCTCATGTGTCCTCTACTTTTGATGAATAACCTATTTATACTTGCATGAGAAATTCTGGGGAAAAAAAAAGAAAAAGACATAGCTGAACACCACAAGCATCAGCAAACGCAATTCTTGGCCTTCAAAAGTGCTTTTTCTCCAAAGGTTTCTGAGTGTTTCAAAAAAACTGACAGTCTGGGACACTCTCCTTCTGAATTAAATCAGTTTTGTATCATTTCCTGCCATAATCAACCTTGCTCACTATGCCAAGGCTGCAAGGGAATTGACTGTAATGCAAAAGAGTGCAAGCCTTGTTTTATAACCCTTGTCCCTTAGCTGCCCCAACTCTCCTGAGAGCTTACTTCATCTGAAACTGAGAACACATGTTTAGAAACACTGCATCCACGCAATGCAATTCCTTATTACAGAGTACTTAGACATAGTACTTAGTACAAGATACCACATAGTTTGTGCTCTTGCTTTAAATCACAGTATCTGCATGCTTATGTTTATACATTCACATTAGATTTCCAAACCAATTTATTAGTCCTGCAGCTTCTTTGTAACCCAGCTGTGCAATTTGTTTTCCTATGTGCCCTCTATTATGTAGGACAGGATAACTGAGTATCACCTCCCTGTTTATAAAGTGGTGTGCCGCCAAGTTTGGTGGGTTTTACTCTGGATGATCCACTTATGAGTCCATTTCCATATGTGTTTAGCATTGACATCACTGGATTCCATCCCTCCTTTCCAACTGGAAGCATGTCTACTTTCTTGAATTATGTGAAAGTCATGGAAATCCTCAGGTCCACCTACATTTTTAAAACTGTCATTAGAAGAAAAGCTGATTGTGCTCACCTCTATACAATATCACAGTAAAACCAAGAATACCCAAGGGGAAAGCAAAAATAAAAAATCTCCCATCTTTAAAAGCACACAAGTCATCTGCCCATATGATGATCAGAGAAGCCTTTGGCTTTTCCTCATGCCAGGGACACTGAGCATTGCCAGTGTACAGCGGAACAGTGAAGACACTGGGACTGAAAGCAGCTCTGTAAACAAAGTCTGTTTCAAAGACTTCACAACCACAACTTTTGACATACAAAGACACCAAAATCTTCTCAGGACTGACCTGTAGACCCAGCAGATTCACTGTTAGCACGTAATCTTTTGTCCCCAAGAACTCTTCTGTATGTCTTCCCTAATTCCCATCCACATGCTCAAATGCTGACTATGCCATGTGAGGCTGCAATAGCTGTAAAGATTAGGCAAGACAACAATTCTTTTGTAGCTCTTCCTCAAATCATCTACCTGAGGTTCCCTTCCACGCCAGGCATTGAAATGACAAGCACAATAGGCTCAAAAAAGAATACATCACAAGAGAAACATATACCTTGTATACTCAATAAGCAATGTGCATTTGATCATGAAAAACGGATGTCGTCAGTGATAAGTACTGTCTGTCTTAATTTTTAAACAAACTTAATACAGTATTTGGGGTGCTTTTTTTGTTTTGTTTTAAATCAGTACCATATTTGGCAAACCTTTTTTTCCTGTACTACAGAAGTTTGCATATTATTTTGGCTTGCTTTTTGTAAGAGCAAAATTTAGCAAGGTTTTTTCTGCTCAACAGAAAACTGCATTGCAGCAGGAAGCCTATGCAGAAAATGCATACAGTACATAGTAAGAGCAACAAATCACCAACTCCGCTAAACTGCAGTGTGCCTAACAGTCACTGCAAAACAGCATTTATTTCACAGTCAACTCTAAGCATACCAGGAGGAGTTACAAAGTAAAACTTTCTATGCAGAGAGTTGTTGATTATGGTTCTAAGACAACATGGCAAGACTGTCCTCTCCATTCTAAAATAGGTGGATACAAACTTCAACCCACTTAAGAAACCCATCAGGGACACCATTCTGGTTGACAGTATCAATGTTCACATTGGTAGACTTCCTTAGCCTTCATAAACGGATTCTTGCTTAGTTTTTCAGCTACGAGGATTAGGGGGACATCCTCCAACACCATAGCAATCATCAGGGACACACATACTTTAGCTACTCTGACCCATTAGACTCCCATTTCACTTCCCTGTGTCATGCCCTGAAAAATGCTCAGTTCACAGCTCAGTTACAAATTATCATCAGATTCTTACAGAGTAGTAAATGCAGTGACCAATCTGTCTATATATTCTGTGAAAGATGTAACTTACCTAGTTTTAGAAGGCCACACCTGAGCCAGCCAAACCCCAAATGCCTGTTCAACTCCTGGCAAAAAAAAGTGAAGAAGAAAAGAATAAAGGAGAAAACATTTGGTAACCTCATGGAATCCAACTGCACTTTTCATGCAGCTTTAAAACCTTACTTTTGAACTGTGGAGTGCTGAGCTTTGTTACAAAAACCTCCTATTTTCAAAACCTCAGGCTCAGTTTTTCCCCACAAAAAGTAAAAGTATGTGCAACAAACCTAGCATAGCTCTGCAAAAAATAACATCAGACTTGTGCTGACATGAAAAGTTACACTGAACATCAGGTCAAATATACAGCTAAAAAAATAGGTTCTTTCTTGAAAGTCAAGGCCTCACTAATGTGTTCCTGACAACTGTCAATGGTTAAAACCGTCTTACTTGCTGCTCAAAGAGACTTTAAAATTTTTTAAACTGCCATCCTCCATAGGTATCTATTCCTTGATCTCAAAAACTTCATGCACTTCGAATTCAAGGCAGGTAACTTCCTACAGTTCTCCTGTCTTCTTTTATTTCTCGATGGTACTCATTTGACAGCAGTTTTAAGTTGTAAAATGTTCTTTCTAACATCTGACCAGTGAAAATGGTTACTCAAAGAAACAGAAGAAACAAGTTTCCCAACACTGAAAAACAAATGCTAATAGCATTTACCTTTCTCTACCATCTACCAAGGGGGGGGGGGGGGGGGAGAGAAAAAGGTCCAAGTCCCTAAGTACTTTGCTTCATGAACCTTGAGAGGCACTGCACAATGTGAAGCTATTCCAACAGCGACCACCATAAACAATTGCACAATCCTGTCCTCTTACTCTTAATAGTCTAGCAGGGCCTTTACTCTGTTCCAGTTCAGCAGCAAGTGGGCTAACTGCGTCACCAAAATACAAACAAGAATAACACCACATTCCTCAAAAACCACCAACCCAAAACACATCACTCAACTGTAAAATTACTACTGCCCAGGCAGCAAAAAGTCAAATACATCTAAACACATTCAATCACAAGCATTACAGCATTAAAAATTCTGTGACTTTGAAATAGTTTTCACAAGGTAAACCACCACAAATGATGGAAATTATCCCACAGATCAGGAGGTCTAGTACTGAGACAAAGCAGCCTGCAATACCTGCCTGGGACTGTACATACAAAATTCAGAGGATGTTGTCACTATGGAAGACTTAGGATACACATAAACGTGTCAACTACTATATAGCAAAACCCTCCATTTTTTTGGCAGAAAATTCAGTTACTTTTTCATGTATCAAAACCTGATATGTGCAGATAGAGAACAACCTTACGGCAGTAAAATCATTTTCCCAAGGCTACAAAGGAATCTTGGGCTATGCCCAGGATTAGAATAGTCCCTGGAGCAAATTCTTGGCCTGGTCTCTGTGAACCTAGCAGGATCTGAGTTAGCATTAATTTACCTTTTTTCCTCAGCATTTAAAAACGCTTGTGAAAATTTAAACAGGCTGCCTTAAGCAAATCATATCTCACAAAAATGAGGGACAAAGCAAGAGTAACTATCAAAAGAACAAAAAATGCTGGAAGGAAATATAAGCCTGAAAACACCTCATCTAGTGTAAGTTCATCCTATCGTTTGCCATAAGCTTTAGGGCCAGATGCTCATCTGTTTCAAAGTGAAATAAACCCATGGAAGGCAACAAATCTATGCACATTTATTCCAACTGAAGATCTGTACCTATGAATTATTTTAAGTGTATTTCGGATATTTCAGGCCTAAAGATTCCATAAGCCATTAAACATTACTTGCAACATTATCCCTTAAATCCAAGTCTTGTTTTCATCCACCAGATGCTTCTCAGGAGGGAAATGTACACACGATAACCCAATGAGTATCTCTTAGTGGGAGAGTAACAGGAAATCTCCCTTTGAGTAGGGTTTGCTTGAGTGTTCACCAGGATTCAAAACAACAAAACTGGATCATTTTGCTGCCGTCATCTCAATATCAGATGTACTTTTTACACATGCCCAAGCAATAAAATAGGGTTTTCACACAATCGGAACTCACATGGTAAAAGGCACATAACTATGAATTTTACCTCCTTAGCTAACAATCTGTAAAAATTAATTTGCTGACCCATTTTTTCATGGCTAGAGAGAGAATTGTTGAACAATCTCTCATTTTCTTGTTGCAGTTAATTACACAGAGAAATATTAAGTCATGCTAAATAAAAAGGAGACACATTTTACTATTAGTTTCTAATGTGCCACAAAGACGGGCAAACGAATTGGCTCTTTTGGGTACTGTCAGTTCTATGTAGTTAGACATTATAGTCCGATATATATTAGCCGCAGCAGCAAGTCAGAGAATAGTGATGTCTATCAAGTCGGGAGGTAGACAATAATCCTTCAGGCATACATATAGCCCTCATTCACTCTCTTATAAAATAACAAGCTAAGACTGATGCCATTCATCTGCCTTTCCGTGTCCCCAGCAGCACGCACTTATACACATACAAACTGACCAACATAAAACAATGATAGTACAGGCTGTCTTATTTTTTCTTGTGCTGTTTAGCAGTTTTCTCGTAATTCCTTTGCCATGGAGTTAGGAAGTGATCTGCCACCACTGCAATCACTAGCAGTTTTGTCACTAGCTTCTATGATACGAGCCAGGTCTGATGCTGGTTACTTGGCTCTGCCCTATGTTTTCCATGGAATGGTTAGAAACATTTTTCTAGGATCAACTCAATTCACACTAAATGTGAATTTAACTGTTTCAAGCACCACAAATCTATTATTAACTATCTGAAGCCACTTGTTGCTTTGAAAGAGCATTCTTATCATGGAAGGATCACAAACCACTATTTTGATCAAGGCAAAGTAAGTTACGTGGTTTCCACAAAACACTATTTCTAAGGAACTGCTTTCTAATTTGGACTTCAGCATTTCAAGTATACCTTAACCTGTCTATCAGTTGTCTATCAGGCCTCCTAGAAAGAGAGTGCATGGAGCTACTTTTATTTTCTCCAGCTACACATCCTAGCTGATACTGCAGGCTGCATTTCTAGTCTATCAAATCGATAGACTGAACGATAATAAATCTTTCTTCTAAAATTTGAGATTTTTCTTGTCAGAGCCTGGGGAAATACTGTCATTCTTTGGCCATTGAAATGTTTCATTACATAATGTGATCTGAGGACAATGCACTTAGAGGTGTATTGTCTTCACCTTGGTATACTGAAAAGATACATTATACTTAACGGTTCTTTAATAGTAGAAGATAAACAGTCTTCATACCAGATAAGAAATCTTCATTTAGGATTCAGCTGAGGACCCTGTTCTGCAGTAGATCTTACTCATGTTCTCAGCATCGCACCTAGCATGAAAATGGCCCAGAGATCTCTCCAGAATGGCAGTTAGTGGTGCAAGTACCAAAAGCCACTTATTCTGGAGCAGTTCCTGGAAGGCAGACGCCTCTTGTCTAACTGTTTTTACGGTATTTGTCAGACTATCCACCTTCCTCTGCAGTTTTTCTGTCTAGCAAAAATACCAGATGGTTATTTCTGGTCACTCTTCTTTGACTAAGCACTGACTAATCTGCTTCTTCTAACTCTGAAGGTAAGCTTATTGGGTCATACAGGAAAGTCAGAAGAGATACTTAGGAGCTCTTCATGTTTTTTCTGGAGAAGGCTGGTTTGCAAATGAAGGTTAGTGTCTATTAAAAGTTATCTTGCCTTCCCCAGTCTCCAGACTGCTGGCTTCAATCTTTACCAAAGACTTATGATAATCCCTATCTGAACAAAACTCTTTTGACCCGGTTGTACTGCCCTTTTAACGCAACGTATCAAAGTTTTCCTATCATTCAACCTAAAAGACTTGACTGACTGACTCTGCAGTTGCTTGACAGGATATCAAAAATCTATGAGTGCAAAATAGAGATCAGAACAACTGTAGACCCTTATCATCCAAGTACCATCCCCTCAGTGAACAAAAAAAAAAACCCCACCCACAAAAACAAAAAAACACCACGCCAAACCGAAACCACCAAACAACCAACCCCACAGTATTTTCACCTATTTTTATTTTAGTCTAATATTTGTGTAATATTTTCAGTAAGGTACAATAATGGATTGATCAAACCACACACATGCATCATTTTACACTACAGTGGACAAGCACAGCTGTCTAACAGAGCATAACAGGGTTCTATTACAGTTTATCACCTACAATAATAAATAATATTTTTTTCAAATGAAAATAGTAGATTAATTTATCTAACTGGACTTTTAACAAATTAGTATTAACTTGCCTTTTCTCAAAAAGTGTCATAGCATGTAACAAATAGGAGTATCTAGGACATAAGTTTAATGCTCTAGTTGATGGTATTTTCAGAAACAAAAGTGTCCTTCAGTTAATACTAAGTTATTAACCTCAGAAGGGGCAGTGCCACCTATTGAAACACCACCACCTTCCGTTACAACACATTTTCTCCGCTACCCCTCTGTATACATCCAGTCTCTCATATGCTCCCATTTCTCATCTAGCACCACCACTGCTTCACCAGAGCTGGCAACAGGGAAGCATGTGTGTCAGCCAACCAAGTGTGTTCTACCGCAACATGGTATAGATCTGCTGGGAGCTATATTGCATTGTAAAGAAGGAGATATTATTTATGTGATTATTTCACTGTTATTAGGTTCCACCTACAGTGCAAGCATACCAAAACAAGATGAGTCACCTGCAAATAGAATTCCATACTGAAAAACTATTAAAATCTAACAAGCTTTGACTTTCAGTGAAAGGAACTCAAACACTGTTACTGAAAAAACACAGAGAATAAGGGCCAAGAAGTAAACACCAAGCACTATCAACCTCCCCAGTAAAGCAAAAGTTATAAATGTTATTTAAAAATTTAAATCAGGTACAAGTTTACATTTTGTTGTTTACAATTTGTTGTCTACTAAGTTAAAACACATTAATATTTTAAAATTGCTGGCAGAAGTAAAGAAAATCTAAGGAAAAGAAAGCTGTGTTCTGATTTTTATCAATTTCACTGCTGCCAGAGAAGTTTGTTTTAACTCAGGAGTGCTTTACAACCTCACAAACTTCAAACAATGAAGTGATACTGTACAATGAATATTAAACAACCATTTTCTTTCATTAATCTTGATTTTCAGCTCCAGATACAAAGAATTACAAGTTCACCTTTGCCAATAAGCAAAGAAGTGCCTTTTTAAATTGGGAGAGCAGAGAAAATCTCATGATCTATGAAAATCAAATTCTACTGGTATATCAGGCACTCACAAAGAAATCTGTTAATACATTCGCGCCTTTGCACAAGAGGTAAGCTTGCAACAGCTGAGGTACTACTTTGTGGAACTGATACTACAGCAATTGATTGAAAATACACTTGACTTTTAAGGCTGCAGTGATGCTCCTTCAAAGGGCAGATGTACAACCACTTACCTATGTAATATACCAAATAAAGCAAGAGCAGCAATTCAGGCTTGTACTAGAGGATCATTTAAATTCAATTTTGTACAGAAAAAAAGTCAAACAGTTTTTTTATGGACAACAGTTAATACCAATCACATGCAATAAATCTAGTATTCCTTCCTTTTCTAACTATTTTTGCCTATTTTTAGCCAAGATGCACATTTTTCATCCACTACAGGCTACAGATGGCTGTAGGGCACATCATTACCACACCACCCAGTTATAGCCAAGTGGCATGCCTAAAACCCTCCCCATTAAGTGTTCAGTTCCTCTTTTCCCATATGCAAAATTCACCCTCTACCTACATCTATCTCTAATGGCAAGTATAATTCTCTTGGGGATATGAGTAGGAGCCATGACACCAACCCAATTACTTAACACTGCCTAGTTATTTACCTTGCCTATTTGTATATTCTACCTTGCTACACAACTGTATTCTCATAGTTGGAACCTCTGAATCATCAAACACAAAGTTGCCTTTAATGGAATCCTAGCAGAGATCTGGTGGCAAAACTGAAGACCAAATTTCAAGCATCTAAAGACCTCCTGCTATAAAATAAATATTACAAATATTAGAATATGTATATTATATATATATGACAAAATATGTAATACAGGTTAATTTATTTAAAGGGTGTTACTGTTCTTACTGGTCTAGATATTGCACAGACATTTCATCTTTTTACACAAAAACACACACAATCTCAGAAAAAAAAATAAAACAAAGGAAAGAATTGCGATTATGATTTTTACACTAAATAGCCTAGACTTAACATACTTGTGTGTTCCTCATTCTTCATGAAATGATGTTATAGTGCTAGTTTTCCCTCAATATCAGCATCCTGTTTTAATTTCAAAATTCTTTGGGATGATCCTCTCCCATGAGAAAGGAATCAGTTCTTAGCACAAGGAATGACTAAACTGCAATTTTCTAATGCAAAAATACAACAGGCTCATATGTTCTAAAGATTAGCATTTAAAAACAAACTCAGTTGTTTTAATAAACTTCCACCACAGCAACATTTTTTAAATTGTTTACTGTTCAAATACATAGAGAGAGATCATTATATAGCCTGTTCTAGATTTCACAGATTTCTATCATCATTTTGCCTGCCAACTAAGGAAAAGATTTCATGACGTGTGAAGCACTGCAGATTTTAGACCTATACTTCTGTTCAACAGCTATCAGTCTTGAACTTGACATCCATATGCTATTCTCTCCTCCCAAGAAAGTCACTTAGAGTTTTGTATGCCTAAAAAAAGACAGGGCCTTACTGGCCTCTCATTTCATTTTCAGTGAATGAAAATTGAATTTTGCTGTTACTAAGTACTTGACTGACCTATACAAAAGCCTATCTTTTGCCAGTGCTGTAGAGGCAACTGATTTTTTGTCCTTTAGGTCCTACGTATAACATGGTTAGGACCAAACTCTGTTTCAGACTGTAGTGATGCAACAATAACAAGGACAATAGGGTTGCACAAGTGTCACCAATATCAGAACTCTACCTTGGGAATTTAAGTTCTATATTTCATTAACAGGTCTGTGAGACTACAACCCTGAAGCATCTGTCCTTTCATAACTGACGTAATTAAATGCCCTGAGAAATATGCAAAATGAGTAATCTGCATACTATCACACAGCAGTTCCATTCTGTATTAGCCCTTACTTGGTTTTAAGTGTCTGTGTGGTATTGTTACTTGAAATGTAACTTTCTGAATAAATGTAATGTGCTCTACTGAAAAAAAACCCCATATATATACTCTCAGGTCTTTAGGACTGAGAAATGCAATTCTGTAAAGCTCCTGGAAAAGAAAACACAAAGACCAAGACTTTTCATGTGGTCAGTGATCCCGGAGAATTCTGTGTAGGTACCCAGCTGAGACACTCTAAAACAGGCCTGAGTTCTGAATGTCCATCATTTGTCTGAAATTCAGTGACCTTTAAAGAACATTGAATTGGATATCCAAACTAAAGAGCCTCAGAACCATGAACCTTCACCTACGTTCTTTATTAGGAGTAGTATTATTATTCACAGCTGTGCCCAGGGTATACTAAGTATTGTGCAAACATAAGGGAAAGTCCACATATATTTAATTTTTCAAGCAAGAATAGAAAGGGGTCACCAGGAAAATGATATATTCATCAATAAATTAATATAGTCACTTCCCGACTCAGTTGTCTGAGTAGTATGCCTGAGATAAGGAGCGACAGAGTACATCAATACATCCACATCCAAGCATCCAGAGGATAACACCTTCAATTGCTCAATGTTTGTCCCATGTAACTCCATCTGCAGTGCACCAGAGTAGCATAATAGGGGAGGAAAATCAGCAGTTATGTCCTGCAGCTAACCAAAATGAGATTTTAGGGCTCAATTTAGTCATTCCAGTGAAGAAAGTGGACTTGGATCCATACTTTCTAAGGTGTGTTGGCATTTGAATCCGTCTGTTAAAGTCTGAACTACCATGAAGCTTTAATCTGAAAGCAAGCTCCACCCTGAAATTTCTAAGTGTATGTACCCTGCATTTCAAACAAAATGCCTCTCTAATCCCAGTATGTGGAAGCTCATTTTAATAAATCGTATTTAGTAATTCATTTTGAAACACAGATGATTTTGTATACAAAATCAGAATGTCAGTTTCTTTGTATTTATTTGTAGTATATTATCCTTGGGCCAATAGCTAATCCTATAAAATGCCCCCACTTACAGAATTGTATGGACCAAGTTTCCACCTGGAATACTATACAGATTAATAGAATTCACCTTCCCAAACTAAAAGTGCATATTTACTACACCAGACTAAACACTTAACCAGGATAGGACCTCAAATCATGGACCTATTAGTTGCACTGAAGTTTTCAGTTATTTCTCTAAAGCCAAACCCTCAAATATGTCTACAGTCATCTAAAAGGAGTGATATCTAAAGCAACCATGAGGACAGATTTCACAACCTACTTGCTATTTCCCCAGCATTTTGCAAATAGCCCAGTGGCAACTCTTCCTGTGATGCATTAGCATGCAGGGCCTGTTCAGGCATGCTCTGACCACACTGGGACAGGCTGTTGGCAGTTCCATCTCAACGGCTGCCTCATGAAAGCCCTTTACAAAGCTTACATTTACAAAGGCATACATTCTAAATCTTTACTCAATCTCTGACTACAAAGAGAGCTTTTAGTGCAGAATTTGGTCTATACATTGTTTTGATATATTGATATGACTACGCCATTCACTGTGAAACAATTTTAGCTAATCAAATCAGGAAGATGAATGAACAAACTACATTCTATGAATCACAAGTCCACACTGGACAAGAAATACCAGACAGAATGAGAGTTTGTTTCCTGCTTTGACAATATTACCAGAGATCAGCTGCTTGAGCTGAAACTGAACTATAACAGCAAAAGCTGTATTTGTATATTTTTCAAAATTATGTTTTAGTAACATAAATGTCAAGAAACTAAGAATAGTGGGTTTCAAAACACCAAAGTTCCATTCCACCTGTAATAGTCCCTCATCCTCTAGTATGACTCAGTAGGCTTAGTATGAACCTACAATAGTGCAGCTACAGAAAGTTAGCTGTTATTACAAAATAATTTAGACTGCAGCCTTATGCTACGCATATATATGCTCCAAAAGATGTTCATACTATGTTATCATTCTTTACTTACATTATTGTAAAACAGAAACAATTATATTAAAATTATTATTCCAGTACTTACTTGGGGTGCTAAGGGAGAAATTAATATTCATTTTAGTAGTTTTTATCATGCCCAGTCTCAGTTTATGAATATATATTTATAAAAACGTAAAACCACTCTTGATGAGAATGCTACAAGCATGCATACTTCAGGCAGCATCAAAATGAAAAGTGAAATGAACTTATTCATCAGACATTGCTCAGCATCTGATCATAAAAGTATTGCACAAAACCACAAATGTCAGAATATGCATAACTGATTCTAAGCGAGCCTCACTTTCAGCCACTAAAGACGATACTCTAGGGCTCCACTGACCTCAAGGATCTTACAAATTGAAGTCTATAAAGATTTTACTGAAGCCTTGTGCAACTATATGCTGGAGAGCAACACCTTCCACAGCACTCAAAGACAATGAGACCACAACCATTACCCGAGTGCAGGAGCTGTATTTAGAGACAGCAGCTGAAGCTTCCAAACCATCTTTTACAAGCACAGCGTTTCTCTAGTAAAATTAAGTATATTAAGTACCTATCTGATAGTGAGAGATCTGTTCTTTCAGCTAAAGAAAAAAGCTGATTTTATGGTCTGTGTAAGTCCTACTTCTCAATGTTAGTGAATGAAAGATGACAATTTCATTTTCCCTTAAGCAGCCATTCTGCTCCGTATCAAGCCTAGCCTAGTTTAGCTTTCCAAACCTAAAGAGACCAAACACATTTTGATGCATATATCAGCATTTCATCTTCTGTCTTCCAGTATTTCAGGCCACAAAACAGCCCATCCCAGAGAGAATACATACCATACACCTGTTATGTAGCAAATATATGACAAGTGTATAGGTATATCATAATTTGAATTTATACACCTTTATAATACACTATACACAGGTTCCTTTTAATATTAAGTCTAACACACAGAGTTCAAATCAATGGATCTCACGCCTCATGTGCCATAGATCATTACCTAATAAGGAAATTACTTTATGTATTCAGATCAATGTAAGATTTATCAATCTCTTTCAATATTACCAAGTGAAAGAAGATCAGAGTTCAGCTGGGGCATCACCATAATCCCACCAAAAGAAAACAACTCATACCAGTCAAGATAAACCATTCCAACTTACACTAATACTACGAAAATAGAACTTTGGAAGCAACTAGACTAGTCTTGAAGGGAAGGATGGTGATCAAGCTGCAGCACTCAAGGTAGGGGGCAGACCATAAAACAAGAAAGGATGTCTAGTTACAAACACTTGATTGGAAAAGGAGGCTCCTGAATCACTTCCCCACTCTCCACACAGACCATGCACACAGGTATAACTCCCCTTAGCATTTTTCTTACCCTCCATGTCCTCCATTTCTTCGACTACAGTTATCACGTAATGTCAATTCCCTGGCCTACTATCTTTACTGTATCATGTGCAGCTGCAAAAGCAGCACCATAAGACACACTTGCAAGAAAGTATTTTGAAGCCTATAATAAGATAAAACTAAAATTTACAGAAAGAATATATAGGGGAATCAGAAAGAGTAGCGAGAATACAGTCAGCGTAGCCTGACAATTAGCACAGCAGGTCTCCATTTTTCACTGAAATGGAACATCAGGGCTGTATTGCTAACATTTTACCATTACAGACAAGAAGTAAAATGGAAACAGGATGCTTTAAATAGCAGGTGTTTCCAAAGAATTGGCAGTGTCAGACACCCCAAAGTGACAACTAGTCATTTACATCAAACAGGCAGCAAACTCTGGTCACCTGGCATGTCTCCCAACTCATGGATTACCTAGAGGAACCTGCTAAAAGGACAGCACAAAGAAAGACAGCAGCCAATGTGAGACAACAAACTAAGCAGAACTGCTGAAATTGCATGGGAAAGCAAAGTGATTCGAGAAGAATCCCTGTATTTTCCTCAAAGATTGAAAAGTTTTAATACTAATAATATCAAAAGCCCTGGCAATGCTTTTGTGGCATGTAAGTTAACTGTCAACTGTCCATTAAGAGATTCCATACAGATTTAATATGTATCTGTGTGCTGGTTCCTTTTTTATTCTTCATAAATTCAGCCTCTTCAAACCTCAAGGAAAGATACATTCCAAAAACATATAATTAGTCTACTACTAACAGCTGATTTCAGTAGTTCAATGCCTATCCGCTCCAGCCGAGTATGCAGTCACAGGATATCCAGGCAGGGACTACTTTCTCTGCTGGTTTTTTTGGTAGGGTTTCTAAACACTGGTATACCAGAGTGCCACAAATAAGGAAAACAAAAAATAAAAGACTTCAGATAGCCTAACTAATCTTACAAAATGTTTAAAAGGACCCTTTCAAAAGAAATGGTGTGTTTTAGTCATCCATATTATACTTACGTCTTGCGACTAGGACAAATTAAAATTAAGCCATTTCTTAATATTCCCTAAAATTATTATATTATTAATAGGTAACAAAGTTATTTTGTAACACAGTATTTACTTTTATGTTGCTTCAGTAGCAAAGGCAGAATTTTGCATTTTCATGAAGCAGAACAAAATGGAAACTCAGATGTCCACCTTTCTTGTTCACATTCAAATTCTTTATAGTGTTAGATTCTGCTTTTAAGTGTTCCTTGTCTTTTCTCTTCTTTTTGAATCAAGGTAGTGTACCTGTGTTTCTATATAAATCGCTTTGAGTAATATATGTTGAGTTTTCAGAGACCATTTGGTCAGATTCTAATAATCTCTCCTGGGAGCTGACACCAACTTTCAGCAGCAGGTCATACACTGCAGATTAGAATAATAAAACACATGCTCCTGTGGCTTCAAAAAAAAAAAAAAAGAAAAAGAAAAATAATGCAAGTCTGTCTTTATCAAGCTGAAGAATGATGTTTTGAGACATCTTAGATGTCTTGTCTCCTAGACAGAGCTTTCCTTTTGTTTATATAAACATGTAAATCCAGTCATTTCTGATTTTTCCTTCTTTTAAACAGAGAATGTGCCATTGCAAAGATTTTGTTCCAGATTTCACATTTTTTTTTGCCCTTACAGTAATGCAGTGTTATTTAATTGAGCAAGATAGAAAGCTGGTATTTTACAAATTTCATTAAATTAAAATATATATTTACACAATGTAGCTTTTTTCCCTGTTTTGAAATAAAAGAAATATTTCATTTTTTTCGATATAAAAGTGGTTTGTTGTTGTTTTTTTAAAAATTCTTTTTGTAAAGGTAAACCAGACAAATGTCTTGAAACTTAAAGAAAAACACTGGCTTACAAAGAAGCTGGTATTTCTCCAGAATAGCGTTGTGTTAGGGTATCTGTCAGTGTAATACAAATAAGTTATGTATTTCTCCCTTACAATTCACTATTCTTTATTATAGCATTCCCACTACAAATGCCAGGTGGATTAAGACTTGTCATATTTGACCTCTTTGGTTAAAGGCAATCCACTGCATAATGACTTTTACACTATTCTGTAAAATGAACAGTTCCACATGCATAAATGCTAGCAGGAATCAACATCTCCTGTTTCTCTCTCTGACCTTCAACAACCCTATCCTCTGCAGAAAAAAACAACAGTTTTACTAATTTATAAGCACCATGCAGACACAGGCAGTCTAGAGAGAAACCTCTTCAGCAGTCACAAAGAAAAAACATGAGAAAGCTTCCACAAAGAGAGAAATTCTGAGAGCCCAAAAGAAAAAAAAAAGGAAAAGGTGTGAAGATTTAAAATATTCCCAATACTCACTGAAAGCAGCCACTGCAAGAGCCAGTGTGACAATAATGGAGACCCAGGAAACCCACAATGCCTTCTTTCTGTAGCTTTGAGCTTCATGAGGTTTTAGCCTTGTACTGCTTTCTAGTAAACCTGATAAGCAATAAGCAAAGAGGGTATGAACAATACATTGCTCCTTTTAAAAACACAGCTGTGTTAGTTCAGACCTAGATCACATATTTACACAGAATCAATACAGAATCAAATCCTCCTCACATTGTTAAGGTTAAGTGAACAAAGCCACCAGAAACATGAGTAAGCAAGGAGAGCACATACAAGTTGTTTTGATTTCACATAGAAAGACCCACACATCAGTCACTTAAGAAGAGCACTGCAACTGTAGGGCAGTTAAGGAAATTCACATCCCTTACATTTTCCACCTGTACATCTTCACAAGAAAGGGCTCAGTCCTACACTCACTTATATTAAAACTCATTTCAGCATTTCAGGATCCTGAACATAATTAACATAGGAGAAAAACTTGTGTTCACCAGTCTCTGTGAAATAACCTACCGATGCACAGGAATATATTGCACATATTGAGCATCGAAGTAGAAGCAGGCATACTTTAGAATCAAAGCTATCACAGTTGAAAAAAACTTTTGAAGCATGATGTCCTTCATGTGAGGTAAGAATACATCCCCATCTAGAACTAACTGAAGGACCAATTCTGTCCCTATTGCAATCAGCACGGAAGTCTGTTGAACACAAGGGAATGGGATCGCTTTCTCTCTTTTTTGATGCTTTCGATTTGTGGAAGTCTTCTCTCCAGTCAAATCACAGAGAAGAATTCAGGTTAAAAATAAAAAAAATAACAACATTCTTTGGGTTTCATTCTCTCAGTCTGAGTCTTAAGCCACTTTTAAAATGTATTCATAATGTAACATATTTGCCTGTGGTTTATCCCATTCAGATTCTTTTGTGCTTAATATATTCATCTAATTTGAAACATACATTCTTTTTCACCAGCAAGTTTCAGCTCAAATCTGCTTAACTGGAGAGAATGCCTGATGACTTTTAACTCTCTTAATGAATTACTCCAGAAAATGTGGGTGGTTCCTCTTATATGATGATCATTTTTCAGAGGGACTTGCCTGCACTGAATACATTGAACTGGGGCACTGGCTTAATAGCACAACCTTTCAGTAGCTGGTCTAATGTCTTAGACAAAGGGTTGAGAACAGGGTCTCTGGTAGACTCAGCAGCAGATTAAAACATAACAGCTGAAGCTGTTACTATCCTCACCCTCCCCAGTTTTCTTTCTGATGGCTATTGCCACTTTCAAGGCAGGGACACCTGATCTGGTTATCAACGTACTCCTGAATCCACGCCATGTTTAACCAAGTTTATTAACGTTAACAGATATTAATTTCAACTGACTGTAATATACTAGCCGAAAACTGCAAAGATTTTGGAATCAATTTGAAGTGAATCAGACATCTCTGCCTCAGGGGCAGCAATGTGTCAGCAGAGGGGCAGGCATCCAGGGGTGGTAACATTTTCAGCCACCAGATTTTATTCTGCCACTTGAAGTCTGTCAAAATTACTGATTCTAATCCTAGCATAATTGGTGGGATTCATGCTGTCTTGTAAAAATTCTTCATGCTTTTTTCACCTCAATTACAATAAAGCAGAGAGGGGTTCTTTACAGCAGTTCAAAAAGCCACTGTGAGAATTTAATGCTTGTACTGTGTTTTTAGAAAATTTAAAATATTACCTCACTTTTGTGCTCCACGCTCCTCTCTTTATGAACGGAAAAGAATTTGCAAACTTGCATACAGGAGAGTTACTAGGCCCTGTATTGAAATGATGTCTGTTTCTTATTATGTGCATTCTTTGTCTAATACATGAAAACTACCAGATGACAACTCTGAAAGGTTTGAGTCTTTTACCAATAGTACTGCACAGCTATTTCTCACATAGCCCGCTTTCATTTGTGTGAAGAAATTTTTCTCCCCACCCCCCGCCAACGTTTGGCCTATCTTCTGCCACTACATATAATGATGCACAGTTTAATTGCTGTCTGATATGATGTAATTTAACAATACATCTTGAAATATAGGAGAGATTCCTACTAATATCACCACAGAGAAAACACATCTTCTCATGTTTCTTGTGTTCGCCCCTCCTGCCCCCTCCCCAAACCAAGGATTTTAAATTATGGCCCAAATCTTGTTGGAATGTAAAGCAAAATAGGCTTTCTTAGCCAATTTTGATTCTCAGTATTTCAAACCTCACATAAACACAGATCAGAATAACAGACATCCTCACCTGTTTCTTTCTTTAAAGAGATCATATAATTCATGGCTACAGCTCACTACTACCTGGGAAGTCCAACATACACAGTTGATACTTACAAATCAAATAATATCCTAATTAAATGGAGAAATGACTAATAAGCCCCACAGCTAGTGCAGCACTGCTGATTACTATTCACATGTCAAGCACGTGTCCAGTATGACAGAGACTGCAATCCTTATAAAACTGAACCACTTCTGCCGTGTGTGTGTATGCGCGTGTGTGTTTGTCTCTCTCCTTCTCTCTCTCAAAATGGCTGGCATATTCTAGCTGTCAGAGATGTGATCCCTTCCTTCCTAAAATAATTCAAATAAATTTCCTGTATTTACAATTTTCATCCCTGAGAAAGATCATATTATTCTTAGGAGTGTCCTAGGGGATGGCACGCAAAAATACAAACTCATTCACATGACTACCAAGCTCCTAGCATGAAAATTATTTAGAAGCAACAACAGCTCATTAATTTACATGCAACAACACAATTCACAAGGTAAACCTCCATATTTTTTCCACTAACCAGTTTTAAGAATCCACAGGAGGCTGAAAGATAATCTTTCATTATGACCTGCATTGCTACAAAAATAAAAAGCTAGTATCTACTGATAAAATTCCTCCGCCCTGAAATTAACATACTGAGTAATTTATTGCCATTAATTTATTTAACACATAGATATCCTTAAGGTAAAGAAAAGATGATGAGCTGGTTAAATCCACTAGATTTTTACTTTATCTTTCAGTACCTTCATATATTAACAGATTTTTTTCCCATAAAAAAATCAGAAGGAGAAAAAACCTGCCTAACAGTTGCAGAACACAAGCTTGGCATGTTTGTGAAGTGATTCTAGGATATTCTTTACCATATGCTGACTTACCAGAAGTACTTTTCTATTTGGCTAAGGGATCATTTTAAAATGTCAAGTTAGAATTTGTGGAAGAGATAAGGCTAATAGAAAAATTGTTCAACTAAGATGTTAATTTAAGGACCCCATCCACAAAATTACCACTGATTTTGGATCTGGCTCTTAAAGAGCAAATATCTTATCCCAAAATTTAGGGTTAGTTTTTATTTTTAGCAAACGTGGAAGTATCAGCTCTATAACTGGATCTGCTATGATTCATTGGAAAGGATCATAAGAAAAAGTACAATCTAGAAGGACAGACTGTAACAATTTCAACAGGGACAACCTGCAAAAAGCATACCAGATTTTCCTCTACAATGACTGGGAATTATCCTGGTTGATGGAATCAGTGACTACAGGAAAGGCTAAAAGAAAGCTACTGCAAGGGCCATAGAAAGAGTGTGAAAGCAGAGAAGGAAATAAAATCAGCAGCTTTAGTCTCGTCTCCCTCCTAGAAAGCGATAAGGTTAGGTACAACAGACACTCTCTCTTTTTTGAATTACCCTTAATACCAAAAGAGCCAGCTTTCATCTTTAGCTCTGTCATACTGAGCACAAATTAAAAATTTCTGTAATCAAACTTCCATGTTTGAACCATAACCAAAATTCCTGATTCGCGTTATTTAAAACAGAACTGAAGGCTCAAATTGCCCTCAGTCACAACGTCTGTCCTCTGCCGTTGGTGGTGAGTGAGGGTACCCCTGGAAAAAGGGCTGTCCCCAGCCCCAACATGACTGAAACCTGTCAGAGAAGATGGTGACTGCTCTTCCCCCTTACTTCTCTACTTCGTGTCTAGGATTTGTGAGCAGGCACAGGCATTTGGAAAGCTGGGGAAAGAATGGGAGGTACAAGGGTTACATGTAGGATGGGATGAAGACCGAGAACACAAAAGGGATTCCAGGATGCTGAAAGCAAAAACAGAAAGGAAGAAAAGGCAACAGAGAGGCTAAGGAAAGCCTATACATGAAATAAAAGATGGAGACAAATTGTGCGGAAGAGGAGCCTGAGGCGTTGTGGAGGACAGGGCAATGGGGAGGGTTAAAATGGCAGCTGCCTTTATGGGCAGCAGGTAAGCGAGTGCCTCACACACCATGAACAGATGTCCGAAAGAGGTGTGCTTCACATTAAAGAGTAACACCGTTTGGCAGCAGGCAACGTTCCATCCCTGGTCAGATATTTGGGCAAATCAAAACCGAGTTCTGTGGAAGCGCACCACACGGTAGGGGAAGGGAGACAAGGAGCAAGGCAAGCGCCCGGACTTCGCTGCCCAGCCGGGGCTGTAGCGGACCACCACAGAAACGCCCCGTTGTGCCCCTGCTCGGAGGGCGGCTGCCACAAGCCCCGCCGGCAGGTAACCTCAGCGGCCTCCCGCTCTTCAGCGGCGAGAAAACCCCCGGCACTGCCTGCCCCTCCCGGGGGCCCCCTGGGCCTTCGCCGCCACCTGCGCCCCTCGGCCCGGCCTCTCCCCCTCGCCCGCGGAGCGGGAGCAGCGCCATGTGCCGCCGCCCGCCGGCACCCGCTCCCCCGCCAGGCAGGCAAGTTTTCGGGCGAGGTGGGAACAGCCACGAATAGAGTTTATAAAAATATTTTAACGCTGTCGCGAGGTGCTCGCACGAGAACTAAAAAGGGGAGAAGCTTCGAGGGCGGCGCGGGGGGCCGAGTGTTAAGCAAGTGCCAGCGGCGGGCTGAGGGGAGGCGGCCGAGGGTGCTGAGGCGGCGGCAGGGGCAGGGCGGGAGCGGGGCCTGCAGGCCCTCACACCGCGGGAGGCCGGGGCTGCGGCGAGGCGCCGGGGGTGAGGGAAGAGCACGGGGGTCTGGGGGAGACCGGGGCGCTGAGAAGCACGGCGGGCGGCTGCGAGCGCAGAGCGGCTGCTGGGGGCAGTTAGGAGGGCAGGAGCCCGTGTGGGGCTGAAGGGGAGGGGGCGGACAGGGCTACCGTGGCGGAATGAGGAGGAGGGCATGGGTCCAGGAGAGCCAGGCGGGAGGGTGCTGCAGGGAGGGTGTAGGAAAAGCTGTCGGTGGTGGGTGTGAGGCGTCTCGGGACGCAGGGGAGGTGATGGGGCATGCCACAGAGGAGGGCAGCGTGCAGGAAGGCGGTTGCGGGGTGAGGGACGGACGAGTGCTCACCTCTGTCCTCCAGCCCCTCGCTGAACTGCCCGCTCTCCCCGATCCGCAGCTGCTCCTGCTGCAGCTCCCGGGGGGCCACCGGGGGGCTGGCCCCGGGGGGCTGCACGATGGCGGGGTCCGGAGTGGTGTCCAGAGGGGCAGCGGACGGCTCCATTTCTTGCGGGGCGGCAGGAAGCGGCTGGCGACTGTGGCAGCGAAGCGAGGAGCGAGCGGAGCATCCAGCCCGGGTGCGAGCCCGGGGAGAGGAGGAGACTGGCTCAGAGCATCAGGGAGACGGGGACAGGCAGCAAACAAACTCCTCCGGCTGCTCCCCGCCAGCCGCTCCCCACGGCCGCCTCATCACTAACCTCTCCGGCGGCGGAGGGGGGGGCAGGTGGGAGAGCGGTGCCGCCTCCCCGCGCTGCCCTTCCCCTCCCCGCCCCAGGGAGCACCTCCGGCGGCGGGAGCGGCGCCCGGCTCCGTGGCAGGGCGGGGGCGGGCGCCGGGGCCGGGCCGTAGCTCGCCACCGTGCGGAGCGGCGTGTGAGGGGACTGTGGGGGCAGGAGAGGCGGCGGGAAGGGCTCTAGTGAGTCGCCCTCAGGGGCTCCTCGCCCTCGAGAGCCCGCAGGCACCTGCCAAAGGTGCGGCAGGACCTTGGGCTTAAGGTACGTTCCCGGGGCCGACCGGGGAAGCGGGAGGCCCGTCAGCTTCCCCTCGCCATGGCGGGCTCTGCCTTCCTCCTCCTCCTCTGCTCTCAGGGGTAAGAGTTGTCCAGTGACTGTCCAAACCCGGAGCCCTTGCACAGGGGAGCGAGAGGCAAACGCCGCTCCCGAGGGCTGCGGGTGCTGGCCCTGCGCAACAGGGCCCTGTCCGCCCCACCTTCCCTCACCCAGGTAAAGACCCAACACTCCCCTTTGCTGGGGGATTTGCTCGTTCTCCATCCGCCATAGCCCTTCTTCAGGACCAGAGCTGAGTCGCCACACATACGCACCTCTCAGACCCGCCCAGCACTGATATTTTGTTATACTCAGAGTTGGTTTTACCAATATTAGCCTAATAACTGTCCTAGAACATACAGCAGGCTCATGCTGAAGCATGGGATTGGAGCTGGAGACTTGCTGGCGTTCAGGGCCCCTCTCGGTTCGCTCACCTGCCATTCCTAGGGCTGCAGAAGAATGTAGGGAAAAACCTAAAACCTTAGAAGAACAGAAATGTAAAAAAAAAATAGAAAATTTTACTGATAGATCTGTGCCAGAGCTCCTTTCTTCTTCTCTGCTGGTTTCTAATGACTAGATAGAGAGATGCAAATAAACAAGAGTATTTTCTGTGCTAGTACAGTCTCCCAGTTGCATGCTTACTAGCAGGCAGATTTTAAAACTGCACTGTGTTTTAACTTGAGTCTAGGAAAATATCAGAACACAATTAGACATTGCAGCCCAGGTCCTCAGCTGATATGTATGGATATACATTTAAGTTATATGAAGATCAGCTTGCCTTTCTCTTTTGAGAAATTAGCAAATTTGGGGAGTATAGAAAGGCCAGCAGGAAATAAATATTTATGCTAGCACAGGAACATGATTTTATAAGCTGTCAGAATCTTGCTGATGTCAGCCTTAAAAAAGTTTTGCAGTACTTTAATAATACCTATTTGGGAATGGTTAGTGAAACATTACTACCAAAATGTCTTAATTTTAAAAAATGCCTCTTAATGCTGTATGCTAATCTTCAAAATCTTTTCAGTTGTATTTTAAAGCATTAATTATTTGAAAAAGTAAATATAACTAAATGTTAAGGTAAGTGACATAAAATGTTGTTTTAGAAACTGATTGGCATTCTGGCAACCTTGTGGAATGGAGATGGCTGTTGTGGTGTGAGGGATTGGTGTTTGCTTTTTACCTAATCTTATGATTTCTTCTTGTATAGTCTAGCATACATACTATATGAAATGTTTTTGAGGTCTTCATGCCTCTTGCCTAAATTCCATCTTCGCCCTTGGCTATCCTACCCTGCTTTGTGATCCCAGAGCTCTCGCTCTTCTAGTTGGATCAGCATTAATATGAATATAAGCAATGCCCAAAGTATTTGCTTCCCTCATGTAATGGATACTAAATTACAAAGTGCCTATTTGATGTTAATGTCTAAAGAGGTTCTCATGTGCATAAGCTAAAACAAGTGAATTCTTTTGAGGGAAGTGTTTTTTGGGTTTGGGCTGAGTTGAGAGAGGTTGGAAACTAGTAACTCCATAAGACAAATATGATTATTTTCTTTACGAGGTCTTTATTAAGCTCTGGTGACCTTGAACCTGCAAGATATGAGAGAAGATCTGTATGTGTATGCATGTTGAGAGATGAATGAAAAGTAGAAAACACTTACCTTTTGTTACTTGCCATAAATAATAGATTGTCATGTCTCTCTATCACTTAAAATATGTTTGTAAAGTGAGAATCCTTAAATGAGTAGAACCAGTTTTGTAACCTGGTCAGAGACAAGGGACTGGGGCCAAATCACTTTTCAGAACCTGGCAGGGGTATAGAAACCTTTGGTGAGTCAGTTTGGGGAGACACTCTCCCATGCAGACTGCATCCAGTACAAGCCATGAAGAGTCCCTTGAAATTGCTGCAACGGATATAACGCTCCCTAATGCAATTATTGCAGGATCCTTCCTCTTCTAGGGAGATAAGTCTGTATCTGATCCATTCCAGCAGGAACTTTCTTATTCCTTGCATAAATGAAAAATTGACTAGTGACTCCCATCGGACGCTACCTCCTTTCTGTAAGTCTCTATGAGCTATTTTGGTATTCTTATAACTTCCAGAAATCAACCGAAGAGGAAAGTGCCTGGAGATTCCTAATTCAGTTTCTTTGAAAGGAGGTGAAAGGGGTAGGTTTCCAAATTATTTGGAGGAAAACAGGAACTAGGAACATCAAACCACAAGTTTTAAACTTTAATATGTTCTTTTTTTCAGTTGTTCTCAATTGCTGTTCTTATATAAAACTGTGTCTGGCAGGGTCTGCAGCTGTCTCTATTTGTATAAATGCTATAGTGTTCATGCTATAGCAAAGAATATGAGGTCTGCAAGGAGTATTATAGTTTCTTTTAATTTATTCTCTTCAGTGCTTTCAAACGTGTCCTCAGGTGAGAAGGGATATACTCTGCATTTAGCAAATACAAATTCAAAACATTAATCAGACCAACAAGGAAGAGCCTTTCACATCAGGCCATTATTTATATAAGCTAGCTACTAAGAAGCATAAAGGCTGCCATATCGTAGCAGCTGGAAGCTGCTTTCCAGCATTGCCTTGTATTTCTCATGACACCTCTTTCACCCAAAATATATTCCATTGGATAAAGACATGGATCTAGGGTTATAAAGACTTGGATCCTGTTTTCCAGCCCTGTTGGACTTCTTGTGTGGGAAACGTGTAGGCAAATTCAATGAATAGAAAAAAGTCTGACCCTAATAGTTATATAAGATTTTATTTCTTGGCCCCTCAAACCTCCCTTTGTTGGATATGAATAAAGAGAAGCCAAAATCAATTAAAAAAAAAAAAAAAAGCCACATCTCTGGATTCAATCTAAATAAACTGACACCATCCCATATTCTATAGCTGCTGCAAGATTAATACACACTTGCAGAACTTCGTTCCCAGCTGGAACTGCCTGTAATTTCCATAATATTTTGACTTCCAGAGAAAGGTGATTTCAAACAGGATGGGAGGTCTCTTGCACCACAGCAACCAGCAACAACGAAGAGAACTTCTCTTGGTTTTCTTCATCTGGATTGTCTGTGGTCTGGTTTTGCTGTGGTGGTTCTTTCTTTCTTTCTGCCCTTCCTCCTTTCTTCTGTTGAATACATGAAAAATATCAGTCAGATTTGAGGCCCACCCTAACTCTCAGCAGTATCAGAGAAAGAATTTCAACTATATTTCACAAAAATTGGATTAGGTTCATGATTTTATTCTTTTCCAAGGTAGGCATTCTCTCGAGGGAACAAGCAATCTCTTGCCAGTAGGTTGGCCTACTTTCTGAAGTTACAGTCCCTTTGTTTCACTGAAACATTATTCATACTACCATACTACCATCAGCACCCGTTATGGGATAACAAAGAGTAGCATGGTGCAAAAAGGTGGAAGGCGTACAGTGCTATTGCATCATGTCGAGTGAAAGTAGAACCAATGGGTGACAATGGCAAAACAGGTCCTGGTCTGTGAGTGAGATAGCGGTCACTATATGAATGCAGAACATTTGTTACTCCTCTTCAGTCTATGTGGAGTTGAAATAAATCTGTTTTCATTGTAAGCAAGTTTTGATACGTTAGCATTATATGTTCATTTGTCATTCTAAAAATGAGTGCTGCATCTATTCTGGACTTTCTGGTTTTCCTTTTCTTTTTAATGCTACTGACTGGAATGTTTTCGCCTAAATTAGCAGAACACAGTGGTGCATTCAGAGGCTTCTGAGAAGGAAGTTTGCTTGATTTCATTGATGTTAACTAGTCAGTGTTCCATATTGACCATCATCTTAAGTGTAGCACGTAAATTAAGAGCACCCTGGCATATTTGGAAACAGTTGGTCAACTGGCCCGGTGATTATTCTTTAGTATGTTTAAAGGCATAAGAACAAGATAATGATACTGTCACCATTCACTATTTTGCTTCTGGGGTTGCCTTTCATACACATACTAAACACAAAACTGCCTTTTCCTGGCAGCAAAATACTGTATTTGTCATTGGCATTGTATTGCAGTATCAGGGAGTGCAAATGCTCACTTCTTACTTTCATCACGATGCCTTTCATGGAACAACAGCAGGAGGTAATGGCATCCCCATTCTGTTTTACAGGAGACACATCAGAAACAAAACCAAGTACCAGTCCAATTCTAAATGGACAGGCAGACATCTGCCCTGTAAAGGTCATCACCATAGATAATCTTCAGTGTTACTTCTCTAGGACCAAAGTTTGAGACTGATTTTTCCTGATATTCCTAAAGGCAATGCCTTCAAGTTAGTGTTTATGCTGTTTAAACGCTCTGATAGTTTTTACTACAGCTACCATTTTTTGCCTGTTGTGTGGATGAAATGGTAAGATACTTCAGATCATTCTTCACCATTTAGACACGTCCTCTACTGAAACAAATAGATTAAATAAGTCTCTTTAATGATGAAAACCTCTAGATTCTGTATTTCACAGCCTTTTTTCATGAACCTAATCTTTTCTTTTAATAGTCCCTTGACCATCTTGTGCAATATTTGCTACCATAGTTTTCTTTTACAAACAAATACAAATTAGGCTACATTTTGTAGGGTGTTTTTTAACTTTTTTGTTTGTTTGTTTGCTGGCTTACTTGATGGCATGTAGGCAGAGGCAGATATATATTTTGCTGTTGTTTTGTAGATCGCCTGTAGTCCCACAGCATGTTCAGTGGTCAAAAGGATGAGAAATTCTATACTAGGTTCTTTAACTTGGTCTAGATACCTCTCAGCCTGGTATTAGTCACCCTGTTTTTTAATTTAAAATAAAACAATAATAATGATGTTAGTACAACAATGCTACATTAATTTTTAAACTGCAGAGCATGCTTAATTATCATTCAATGTATGTAAGTCATTTACTGTTTTTCTGTTGTACTGGGCTAAACAGAGTTTAAATTGAAATCATCTCTCTTCTTGGCATTTTTAGACTGAATATTAACTTGGGTCAAAAATAATCAGAATGTTATTTTGAAAAAAGAATATGATAATTCGGTATCTTTTCCTTCAGGCTATGAAAGAGTGCCTACAATATGATTCCCAGAGAATACAGCATGCGGTGACCTTGGTAAGTAATTGATGACACCTCACATAAGCACCTACTCTTCCTCTATATGATATTGTTGCAGGATCATATTTGCAAAAAATGCCCAAGCTAGCAAGAGCCACAAGCATTAATAAGTTCCATTGTGGCAACAAAGGAGGAATAAAAACATAGAATGCAAAATATGTCATCTTAAAGTGAACAGAAGATCTTGAAAAAGATTCTTCACAGTGAGCATTTTCCATCTTGAAACTATTTAAAAAGGTGTTTTTAATTTGAGTTAAAATTGCTATGTAAATACGGGAAACCAAAGGTTTACCCGCAAAAACTAAAGTTATTATTTTGTTCAGAGAAACATTATGCAGTCATGCAAGACTATTCCAAACAATGTTATTTCTTTATATCACTGAAGACGTTTTGTTTCCAGTTTTTATGTAACTGAGTGAAACTGACTTATTTGACAGTGGCTTTATTTCATTGGTAATATTCACAAGTATTGAAGAGGAATGGAAGGAAAAATGAACTCAATTTTAAAGAGGTAGCAACCTGCTACATAAGTAATAATGTTTCTCTTTTTTGCCTTTTTTTTTTGCTTCCCACGCTCTCTTCCCATGCTATGTGAAGAGATCTTTCTTCTTCCAGTGAGACTCTAACCATAGCCTAATAGATGACATGAGTATAAGCAGCTGAGATTTCATTTGTGCATCAAGGAAAAGGAAAAAAGAAAGCTACGAAATTTCTAGGAAGCAAAAGCAATATAGTTTTGTAATAAACTTATCCAATGACTTATAATTACTTGATGATAATTCCTATCCAAAAGCATCTTAACGACTACACACTTCCAACATATTTGCATAACTTCATGTTTTGTCCCATATCTTTGCAAAAATTACACACAGTTTTCCATTAAGTTTATATGATTAACCATGAGATGAAGTGAACCACAGAAATCACAAAACATTCTTTTTGTTATGTACAGATTGGGTCACTTTTCCTATTGCCAAGCCAGTGCCCATTCCTCCTGATGCGCCTGTCTACCAAGGCCTTTTCCCACCATGTCAGACCTAAGTTTTGTTAAGAAGGCTGCATGCAAAGACAGACATACGTTTGTTTCCTAGTCAGGTTAGACTCATGCATTTATGAAATATTTATAGTTTATAAATTTAACCTTATGCATAAAAAAAAAATGAAGAGTCATAATCCCTTTAATGAGAAAAGGGACTAGTTGCATTTACTTATGGGATTTGCCTGTGTCAGAAAAGAGATGTAATAGGTTTTACAGGGAATAGCGCCCAACTCGCACCTATTTTTCTCTTCCGGTATTTTAAACTCTAATTTGTGATTTGGGTTAATATCTTATTCCATGGCAATTAGTGTCATCAGCAAAAGAGTAATTTCTTTTTTTTTTTTATCTTGCTGTATTTTTATCTTTTACCAAAAGATCATGCGTAAGTATTTGAGGGAATGACCTTTCTACTAATCTATAGCAATAATATTTATATTGCTTCTACTCTACTGGTAAGTAAGTACTCCACAGCTCACTTTGGCTGTGAGTTGTTTGATAAACTGTATGATATGGTAATATTTATGTGTTGTTTTGAATAGCTAATCCACATTGTTTAGTGAGTTGGAAAAGGCTCTCTTATCCTTTTCTTATGCCAAGTGGAATGTAACTAGAGTTCTGCGTATTCCCACTTGAGTATTTAGGTAGGATGAATATAGAACGTGTTTGAAAAAAGAATGATAGCCACAGCCAAACTTAATATTTTGCAAAACGTGTTCTTCATAACCAGGAAACTATACTTGTTCCATCGTGTGCCAGTTTTGGGGTTTTTTTTACGTCTGCTCAAGCAGGTCTTTGACACTTTAAGTCATTTAACTCTTCTAGGTTTTGATGGACACCAAATTCCCAAGTACTTAGTGGAATCTGTTACCCACTTAATGTTTTTTGTTTGGTTGGTTTTGTTTCTGCTTTTTTTTCTGGAGGAAGTAGAATTAGTTTCCTGAATCCTGACAGCAATACTTCATTTGAATGGGAGATGCTGTAGGTAAAATCATTAAATTCTTCAGGTACTAATTTTTGGAAGAGGCAAAAATAAAGGGTTAGGCAAAAATGTCAACAACATATAGACCAGTTTTAATAGGTTTCTGCATCCTTTATTGTCATTATATATTCATTGTTTCTCATCCTCTCAGGTAAAAATTTCAGTGGGCAGTGGGAAAAATAGGAGACAGTGACAACTCCTTTTTGTAATTTTAAGAGAGTCAATCACATAATTCATGGCATTCTTCTTGTAAGAAGAAATTAGAGCCATTTTTTTGTGGAATTCAAACCCAAAAGTTTCTACTCTATTGCAGCCAAGCCTTTCTCCATGTGCAGCAGTAGCAAAAGCAACAGATCTCTATCTGATTTAGCATGATGAAATACGCTGTGAGTATTGACATTTGTCTATCTATAGAGAATACTGTCTGATCTGGATTTATGTAAGATGGATAGGGTAGTTGGTTAATAAGCCTACTAAAACATTATATTATATTTAGCAGTGATAAGGAGTTGCGCATGGCTGTTAGCATTTGCTAATTTTACAAGGAAGAGAAGCATCTTTAGGAAATTGAAGAAGCACTTTTCTCTGTAGAATGAAGAGTATTAAACACAATTCACCTATGAATGTCTTTTTAAGCAATCAGTAAAATTCAAATTTAAAGGCAATTGAAGTTTGGAGTTCAAAATGTCAGTGAAATTTTGAACTTCTGCTGCAATAAAATTGTCCTGTAACCAAAAAGGAAGAGGGAGATGTCAGTCATATAATTTAATCAGATTAAGATAAAATTCAATTTCCGCCTCTTTCAAATTTTCTCTAAAGCTGTTGATGGTGCCTAAAAGTAATCAAGGGACAGGTGGTCATCTAGTAATGCAGACAGTTTCCTCTCTACCATCAAGACTACACATATTTTCAGAATCGGGGTGCAGGGATACTTCAATAGTCACAGAAGTTTCACTTAATTTTCACATTGTTTTACTAGAAAATGTGTATTTTAAGAGTTTTTATTTCACTGATAAAGTTTATATACTTGAATTCGTTTTACTTTATCCATTGATTATCACAGCTCCCACTGGACTATACAAATTAGGTATAGTTGTACTTATAAATTTAGGCAAACTGAGGCAAGATCTGTAAAAAGACATAATATGTTTTATTAAACAAACTGGTGTAATTAATTTCCAGCTAATATGCTCAGAAAGTGTAGCTAGGTGTACAGTCTTCATGACTTTGGGAAGGGTTTGTGTGTCCAGACATGCCTGCTTTTTTCACTTGTTTGTTTAATTAAAGTAACTATCTATAGACTTTCCCTTATCTTTATACCAAAGTGTCTTCATTTCATATGTCTGGTTTTTGTCATATTTAGGATCTCAATGTATAATTTGTTAGCAGGAGATGTACCATAAAATGACTTTTCAGGTTGCATCAACTATGAGTCATATTTGGGTCAGATAGGATTTTTTTTTTTGTGTCACAAGGAAAATAATTTATTTCTATAAAGTTTGAAATTCTGCAGTGGTCAGCTAGCAGAAGGAAAAAAAGCAAGAGCATTCAACTTTGTTTTTTATTTCAGTTCCCAGAATCACTTCAGTTTCACTTTAGTAAGTTCTACAAATCTAATCTTTCATTTGAGACTCAACTCATGGCTTACAAAGAAATATTTAATTGCTGTCTTGATAATGCTATGTACCAGTACTATATCTTGTCTGCTGCTTGATGAATCATAGGTTTGGCTGGCAAGCTGAATTTAGTAGGTGGAGCTCCCGAACGGGCAGTTAACCAGGGCAGTATGCTGTACTACAGGAAGTACAGAGCTGGCTGTAGGACAGTACTGGTCAGAAGTGCATTTGCCTGAGGTCCATGTCCAGTGTATGAGGCCTGACAGTTCTGCCTGGCACTGCAGGTGGGTATGCGATCTTCTAGAACGCTCATAGTGGTCATTATCAGTCAATGATTTGAACTGCTAGAACTGATGCAGCTGATGTTGGAGCTCAGTTACAAGTTTTGGTAGTTCAAGTCTGGAATTGTTGTAGAGTGTCTGTGCCTTGTCCACATCTGTACTCCATGCCATCCATGTCAGCAGCTGTTCAGATGAAGGTGAGATAAAGATGCAAGGGGGTAAGGTGACATGGTTTTTAATTAGCTGGACTTTTAACAAGTAGACTAATATAGCACAGACGTGATGAAGATAAAGGCCTCACTGTGTCAGTTCCAGCCCCAAAATATTCTTACAGACCCACCGCACATTTCACATAAAAGAGTAGCCCAGTTTCTGCTCTTGGAGCAACCGAAAGCACTTCTTACATCAGCCAATACTTGTTAGAGGTTATTAGTGCTTAAGTATACTTGTTATTTAGTTATAAAATAGATCTGTTTTTTTGCTTCTTAGCTCTTAACTTACACTTCTCCAACTTTGCTATGCATCAGCACTATCTTGGCTCGTTTATTTGAGTTTTGTATGGAGACTGAGAATTTGGGTGCACACAGTCAGTTCATGCCCATAAGATACGTTTTTTCTATTATTCTTCTGCCCCAGAATCTGTTTTACTTCTTCAGTAGAATTGCTTGTTCTTCCTCCCTTTTCAAAACTGAAGAGGAAAAATAAGCAGCATCATAAGAATGGATAGCCTGAGCCCGTGGTTACAACCTGTGTCTTGAGTGGTTCAGGTAGGACATTAGAAAAATATTCTTGACTATGATGTTAGTGCAGCACTAGAAGAGGTTACTGAGAGAGGTGGTGGAATCTTCCCCCTTGGAGGATTTCTAAATTCAGCTAGCAAAAAAGCCAGAGGTAACCACAGCTGACCTGGTATAGTGGTGCTTATAGTCCTTCTCAGAGAAGAGAGTTGAACTAAATGATCTCCATAGGGTCCTTCGGGTCCACACTCATATGATTCAACCAATATAAACATCAGGTGGTATGTAACTGTAAGGTTTTAACTAATAAATGATAAATTAAGTAATACCAAAATAGGTTGACACAAAATGTGCAGAGGCTTAGAGACAGTGCTAATTCAGGCCTAAGAGCAGGTTAATTCACCAATAAAGGGCAAGTGGATGTTTTTATGAATGATAAAATTCTGACTCCTCTTGGATTGTTCCTTTCCTGTTGATTTTAGAAAGGCTATTAACGGAGTATATTACTTATCTGATACAGATAGTCTCTTTAGGCTCCTTATTCTACTCTAATCTTTTTATGACAAGCCTATTATTTCCCTTACCTTATATAACTTTGATTTTTAGGCTCTTTTTTCACTGTTTCCTTTTTTATCTAAGTGCATAGAAAAATGACCTCATAGTTATGAAGATCATTAATTCTGAAACTCTCTGGAATTACAAGTTGTTTTGGCTGATGTATCAGTAAACTTCTTTGAATTGTCTCTTTTATCAGCTTGAAGTGTGTGTAATTCTGTGGACCAAAAAAAATTCAATCTGTAAATAAAATTAAATTAGGAAAGAAAATCAAGAACCTTCCAAGGTCTGTTTCACATCCTACAGTCATTATAAATACAAGTTCACTGAGATTGTTTTGCATATCTTAACTTTGAGGATAAAATATCTTTGGAAGATATTTAAATTTTATAAAGATCTTTTTTCATGGAAGTTCTGAAAAGTAAGTTATAGTTCTTTTGCTTTAAATTTAATCCAGTATTAAAACTGTCAAGTGGTTGCAACACTGATTAGATTCATATTGCATGGGATATCTAGACAGACTTGTTGCATCTATACTTGTTGATTTTTCCACTAGATGGCATTATGCATTAACTTCAAGTTAATTTATGAGCTTAACTATAATTGCACATGCTAAAGATTTAAATAATAAGAATGATCTATTGTGCTTGCTCTTATTCTAGGCAAGAGTGAAAGAACTGTGACTTAAAAATTACTTGACCTACTTCTACCTGACAGTAACCCAATCCATCCTTAATGCATCAAATATGAATCTACTCAAAGCAATAAAGGAAGTCAGCCATGGCAACAATATCTGATCCTGTGTGCAATGCACCTTTTAGAATAAAACTCTTCCATCCTTTTCTGCATTTAACGTTTAAAGAGTGACTTCAGTGCTGCAGATTGCTTCCTTTCTGGCTACATGGCTTCAACTGAAGTGATAGGAAGTCTCCTAAGTAAAGCTGGAATGCTGAAGATTGCTTTTAAATAAAGAGCCCCATACGAACATTTTTTTATTTAGTAGCTAATTCAGGATAGATTTTCAGAATAATTTATCACTGCAAGTTTAAATATAGATATGCTGTTGTTTCCTCCACCCAGTTGAAATGAACTATTAGTGAGCCCTTACAAAATTGTATGGTGCTCAAGAGTGAGGTTTCTAGAACTTACAGTCCTGACCAGTGAAGCACCATGTGATGTGGAGCAAACGTCTAATACCTTCAAAAGAACAGACTAGTGGGATTTTTGCTTTAATCCCAAGATTTGTGGTGACTAGACAAGGAGAAATCAGCAGTCCCAGCAGCAAGAAGGTAATGGCAAGGATTTGGTATGTGAGAAGCAAGGAAGCAGCACTAGTGGTCTGGGGGTTGAAGAGGGAGGAAATGAAACAGGGGTAGGTAGCAAAGCCAGAGGGGGAGGAAAAGAGGAGCCACGGAAGGAGAAGAATGTGGTGACAGGACAGCCCAAATTTTTCATGCCAAGCTTGCTAATTTTTTTATGTGTGCTAATGTGTGTAGGTACATGGGTATTAATTTTAAATCTGTATTCTGAGGAAAAAGAGAAGAGGTGGTCCTTTGTTTTAAACTTGTCTTCCAGAACTAGAGATAGTGTTCACAAAAGAGGGCTCATCAAATTGCTGATCAGACACGTATTATCTAGGGTACACTTCCCTGCATTCCGTATTCTGAGCTGGCTTTTTGTATGGTTCTTTATGTAGAATGTAAGAGGCTCCAGGCTGGAAAGGGGTAATCTAACATTATAACCTTTAACTGTAAGAAGGGGTCTAGAATACAAGCTGGATGAACCAGTTCAGTTAGCCTGGGCCAATAATGGAAAAGCATCCAAGGCCAAGAAAACACATAAATATTAGCTTAGTATTAAACAGGTCTGTTAAATTCTCATGGTGGTCAAACACATAATAGAAAAGTAGTTAAACTTGTGCTTAATGTTGTCTCTGAATCGTGCTTTTGTGCAGAGGACCTACCAATGTCACTTGTAAAAACTTATCAAAAACTTTGCCATAAGTTCAGGCTGTTAAACTATTTATGTTTTCTATTTAAAACTTTATTTTACTTGTGCTGCCCCCTGAGCTTTAATAAACTATAACTTTAATTGTCCTGCACAGTGCATGGCTGTAGATAATGCAATTTATGATTCTTTGACATAGAAGTGTTTATAGTTTGTATTTGCCTATGATGGTCAATATGATTCAACTCTTTTGTAGCACATATAAAAAATATGTCATACCTGCCTTTTAACGCAATGCTGTTGAGCTTTTTGGAAGCCTAGGTCAGTAGGGTGGGCATCAGGAAATTTTGGACAGGCATGCGTCCCAACATTTTTCCCAACACTAATCTCTCCTTTCTTAATCCCCCAGCTCATGTTGCAGAGGCCAGAATCTGCTCACAGGTACATCGCTGTATGATGGAGACTATAGCACAAGTTAATGCTGGGGCATGGGACCATTTATTTATTCCAACCAATTCAGGCTCACACTCTGCTCTTGTGCGATCTTGCGTTTACCTGGGGGCTTTGCTCTTCTCCAGTTTTTTGCTATGAGCAGAGGGAGGCACCACCAACTAGGGAGGAGGGGTGCATACGTTTGGAATTGCAGTAGCATTCTGCAGTAGTATCTGTACTTTTAGTCAGTGATCAACAGCCAGGCTGTGAAGGAAAGAGAAGGCAGGAGCAAATACTTGGCAAATGGCTTGGCAGGGGATCCTGTTTCATTCCTGGCAGCACAGGTCTTGATAAACTCGTGATTTCACTGGACCTAACTATAGGCATCTGGACATTGATGTCTGAACTTTATTATTTCTGGTTCCCAAAGGACAAAATATACTTGCAGTGTACATGGCTTTTATGTTGGGGGGAGTGGGGGAGGAGAAAAGAAAAAGAAAATAAAAAACCAAACAAACAAACAACAAACCAATAAAAGAATTAAATATGAAGTCTCCATGGGAACACAGCAGAGGGTCCATCTTGCTGTGGTAGCTCTCCTTTGCTATTTCTTGGCCAGCTCCCTAGCAAGCAGGTGAGTGTCTGAAAGAGGCAGTACACACAAAGTATAGTAATACAGGTGAGAATAAAACAAATTCTGAGATTTTGAGTGAACTACAGAGAACTCCATAAAAACAGACTCATTTAAGAAGTCATTTAACTATATTTCAGTTATAATGTTGAAGCGCCTACAAACTGCAAGTATGGACTAGGATATAGTTCTACTGAATTAGAGCAACTGGTTTCCTTTTGTCACTTGACATGAAGAGACTGGATGTAGGTTTTAACTGGTTAGTAATATTAGAAATTAATTATTGTTAGTTGTATCATTGGTTAATTTTTATAAGCACACGTATTTCATTTCTAGGATCCAAAACTTGAGAGCTTCATAAATGGTATCACATCTTACTACTAATTAGCAGATTTTCATATGAAAAAGGTTAGTGACAAGGACTTCCTTTATTATTTGGTAAGTGGTGAGCATTTGTTGAAAATCAACATACAAACCCTAGTTTTTGAAGTGTGTATTCTACATTGTGATCCAAATGGTAGTGCTTCAAGCCCCCAGGAGATTTTAGTATCTCCAGTTGTTTAAGAACATATAGTGGAGATGAGCAAGCATGTTAGAAAAATGGATGTTTGAAAGCATGTATTTTCCTTCTGATCCTAAAAATGCTGTATTACTAGAGACAAAGGAATTTTAAAAGACCGATTCACCAGACAATGAATTATGTGAATGTGTAAAACATTCATTACAAATCCACCGTACTTAGCAGAAGTTCAACCCAGTTGTACTTTGACATTGCAGCATCAGCCACAAAATCAGACAGCACAAGCTTGCGTCACTTACCACAGGCAAAATCCATTTCAATCAATATGAAATAAGTGCTCTATGTGTATATTGCAATCACTGTTTGATGCTCCACTTAATGCAGTACAAATTGCAACCTGTAGTATTCACAGTGAGCTGCACAAACTTTATTAACAAATTTATGATTTATAATGCAGTTCTCTTTTTTGAGGCACCATACTGACATGGGCAATCAGACATAATCCAAAACCGGCACTCTAAACTGCCCTTGCATTTAATTACTGAACTCTGCGCAAAATTTACCTGTATTCCTCATTTAAATTTGTCTGTCTTTCCAGTGGCTCAAAACTACTTTTTGAACCATTGCTTGATAGATCTCTTCTGAAACAACTGGATTTCCTGGTGACTTCAGTGGGCCTTCTGTTGGGTTCAAAATGATTAATTATAATAAAGTACTTCTAAAATACCTGCAATACTTTTAGATCTTACAAAAGTTAACATGAAATATTAGGTTGAGATGACTGGCAATGTCCCGAAGGGGAAAATACATCTTATTTATGAAGTGGCTTTGTTTATGACCTTCACACTCAGAAGTGAACACAGATGTTTTGGTGTATCTGCAGTAAAGTCCTTGCTGTAGCTGTGACCAAGAAAGTGCAAATTTCTTAACCTTTTTCAGCAAATAAAGAAAAAAAAAAAGATCAAGCAATTTAGTAAAGCACACTTAAACACAGCCAGGAAGTCATGGATCTTTTTTTAGTAATTGTGAAGAAAGTTGTTCATCCTGAGAAGATGTTGTTAAATTCCAAATGTTGGAGTTAAAAAAGAAAAAGATAGCACCTGCCTTTTCCCAGGAGAAGAACTAAGTATGATAGCTGAGAAAAGAATTCAAGTTGCAATGTTAGTTCTACATACATCAGTAGCTGCATTGGATTAAGTCTTTTGTCTGGATTTTCTATGGCACAAATTATAAACCAAAGTGCACCTTACGGGCTTCTCAGGGAAAAGAAGTTGTTTGGTTTTTTTTAAATGAATAATATGATTGTTTAGCTGTGACCATAGTATAAATTTACTGAATCATTTTGGAAAACACACGCTTTAAGGCTGTAACTTGGTGGAGCTTTTATGCTTGCTAGAGTATATGGAACCAAAATGACTCCTCAGTGGAGTCCCTGAGTTAGTGGTCTGGACTCACTCCACATTGTTTTCAGTATAAATCTTGAAGCCATTCTTTCTGTGCGCTCTTTGTGTGCATATAATTGTTAGTAGAGCTTGTTGCATGTAAATATAAGCAGGACTGAGGTGAACACTCAGGTATGAATGCAGCAATTAGCATTTGCTTAACTTAGTAGTGCTACCAATTCCAGTGGTCCTACTGTGTTTTAAATTTAAGCATGAATTTAAATATTTATTAGTGAACATGAATCAAAGCACATGTTTCCATTTAGAATGGAACCCTCCCCAGGAAAGGCAAACTGAAGGTATCTTATTGGGGAAACAAAGAATCTTTCTTAAAAGCCATGCTAAAAATGTTAATAAGTAACCTTCTAAAGGAGAAAAGCCCATACAACAGGTAATATTCTTTCCTATTCCACTTGTGGAACTCACAGGCTGAAAGAAAATGATCAGCGCTGGTTGACTGAATTCAGTCATGGTGTAAGCCCACCAAATTCACTGAGTTTTCTAGTCAGTGATAGATTTGGCTTTGGGATAATAGTTATTTGTAAGAGTAACCAGGATCTGCGAAACTTTTCTTTTAGTTGAAGCATTATTTCTAGAGCTTCTGTGTTATTAATACACAGCCTTATGTTGCTTGGTGTGGTTGGTTTACTGAAGTAATCCAAGTCCTAGCCACTGTCATGCTAGGACTCGAAATAAGTGGGCACATCAACCATGTATGTTGTTGTAACTATGCTTATTTACCTTTTAAGTAAATGTCTTACTGCGTATTTCTAAATGATTTGTTAATCAAGAGCAGACTGAAATGCATAATCCCATTGTATATATTCACATATCAAAATCTAAGCATTCTTCCCTTTAGCTGAAGAGTAAAGAAATGATCAGGTAATTTAGAAAGAAAATAGGTACCAATTTTGCTGTCTGGTTAACACTTATTTGTCAGAATTTTGTAGTCTGGATATCACTTCTCAGTCAAATTGCTAGGGAACTTGTTTTACCTAGTGATACTTTTCTTGTGTTGAACAGTTACTCATTAAGGTATCTTAATACAATGAACTGCTACTAGGATATTCTGTAAACCTTTACTGAATAACAGTTCTGAGCCTGTGGGCAGCAGTATGGCCTCTTCTGTGTTACAGAAATGTAGTCTGATCTGTAGCATCACCTTCTGAATCAACTAAATCCACTTGTGACCAGACAACACAGCAATATTTCCAGCAGTATTCATATTAGATTTGCTTGAAGTAATGCTAACCACCACGTAATCCTCTGTAGTGCTAGTCTTCACTCAGGGACAGCTCCAGTGGGAGAGTATGAATATTGTGACTTACCTCCTTATAGTCCCCCAGCAACAGCCGGTGGTTTTTTCCAACTGACAGCATTTTCTGTGAGATGTTTGCATTAAGGTGGTAATCACTAGGCCAAAAGTTTGCTTTGATTGCTGATACGGCTTCTGTGGAAGAAGTGGAATGAGTGAAAGCTTCAATATTTGGATCTTCCTTAATTCCTGTGATAATCTGAACTGTATTCTCACTCTGGTCCATAATTTTAATATCTTGTGGATTTCAAAAGAAACAATTTTGAGGCACAAATCTATTTTGGAACTAATGTACGTGAAAGACAGAAAAATGTTTGTATCTGAACTCAGCAAGTGAAAGCAGGCTCCAGAAATCCTCTGTGGAGGCATTCCTCTGCCAAGCTCCCTCCTCCAGATGAATGAATAAATGCAGCTGCAGTATTAAACCCTAAACATTTACATCGTTAACATCTGCATAGTTGCAAAGGTCTTTGCTTTGGCACTCACTGCTGTAATCTACAGATATCAATATTCCTGCCTTTAGGAAACTCAGTAAATGCATCATCAGTCTAAAACAATGGCTAACCATTTGCGCAACCCCTACTGGGAGCCAGGGTTTCATCTTAGTCCCTTGCAGAAGATCTCTTTGGTGACAGGGATTCACAGCTACTCAGAAATGATGGAACATAAAACTTTATGCTCAAGCAGACCTTGAGGACCCAGGAAGAAGCCTGTTTCATTAGCCCAGTCCTAGTAGCGCAGAGGAGGCATAAGCACACTTCTGCAGGGTTGTAGAGGCAGGTGTAGGAATTTGTTGAAGCAGCTGAACAAATTCAGATACTAAGTTTTTCTGTTGGTGTCTTGGCTTCCTTTCTGAAGCAGTAAAAGCTCTGAGAAGATGATTCTTATCCCTAAAATTCAGATTCCCCAAACAGTGGCACAGAGAGAGTGCCACTGCAAGGAAAGAAAGGGGAGGATTTGAGTATCTAGCACACAGGAAAAAAGTTGTTAAGACAACATTTGGCAACAGTTACTATTTATTTATTTTAGACACCAACCTTCTAAATAATTGCAACAATCTCAGATGTTAACATGGGGTATTAACTTGAAAATTATGAGTTTTTAATATCAGTATCTCTAAGTTTCATTCCATCTGTTCTTTCTGGCCCATATTTATGCTACTGATATCTGTCTGGTTGCTCCCACTGCACAAGAGTGACACTTGGCCTGATACGTGCTTAAATAGAGTCTTTTTTTAATTATTTATTTGTTTGTGTCTACAAATGGAAAAAAAAAATTCTATTTTACCTGTACTCACATTTTGGAAAATATCTATTTAATTATCATTTTTGGTAGAACATGTATTTCAAGATAAATGTGTGATTGTAAATTGCAGAATTGCAATTGTAGTATATTAAGAAAATTATTATTTGAAAGATAGCCATATATTTTTCTTTTGATTTAGAATACTAGTTGTATTTCAACAATGTCATATTTTCTAGAAACCTGAAAATAAATGAGGCTGTATTATGGCTTAACTTACACAGCAGAGAACACAGTAACGGTCAGGAATTTGGCACAGGACACATTGTTTGCTTTCACCACTGTGTGATTCATCAGAACTCTTGCTAGGCTAGTAGTCACAAAGCAGTGCAGCGTGCTGCCAAAGGTGTCAGCAATCTTGGCCACCTTTACACTATAAATTTTAGTGACACAACTGTGGTGGCTGTAGCAGGTCTAATAGAGAGACCACGTGGTAAACGTCATCCTGAGCTTGTACAACCATGAAACTTCACCATGCAAATTTAATGGCTTAGATCTTGGAGGCATCAGAGATGCATCAGTACAGCGTCACATCTGAGCTAAAAAGCCCAACTTCTCTGCAAGGCTGACTCAGATACAGACCAACACCAGCTCTGATGTTTGTCTGAACAGAGGCTCTTTCAGTTGTTTGTTTCTGCAAAGGCTTTTGAATAATAAAATGAAAAATCTATTCTGCTTGTCTTTGGATTTTGGAAAATAATGTATTTAATGATGAATACACCTACACTGCTACCATCTTGAGCTGGTTTAGTTGGCTCTATATTGGAGGTGTGTGTACTTTTTCTATTGCATTCTGTAAACGTGTCTAAACAAAATGCAGACATTGCAATCCAGCTAGCTATGCAAGCCATCAGGAGTTTAGACAGTCACACTGGAGTGTTTGGTACATGGCATTTAAGAATGGGGAATCGTAATGCCACCCACTGTCTGGGTTACATCTTTGTTAAGGATTTTCCTGGTGCAGCTGTAGTTGGACACATCCTCCTGGTGCAGCTGTGCAAGGTATACTGATGTCTTCCTATCAAAAATAGCATCCACTGTAAAGCACTTAGGATTTATGTATGGAAAGTGCTACATGGGAACTGCATAATGTTACTCCTCATTAGAAGGGAAACCATAATGTTATTCCCTGTAGAAGGGAAACCATACCACTTCCACTAAAGTCTGTTTTCTCTGTAGTCCCAGGAGAGGATTAAGTTCTGTGATTAGGCTAATTTAATAGGAGAGGTTTAATTATTTGATACCACACAAAAAATAGAATTACCGACTTTTGCATCCTTTCCAAATGTGACATTTCCAAGCAGGTCTGTAATGGCAGTCTCAAAGGACCGGTGCAGTCCCCAGCACAGCCAAAGGACAACCTGTTGCTAAGCAACCAATATAAGAGCACTGCTCAACATTTATTTCATTTGGAAAGGGACATATTCTTTAAGTACTTCATCTTAGCTACTGAGCACAAAGAGTTTTCCAGTTGTTTTTCCAGAGCTGTGCACATGTGTAAAATAGCCAGTTTTCACAAACTAATGTGCAATTTAAAGAAGGTGCCAGAGAAGAGCATGCAAAACTGAAGGTTTGAAAAACTGGCACAAGTATTTTAGCCCTTTCTAACATCAGCGTCCTGAATTTACCTCTTTGTTTCTGTGTTCATCGTACTTGAAAATGGGCTGCCTTGATACCTTGTATGTGGCAGAGCTGTCTGCAGAGTTTACCCATGTTTGTTGATGCAGCCTCTTTTGAAGAGTGCTGTGTCATGGTTTTCCCACTGATACAAGGAAATACTTTCTCCCTGATAAACAAAGGTCAAAACGGGATCCCCACTTTCCAGCCTGAAGGCTCCAAATCTCAGATTCTGTAATTGTTTCAGAAAAGCAGCTAAATAGCTTTGGAAAAGAGTATTTAATGCCCTACATCTAACACCACTTTCATTTTAGTGCTTGTCCCTATAGTGAAATAAAACCCTATAGTTCTGCTAAACTTGTGTCTGCGTATCTGAAATCAGCCCTGGCCTGAATGGTCTCTAGCTAAATTGTCCTGAAAGAGTTGTTCTTCATGTTTCCCAGTCTAAGCCCACACAAATAGATATCAGGTAATGCACCAAAAAAAATAAGGGAAGTTGGTCAAAATCAAGAATACAGTTTGGTTTCAAATGGCCATAATAAATGCATGTTTTATTGCATGTGATCTTAAAGACACATATGCCGTGCATAAGTGTACTGAGGCAGGTAGGGCATGCCATCTTAATGTATGTCCCATCTTAATGTATGGAGGAGGCTACTTTTGGCTGGGAAGAAGTCTGTATGCATTTTAGTTCTCTTTCTAGCAGATATAGCAAGTACATTCTTTGACTGATCTTTGTTCTTTTTTTCTGACCAGCTTTGTGGTCTCATCCAAATGCTCTAGGATGTAAATTATTTGTGGGTAGCCCAAGAATGGGTACAGTTCAGGTCTTATATGGGTCCACAAGTGGTAAAACACAACTTTCTGTTGCCCCAGACATTGTGCATGTAAGAGTTTCCATCTGGTCATGACCCCCTTTGCCTTACAGATAGCACAGGGAATTTAAGCTCAGCTGTGTCTGTGGGGGGCCATTGGACACAGCTGCAGGTTTTCCTGGCTACTGTTGGCAATTCCTGCACCTCTGTGTCACACTCCAGAAATTCACAACCAGGTGGAGACAGATAGCAAGGGCCATGCTAAAAACCATCATGTTGCACTAGGACACAAACTCAGCATAGAGACTGAGAGGCATAAGTCACTCACTGTTATCAGACAGATTGTCCAAAACATCAGTAAAGGTGTCCTGTTTTTCAAACCCACACACTTAAAGTAGGTAGGGTGCCTGGGTAGCTGAAGGTGCTTTTGTTCATAGCCACTGACAGTCTTTCTGCTCATGATCCAATGGAGCATATCAAATATAGACAGATGTCTTACTGTCCCTTTGATCAAATGAGATGGATATAAATTTTGCCTTTGACTGGTATGGTTTCCAAATGATGTATTTTGTTAAATGAAGTGCAGTGTGGGAGTACTGCCCTGTTTGCAAGCTAAGCTGTGTCTTGGGAGCAGCAACTAACAACTACATCTTTTTTTAGAGCTGAGAAAAGTAAAGCACAGTGTTGAAGAAACGCTGCTGATCTCTGTGTGATAGCCTGCAGCTATGGTGACTTAAGAAACTAGGTGTCAGACTATCCAGATACACAAATCTCTTCCTGCCCCTCTCCTTCACTAGTACCTCTGCTTTCTATGTTTAAATAGGGAACTGTCTTCCAGACTTCTCTTTATTGAAAGACTCACCTTAACTCTTTGCCTCGTGTCTATGTATTCACAGGATTCATGACGCAGAGTTCCCACAGGTGAATCAATACTTCTTTCTTATCTCTGCTGTTGTATATGCAGGAACATTGCTTACCAACAGGCTAACACTATAGCGCTAGATCATATAACATAGCTGTCACATTTGGGAGCAAGAGAGCAAATTTGCTACTTAACCTGGCAGCTGGTCATGAAGAGATTGGTTTTGATGTCGAGATGGAAATAATTGCTATTTTCAATCCCATGGTTTTGATCTGTTAAAGTGAATTATTGGCTGTCCTGCTTTATTTAGGGAATACACTCCCAAAGATGCTGATCTCATGTTGCAGAGCAGCACTCCATCAAGCAACCAACCAAACCTGTCACAAGGAGTTGACTTGAAGAATAAGATTAACTGACCAAATCAAAAGCAGACTTGCTTAATGAGTGAACAAGCAGGGAAATACAAGAGTCCAATTGTTGGTTTTTTTATCAAGTCCAAGCAAAATAACGAAGTCAGAAAAAGGATGAAACAAAATGGGCCACCTGTTTTTCAAGTTGCTCGATTTCAAATTGCAAGATTCACAACAGCATTTAGTTTTGAAAAAATCACCATTTTTCACTAGAAACAAATTAATCAAGAAACGGTTAACTAGCTTTTGCAGGAAGACACCATGTGAGTAGCATACATTGAAATAAAACTGTAGAGGAAGTAAATTACAGAGAAGAATACAGTACAAATAAAAAAGGCAAGGGTATCTTGAGGAAAGAAGTGTAATACTAAATTGAGTAAAGGGCAAAACATGAGCTGTAGTTTCACAGAAAATCCAAGCTAGCTCCAGTTAAGCTTAAATTAGGATGCAGGAACTGTTTGCTGTATTAGCTGGTGAACTCCACTAGCATTAATTACTAAGGTAATCTGAGCCATTTTCCTGCCAGATCTTGAGCCAGCTTGAGAGGCTGTAAGCACCAGTATGCAGTAGCATGTGTAAATATCCTAAGTGAACCAAAAATCAGAAAGGGGAAAATAAAGTGCAGAGCATAGATTTGGCTACAATTCAATATTTCTGTGATTTTTTTAATGTAACTTTAAAGAAAATGCAAGGGAAGGAAAAGAGAGTAGATGAGGAGGTATGACTGTCTACCAAGGGTATATTATATGCTCTCTACAAATTATTTCAGAATCTAAGAGGGAGGAAGGAGGAAATTCAAGTCAACATGTTTAATACATTTATTCTAATTCAATTTTATTGAATGATTTTCAACTGTAAACAAGCTTGCATTTTAGATTCTGTGTAAAATAAATCCTTTCATAGTGCCAATATAAACATACATTTTCCCTTTGCCCTCAGTCAGCTGTAGTTTATGCATTAACAGGGACTTTCTGCTAGAAGCCTTTGTTCTTTTAGAGAGCCACTCCTCTGGGATTTAGGTTCCCTGGTTGGCCACTGTACTGAGCTCTCCTGATAAGACAGCAGGTGGATCTGAACAGCAGCCAAAGTTAATAACCTGCTAAACCAGGGACAGGAAGGACAGTAGCAATTACACAGAAAACATTTTCATTGAAAGAGTATTTCTCCTTTGATACTTCAAAAATGAAAATTGATATTCATAGCCACATTCTACCTAAGGAATGGCCTGACCTAAAAAAGGTAATAAAAGTTTGGATATTCAGTGCCTTATGTTATCAGCAACCATTTCTACCAATGTAATTTTTGAAAGAACAATGAATGAAGGGTTCTGTTATAAATATCTCTAGGTTTTTGTCTAATTTGATTTTTTTTTCAGCTTTAAGATATTTGTATTGCATTACTTTGCAAAGCAAGAGTCCCAGTAAGAAAGGGATGGAAAACCAGCCTCTGTTCCCCACTCTTTATTTAGTCTAAAGCAATTCTTACATTTTTGCTTGTTTTTTTGAGAGACCTAAAATTGTCAAATGATGAGGGATAAATTCCACTTTCTTGATAAAACCAGAGCTGTCAGGTTCCCAAATGGTATTCACTTTTGTTTTAAATACGAGAAATAAGCAAATATTAGACAAGATTAATGTTACCCAAGACAAAATTCATTCACGTCTTATAGCCACAGGCATGAAAGTCATTAACTTCAATAGGAGTGGGGTCACTCTAAGTATAGTTAATTGATGATGATGATCATTTTACTAATATCTGTTATTTTTTCAGTTACTGGAAAGAAGTAGCATATTGTATTAAAAATACAAAATCTCAGTTATCAGAACACTGAAGCTATAAGTTAACTTGTCTTAACTTTGAATCTTTGATGGCATTATTATTATTATTCAATGACGTAAATTTATTCTTGTCAGTAATAATTTTCATTAACCTGTGAAAAGTATGTGAGAATGGAAAGTGTCATTTAGGTTTTCATGTAATAAATTTAATCTTTTTCTTATTTCAGATTATCAAAAGCCATGTAGTCATCTCATTCTGAATTAGGTTTTCGAGTTATTGCGTAAATAATTAAAATCACAATTCAGTATAGAGATGTCTGATGACTTTTTGACTCATAAGGGATCACATGTCCAGTGCTACAAAGGGTACTGAAAAAGATCACACAAAACTGTATTTATATATATTTTTATACACACATATGTATAAAATTATTTGCAATTTAAAATTGTGGTCAGATTTCCAGGATAGCTATTTTTTATAACTCTTTAATGTTTCCATTCACGATAAAAAATCAGAGTAGAAAAGAGATGACCTGCATTGTTGCATCTTTCCTTATTGTAATTCTGAGTTGGTTGTAGTTTGAATGAACATTCCCTGTGTCTGACAGTAGTATGGAACCACTTGATTTCATTGTGCCTGTCTTTGACAACAAAAGAATACCAATATTTCAGCCATGCTCTTAGGCATCTGACACACTGAAACTTTGTTTTACACTGTACATTTCTTTCACTTACTTTGAGGTTGATGATGGCAAATTCTCAGGTAAGTGTTTCATACATATTAGCTCTGTGTTTCTCTGATTTTAAGCATGACAGTCCAGTATCAGTTCAGTATTAGCCAGAGAGCAACTGGAAAATGTAAACAGCATATCAGAAAAAAGTAATGAGAAAACCTAGCATTAAGAACTTACATAGTATTATTTCTTCATTAGTAGTGAAAAATAACATCGTTATGCATAAAACCTCCTGGAAAGGAATGTTTGTTTCCTCGTTTACCTAGGAAGTTCTTTTTAAACATGTTTGAACTTCCTATTTGTAATTATAAGAGCTCCTCAATGAAAAACACATATACACTGGGTAATGTAGATGAGGTGACATTTTTTAGAACAATTATGACTGTTTTAAATGGATAGGAGTTTAAATATCGAGACTACAAAGACAGTTTACTCTTGCTTGTTTCAGATTTTTGTTGTCCTTGTTTGTGCAGTATCCTTGTAAAAAAACTTATAAAAGTCCTTCATTCTGATTTTACATGTTTTTAAAAGATCTTTTTTGTCTGTATATACTTTAAAAGGGCAATAAATTCACTGAGATAAAATCACCCCAAGAATCCTTTGATGTTCACGGACGTACATCAAGGCTGAATTCACTACTGTTAGACCCTGTAGGCCAGTATTGCATTTGTTTAAACACTGATAAAGAGGCAAATACAAAATTTTTAATAGTTAATTTCCACCTGCTAGTTTTTGTTTCCTCTCTTCTAAAGACTGAGCAATTGAATGGTTTATTAATGGGCCCAGAATAGAAAACAACTGTCAATTCCCCAGAGTCCTCTGGAAATTCAAGCCATTAACATAGTTCTTTACATCGCATGCATGGAAAACCGATGAGGCAATCCTAACATGCACATATAGTGCTAAACTTTTCTTTCTTTATTCCAGCCTTACAAATACTGAACCTTGAACCTATGACTAGAAAATTGTATTGTCAAGATACTTACTTAAGAGCTTAGGAACCTGTAATAAGTATAAAAATTCATAGAAATAAATGAAATAAGGACTGTCAATACGTCCAACTAATAACTGAGGGGAAGAAAGAGGAAATTAAGTTCAAAGACAGACCAGTGAGTTTCTCTATTGCATAAATGCTCCTTGAGCACCTTTAAGGTACTTGTTTTCTGCACAGCTTACAACTGCAATTAGCATGGAGCTAGTGAAAACTTGAAGTTCTCATTAGATGCCAGTCACAAAATTTCCCCTAAATTTAAATATTATATATAAAAAACCCTATAAATTTATACATTTAAATAAAAAACACATAGTTACATAGCTAAACATAGCTAAATAAAACATACATAACCTCAGTCATTAGCAACTCTGATTGGCTGAAGTCAGGAGGCTTGGCTCTCCACGCCTGCTTTAAGAAAGCTCACAGTGGCATTAAGTAATAATTTGTTATCACAGGAGATTCAGGACTGTATTCAAATTCTTTACACTTCAGTGAAAGAAATGCCTGCTTTTACCCAGTTTCCCTTGAAATGTTTCTTTACAGAAAAATGGGAATTCTGAGCATTGTTTTCAGTCTATTATGATATTTCAAGAATTCATTTATTTCTAATCTGATGATTTATGAAAGTAAAAGGAAATCAGCATCTTTTGTAGGTTTTGGATTTTTTGCATAAACAATTTTTAATCTCTCTGGAAGAATCAATGAGCATCTAAGCTTCTCCTTTTTAGCTTCTCTTGGCTGTTTAAATATTAATAGACAAGAGACTGACCTTCAGTCCTGCTGCTGAATCATGGAAGCTGAAAAGGGGAATCAATACATCTTTGTGCTAATGATTAACTGATCACGGATCGGAAATTTTCATATTGCCAAGTGCTTGATTTCATTTTTTCTGGGTTAAAATAATTTCAGTTAGAACCTCAATATTGTAAGCAACTTTAAGCACTTTGAAATCATTTGTAGGACTTAAATATGTTGTTGAACTGGGAGGTAAAAGTTCAGATCTGCAAGCACCGTTAGGCCAGTCCAGTTAAACTTCAGCACTTCTGCTGAAGTTAATGGGGGTACTCATAGGCTCAAAGCTGAGCATATGCATAAGTGTTTCTCCTGAATGAGTTGCTGCTGGATTGTAAGAACTGAGATTTTTATTATTATTGCAGAGTGCTAACTAGCACTGGCTTTTTTCTTCTTTCTTTCACAGAGTTACGGTTATGGTGGATGGGTACAGCTGGATCATCACTGCAAGGTTTGGGCTGTTTGGTGCTCTAAGCTGATCTTGTGTTGTCATCAGGAATACAAACTCACAGCAAATCTATTAAAAAGCAAAGTGGCAATAAGATTGGTTATGTCTTTGATACAGATAGCTCTAGAGGTCTGTCTTCTCTGAAGTAATATCACTCCAAGTCCTAATATACCTCAGTAGAACTTTTTGCTTGAGAGATGAAACTCACATTCTCTTGTTTGAACCAGTATCCATTTTTCATCATCATCTCATTTTATCGCTGGGAATGGATAGCTCTAAGGAATTCTTTTCAATAAGATAGGTCAACCAAAAGCAGATTACATGTAGATTTTTTTTAGTTAAATGCAGTCATCTGTATGAGAAGCATAACCCAAAGGAACTGGTATTTCAATAAAAGTTACAGAACTCAGATGTGAAAATGTCTTCACATCTGAGTGAATGGAAAAGAGTAATTTCTGTAACTTCATGACAAGGAGAACAAGTAGCAGGACAGTAACGATGATCCATAGATTTTGGGACCATTTTGTAGAAAAGTAGGAGCCTGAGATTTATTGGCAAGTAAAAGGCAGACTGGGTCTGATTTTATTTCACCTTTTTATCACCATCCACTCTATTAACTTTACAAAGGCACTTCTGGGCTGCATTAGTACAACTGGAACAACATGTCTCCAGGTGCCATGAGTTTATGCTAACATTCAGAATACATCTTGCTGGTACTGAAGTTAGAAGAATACATGTATTTAGTCTGATGGGGACAGAACTGGTTTCTTAAAGGCTTGATTCTGATGTCACTCAGAGTAGAGCAAATCAGCAGTAATTTCAGTGACTTTCATAGTGACACAAAAATGTAAAACTTGAAAGTAAGATCAAAATGTTGCAGTTTATCTTTTGATAGGAGCAGTAAAAAATTACCAGTATTAGTGCTTTTTTTACAGAAGGGCACAAGGACCTAAGAGAGGTAAGGCTGATACGGCAAAATAATTGCCTTTTTGTACATTACTATGTAGGTTAACTGTACCACCTAGTTTTAAAGATGTTACCTCTGTTACCATATAATAACTTTGGCAGTCAGATATCCCTGTCTATCTGAAACACTGTCACAGGAAGCCAGCTTCTTCCTGTGATCTGTCAGCTTCCCACTCCTAGGAATCTCTTGGATGCAAATGGCTTTGACCTCTGGAAGGAGGGAGATTAGAAAGATGGCATTAAAAAGAGGTCTCAGAAGACCTCAGTTCACCTTCCACTTCACTTCATATGTACCTGTCCTAAGTTGAAAAACTTCATCTGTAATTGCCTACCACAGGAATGTTGTGAGTTGTACAGATACGGAAGGGATAAAAGCAATGGAAGGTATTAGCCAGATAATTAAGGAAAAAATACAGAGACAATGGAGGTTGGGTAGATAAGAGCAAAAAGAACAATTTGGATATAGTAAGCTGGAAGACAAAACATGCAAAGTTAAGAGTATGAATAGCTCAACAGAGAGTGTCAGCACATAACGCACCTAAAGCATGTGAAGAGTGCAAATAACTGGCTAAACCCAGCTATGTTATATAACGGCAGGCTGTATGCACAGTGTTTTACAAGGGTTAATCTGTCTCCATCTTCTGAAATTCAGACATGATCTCAATATAGGAATTCTGTACTGAGAACTAGAGGGATAAGTGCTAGAAAGATTTAGTAGTTGACATTTTCAGGGTGACAGTGCCTCTCCCTGTTTGGGGTAACCTTATAAAGAAAATAGTACCCAATCTTCTCATTGTTTCTTTTTGTGACTTGGCTAATTCATTCATTCTCTGTAGAGATTCAACTTTTGTTGTGTTTAGAGAAACAAGACTTGCATCTTCCAGGTAACCAAGGTATTTAAATATATAGTTCTTGTTAATTTCAGTGGAACTAGATGTTCCCTCATCCCCTTGTCATTTTGCAAAATCATATTTCTTTGTGATTCTAGATATGCATATCGTAACTGAAAAAAGCTGATAAAATGGATACAACACAGTGTCTATTTATTGCAACCTAAGCATATACACACTGTTGTCATTCTATAACTGCAAGGCTATGCTGTCAGATACCTAACAACCCTTTATGAAAAAGGACCACAGAATATGAAGGTTGGGACCAAGAATGAGGAGCAAACAAATATTATGCTGAAATTTCAGATCTGAGTCTAAGCAGGCATAGGAGGAGAGAACAAGCCACCTGCTGAATGAATGTGTGGATGGCACAGCTTCTGAGATACATGGTAGGTGCAGGAAGGGGAGAATTGTTGGAGACATTTTTAGCAGCTTAGCTGTTTGTTACAGGTCTGATGCTACAATTCCCTGCTAAAAATAGTTTGCAAAGGAACGTTGTGGCAAGTCAATAATAGCCTTACACACTCTGCAGAGAATTCTGTCTAGCCTACTTCTGTCTCAAAATGTTGCATGAAAAAAGTGCATGGCAAAATAAAATCCCGTTCAGATATGTAGAGCTGGGGATGTTAACTCTCAAGATAAAAAAAAAAAAAGGAAAAGCTTTTCGTATCATTCTGTGAAGAAGCATCAGGGTCAAACTGGAAGAAAATAATTACATGCATTTTTAAAGAAGCGCAATTTAGGATTGTGACTGCGTGCTTCAGTGATGGGATAATTTTAAATGTAGTTTGCTGAACCAAATCAGCCTGCTGCGCTTAATTCTTAAATATCTTTCTCTTAATTTCCACATAAATTAATTAAAGCCTTAAATATCAAATAATGTTTAGGATGGAATGGAATGACAGAATATATGATAGAACTCTTCAGCTCTGCCCTTGAAAAATTGTGTTAACCTTGCAAAAAAGATCTCTTATCTTTTATGAGATTTTCAGCACTGCATCTGTTGCTTTGGAATGTGAAAAAATTTCTTCCTGATCCTTGTTTCATTCTTACTACTGCAAAAAACTCTGAGAATTGTTTCCCACTTGAGGTGTCTGAGTAATTTCTCATTTTAAAAATATCAGGTGCAGATTAGTGGCAGTGTCTAGAAACTATAGCAATATGACTCATTTGCCAGTCACGGTGTTGCTGGACCAGATCTTTCCATCCTTACACACACGAGCATGAATCTATTCAAATGATCGTGTTTTGCTTTCCTGCATAATCAAGTTTGTTGTTGCCAGTGTACAATGATGTAAGCTTAGCCTTGACCTGTCGCATGTTCACAAAGAATTGGTTAACGCAAATGAAAATAGCAAAGTGTTCAACTAATTCTTCAATGAGAACAGTACATGGCTTATTAGAAACCTTTCCTATATTGCAAACTCTGTTGCAGCATTCAGAGAACAGCTATTTACCTCAGCATTTAGGTATAAGCACTGTCAAAGCTGCTAGTAAAATTACAATCCATCTAACATTGTTTTCAGTATTAGCAGAAGAAAATATATATGAGCAGGTCAGCTGCTGTGCCTTAGCTGTGTCTGAGGAAAGAATTAGAAGTCACCTGTGTTCACAGAAATACTCCCAGTGGTAATCCAGTAAAGGCCACATGATCTATTCATATGTGATGTAATGCTTAGTTCTACTCTGTCTTCTTCTCTACTCACACCCCAAATATCTTTCTGTTTATTAGGCAATCTGCAGCAATGCAGTGATCTTTTTTTAATGTATTGGAGTGTATGGCTAGAGTAAACCTTTCTGTCAGGTCGGAAAACCAATTTTACAAGAAGCTGAAGTATTTTACCAGAAGGTCAAGACTATGTAGTTGTTATTACTGACTGTAATATTTCAAGTAATTTTCACAAGCTGTGATACAGCTAACAAGTAACTTGACAGTTTGCTAAGGCAGCACAGTTAGATTTGTTGCAGAGAGCTTTAAAATATTCATTAGGGCAGTATATTTGTGAATGATGTATGAAGTTAATAACAAATTCAAGGTTAAGAACAGTCTGACTTCTCAGAAGGAGGGGACAGAAACCCAGCTCTGTGAGACGTAGTGGAATTTTATTAGTTATTTCTGGTTTAGCACACTGGTAGAGAATATTCTGATTTAACAGGGTTTTTATTTAGAAAAATAGACAGGATCCTAAATAAATGAATTTTGTGAGGAAAAATAAAGTGGCCTTTGGAGAGAGAGAATTCCTTTTCCAGAAGGGTCAGAAGACTGCCCTGCACTTAGCTTCTGTTTACTGTGAAGGTGAAGGAATAGCTGCTGTGTTTTCTCATGTGGTTTTCAATTTTCAACTGCAGATGCAGTGTGTTCTCTGTCCCATACATCTGCTGTATGACTGCGCTTACCCATCCCAAATACACAGGGTCACGTGAATCTTCTGACTTTCACCCGCTTCCATTTATCCCTGTAGTAGCTTCAAGCAACCAAGAAATAGTCAGACCTTGCAAGTATTGGTGAACTGTATCTCCTCAATTTGTGCAAGCGTAAGCCAACAGAAAGACTGTTTTGGCTGTCTTTACAAGTACATAGAAGCATGTGGATATGTACAACTGTAACAGACAATTTACTTTGTTTAATGTGACAATGCTGTGCCTACTCAACCTCTTTGGACGATTGACAGATCAACCAAAAATTAAGCTTAAAAAGGAAGTTTCCATGTTCATGGTTAAAGGAACAGTATTAAATTTCATGACCTTGATAATATTTTGAACTTTATAAGTTTGGGAATTGGTGGCATATGGGGAAGGTATTACACTAATTCAGGTAATGGTTTTATACTGCGTTTAGGTTTTGTTTGGGATTATTTTTCCCAAATACAAATTCTTCAATAATTCTTTTTTTCCCCAAGGAGAAAATGTAATCTGAAGACAACATAATAGGTCTGCTTTTGACTCAGTATCACCGGTGATATGAAACAACTGGACTGAAATTAACAGAGTTGCACAATTCTGTAGTTAGTGGAATCATTGTGATGCTATTGACTTCAAAAGAACACACACATACCCAAGGGGAAAATTTACCACAGATTTAATTAGAGCATTGTTTTGAGGTCAAAATTTGGTTTGAGGATAAACTTGGATTAAGGTACCTGCTATCTTTTCCAAACAAATGTAGAGTAATATACATTACAAAAGAAAGGGGATTTTTTTATTATGAAGAGTTCGTGCCACCTGAACTATAAATCACTGTTTTATTAAAGACTATTTAAAAATAGTCTTTGATTAAAAATACCTACTGAATAAAAATAAAAGAACAAAATTCTGTCACTGAATTTCTGTAGGGACCACAATATACTCAAGCGACTATAAATTAGCATGTACTACTTTGTCACATTTATAATATATGAAAATGTCATTTCACAGGGACAGGCAAAGATGATGAAGGATGGAAAGGTTTTTAGAGTTATTCAAGAGAACTGCTGGGATCCAGAAGTACGGATTAAAGAGATGGACCTATCAGGTACCTCCATAAAGGAATTGAAATCATTGTGTCTCATTTAGAATAACAGCAATGTCTCTGTTATTGCATCTAAAAGTGCTCAATAACAATATCAAAATTAAAAGGTTTAGCATACTGATTCATTAGCTTAAAACTGTTGAAAGTCAGTGAAAATTGCTATGCTTTATATTCAGACTCAAATGGGACATGTTCCCATAGTTTACCTCATTTTCAGTAGCAATTTGTTCTCAACATGGGCTCACTGATTTTAGTTGGATTGTTCATACAGTAAGGAACTAGTTGACATAAGTAAGGATGACTGACTATGGACTTGAAAAGGCAAAATACATTCCAGCTATAAAAGTGATTTATGTAAAAGAGGAAGCCCTTTCATTTTTGTTCCAAACGTTAAAAAGATTCTGCTTATTCATAGGATTTTTTGTATGTTTGTTTCCTTTTCTAGTATTTTTTTCTGTTTACACGTTGCAACTTCATTCTGTATTTTTGCTAGAAGAATCTGAGCCTAGAGAACTGGTACAATTACTTTCTCAGAAAAGAGAGCTTTCCTGATTTAGAAAGAAACTTAACCAGATGCCAAATTTGCAAATTTATTTTCCATCAAGTTACTTACATGCCACTAAGTAAGGTTTGTAAGGTGGGAGACAGAGAATGGGAGAAGGAACTTTTAGTCTGATCAATTACTGTTGTTAGTTCTTATTAGCACTATAATTCCAAATTACTTTTGTGAGAGAAATGTTATGTTACTAAAGATTATTTTTTCTTAGATTGAGGCCTGAATAATTCCCTACATCAGTTTCTCAGTAGACACAACTTGAATATCTTCTCCAACTTTTTGTAAGGTATAAACATCTGAATTACTTCAAAGAGCGGATATTTTATAAGTAGCATCTTTATGATTATTGTTTCCTTCTCTCACGGGATAGCATGTTAGGAGATACTTTGGGTCATTCTCCTTATGGAGGTTTACTGCAACACATAACATAGGCCAGTTTAGGAACTCAAGGGCTGGTGGGCAATTTATGTAAACACAACTTAGATAATTTTCAACTCCCTCATTTTTACCCTGGAAAAGCAGTATTTCAAACTCCAACCATTAGACTATTAATGGGAATGCTAGAATGTCTTTGCAACCTCCCTGAAATGTGCTGCCTTAACTAGACTGTAATTATTCCCTGAATTAGCTCAGGGATATGGGGGATTTCCATATCATTCAACCACAGTGTGGATCATAAATAACCTTTGGGCATCTTTCCCTTTCAAATATTTCCCCCAACACTAATGGCAAGTTTCTATAAAACAATTCTGCCCCATCTATTTGCTGTAGGCCAAGAGAAAACACAGGAGCAATTTTTTTCAAATTTTTGCAACAGCTCTCCAGAAAAGATAATGTATCATAAAGCCAACACCACAATATTTCTCCAAAAACTAAACAGCGCTCACTTGGTTAAAAAAAAAAAAAATCTAAAACTGTGTGTTATAGCACCATCTGGTGACTTGTGCCATAAAAATGTCCCCTTTTATTACAGCACTCCAGAGATACAGGCATCAGCCAATTAAGTGTAAAGAAAAAAAAGGTCTTAGTGTTTTTCATTCTTACTGTTCACCTAATGATAAAGACTATGGGCCACATTTACTCTTTTTCAGTTTACGAATCTGTAGCTACTTAGTTCAAAGACCGTTTTCTGTAACACAGGCCAAGATAGATTATACCAAAAAATTTAACCTCCAAACATGGCATAATTTTGGAACAAAGATGCAAGGAGTCTCTCAGCTGAACAAAACTAGTATCAGTCACTGTCAGGTATTATTAACTCAGAGAGATAACTTACAGTTTGGTTGCTAAAAGGCTTTGTTTGTGCAATGCCCAAGAAATCCTGCAGGTAAAAAGAAATGGTAGCCAATGTACCAAAGAGACTAAATTAGTTCTTATAATCATATGTCCTAGGTCTATTTGGTATACAAACTTGTGTCTTGATCCACTCAATAAAACAAGCTATCAAGGTAATTCAATAAAACAAGCTGTAAAGGTAATTAACATCACAGTTCTCTGATACAAATCATCAAAATTTTGTTGGAGAAAATCTTTCAGTTAATCCCAACTGCCTTTTCTTATTATTTTCTCCTTTGTAAAACCCTCTGAAGAGGGTCTAAAGTAGAGGTTTTTCTGTGCTGATTCTTTGTCTTCCTAAAGCTAGTGTCTAGGAATGTTCAGCTTTAAGATTTATGTTAAATTTGCTCGGAAGTGTAAAAATGGATTGAAACCACATACAATGCTTATTGTGGAAAACATGGTGAATGTTCTCAAACATACTAATCAAGTGTCCAGTAGCATATTGGTGGATAATACAACTTAGGCTGTACTTGGGAATATATGTAATTTTGTAGACCTAATCCTTAACCCCAAACCATTGCTGCTGTACATAATATTAATCAGATCTTGTAAGAGAGGTGCCTGAGTCAGCTTCCCCTCTTGTTTCCTACTTAAAATACTGAGAAGGAGGATAAATCATTCTGTTAAATATTCGAGTGCTTTGGCAAGGTCATTGTCTTAGAAGAAATTCTCCTAGGGTTTTTTCTGCCATCTTTTGCATTAGTAGTTTCATTACTAACAATCAAGTTGAATTTTTTAAAGCATGACAAAATGCATGCATAAATATTACAATCAGACCTAAAATTAAAAAAAAAAACCAACAGTTTTGCATGTAACTATTTAGTGAAATCCTAATTATTGTTTATTGTTTCTTCTGTTGTTAATCTGCTAGGTTTGTTGTGTTCATTCCTGTAGCCTGTCACACACAAAGTTATGGTATAGATTTGTGTTTGAACAGAAACCAAACAACATAGACTTAATTCTCTTTACCGCTAACATCAAAACTATTTCTAAAAAAAGACAGGTTTTCTTATACTTACAACCTAAGTAGTCCAGACACAGGATGAATGAAACCTAACACAATATAGCTTTGGGGAACACTTAGGAAAACATTGTTTAACAACCATTGTTAACATAATGTTGTTTATCTTTGAGCTAATTTATATATTTATTTATCAAGTATATATGATAAACATGACCCCAAAGTAAACTTAAGATACTGTATTCTGTTGGTTTAATGTCACATTCGTTTATATAAGAGTAACGCTAAATTGCTATTTTAATTAATTGTACACCTGCATACCTAATACTTCTAAAATCAAAATACTTCATTTCACAAATAAACTAGTATGTGTATGAAAGTGTTATTTTTCTTTCTACTTAGCAAGAATATTCCAATCCTAATGAACTGATACACTACAAGATTTATTACCATGATCCTTAATTAGAAAAAAAATTCTGTCCATACCACACTTAAATCAGTCTTTCTTACCATTAAAGCTTTTACCTTCTACCTTTCAAACCAAAATTATTTCTTATTTTTAACATTTTACCAAAAAATAGGAAACATTAATAACTGCTTTTTCTTACTCAGGAGTCACAGTCCAAGTCCTTTCCACAGTCCCTGTAATGTTCAGCTACTGGGTAGGTTTCTACTAGCATATTTTGTGTTTCATATGTTACAAAATTTTTTAAAAATAAATGCATCCTCCTATAAATTAGGTGATTGAAGTAGTCACTAGAGCACTGAAGTAAGTGGGGAATTGTTCTGCTGTGAAAAACAAAAGACAACAAAATAGTCCAGGTATCAGAAGAGCCAGCAGGGTGTCCAGGCAAAGCTCCACTCTGGAGTACACCCAGTAAGAGAGAATGAGACAACAACAGAATGTCTTCTGGGGACTTTATGGGGGGTAGCTGAAAATGGGGAGAAAAGATTTTACATAGCATGAATCCATGGTTAGCAGGTAGACATATATGTACCGATTCCATGAAAGCTAGACATCAATCAGTATTTTCTCATGAAAAAAGTAAGTAAAAGATATATTTGTGGTCTTGTCCCCCTTTCTTCTAAATATGGGGTGGGACTCATTGACCTAGAATGCTTTGAATCTTATAATTCAGTAGCAAATTTAAATTAAGGTGTTCCCTGCATGGTGATCGTGAATGCATCAAAGAAGTAAAAACAGTCTGAGAAGATAAATCATAGCAAAATTATGTTCTAAATACATTCTCACTTTGACTATTTAGCTATGTGTACAAGTCAAGCTGTCACATGTGAACAGATGTGCTACATTAAAAATCATCGTGTTAAGCCCACATATAAGTAGTACCACTGATCTTCAGAATTTCTTGTTGGGTGACATATCTTTAAAATTTTATTCTGGTATTTATGGGAATATTTTCCATTAAATATGTATTAGGGGGAAAAACGGGAAACTGATTGTATGAATATTGCAGTTCCCTTATTAGAATTATGACTGTTCTCTCCTTCTAAATGTTAGAGAGGTTTGCTCAAGTTTTCTCTGTAGAATTCTCATGCTCCAGCATCTCACATTTCTTATTTTTATCTCTTCAACTCCAATAATAGAACAGTAAATATTCATTGCTATATTTAAAAATTATATGCTGAGGTTTTTGCATTGGGATAAACAAAAACAGAGGATGGGTATACACAAAAGACCAGATACTTAAGTGCATCAGTAACCTGGGCTTTATTACACTCATCCTGAGCAGTAAAGGCAACAGCAGTTGATAAAACATTCAAGACAAGAAGCAGAACTGCACCCTGAGGTTTTAAAGCGAGGCAGAATTTAGCCATACTGGTTTCTAGCTATTCAGAACTATAAAGTAAATTTTAGGTTCAAACCCTGTCTCTGAATTATTTGCAGTGACATTTATCCAATATCTTCCAAAGGTGATAACATTTGAGAACTATATTTTAATGTACTATTCTGCTTAATATCTTACCAGGCCAAACCTCAGGATACTTTAGATCTAGCCCAGATATTAAATAATGACTTAGCTGCTACTGTAAAAAAGTACCCCAAGAGGTTTATCGGCTTGGGTACGTTACCTTTGCAAGCTCCAGACCTGGCTGTGAAGGAAATGCACCGCTGCGTGAATGAACTTGGATTTCCTGGAGTACAAATAGGATCTCATGTCAATGAATGGGACCTGAATGCACCAGAACTGTATGATATTTATGCTGTGAGTACATGTTTCTTTCCTTATTTTGGGGAATTCTGTGATATGGAATTCCATCTAAAAAATCTTGGGGCACATTCAGTCATTAACTAAATTTATAGATACATTAAAACAATTGAGCCTTCTAATCTGCTTAGTGATCAGAGAGATTCAACTTTAATTATATAATTTTTTATAGGATATAGTGACAATAATACAATATAAAACATTCTGAAACATACTTTATAATAATGAATAACAAAATCTTTTTATGATATGAGTTCTCACTGTAGAGTTGTCTTCTTGGTTTGTGAGGATAAGTGCAGTATCAAATAAAGCATTTCTGCAACTCCCTGAGATGTTCAGAGATACCTATAGAGCCAAAGTACCATACAGAATTATGCAAATAGGACCAAAAGTTCCAAACTGAATGTATTGATTATAAAATGAATTTATAGATTGCATTTCTTAAATAGCCTGAGGTCCAGATGACGATGGTTATTTGTCTAAATTATGGAGTTTAATCAATGTACATTCTGTATCTTTTCCACAGGTTGTTATAGCTGTCAGCTTGAAATTGATCAACAGAGGTTATTTTTCAGAATGCTCAGTTTATTCAAGAATCCTGTTAGTGCAGCATCTGGACTATTTGTTTTTTATGGTCATGCACAGTTATCAACTCCCACTCTTGGAGATGCAAACATTCACAGAATCACAGCATGGCTGAGGTTGGAAGGGACCTCTGGAGGTCATCTGGTCCAACCCCCCTGCTTAAGTACAGCCACCTAGAGTCAGCTGCCCAGGACCATGCCCAGATGGCTGTTGAGTATCTCCAAAGATGGAGACTTCACAACCTCTTTGGGCAACCTGTGCCAGGGCTCAGTCACTCTCACAGTAAAAAAGTGTTTCCTGATGTTCAGAGGGAACTTCCTGTGTTTCAGTTTGTGCCCGTTGCCTCTGGTCCTGTCACAGGGCACCACAGAAAGGAGCCTGGCTCCATCTTCTTTACACCCTCCCTTCAGGCATTTATATACATTGATGAGATCCCTGCTGAACCTTCTCTTTTCGGGGCTAAACAGTCCCAGCTCTCTCAGTGTTTCCTTATAGGAGAGATGCTCCAGTCCCTTCATCATCTTTGGACTCTCTCCAGTAGCTCCATGTCTCTCTTGTACTGAGATCTCTCTCTTGTACTGAGATCTCTCTCTTGTACTGGGATTTCTCTCATATTGTAGATTCTTCAGCTTATGTTTAACACATGTAGGAAGTAACCTCTATCACTTTTAGAAATATCCCTGGATAATAAAAATTGTGAAATTAAGCTATATTTAATAATGAACTTTATCAATCTACCAAGCGAGTTATTGAATTGCTATTTTTAGTTTACAAATGTAGATGGCAATTACTCCCTACAATCCAAAAGTTGCAGCTTTATTTATGCATGTATGGGTAAATAAACCCAAATTTTTCAAATGTATGATAATCTCCTTAGTAACAAGAGGAGGTCCAGAAATAATCTCACAAAACGAAGCTGTTAAATCCTGGTTAAGCATATGAATGACTCTGATGACTATATATTTAAATTTAAGCACATAGTTAAATTACTCAGTCAGAATCAGCATCCTATATTGTTCTTCTGTTTTCCTTTCCAAAGATGTCAGTAGTTGTGGAAAAATTAATATACTTGAGTGGAGATGGATTATTGATCAGAATACAGCTTGATTTTGAACTCTTAGGATGGATTAGGAATAGTTTTAACTTTTTTTTAAGCCAGGCAGAGGGCCAAAGGGGTATAAATGTAGTGCAACAGCAATAAAAATTCCTGAATGCAGCTGAACAATTCTGCAAAATCATCCTAAAATGGCTCTATAAAACATTATGAGAATTCTTCCTCGTATGTATAATGAAACCAAAAGAATGCTAGTTTGCACCAAGTTTTATACTGCAGGATGGCTGACAAACATAGCTAAAAATGCATTTTTTACCACATTAATCTGAGGAACACTTCGCTTACTAAAAAGATATTATCATCAGTGTTTCCAATCCTGTAGTCTTAAAAATAACTTTGAAACTGAGTGAGGACTTAAGGATATGGCCCAGAGGAGTAAATATAACCAACTGTTGCTTATAGTTCTTACTTCTGGGTCTATTTTCATTACTAGTACTAACGCTCAGTACGATTTTGCAGGTAATCTTTAAAGCATGGCTAAGAATTAAGATGCATTTTGGTATGATTAGCCAAGATTCAGATTTTTCCTTTTTGCTGCAGGCTGCTGAACAATTAAATTGCTGTCTCTTTGTGCATCCCTGGGACATGCAGATAGATGGAAGGATGTCCAAATATTGGTTTCCCTGGCTAATAGGTGGGTGTATATTTACTTTGCTTAATCTACATTTATGAACTATCATTGGATTATGCCCAGAAGATTGTTGCAAAGGTACTAGTACAGAGAAAAGCTACATGGTTTTTCTGTCAATCTTTTTTTTAAAAATAAGTACTATGATTCAATCTGTTGTGTAAATTCAGCAGTCATTTGTTTTTAAGCTTGTTTAGTTTGTCTAACTTTTAAATACCTAGAATTAAAATTATTTAGACTAGCAACAGAATCTAGTATTTTCTTTTATCCTAAATACAAAGAACAGATGACTAGGGAAAAGTGAATTGTCTCTGAAATGAACTCCACAAAAACAACATGAGTAGGCAAAACTAAACATTACTTCCTAGACTTTCTTGAATTATGTCCTAGAAATAGGTTGATCAGAGAGGAAATAAATTTAAGTTCACATCAACTATAGCTGAAACAACACGTACTTTGAAAGCTCCCCATAGATGTAGGAAGTTAACTAGTTTCTGGTTTTTCCCCATCTGCTAGGTAAATCAGAACAATATTGAATAACAGGAGGTAGGTTATACTGCTACCTAAAATTTTTAGACCTGATTCCACCCTCATGTATTCTGTTTCACATTGTTTTGTTTTGCATGGTTTTGCACTGCCTCCAATAGAGGTGTTCTGAAAAACACACACAATATACATATAATATACATTCTGCAATATACACTGGAAAATTGTAGTGTTCCAATCACCAGTTTATTATCTTAAAACGATATCAATTCATCTTAATGAGAGCACGCTCAACAACACAGATTTAAAAAGAAACTAAAATTACTGCATTTACTTAACAAAGTTTCCCACTAAGCCTGGTAAGTCTTTGCATCTTAGCGTATGGTAAAACATTAATGAAAGACAACCTTTTGAGCTGGATAGGTATTGTTTCCCCCATAGATGAGGAGAACTCGGTTCCTAATTTCAAGATGGGTGTCTGAAGTTACGTGCCTAAATGGCATGATACTCTAAATATGTTAGGTGTGCTCAGAAACTGAGGCCTGATGTAGGAACCTAAATTGCTGTTATGTTCCTAACACTGGGCATTCAAGTTACCCAGTGGCAAAGAGAGAGATAGGTTATTTCTAAACTGCAGGAACTAGCGCCAAGTCATAAATAAACCCCAAATCTGTGTTGGAATATCCACCAACATATCTGCCCCACTTTCCACACAAAAGAAACCCAGAAGCACAGGTGAGAAGAGAACCTGGCATATTCCAGACTTGTCTTTGAGCTAGGATAACTGGGGAATCAAGCCTGTACTGAGCAGTTCAGGACATACTCAACCTGCCTGTCAGCTGTCCTAGTAGCGTAGGATAAAAACTGAGCTTAGAATTCAGAAGATCTTAGCTTCCAGTCCTGCGTCCTCATCTCAGTTAATGTTCAGCTCCATGTTCCTCTAATAGAAATAACGCGTAACCTTTGGCACCTGCTCTGTAACTATTATTTTTTCAGTAGGCTCAAGGCTAATTAAAGAAAATTAAGATAACGTTTAAAACTCAAATAGGAAAATAAAAAATAAAACTCTCATACAATAAAGCTTTTTTTGTTCTTAGGCATGCCAGCAGAAACAACCATAGCCATTTGCTCCATGATTATGGGAGGAATTTTTGAAAAATTTCCGAAGCTGAAAGTTTGCTTTGCACATGGAGGTAAGTAATATACCATGTGAAACACCTGTTCTTTAGTTGAGCACAGTACAATGGAATTTTCTGGTGTGCCAGCTAATAGGGTTTCCACTTAAAGCCTGCCACCAGCTGAGTACCATTACCCCAAAGAAGATAATCTGCCAGATCGGCTGCTCATATGAACACTCTGTAGCCTGTTTCAGCCAGTGTTTGAACTGTTACAGTAGCCTTTAAGGAAAATGAGGAGGAAGGGGAGACAGGAGATGTTTTCAAGAAAGGGACAAGGAAGCAGCAGGAGGAATTTGGGCATCACAGTAGTGAAGAGGTAGGGAAAATGGAGAAAGAAGCTAATGAAGTGGAAGGATTAAAAAATTGCTGGTGCAGAGCACTTTCTTTCTAAATAGCTGACAGTAAAACTTAGGTTTCTCTGTTGATAACGTGGCTTTTTTTCCTCCTGCATATTTTCAGCTTCTGTTACTAAAAATTTCTTCTTGCAGGTGGAGCTTTTCCATACACAGTGGGGCGAATCTCCCATGGATTCAACATGCGCCCTGATTTGTGTGCAGTGGATAATAAGGTGGATCCAAGGAAATACCTTGGTTCATTTTACACAGACTCTCTTGTCCATGACCGTAGTGCACTAAGGCTGCTAACAAGTGTAATAGGAGAGGTGAGTTTTAATGCTTCCAGAAGCAGGTGAGTCATTCTTTATTTAATTCTCTATGAAATAGCAAAAGGAGAAGAGAAGAAGAAAGCAGGATGAAGACAGAATATTCACCCAGTAAAATCAGAACCTGAGCTATTATAAACTGACATGCTTCTGCCATGTTGATAATGTTTCTACTATATGGAGTTATTGAAATGGTGGTTTTAATCCAAGAAATCATGCACTGTGAACCTTAGTTCAGTGAGGCTAGTTCCTTGTGTAAGGTTGTTCAGGATGGGACTGCAAGCAAAGACTGCTTCATTTGGAGGCTTGTTTTCAAATGGCTTAATTTTCAAATCCAGGTGTATACTTGAAGAAATCAAATTGTATTTCCACTTGGGAAGTTATAGGCAGAAAAAAGTCAATAATAAAGAATGTTTTTGTGGGGATCCTGGAGAGCATATTAAACATGATGGGTTTACAAAAATCTTTTAGTTGTTAGAGTAGAGAGTAAAGAAATCTTTGTAATTTAGCAACCTGTTTAAATCAGGTACAGCATAGGAAAGAAAAATCAAAAAACATTCAAATAATTCCTTCTTATCAGTAAATGCTTAGGAAGGGGTTGAAGATGGCATCACTCATGCCAACTTCTAATGGATCGCTACAAATCAAGAGACCTGTACTTGTGTTCTGATCTCTGGAACTCAGGGAATTTCTGCAGCTAGCAGGCAGATACCTACTAGATGTCAAAAACAGAAATGCAAACTCTGACGGTGATTTGCTTGTCTCAACAACTGTATTCCTGTTTCCTGTACATTAGTTTCTAGGCTCACGTAGCACTTTCTCACATATGGGGCTGTTGCTGTCATCAGGGCCTCTTGAATGACTAAAGTTCACAAAGACAGCTTAGCCAAATGTTTTCTTTCTCTCTACAGAAAAGATACCGTTGATTTCCCGTTTTCATCTCTAACAGTCTGAACAGGTTACTGCAATAAATCGGTACTAGACCTGGTACAGAAGTGACTTGCCTAGGCCAGACAAAAATAATAATGCAGAACTATTGATTTCTTTATTGTGGTACTCTGAGGTCTCAATCCTTTGAAATACATGGGTTTTCAGTCTGTGCTGCACAGGAAATCTGTAGCTTTGAGACTGGACTTCTGCCTGCAGCTCCCCTACGGTACTTGTGCCTGTTAGGAAAACTTTGCATTTGAAGATTCATGAAAATTTCAACAATGTGACAGCACAACTACAGCTTGAAACAATACTATAGAAAGTTTTTGTAAAGTGTGTATGTATGTACACATACAATAACACTACAGCTCTAAGGAGAGGAGAGAGAATACCTCTTTCTTAAATCCACCATGAACCAAAAATAGATTTATGGCAGGAGCCCCATACAATGTGCGAAGAAACTACCATGCAGCCTAGTTCTGTTAGAAACAAGGTAAAACTCAGGTCAGTTTACTTGTCAAAAGATCTGCTAATAAGCTGTTAGTATTGGAAAGTTCTTATAACGTCAGTGGGTGTTAACTTGGGTGGCTTTGCTAAGTTCTTTCCGTACATATAGAGATGTTATAGCATTTTTTTTTGGCAGTGCTAGTCCTAGTGAACACTGATGGAGAGACCTCTGTGTCAGGGATGACGTTTTAGGCACCAGATAGGTTACTAACAAAATACTAGGGGTCCAGCCCAATATTGATTTCTTTTAATTTCTGTTACCAACCTCTAAATGGTGAATATATCATGGTCAACAGCCCAGGACTTTTTACTATGCGTTACCTTTTGAATCTAACTGTAGCTTAGAGTAATCAAGTGGCTTTAAGTGGTTTTTACAATAGACTTAAAAATTTTACTGGATGTGATATGCACTTCCATTTTACAAAACACCCAAAGGCTTATGGAGTAACAGTTCAGCACTTGCCTTCAGTTACCTCCTTTTTTGAGAAGTCTCCCCAAATCTAGGTGATGTTCATCCTAAGTACATTCTCGTTCTACATGAAGTTATAGTATAGAGGGATGAGTCTTGCTCTTGAATTTTAAATTGCTATGTTTAGGTGGTCAGATTCCTTTTTTTATTGCCAAAGAGACAAGGTCACTTACTTGTTTCTTTTTTTTCCATTTTAAAATGTTGGGAGACATGTTTTGCCATTGTTAGAAAGACCTTGGTAAATTAGAAGCAGTGTGACTCAGCATAGCTGAGACCCACAGATTCTTTTTTCTGGGCTGATTCTGGTTTTAAGCTGAACTATAGATGTCAAGAGGAAAGCAGGACAGAAAGTACAACAGGGTGTTTAGTCTATTGCTGACAACTTTTTTTCTGTTTTAACTTGTATAGAATGCAAGTCTCATAGCAGTTCTGCTTTAGAGTAACGAGTTAGTTTTGCATCTCAAGGCTGCTCTAAGCTGCGGCTGTTGTGGGAAAGCTGCTGTCTTTGCACCACACTTAAACTGTAACTTCTCTACCTTTCTTCCTAAGAAGCGACACATAGACTCTGGCCCTTAATCATGATTAGTCTTTGCAACTGAAATTTAGTTGCTTGAGGAGAGAGAGGTTATGGATTCTAATTCGATAATCTAAAAGTCACTCAGCAATAGCCTCTTTGGTGTCTCATTTATTTTGTCAACAGACTTCTGAAAGTAAATTTCTTAATGCAATAAATTTGACCAGTGTACTACATGGGATGTTGGTGTCTTCTTTAATTCTCCTCTGAGTATTTAGAGCTCAAGCAATATGACATCAGGTGGAACCACAGTGCTGAAAAGTCATGAGTCAGATACCAAAAACTTAAATGCTTTTAAGGCTCCAGATAACTTGAAAAAAAAAGCACATTTTCTTTCTCTTTTTCATAGCCTAAGGCATCTTATCCTTGAAAAAAACATTCATACCACATTTTCAAGCTTTACTTTATAACTTTAGATTAAAAAGATCCCTTTTTTTTCCAATGAAAGTTGATACTCTTACATAAGACCATTCCAAAAATGAAATGCTTAAAAAAACGCCAAATATGTCAGTGTTTTCAGTGCAGGCATGTGTTGGCAGAATAACAAATATAAGATGAATAAATGCTGGGCTAAAAAAAAAGTGATTGGGTCTTGAGGATGGCACTGTAACTTTATAAGCTGAAGGTTTGAAGTAGGACAGCTCTCTAGAGTATAGCTAAGAGCTGTGCAGGAAGGGCATCAGTGTGCGTAAAGATGTGCTTAGACATGGCTTCAGGTCCTCAGGGAACAGCCATTACCTGGCATCAGAATGTAATGTGTTGGCTTTGAGCTTATAAATATTAAAATCCAGTGACAGCTGTGATGAGTCATGTACATTTAACTTCATCCCTTCTTAGTTCTGGGTGCAGGTTAATTGGAGCCTATCCCAGTTAAAGGAAGCAGAAGTATACATTTCTGAGAAAGAATTCTGTAAGACTGCAGAATTGCTGCAGTCCTTTGCTCCCCCCGTGATGAGGTAGCATGAAGTGAACATAAACAAACACAAAATCCCTAATGATGCTGGCTATAAAAAGTGAAGAACTGGGTTGATGGGGGATTAAATGATTCAGTGTATCTCTGCAAAAACTTCCCCATGGTGGTTCCTCAACAGCCATCACCCAAAGGTAAAACATTCTCTGGTCAGAAGTTGGAGCTGAACTCGCTATAGCAATCTGGCGTTTTTTTGAGATGTGTCCTGATAGTAGGAAAGAAGGTGAGATTCAAGGCAAATACATTTTTTACTAATATAAGAGGACGAACTCATGCTTGATGCTCTTTGAGATTCATTTTAAGATTCAGGTCCTATTGCTGTGAAAAAAGTTCTGTTGAGTAGAAGGGTCCACTGAGGTTAATCATTAGCCATATGTACCTTTCTAAAAGGAGAGATGCATTGATTAAGGTATCAAACTGTAAGTCCTCTAGGGAAGACTGACTTTATTGATATCCTTTGGAATAATATAATAACACATCTATTATGCTAGGAGTATTATTTATCTGCAGAGACTTCACAGGACTTCTCTGAGGCTGGTTGCTAAAGACAGGTATTGCAATCCCCTTTTTATAGATGGGTACAAAACTGAAACTTAAAGAGTATAAATGAATAGCCTAGTATCACTAGTAGCAAAGCAATAATGCTGCTTCTAAATTTTTCTTATTAATTTACAGCTCTTAATTTTACTGCTAATGAATAAATCACATGATTAGCTGTGAAACACTTTAAATTAGAGGAAAAGAAAAATATAATTGAAATAATATATATCTATTATTCCAGTGAGGGTGTGGGAATTTTTTCTGCTTTAGTGTATAGGAGATGTAAACAAGAATGTACAAACCTTCCTGGCTTACTTAACCTTGATTAATAAACAGCTGGGCAAATACTGGGTTTCCTTCTCCTTTACTTAGAAATCCATTTTCTCATCTAAACCTAGTATGTTTATTGCTTGGGGGTTTTTTTTGTATATGGCATACATTTGGTTTTCATATCTAAAGAAAATGTCTTGGCATCAGATTGGATATTATAAATAAAAGAATGTATTTAGCTGCTTAAAAGTACACATGTGCAAATATATTTTGGTTAATCTGCACTCAGAACTTGATTTAGTATACAGAGGGTATAAATTCTCCTATTCTGATCTTATGGCAAGACTTCTATAATAAATTGTAACACAACAATATAGGACAGAACAATAGAATGTGTATCTTCTCTTTGGATTTCATATAAGGTTTTGTATAGGTTATTTTAGAGACTCTTGGGTGACATCTACTGGAGGTAAAAAAATAAAAAGGCAGCATTTGACAAATAAGAAGAACAAATAATTTCATAAAATAACTGAATTATGTTTTCTTCATTCTATTTCAGTATTGGTAACTGAGTTCAAATATTGTAACTAGTGCCCCAAATTCATGAGCTTGACTTCAAATTCATGAGACATTTAAAAACATATATTTTTAATGAAAACTGGTTTTCAAATAATCATGTCTCCAAGAGATGAAGCTTAAAGGAAAATAGACTTTTGATAAAATCAAGAGAGTTGGCAGTATGCACTCTCCAAGGTAGATAAAAAGGGGAAATACCATTCCAGTGTGAAAATGAACCTGCAACAATGTGGACCTATTGAAGACCTGCCTATTTCTTTTCATATCTGATAACACGAATTATGCGTACAGATTTTTATTGAATTTTCTTTTCACTGATTTGCTTTCAGAAACAAATCATATCATGTCACTCATATTCTCAGGTACATGTTTCAAACACACAGCTAATATCCAATCCCAGTTAAAGACAATGACATTTTTTAAAAATTATAGACTTCCAAAAATATATGAAATTTTGTAAATGAGATTTTGGTTTTGTTATCTGAAGCTGAATACTAGTTAAATTAAATACTTCTTTTTTATTTAAGTGTTTGCAGTAATTCTACATTGTACCATGCTTTATGTAATATCACATTGCAATTATTACAGCTTTTAAAGTATCACACAAAAGATAATTTTGCTTTGTATTTTTTATTACACATTCTTCTCACATATATGTAATTGTAACTTTGTGTGTTTGCGTAGTCGAGAATTTCAAATTCAGGCATGCAAATCCAAGCATCTTTTCTGAGTTTGGTGGAGAATTCCTGATCTTAAAGAAATGTGTCAAAAACTCTCACACTCTTTTTGGACTGCACACAACAGTGCAGCGCATGCAATCAGCATGAAAAAGAACCAAAATATAAGTCAAGAACTGAAGGATGAATTCTGTGTATCCTTTATTGGCCATTTAATTATGGCAACACTTAACCAAGATTAATCACTGCATTTTAGGGACACTACTTGCAGAAGGACTATTAGTAGTGTAGGAGAACAATAGATGCCTTTTTGTTACATTTCAAACCAGCACCACAGTACAGAAAATCAGACTGAGTAGGAAATAACGATTTGTGTTGTATTCACCTGAGCAATATACACTCATTCCCATGGGCCTGGGATTTGCATTTTGAACTTTCTGTGTATCATCAGAATAAAAATGCACAAAATTTCAGGTAGACACCACAAAAACAATAAATAACCTATACTTTTTTCAAACTTAAATTCACCCAATAAACTCAAGCCATTGTTTTCAAGCTTTGGTTTGGGTTTTGGGTTTTGTTTTTTTTTTTATGGTTGGACTTGATGATCTTACAGGTCCTTTCCAACCTTAGTGATTCTGTGTGATTCTGTGAAAGTTGGAACCCGAAGATTATCTTCATATTCACTTTCATAATTAATTAATCCAAGATACACATGTAATTTCCTGTGGTTTAATATAAATTCCAGAAGCACACGCAGCTATATTATTTAATGTTACTACAAAATGTACAACATGTTTATTTATTACCAGGACAAAGTTATTTTGGGGACAGATTACCCTTTTCCACTTGGGGAACTGGAACCCGGAAAACTGATTGATTCAATGGAAGATTTTGACAATAAACTGAAGGTATGATCTTTACATTTGGGGGTTTTTTCCCTCCTTTTTAAGCCTCTGGTTTTAGACCTGAGATAAAACACTGAAAAAGCAGTGTAGTACGCTGATTTCTGCAAAGAGTGGAAGAGGCCCTTGAGTCTCTTTGCAGCAGTTCATTTTAAAGCACAAGTAAAAGCATTTGAGTAAAATATGAGTTAAGCACACACAAACATATATATGTGTTTTGCTTTTACAGGATAAACTCAAGGCTGCCAATGCTCTGGAATTTTTGGGTCTTAGCAGAAAACAATTTGAATAATTATGAAGATATTAAAGACACCAAACTTCGGAAATAACGCTGAATCCTTAGGGATACTTCTATTTGCATATGCAATTATACAGATGAAAAATAAATTTGACAAGCATATTACAGTCTACTGTTATTTCTAAAACAAAAGCAAGAGTACTGGAAATGAGTATGCACAGGTATTTCTGTGCATTTAAGGATTTATGTTGCCAAACAATTCTGAAATCCCTGCTTTCATAAAAAAGGAAATATTTCATCTTTTGCAGTTGTAATAAGAATCTCTGAAGGATAATCAATGTCATGTTATTAGGACTTGATTCCCAGGAAGAAAGAACTGAGAAAATTATGACTTGTATCCATTACATTTCAGTCTTTCTTGTGCCCAATAAACAGAATTTGAAAGAATCTTAAAACAGAATTTAAACAGAATTTTGTTGATGCCCAATAAAAGACAACATTTGCCTTTATCCACTGATTGAAATTGCAGCGTACCACACTTCAGCTCAGCACTGCAAGTATACGCACTGACGCTTTGTAAATGTTGTGACGGGATGAAAAAGGCCTACGTGGGGACTTGTACTTTTCAGCTGCCTCCTACACCACTGGCAACTTATTCATCAGAAACAATTTGAACAGTATGATTGTAGGTGCAGAAAGAATGTATTTGTGTGGGTAATACTTTGTGCGTCACTGTCGCTGTCAAAATAAATACTAGTGTTTAGCAACAGTACGGTTTAATGTTCTATTCTTTAAAAAATACTTCCTAGAAGTAAGGATGGATACTTTAAATGTTGAAATGTTAACGTTCTATCTAGTTTGAGTCCTGCTATAGGAATGGAAAGATGGTTTACTTTATAGACTATTGATTGAAATGGGTTTTCATGACCATCTGGTGAGTGCACAGGCATCCTCCTCCTGAGAGGATTTTATACTAGTCAGAACAATGCTGACGAGCACTTAAGAGTCTCCATTCTCATGGGACTGTTTGCTGGCTATGTCTGGTGTCACCATTCTTCTGTTTAGTCTTAGAACACTCCAGGAAAAACAGTACTAGACAGAATTTGGTTTTGTAGCTGTGTCCATAACTGTCCTTATATCACAGACTGAACCTGAAGGATGTTGAACATCAGCAGTCCCTACTGATAACCAGCCTCTCTTGGACTACAAAGGCGGCTTTGTCCTTCTTTACAGTGTCAAAAAACAAAACAAGTGGTTTCTGCAGGTTAATTATATGTTTTCCTACCTATTGTATTTGGATCTTTACGATACTGCTTCACCAAATATATTCCATAAAAGACTACAGGACATCAGAAGTTGAAGTAGTCAGCAGCTCACAGGTTTAAGCCCTGGGAATATCAGGTTTTCATGTAAGAGGAAAAGAGGACCTAGATAAAACAGCTTTAACAGTATTTATTGTCCCCCAGTTTGCAAGACTTCTGTTGACCTTTTTTATTTAAATATCTACATGCAAGCATTGAGATTTAATAGCATTTAAATATCTACATGCAATTTGGTTGAAACATGTAGGATTTTTCAACCATTGTTTTAATTACATTCCAAAGTAGAAGAAAGGCAACTTCGTTCTCATGTAACATTCTTTTCCTTCAGCATATTTGATTTTCACAGTTGTTCAAATGGATTTAAGAGGAGAATACATTGTGTGGATTAATTCTTCAATTTTTTTTTGAATGAAACCAGTTAAGTTAGTGAGAATGCAATGTTACATCTTTGGGGACCAAGGTCTGGAACCTCTCCAACAGCAAGAACAGGATTTAATTACCTTAACCTGTGACTGAATGGGTGATTGCAGCAGTCTGCATGGCAATTAATTAATGTGCATACCCTGCATAAATCACAATCATTATGCACTGTCATTATTTAATTATATTCTACTTATACTTGATGTGTTAAGATTTTTAAGACAGGGATATATACAATCTCCCCTACACCTTCCTTTTTTTTCCATTAACAAAGCGAATGTAAAATTCTAATTCAGACAAAAACATTCTTAATACTCTTCCACCAGTTATTGAAGGAATAAAATGCGTTGTTAAGTTGAACACCCAAACTCCATGAGTTTTACACAGTGATTTAAACAATGAGGTAAAATATTGCACTTTAAGATTGTTAAAAGCACAAAAATATGAAGGCAAAGATCGTCTCTTACTTACAACAGAGGTCTTTGTAGTTAAATTTCCTCTGCACATGCAAAATCTTAAAGATGATTTACAATTGGGAAGATCAGGCAAGTAATTCATGTCTGTCCATGCTGCATTATACATCTGTGTATTTCATTAGTATTCTGTTGGGTCTAGTTATAAAATTATAACTGCTTGTATAAAATTTGCACTGAAGTTAAAAGAACTAGTTGTAACGTAATTTTAGGTGAACAAAACCACTGTAGAGTGCTAGGGGCATATGCTAAACACAACAAGAGTGCTTGGAGCTCTCATTTTGATCCGTGATGATCAGAACTTTATTTAAAGACAAGTACCTTTCCATACCCTTTGAACCCTGAATCCATGTCAAGCTACTCCTAAAAATGAGTAACCGAATACATAAAGCACTTAAGTTTTCTCTATCCTGTGTGCGTGAGTGCCCAGTGAGAACTATCAGCAAGCTGCATTGTAGCAGGTGTTTAGATTTAAATGGAGTTGCTGAGTAGACTGTGGTTGAGATGTAAGGAAATTTAGGAGGACTATGTATTTTCCTGAAGGGAAGGTAGAAGGCTGCATTTCTTCACCCCAATGCATTAAGAGGCAGAATTTTCTTTCCAGACCCTTACCAGATAGGCTGTGTCACTACTTGGGCATCCACATTCAACTGGGAATGAGCCTTAGGGCTTAATGATAACACCTGTAAAAGTAACATTCAGTACCATATTGTTATTTAAGGGTGAAGTAGGCAGTAAGTGGAAAATTTAGCAAGTGATCTTAATTCTTAAAGGTAGCCGAAACGTAACGTGGGAGAGGTTCGGACAAGTTCCCGTTCAATACAACGTGAGCATACACATCTTCTCTGCGTATTGGAGAATAATTGACTTGCTGGAGCTATTAACCTGGAAGGACACAAGGTATCACTGGACAGCTTTAATTCTGCCTTCTTGGCACCAAATTCCTGAGAAATACTACCCGCAGAAGTTAACTACTGCTTTTATAGATGTGATTATCATATACACCATACACTTCAGATGCAGGAACTGCTGTGCGAATAAAGTGTTCCTGCCACTTGAGAGGAATGCTTTGCCTAGATGTTTGCTACTGTCCGTACCAGGAAGAGAATTAGAGGCACAGCATGCCTCTCACAATTTTGACATTTTTCTTGCAGAATGAGTGACTGCCTTTCCACCTTCTCTCTGCAGCCTCTATTCCCAGCTCTTTACTCTTTTCAACACAACAATCAATTAGCATTTCCAAGTATTTTAGCCCTTAAGACAGATGCTCTTGTATTCTGGTGCCCCATACAACTTCAAATCTGCAAGAACCAGAAAGACAGCCGAGCGTGGGAGGATCATGCTTTCAGGGTAGTACATGGCACATTGGTGATGTGAGGCCCCCTCACAGCCAAGCTCCACAGGCCTGGCTCTAGCTTGGCATCCTAACTCCATTGCTATCTGCTAGAGGTAATACTTACGGCTCACTCTTTTGGGAGTGCAACTTAAATCTTCACTGAAATGAGTGTCGCATAACTTCATGCTGGGAGATTGAGATTCACTCAGTTTTAAGAAGGAAGGAGGTGCTAAATGATAAGAACCGTTAGCAGTTTGAGAACTGGATCACGCATCATAGCCTGCATCTTCAGGAGGGGTAACTCTTATCTGCCAAAGCTCCTTAAGCTAAAGTTACCCTTTCCCACACTGGCTGCATACACAGCTTCTGCCCCCTTCTTCGTGCCGCCATGCATTACACGTGAGGCAATAAACGGGATCACTTGAAATAACTGAGGTTGAAAGGACCTGTGAGTCTTTCCCGAAACAAGGGAGTGCTGAGAGAGCCATGTCTCAACCCGTCAATCATCTTCTCAACTGAACGCTAACAGACATGACCACACACCCCGAGACAGTACCTGGGAGGATGGCCGGAGCCGCTCCCCGCACCTGGAAGAAGCCGCTACAGAGAGCTGGGACAGAGACACAACACCGTGACTTGCCGACCGCTTCTTCCTCGGAAGAGACCCTGGGGTTCAACCTTCCGAAAACACGCAAAGATTCAATGGCTCTAAACCAAACTGCTCATTTATTACTGCTAAATTACCAGACTGCAACGGGCAACCCGGATCAAGAGGAGCCGCGGGAGAAGCCTGGGAAGTTTAAAACTGCAGGAGGGGCGATGGGCTGCGCACCCGCCCCACCCCACCCCAGGGCGCGGCTGCACCCCCCGCCGCGCCGCGGCTCTCCGCCGCTCACAGGACAGCCGCAACCCGACGCTGGAGGGATTCTCCCCTCGCAGCTGAAAAACCCCCGGGTTCGCCCGCTCTCTTCCGAAGTCCGGCGTTTCCGAGGGCTTCTCCCCTTCCCAAACCCGGCCCAGGCGGCGACCCGCCCCGCTGAGGGGGCGCCGCGAGCGCCGCCTCGCACAACCAGGCTCCCGCGCGCCCCAACGGCCCCCGCCTCGCGCGCGACGGAAGGGCTTATCCACGCCGCGTCACCGGCCCGCCGCGCCGCAGCCAATCAGCGCCGGCAGCCAGCCAATGAAGAGGGGCCCTGGGCCGTCACTTCCGTATCTAGAGCCCCTCTAGGGGCCGGGGCAGGCGTTGCTTCCCACGTCACGTGCCGTGGCAGCGATGGCGGCCCGCTGCCGCCCCGCAGGCCACGTGACCCTCCCCCCACGCGGCCGCTCTTGCTGCGCTGCCGCGAGACTCTATGGTTCAGGGCGCATAGGCGGGAGGCCGGCCGCGCGCCGCGCCGCCAGTTCTCGCGAGAGTCGCGATGGAGGGCGGGGAGGAGGGGCCGGGCGCGGCGCTGCCGCCGGCGGGCGGGGCCGCGGAGGGAGGGGGAGGAAGTGTCATGGCGGCGACGGGCTCAGGCGCGGGCTCCTCGGCGCGGGGCGGCGGCGGCTCCTCGACGGCGTCGCGCTGGTTCTTCAGCCGCGAGCAGCTGGAGAACACGCCCTCGCGGCGCTGCGGCGTGGAGGCCGACAAGGAGCTCTCGTACCGGCAGCAGGCGGCCAACCTCATTCAAGATATGGGCCAGCGCCTCAACGTGTATCCGAGCGGGGCCTGCGGGGTGGCGGGGCCGGGCGGGCGGGGGCCGCGGGCCGGGCTGAGGGAGGCGAGGGGCCGGGGCGGGCGGCGCCGTTACCAGCCGCGCGGGGCGGCGGGAGCGCCGTCTCCCCCCCGTGAGGGAACCCTCCTCGGGACTCTTCCCGCTCCTTCGGCAGCTCTCGTGGGATGGAGCCGTGGCCTTGAGGCACAGAATGGGAGGAGGAGCCTCGCGGAGTCCCCGCTTCGCCGCCTTTGTCGGCGTGTGAGAGAGGCACGGGTCGCGGCTCTCGGGCTGGCTGGAGAGACGCCTCCGGTCTCCGACCTAGCCTTTTAGCCGCCTGTGTGTCGGTAGCTGCGGGCTTAGACACTTCTAAAGTAGATCCCGGTTGCTTGCAGACTCGTGTTCCTTGAAGCGGGCATCTCCCCCTTAGCCATTCTCTGATTTTTAAAAAGGATCAGGGTAAGACCGAAGCCCCAAATCCCCTACTGAAACGTTTGAATTAGAACTAAACAAAAGCACTTGAGGCAGTATTTCAGCGTATGTCGCCCATTGAGGAGTTCTCATTCGGTGGGTGCCATGGGGCTAGTCTCGTGTAGGAATCTCCACACTGTCTGCGAAGCAGATGGGAAGGATACGTGTTAGTATCGGTTAAGTGTGTGTTAATATCAGTTAAGTTCTGAAGCGTCACGTCCTTAATTCATTTTCAGCTGAAGACAGTATGTTGAAGGCAATGATTGATGTAGGAAGCGCATTGCTTTCAGTTCTTGTAAACAATTTTTTTAACATGTAGTGTTTCCTTAATTTAATCTTCTAGATCTCAGCTTACAATAAATACTGCAATTGTTTACATGCACAGGTTTTATATGCATCATTCCTTCACAAAATTTAATCGAAATGTAAGTATGATTTTATATGCGATAATAATATGGCCACAATTTCGACGGTCTGACTGACAAGTGTTATATTCCTTTGCTGGATTGTGAAGTTTGGCCTGTTTATAGGAATTCTAGCTTCTTACCAGTGGTTTAGAAGCAATAATGATACTTCTTTTCAATTTTGAATTATTTTAACTGGTGGTAATTAGATTTTATCGTCTGCCATCGAAATAAAAAGAACAGGCACCATCAGCAAACGCGTTTCAGATGTGTGAAGAATGCGTTTAGATGCTTCAAATCTGGCTAGTGCTTATGTGCTGTAGTTTGAAGGGCTGATGTGTAGGAACACACGTTTTTTGTAATGAAGTCAGTGGCAGTGCTAGCATGGTGTGTCTGACAATTATAATATGGTTGTGTGTGTATCCATATGGATTATGTATCTGTTCTTAAAAAACAGTGTAAATTCATTTAGCTAGTCTAGTCCTGAGTAGCTTGATTGTAAGTCATATTAGACAAGAAAAATCTTTAAATCTGGTGAGAAAATGCTGGCTCTCTTGTTTCAACTAATGAACTGAGTATGCTGAATCTGAATACGGAATATGTTGTGAAGAACTGAATTCTTCTGTAAAAATACTCTCTGTAATTGAGTGACAGTGTTTGCCAGCTCTTTTGTCTGTCATGAATTTGTTTATCACTGTTGGCTGAGCAGATGGACATCTTATTTGGTGTTTATTCGGCAAGAAATACGTATTAGTTTGTAGGTACATTTCAGAAAAGTAATTGTGCAAAATCTGAGGTAAATTCAAACTTGCAGCAAGTTTGTTACCAAAACTGCGGTGTTACAAGTCTTGATGTAATAAAAGCTTAAGTGTTGGCTAAGTGTGCATAAGCCTGAAACACTTTAACAGGAAGAAATATATAGCATTAGGTTTTGTTTATGTAGTGATAGAGAGCTATGTATTGAATGGATATACATATGAATCAAAATGTACTTTCCTGAAGTAGTTTTCTGGTTTTAGAGCAAGAATAGCACACATGAGAATCAAGTTCCAGCAAGCTCTGTGGTGGGATATGCCCTTTGAAAGTGCTTCTGTAATATATCAAGTGAAAGCAGTAAAACAGTTGTTCCGTCTTTCTCCCCTCCGTGTACCTGCCCATGTAGCAGTAACCTGTAGCCAGTGGAAGAGGAGCTGGTGAGGCATCCAAAGTTTTCTGTGACTGTGGATGGTTTGTGGGCTTGGTAAACTAGGCAGAGCTGCTTGGAATGGAGAGGTCACTCTGTGTAGAGCTGCTGTAGAGGGGGCTTGTGTTACATACATCACCTGCTAGATTACTGTTTGTGGTGTCATCTGGTAATCTAGGATAGATTTAGGTAGCAAGAAGCTTTAGCTGCTGTGTTCGGGTTTTCACCGGACACTGGAAAACGCTCATCACTTGGAACTGGAAGCACAGTAGTAGTTGGATATATAGTGCCCTTGTTATGAAAGCTATGCCTTAAGTTACACTTATGAATCTTAAAATTCACAAGTAAGCCATGTAAGGGCTGAAATGCCATGGAAACTGCAACTATTACAGGAGGGGGAAGGTGTATTGTTAAATTAATTCTCAGGTAATAGTATTCAAATAAAAGTTAAAGGCAAGTGCACTGCAAGTTAGCACTCAGTAAAATTGATTCCTGCTGAGTTTCTTTCTGTAGTTCTTAAGGAGTGTAAAGCCAGACAGCAGCTTTGTGTGTGTACTGATGGGCAAATGCATTTTCTTACTTATTGTCCTATAGGGTAAAGGGGGTGGTCTCAAAGTGACTGTGAGTCACTTAAAATACTCCCAGACCATCTGGCAGGTTCTCTGTAGAGAAAGCAAAAGCCGAGGACTGTAATAAATACTTAATATCAAATCTCCAGAGTACTTGGCAAGCTAAAAAATGTAACAATATTCAACCACTGCAAGAAGAAACTAACCCTTAGAAATTAAATAGTAAGGTACTGGCAGTCTTGAAGCTAAGACATAGCTAAAATTTTCTACAGTATATGGAGCATATCTCTAATATTTCTTTGTTTTGTACATGTGGTGATGTTTATCCATGGCAAGAAGGAATCTGAAGGCTGAGGCTAGAAAATTAGATGGCCATTAGTCAGAATGCCTCATGATCTCCAGCTGAAAAAATGTAGCCTTTGTTTTCTTGCTTTAGTGGTAGGTTAATGTTTATAGTCAAGTAATAAACACGTGCATATTTATTGTCATGTATAATTGCTGGGTTATAGAAATACACATGTATGTCTTGCATATAAGTCACATGCACTTAATTGTTAATAAACAGGTCTGCTAATGGAAGCTTATTTACTGAATAGCTGTTGTCGTAACTTTTTCTTCAATATAAGTTACTGCTAAACAATCTTACATGCTTTGAAGATTCTGAGTCAACTGCGAATAGGGGACAGAATTCCCAACAGTATCTTCAATCTGTAAAGCCACAGGGGTGGCATATACCAGTTAGTGTAGTCTTGGCTCATTTTGAATGTGTTACATTTACTGCTCTGATGACCAAATATCCCTATTTTTGCAAGGTTACTGTGGGCTAACAAGTCACTTTTGAATTGCTATCGCTTATCTATCAAGTACATACATTTAGGTGCAGAGAAGAATGTATTCAGGTTTTGATGTTGCAATCAAAGCAGGTTAAGACCTTGCAAGGTTGCTGTGCCCCAGTAATAGGGTGGAAACCTGCTTTACCAATTCTGGTAAGCAGAACTGGATGCCCTGACTGCTAATTTTCTCTAGCCATGCAAATGACACTTCAGGAACTACTATGAATCTCTTCAGCAGTAGTACAAATTATTCTTTCTACATTACTGTTGACCAGGGCATAGTAACTTTGGTTTGCTGAGTATAAAGTGAGTAAGTACTAACATCAGGGTGGGCAGGAAACTTGCTGGCTTTTTCTAGGAAATACTAGCCTGACTGTTATACTTTAAAACATCTTGAAAATTAAAGTTCTTCTGGAAATACTGTTTCTGTAGTACTTAGTGTGTTTGATATTGTTATGTAGCAAATACCTATTTTAGAGGCTTATTCCTCAGTACACTGTAATTTGAAGAACAGAAGGGGAAAAAATCCTTGGTATGCTGGAAATGAGAGGTAAGGCATCCAAATGGTAGCTGTATTTTTAAATATAATCCTTAGAAATGCCATGTGGAATACCAAACAACCAGTTGAAAACATACTTGATGTTGTCAAGGGGTTTTTTTGTATGACATGCAGTGGAACTTAGTGAAGTGCCTAAAGGCGGCTGCAGGAGCAATGTTTTCCCTAAAGTGCAAGGTAGGTGAGTTGTGTGGAGATTTTATTTCCTTTCCCATCCCCCTGTATTCCCTTCCTGTCTCTTGTGCCCTGTCCAAATTGCAGTATTCAACAGCTGACTTTGCAGTTATGCAAAGTTTTTAAAACTTTCATAATATGCACCAAGCTTTGGTGAGGCTGTTTTGGGCACTTCAGTTCTGTTTTTAATCTTGCAATTTAACATATTTGCTGCTTTTATGCAATGTGAGTTCCTGGTTATAATAAAAAAAAAGAACTTGCAACTCTTTGTGTTCTCACTTGAAAAACCTCTGTCATACACTGGAACTACTTAATGTCTTAACCTAATTTGTATCAAGTCTAAAACCATACTAATACTGGCATTCAAAGGGAGAGGGAGTTATCAGAAAATTATGTGCATGCTGCAGATGTATTCTGAGATTAATCCGAATGCCTTCATTGTCGCAACACTGTTCTTACAATGTGTCTTGTACTTTTTTTAAGTGAAAAAGGACTTGTACCACATTTACCAATAAAACTTGCTGCATAATACTCTTGGACTGTCATAATAAGGCTCTTATGTTTTGGTTTTTCTATTTCAGTGGGACTTGGTTTCTGAGATTCTCAGCTAGTACAAAAATGGGATTTAATTTCATAAATCATGTGTGTTCTTCTGAAGATATTTCTCAAAGTCTTAAAGAATATTTTGGGTGCATGGTAGATAACTTCTTCAAATCATTTTGTTTGGTTTATGCCAAATGAAGATGTTTATATATGGAAGCTTACAGCTTTGTCAAGTCTGTGTCTTTAATTTTGCTTTTTTGTTCTACTTTGCTTTTTCTGCTGTTTTTGAGAGTTGGAAATGAATGAAAGCGTTTGAGTAACTTTGCCAGTTATACACTTAGCAGGGTGTGTCATCTTCACTGACGACTGTATGCATGCCAAGTCTGAAACTTTATTAGGATGTCTATTTTCCTGAATAAATACCAAGGGAGACAAAAATATTGACCTACTCTTAAACTGGGAATGAGAACCCTAGTCCTAGACAAGACAAAGACCTGAAATTCTTGGGCAAAAGCCAGTGCTTCTTTTTTAAAGAAATAGATAATTGGCGTGTACATACATTTCTGATGAACCCGAGTTAAATGCCAGTTAATCAGTTTGACTTAAATCAGCCTCCAGAACTGTGTTTTATGTAAGGTCTTGGAGGTCAGGAATTGTGTGGAGACTTCTTGGCCAGAAGGGATCTGTTTCAGTAAATTAGAAGATATCCTGAAGTCAGCCTGATGAAGGAGGTGTTTTTTGGAATGAAGTAAAACTTCAGTGCAGTCAGGCATAGAAAAATAGTGAGTGAGAATTTGCTGATGATTTAATTGCGCAGTTATTGGTGACTTGGTTCGAAGAATGTCTCCGTGAAGTATAAGTATTTTCAGTCATGGTAATTGTTGGAAGTTGATGTTTCAGAAAGGTGAATTGTGAAAATTCCATGTATGTTTAACTATACCCAAAAGCTATGTAGAAAGAGACCTTGTGTTAGGATATATTTGCATTAAACTTGTACACAAAGCTAGAAAAACTGTAAGGTCTGAATGCAGGTACTTGGGGATAAGTCTGTGATGCTTGGTGGGGATGGTAAGGCTAGAGAGAGGGAGACTACAGCAGGGAGCAACAGTTCATTGCTCACAGTGTAGTTGCTTTTGTTGTTCTTCAGCCCAGCAGTAAGGCACTGCTACAGGTTACTGACTGAACATCTGTTTGGTTTGTTTTAAATGTCAAACAAAAAGGGAAATTGTGTCATCCTGGGGGGATGGAAAAAATCCTCTATTTATTTTCTGTTAAAGCTTCTTCTTATCATCTATTCTATTACTGATTCTATATACTGCATGACTTTCCTTCCTCAGTGACTTCACTATGTTGAGTCTTAGTTTTCAGTCCATGATGGTCAACCTCATTGTATCCTTTTTCCTGAGTGTAAAAAAAAAAAAAAAAAAAAAATAATTGAACCATTTCTAGTCTCTCTGGCGTCCTTAAATATTCCCAGTTTCCTTTCTTCTCTCAGTCATGGCTCTCTGGCTTCTTGGCCCTGTCTGCCAATCTGGCTTTTCCCTGAAGCTCAGGATTATATCTGAGAATGTAATCCTTCCCCTTAAGCTGGCCCTAGTGTAGAAGGTGCTAGCCTCAGACACCTTCCTTGGTTATGCCTGCCCTAAATCACTGAAGCACACTGGGCTTATATGGGTGAAACAACTGTAAATGAGAGAGATTTGCCTTGGTTCTTGCATTACTGGGCTGGAACACATTTTGTCTGCTCTGTAAAATGCCTTTATATGGCATGTGTATGTTGGGTTATACATGTGTGGGCTACTGTACATCTTCTGCATCTTCTGGGACTTCAAAGCTGTTGATACTGTAGCTTTCTGAACTCCAGAAACTCTTTCCATCACATATAGTCTTTAAAGTTTATCTCCCAGCTTAAGTGAGACATATTTCATGTAGTATGTCCCTAGCAAAGGGAATTTCTTCCAGAATTTCAAATCATTGCTTCAAACAGTGTGGATAGGAACTTCTCAAAAATCATCAGAAGTCTTAAATGACTGTTAATATGGCCTTGTTCAGCAACATCTGACTTCAGGTTTTTATTTCATTCATTTGTAAGGCTTAAGTGATAAGCTTCTTAACAAGAACGCAGTTCTTTTGTCTCCGTTGTGGAAGAATTGCTCCCTGTGACTTGTTTTGGATGGTTTGGGGTTTTTTAGCATACTAGATTTCTCCATGGCACATTTCTGTGCATCAAAAAGTATCCCCTTCTCAGGGTGTCGGTTTTCCTCAAGTCTGCCAACTTACAAGTTTTACTTCAGATCCAAGTGGACATTTCGAAGTGATTTAAGGAGGCAAAAAGTACTCCCTTGATACATTTGAAAGCTCCTGAAATGTAATGGGTAATCACTTAAATGTTGCGAATTTTCATACCAGGTGCTTTATTTTGGCATAACAAAGGGCTACGTGCTAACCAAAAAAACCCCTCACTTCAGGGGGAACTATGGCTGCCTTTCAGTTCATTCAGTCTATTTCTACTTGGGCATTGAAGGAGAAATGCAATACCTGCACTGCTTCCACCATGCATTAATTAAACACTCAACAAGCAGCTGTTTCAGTCTCTGAATAAATGCTTTCTACTGGCTTAATTTTAACCAATTTAATCTGCTGGTGTCTACATTAAGATTTCTGCTGTCATTTTAAATCATGTTTGGCATGGCCAGCGTTGCATATGAAGAGGACCCTGGTTCTTCAAGTCATTTGTTGTTAGCCATGTTCTGTATATAGATATATCAGTCATTCTAGCTGATAACCAGGCATCACAGCTCCACTTCTTAGCTAACTCCTAGGTGGTACTGAACTGCAAATGGGTGCTTTGCTGCCAGCTTATGACACCTAGAGTTTTATTAAAATTTTCATCTTTATATGTAAGTTGTAGTCTTTACTAACATTTGGTGTAACTACTGTTTTGTGAATCCTTGTGCTTTGTTCACCAGATACTGCTGGGTATATAGTAAAGTTTATAAGAGTAAGCTTTTACTTACACAACCTATGTTTACATAACAAGCTGTTTTCCTTAAAGTTCTCTGCAAAGTTTCTTGCATTTTAGGAGAATCAAATGCTAGCAGAACTTGTCATCAGCTGTTTTGACTTTGACTGAAATGGCAGTATAATGGCTCACTACTGTACAAGAAATTGGATGAACTAGAATTAGTTTGACCTCAAGATACCTTACTTACAAATGTAATTTAGCATTTATGCTACTCATTCCCTGTGCTGCTGAGAGGATTAAATCAGTTATAAAATAAAACATGACTAGTTACTTTTGTTGCCTTGCATGATTTCAGAACTGTTAAAAACAAAAAAAACAAACCACAAACAAATCCAACTTCTTAAACCTTTTCTAATTACCAGTTTAGATTCTCCATAAAAATTAAAGTCCTACTTGTAAAATGTTAAAAAAAAAATATATGTTTTTCTTCTTCAGATAATATCTCCTACGGCATTGTTTTTGGCTGCAAAAGTGGAAGAACAGCCACGGAAACTTGAACATGTTATTAAAGTAGCACATGCCTGTCTTCATCCTCAAGAGCCACAACTGGATACAAAGAGTGATGTAGGTGGAAGTCATGGTTTTAAAGATAATTAGATGACACTTCATCTAATGATCTCTTACATTGTCTTGACTGGATTATTGCTGTCTGCAAACTAGAAAAAACTTCTGCTTTTACACCATTTGAGTCTTTTGTATTACTTAACATGACTTATTAAAGACTGATATTTGTGTTATGTAACTTGAAGAGATTGTTCCATGTTGAACTTGCATTATTTTTAAGAGTTCTACATGTATAGTAGAAGGCTAGACATTAAGTAAGATGTTTCATGCGTGGTTCCATAAGTTACACAGTTTGCGCAGAGGGGAGTTCAGGACACTGTTTTCCTCGACCAGAAGCTCACTGTGTGCTGTTGTCTACATTCTGTTTTAAAGGGTGCGATACAGTTGTCAGCTGCTGCCTCTGCTATACATTGGTCTTCCTCTCATTTGCCAAAGTTTGTACAGCTTCCGTTTACTCTATCGTTCACATTTTCTTTCCTGAGATGAGTCTTCCTGAAACAAACATACGAGGAAGTATGGTGGAAATGCACCAGAGCTGTTCTGCTTGAAGGTCAGGCTGAGCTACTTATACCCTGCTGGACCTCAGCTGACGTATAAAACTATTTGAGCACCTTTGCTGTGCTCCCAGTTCTTGAAATGACATGTGGAGGTGTATGTATATATATACGCACACACCTGATGGTATACGTTGTGGGTGTTTGAGCCCACAAGCTTAAGCTAGCTTAGCACAGGCCAATGTAGTATCTCCAGCTGTATTTTAAAGTACTTGTAAAATGGATTACCTGCCTAGAGATATTTGAGTTGATCTGCCCTGGCAAGCCTTTAATTCTTATAGCATCCCACTCCTCCCAAAAATGCTTTGCTGGAATAGGTTATATGAGATCCAGACTAAGTAAATCTTACTGTGAAAGTGAGGTGTTCTGAGTTGTCAGTGCTAACTGGCTTGGGTAGTGGTCTTGTCTTGTCTTGCTAGTACCACTATTCAAATAGGAAGTGTACGATTAAAATTTTGTGACAACAGATAGCTACGTCTTGACCTGTTTGCTTATTTGTTTCAGGCATACCTTCAGCAAGCCCAAGAGCTGGTTATACTTGAAACAATAATGCTTCAAACTTTAGGTAGGTCTTTCTAAATATCTCTTGTGCAGCCAACTTTCCGTGAAGAAGTAATGGGACCCAAGTAACTGGATTTTTGATGTGCTGTCAGTACACCAGAATTTTACTTTTTTTGTATACAACTTCTGACCTGTGAATTTAGTTTCATATTAGGAGTTCTGTTGTGTTCACTTTGGAGAAAAAAGGCGTATCTGTACTTGCAAAATAGGTATTTCTGACAGTTTGATGGGGTAGAAATGTGTGCCCTTCCAAATAGATTTTACTCCAGAGTAGTAACTATGTTGATATTTCTTTACGTAAGGTAACATGTTATATACTAGGTTAGCTGTGTATGTGTTCTGAAGCAATGGGGAAGAGCACTTAGTATAAAGCTCTTCCCCATTTTGCCTTTCAATAGAAGAACATGATGTAATTGAGCAGGGTTACTGCCTCTGAACATCACAAGTTACAGTGTAACCATTTAATGAATTCAGGTAATTCCAAAATTTGAAATGGAATGTTCTGATAAGAAACTCTTTTGACTTTAAAGTAACATAAATAGAGACAGTTACAGCTAGCAGACCTGACAACACTGACTTACTCAGGTATTCTTAAATACCACTTTGAGTATATTGTTTAAAACAAAAAAGTTAATAGTAATGACCCTATTCTTAAAATAGCTTCATAAGCAAAGAAAGGTTTCTTAAGTCACTGACTTACAAATTGAATTAACTTGTAGTTTCATAGATGCAACGTGTTTAAGGCCCAGAAATCAATTAATAAAGTGCACGTGCACACACATGTGTTTCAGTGTGTCTGTAATATAGCTTTTACTGACTTATTAATGTACTAGAAACTGTTCTGATATGTTGAATTTAAAAATACAGTAACTTTCCAGGTTATATATATATAGGACTTGAGATTACTGAAGGAATGTTTTACTAATTGATCTTGAAGTGGCTATGCCATCTACTATTCAAAAGTATGACAAGGTGTGGAATAAAAGGCAGTTAAATAATGTTACTTGATCTGCAGTGCAAAGGTTGAGCAAGCATTTTAGATCTGTGGGGAAACAAAAGGGGTTTGTGTTTTTATTTTACAGATGCAAATGTATAATTCTAAAATGTATTCGTAACTCTTCAGGTTTTGAGATTACCATTGAACATCCACACACAGATGTTGTGAAATGTACGCAATTAGTGAGAGGTCAGTGACTTTTAACCGTTTCTGTAAGTCCTTTTTTACCTTTCTAGTAAAATTTGAAGGTGATATTATTTGTCTAATATGATCTTCACCAACTATGTTATCCAAAGAGTTTGTTTAAAGCTAATTACTAAAAGCTTGATCTTAACCTTTAGAGTTTGATAGAGTCCAGTTCTCTGTCCTTCACAATTTTTTTGCTTTCTTATTAGCTTTGATTTTAATAATGTCTGTTCCATGTTTTCTCAAATGACAGAAGCAGTTAGTAGTTGAAAACTGAATAGCCAACCACTTAGTATCTTTCTGGGTTGATTATTTTCACTCTGAAGTAGTTTTACCAAGTGACATTTAGTCTGCATGTTGGTTGATGGCTAATGCTAGCTTTCTGCCTAGCAAATCTTTTTAGGTAATGAACTGAGAGATAAAGAGAGTGCATGGCAGGTCTGCTATCACATGCAAATACTTCAAGATGTGACTAACTGTTTTTCTGGAGCAGGGTGTATTTACTTATTTTGGATGGTTTGAGGTTTTAATATTTTTTGTTGAATTTTGGTACGCCTTCTTTAATTCTTAAATTGGTTTCCTTAGGAGCTTTAAAAAGGAAAAAGAAATCTCTCATAAGATGGAGGTTGAAAAAATGAGGAATCAGTTACAAAAGCACCTAAAATAAACTTTTCACTTTAATTATGTTCCTTAATTAAAAAGTGTTTGGAAATTATTAGACCATGGTTGTTAGTCTTCAGTCATTAGCTGATTTTGCAGTGAAAAATGCCAAGTTAAGTGCTTCAAAGTTGTTTTGGGTTTTTTTCTCTCCATAAAATATAGGAAAGTTAGGTACAACTTAATCATGTTAACTAGATCTGTTTTGTCATAACTCTAGAATTAAAGTTGTTCTTTGAAGGAAAGGTATCTTTCTCATTTTAAAGTAGCTTACTGGTGTAGTGTCCTCAGAGTTTCATTCTGAGTAGGACTGGTGCTGTGTGTAACTTACTTGCATATAAAGCAGCTTTATTCCTATTCTTGCTATAAGGTAATGATTCTTTGCTTTCCATCCAGATCTGATTGTGACTTGGTGCATGAGTCTAATTGCACCTAACGTCTCAATAGTCTGCATCAGCAGCTCTGTAGGGTTTTGCTTTGGATTTTCTTAGCTGTTGGTCAATGTAAATGTGAGCACATATTTCACTGTTTTGTGTGAGCCCCTGCACTTCTGCTCGATATTTGGGGCTGTGGGGAGGGGTGGCAGGCAGTATTGTAGCTGCATCAGGATTTCTACATTAGCAAGTGTATTTGACTTGAGCCTACAAGAAGAAAGGCATACTGCTACACCTTTAGTCAAGGGTAGATACCACTATAAGACAGTTCAGCTTTTTCCTTTGTGTTTTGTATGCTACTTTTCTGTACTGACAAAATTCATACATTGAAGGTACATGTTAATTTTTAAATTTGACATTTTAAAGCTAGTATTTAATGTCAGCACAGTTTAACAAAATACTTAGAATTCCAAAATTATACCAAGTCTTGAAATCTGAAGACTCTAGTGAGGGGTGAAAATCCATGTACCTCAAGGACTGGTACAAAGTGAATGTAATATATCTGATGCTTGAAAATCTACTCACTGGAGTAGGTGTGCTTCTTAGTATGTGTGTATGCAAATGGAATTCTTGTCAGCATATGCCCCTCTTAGGGGTAGTATAGGCTGTGAACACAAGACTTGAGTACCTCATGTTAAAAAAAAAAAAAAGAAAACAAATTAAACCATAAATTAAAAACATTGAGCATGAAATCTGTAGTCACTCATGCAAGTCAAGCAAGTAGAGAATATTTGCCGTGGAACATTAGTCTTACGTATTGAGTGAATAAAGAGATGGGCGTGTGGGCACAGTGTTAGATCTTCACAGATGCAGTGGTATGATTTTAGTTCTCTGTCTCTTAACACTTATTTATTGGACAGTGTGTTGTTTTAATGTGAATAGGTCCAATGCTTAGATAGCAAGTCCTGAAGCTTTCAAAATATATCTAAGACTTGTCAGTGTTAAGCCTTTAGTGCTAAAGGGATTGACTGAGAAGTTAAAGAAATGGAAGATTGCTTCATCCAGTTATTGATAATGTGTGTTCTTGGACAAAAAGCACTATTTCAGAAGGCAGAGATACCTTTTTCTATTAAAGGTGATTAACTTATCCAAGACTGTTATGATTAAAACCTCCAACTGTGTCTCTGGGGAGAGAAGGAAAGGAGGAATATAGTGTGGCTGACTACTTAAGTATCAAAAGAGAGGCAACAAAGTTAGGTGAGGTATGCAAATGTACTTAAGGTTTTGGCTTAGCATGTGTGCAGTGAATTGCCACGTGGTGAGAAGATGCCCTTTTGCTGGCTAAACTTAAGTGGCTAAGAGGATGGCTGATTATCACTTCTTGTTGTCTTGCATCCAGGGTAATGTGCTTTATGCTGTAACTGTTACCTGTATTAATCTGTAAGCTATTCCCTTTAAAAAAAAAATGGAAAAAAAAAAATCAGGTTCTGTTGATGATGCTCAAAAGAGTCAGCCAAGTCCTTTGTCAGAAGACTGTCTAGTCTCACAGTGGCATACCAGAATCAATTGCTGGAAGCTGAAGATGAACTAGTAAGTGGGAATTGGTGCAAATAAACATAACTGCTTCAACATACAATTAAAGAAAAAAGTTGAATTCTTCATCTCTGAGATTGAAAGCCTTTCTGAAAGTAGTATTAGACAACACAGATCACTGTAGGTAAGGAGTGACTGGGTGGATACATAGTGACTCGTGATGTTCAGGTGTAAGGTATCTAATTATTTTATCAGGTTTTCCAAGATTCGTGGGTTTGTGAAATTGTTCCATCTTTACAGTTTGATCAGTGTAGTAAACAAGGAAAATGGTGTGGGCTCAGTCTTTTTTCTGCACCATTCTTCCTCAGTGTCAAGAGACTGAGAAGAGGAGACATGACCATCATTCCTTAGGATCCCACAGGTCCTCTAAAGAATCTGAAGGCAGTGGATCTGTGAAGGCCTGTCAGCAAGCATCAGTGGCCATTCCAAGGATGCTCCGGTACTGAAGACAAAATAAAAACAAAATAACCAAAACAACAGCAAAACACCAAAAACTGTTCAGGTGTCAAACTACCTTACTGGCTTGAATGCTAGTCAGATGATCAGCAGTGAAACTGCCCTAGTGCTGAGACCATGACATGGTCCTCTTAAGCTCTGGTGTAAAATCAGTCTGTTCCCAGCCTCCTTCTTGGTGGAACTTGAAGGGGAGGAATCTGTACCCTCATCTCCACCTTGGGAAGTCTTCAGTCATTCCTTTTTCTGTGTTGGTACACAACCTTCTTTTGGAACTGAAGATTGGATCCCAAGGATTTCTAGGATTCTTCTCGCAGCTCTGCAGGTTATCAGGTATCTTGAACAATCATGATCCTTACTAATCTTTTGTGGAAATTGCACTGTCAAATTCTTCAAACATACCATAGTATCTGTGTGCACAGGTGCCATTGATTAAATCAGGCTGATAAAGACAAAGTCAGCAGAAGAGGAGATGAAAATGAATCAGCTTTTTCAGGGGGTATTCTAACGAGGAAAATTTAAATCTTAGTATACTAAGTGGTGTGGAAAGATCTTAAAACACCAGCTGCACTCCAGCACTGCTGCAGGCGGCCTTCACATTCTGAGCTTTCACCTCAGGCTTCTGGAGGCCTGTTCCCAAGGTTCAAATGCTTTCAAGAAAGTAAAGCCACCAGGACTGCTCAAACCTGAATGCCTACACCATGGCCTCCTCCAGCCCTTTCCAGATACAACAGGCATCCACCAGCAAACCTCCATTCAGAGCCTGTGGCTTTTTTCCTTTTGCCCAGAAGGACTTCAGGAAGCTTTCTCTCTTCTGATGTTGACTGGCTCATCTGCAGTCTCCTCTTTCTGGAGAATGCTTACATATGTTGTCAGGGTCCTAGGTGCAGCCAGCTACCACCTTCCTAAGGGTGACTTGGCAGTCATGTTTTCATGATTATATCGAGATCCAAGATAACCTAGTGTTGAAGAAAAGACTCAGGTATCTTGGAATTGCTTCCGGTTGAATTGTGCAGCGATGCCCAATAAAAAGCATTTTGCTTTCCAGTTGGGAATTTCTTGGAGACAGTAGCCTTTTGGAAGGTGTATCGGACAGCAAGTCCTGTTTCAAAATCTTGATTACTATTTTAGTAATCCCCTGCCTTATGGTTGCTTCTGCAGCAGTGAGACAGGGTGGGTGTTTTAAATCACTCCTGAATGATAAAATATAAAACTGATTATTGATGGCTGGTGTCAGTTATCAGTCCTGCGACTTGTGAGTTACAACAGAGAAGCTCTGCTGGGTTGTTTTAGCCTCTGCTTCAAGATTATTTTAATTTGGAGATTCACTTTCCACTACTATAAAGGAAACAACACCCCAAAATATAGGAGCCAAAATTCGTTAGCTTTACTTTTAGTGATGGATTCTACTAAACCAAAGCTGTCCTAAATGTAAGAGAAGAGTTTGGGACAGATGTTTTCAGTTGTGCCTTGTGTCAGCATAGGCTTTAGTTGTGAGCTGAAATTTGCTGGTTTTGGCAATGATGATTATTTAGCTGTAAATAAGTTGAAACAGTACCATACTGCTTGTAGTGTAGGTAAGGTACTTAGCACGTTAATTTTTGATTGAGGCTAAAATGTGTGTTTCAAGATGTGATTCTTTTCTTCCAGGTATGTCTTTTGATTTACTCACCTTTCAAGCTGATGTTAAATAGAAGTTTTCTGGCATCTGCTTTTCTTGTTCAAAAGGGACATTTCAGTGAGAGTAGAGATGCTTCTTGGTCCGGTCCCTTAATTCAAACATGTTGTAACTTTACAGAATGTAGAAAACATTGAAGATCCTTTAAACATTACTTTGATGACAAATGAAGAACAAGACATCAATTTCAGTCTTATCCAACCATTCTGTATTTTCATTTGTTTTGTTAAGATAGTCTCATTTGACTTTTTCTTTTTTGGTAATACAGCCTTACGTTTTGTTGATGGGAGGGAGAGGAGGTTGAACTCCATGGTTATCTGGCATGCAATCACCATTATAGTTTGCAAACTAAATATTGTAGCATAAAGCTGTCATGTTGTCAGTTCACTTTTTGATTATTATGGATTAGTAGAATTTGTGTGTAGGAATGGATCCTGTTACCTTGCTACTTCCACATTCTTCTCAGATTATGGCAGTGCCCGGCTGTGTAGCATAAAGACAAATCTGATTTGTTCTCCTTGGCAATCATTAGAAGTTGCATTAAATCACATTTTTAATATGCTTTTTAAATTAAATTTTAAAAGCCATTGCAGTCTTTCTCAAACTTTGTGGAACGATTATTATTAAATGAAAGTTTAATAATATTCCCTTTGACATAAAATTCAACAATACGCTTTCTGCAGGTAGCACTGATTTCAAGTGATAGTGTCAAAGTAAGAATTCAATGAAGGCTGCATTCAATCTTCAGTTAAAACCATTGTGCCCAGCTATTCCATTATATGCATGTTACAGTAAGTTCTCTTACTTGAGTGAGGAGTGTTGGGGTTTCACTGGTAGGGGTCAGTGCTAGATGGCTGTAGCAGCCTAAGTGGTTAGCTTTTCATTTCTGGCACGTTGCAGTCTTGTGTGGGTTTTTTTCCTGACTGTAACTAAAGTGAAGTTGTTTATTTCCTATCGAAGCTTTGCGATAGGTTTAACAAATGTGGAAAATGTTATGAGTACGGTGCTCTTAACTAGAGGGAGCAGAAAACTTGTTTAATTTTTTTTATCGTCTAGCTTGGGAGCTTGCTGTGTTGTAGGGCTTTGGGAGAGAGATGTGGCTGGTTTTGGGGAGGGTGGTGGGCAGGGGCGGGGATGTTCTCCAACTGTCCTGCCGTGCTCCTCTCCAAGAGCAGAACTTGCACTGTGCTATGAATTGGCTTTTACTGACTGCCTTACTGCAGTCCAAGGTTATGCCAGGGATCCTCTGTAAATGAGGGTGGGGAAGCAGGCATTCCCAGAAGGGAGCGCGCTCATGTGTGAGGTGTTTGCGGGGCAGATAAGCAAAGGGAAACTGTCTTATGGGTTGTACAGGGGGAGGCTCAGTGAACGGAATGACTGGTCCATCTCCAGTTACTGAATGTAATGGGCTCTTCTGTATCTCGGAAAAGATTATTTTAAAGGCTAGTTAGCTAAATTCGGATCAGTTCTGTGGAAATACCAAGTGGTGCTTTTGGAAAGTAAAACTGCTTTAATTTTGGAATGAACCTGCCAAGTTAGTGCAGATCTTTAATCTCTCTGTTTTTCTTCTCTTACAGCAAGCAAGGATTTGGCACAGACATCCTATTTCATGGCTACCAACAGGTTGTTATCCTGAACCTCTTTGTTGCACTGTTGTAGCACACTATAGCTTCCTTTACTGCAGGGCCCCCTACATGTGTCTTACCCTTGTTGCAACAGGAGACTGGGCCATCTCCAGTGGTGGTACCTTCCTGTTTGCAGTGCGGTGTATTGTACAAGGGCCTGATGGCACAACGGGGTTAAATGCACAATGAGAAGTGTAGTGGTGCTTTCTGATGACATTTTCTCGATTGTGAGTGCATAAGTCTAAAATTGGTAGCCTGAATAGCAGCTAAAGATTACAAAGAGCTAAACTTAACCTAGAAATTCGAGCATCTTGGTAAGTACAAAACAATTTTTAGTTTACACTTGTAGTTAATGGCAGTTTTCTCTTAACTTTAAATATATTGATCCAATCTTAACTTACAAAACTGTAGTGGGCCTAAGATCTTTTCGACTAGCTGATTTTTCTTTTCAGATAGACTAGTAGTAGTCCAGTGATCTTCCTTTTAGAAACAGCTCTTTAATCTCCATATAAAGTTTTAAAACTTAAGTACTTACATAAATTTAAAGTTCTAGGATTCCAAATGGGGATTGTGTATACATAGCCTGTTGCAGAAGGATGGAATTTGAGAGCAGACTTTAGTCTTGATTTCTCTATTACTTCAATTTACTTCTTGCAAAACAACTTTGAGCTTTATTTAAGGGGATTACATTATGTGTTCATAATTTTTAAGCAGTATCTGCTGGTTATTAGAACTCTTCCAAATAAATATTTCTTGGTGGTTCCTTGATGGGCAATGTTCTGTATTTTAAATAGCTGTTAAGAAAAGCTGTGATAAAGCAGTGAAACTGAATCAATGTCTTTGTGCTGCTGCCAGCTGGAAGCTGAAGGCGAGTTCACAAGTATCACAAATCCAGGCCAAGTGAAAGCTAAGCCCACAAGTAATTCACTTGGCCTCTGTGGAACTATTGGGTACCTTCATCTAATTGTCTCCTTCAGAGACTGCATAATCAGCTGTATGTTTCTTTTACTGGAGAATTGTAATTGACCATATTATACTTCTTTATTTTTAGTCCTTAAGTACAGTAGAATAACTGGTAAATTTATTTACTGTTCGTCACATTTTTAATAGCAAAAGCAAATTAACCTTTTCTACCAGATAAATGCCCTGCCCTTTGTTTTCTTAAGGCAGTAAGATACCTTATGAACTTAATCAGAAAAATGTTCCATGAACTAATGTTTAACTGCTGTTGCTTGACGAGTTACCTTATTCTGTATGTTAATGGTTGATTTGTTTGGGTTTTCTGTTTTACATGTTTGGTTTCCTTTGGTTCCTCATTATGAAATTTGTGCAACAGTCTTCACCTTACTACATTCTGCCTTCAGTACAAGCCTACAGTGATAGCATGTGTGTGCATTCACTTGGCCTGCAAATGGTCCAACTGGGAGATCCCAGTATCAACTGACGGAAAACACTGGTGGGAATATGTAGATCCTTCAGTTACTCTAGAATTACTAGATGGTAAGTAATACTGCCTTTTCACATCTCAAAATTCAAGGATTTATTAATGTAGAAATTGGAAAATGGGAAAATTAATTAATGTAGAAATTAAGTCTCACTGAATTCAGGTACCAGATCCTCGAGTGAGAGAAAGGTATAGCAGAAGACAAACTTAGTTTTGAGACCCTTTTCATTTTATTCTGTGGGCTGGAGCATCCGCGTACCTTTTGTAGGTGCAGGTTAGAATCTTGCTTTTAAGTGCTTTCCAGAACCAGGAAAGAGATGGAGATCTACCAGTGCAAATCCATGCAGTCCTGGTCATTTTACGTACATCACTGGTCCAAGTTTATGGTTTAACTGTCACTGAAACAACTGTTCTTAAGGCTAAACATAAAATTGCTGTATTTGTGAAGGTAGTTCTGTGTTAATAAACTCCTGTAAAATATTTTTTTCTTGTTAAATGGCTTTTTTCCAGAAGAAAGCATATACCTAGAATACCGTGTACCTAGAAGTTTACTGTCTTTTGAAATAGTGCTTATTACAGTGGAGTCTGAATTTAAGGCCTATATAAGCTACTGTAGTGGAGCTGGGAGCTTCTGGGGCTTTCAGATCTATGTATTAGACTTTGCTGTTAGTTCTAGAGTAAAACATGTGTTTCAGAGTAGTGGCAGAGGCCTCTAGGCTTGGTATGGCCCAGCGTAGCTCCCCACGGCCTGCTTTTCTCCTCTGCTGAGCTTTTATTTCTTAATGGCAATATTTTTTTTTGAAAGTGGAAACTTGAGTAAATGTCACGTGAAGCACAGAGCCAGAGTGAGCTTGAAATGGCAAGTTCAAATGTCTCTGTCTTAGTAGGCTTCTTTAAGTTGTATCTGTAGTTTCAAATACCAGCCTGCCTGCCTTCCTGCCTGCCTTCTCATCGGGCTGTTGGGTTTGTGTGTTTGGTAAGCATGCATCATTTTGATTTTTGAAATCCCACGAGATGTGTGCTGTGAGCTCACAGTGAACACTGCTGGATTGTTCAAGCGTTTATGGAGCTGGTGTGTATAATAGAGTTGGGCAGACCAGAGGGCTGAGGCAGTTTTGCCCTTGGGAGCAGCTTAGTTTATAACTAGCTTGTGGAGCTCTGGAGAAGCCAGTTCTTCCAGACCTGCCAGAGATCTACTTTTGCATTCAAATTCTGACTATACCTAATTATTTTAGCTTGTGAGTAGAACTAAATTTCAGTGGAAAGTATTGTTATTTACAGCTGACAAGCATAGAGAGCTACGTTTCTTTGTGGACATACTAATTGCAAGGATCTTTGGGTTTTTAACACAGCCAGCTGCTTTGCCTTGAACACAAATTCATCAAAAACTATTGTTTAAAACAGGGTGTTTCAAAGGGTCTGACAGCTTATGTTTTGTTCGGAGCTGTTGTTGGTTGTTCCTGAAGTTGGGTGGAATGACTGAAAGGGTGACTTAGAAATTTATACTTTAAAGGAAACCTAACTTCATACAGGAAATGCCCAAGCGCAATAGCAAGTATGTTATTTTAGGAGCTATTGTTTGTACAGACCTCTAGAAATTTTTGGTGTGACAAATCCAGATTCTGCAAGAGTAATAATGAAATCTTCAATTCAAACCTGTTTTTCAGAACGCATGTAGTGGTCACAGGTCTGTCATAGTGAAATACTGTAGCTTTTTTGTTCAACACTTGTCTAACAAAATTCTTTATTGAATATAAATTCAAATCATGTGCAGCCTGTAGTAACTACTGCAAAAGCTGTATACTGTTAGTCTAGAAAAATGCTTAAAGTTTAACCTGCTTATTACAGAATCAGATGTAAGAAATGGCTTTGGTTTTTTTTCTACCCAGAGCTAACTCATGAGTTTCTGCAGATACTGGAGAAAACGCCTAGCAGGCTCAAGAGAATTAGAAATTGGCGGGTAAGAAATTTTCCTATAATAGTGTCTAGCAAAAAGAGGTGAACTTCGAGGAGAATTATGAACCAAGGGAAAAAGTTCAGTTATATGTTATTTGCTTTTTATTCCTGCAGCTGGATTGGGAGGGGGTGAAACCTTGAGTCAGCTCTTATCCTCACCTGTGAG